>NC_134468.1:29363985-30072166 GCF_964194025.1 Convolutriloba macropyga | reverse complement strand
TATTTAGAATATCTACTCCTTACTAAAAAATTCCAATTTACGGTTCTCTCTTGAAAAGCATTGCGCTTTTGGAGAGTCTGTTCCAAAAGAAAATTAACTTTGTAAACCAAATCATTCAATTGTAACCACATAGTTCTTCGGAAAAATTCGATTATAATTCTAATTTTCTCTTGTCGTATCCCAAACATCATTTCATGGGATTTCGTGTTATTTTCCACAGCTTCCTTTTGATCTTCGCTTTTATCTCTCCACCCCAGAATTCGAAAGACAAAATCAACCGCGTCACTTTCTCCTATGGTATTCCAAATCTGCCTACAATGTCTGTTAAGCAAGCTTTGGCGTATACTAATAATTTACCTATGATCTTCTTAAATTTTCTGAAAATAAAGTTTGAAAACTGCACAAAACTCTGTCAATTAGGTAAATTTTGTCTCAACACAGAAAAAATCACTATCAGCTCTACTGCACAACTTAAAGACTAAAAACACCTGCGCTCAAAAGTAGCAAATCTAATTCAAAACAATTGATGGTACGCAAAAGATAGCAAGACTTGCTTCGAGAGCAGAATTGTCAAAAATCTTCAAAACTATGCTTTAAAATTTGTTTTTTTTTTGCCAGAAATCTTGATCCAAAGATTTGACACAATTTTCTTCTACTAAGAAATTAAAAAAAACATTCAAATGGAGTCAAAGACGTTTTATGTTGCAAACAAAATTTTCAACGACCACAAAAACTTCATAATAACCAGGAACTCGTGGCTTTCAATTGTTATGACTTCTTTAACTATAATTTCCTAATTGTTTAATTGTTATTTCCTAAGCAATGAAAGAAGGAATCGTAGAAAGTAAGCAAGGATGCTCGGTTATGTGCGCTTGAAAAATGTTCCGACAAGCTCAAGCAAATTCGTGACTAAATTGTCTAACAAATGATAAAGAGCATGAAAACTTTCAAGAATTCATATATTGTTCAAAAAAGTTTTTTGTAACAGTTTGAAAAATCGCTTTCAATTTAAACAAATAAACAAACTTTATAAAGCATCATTGGAGGGCAGATGGTATCCGCCGTTAACAGGGATAAAATACAAGACAAAAACAAAATAAAGAGAAACAAAAAGCTTTAAGTGCCGCCCAACTAAATGCCTATCTATTTTTAAATGAAAAATTTAAAAACAAAGTTAAAATGGCATCAGTTAAAGTCTAAACTAAACCAAATAGCTAGCATTTAAAAAGAAAACCCATGGGACCTGTGTTTTTAAGAATACAACTCAAGTAGGAAAAAACCAAACAGCGAAAAATTAAAAAATAATTTTATAGTTTAGGAAAACAATTAATTTCAAATTCTTGAAAACATTTAGCTATCAACTGAAATTGATTAAAAAGTTTCACTTGCGCTTCATTAGAAATTAATTGAGATCTGTCAAGATCCAGAATCTCATACGACTAAATTATTTATTAAAATTAGTGGCAATGATGACAAATCTTCAGAAAAGGTTGAACAAAAGTCGCAGCTAATTGGTCCGTTTTTTAGTCTGATTTAGACAAATGTTAATTAGAGTACTTTGAGTTTTTCTTCTACATCACAAGCAAACAAAAACATATTCAATAGGCTATACAGGAAAATAAACTGAACTAATAGATTTTTGATGAGAACTGAAATGACAACAATAAGCAGGACTGTTTTTGTGCGCTAAAATTATAATTAACGATCGATTATTAGGACCACCATAGAAAACCAACATCGCTCAAAAAATTTCTATCATTTTTATTATAACATTGTCACTAAATTGGATAAAAATAAACTAGTGATTGACAAGTTAGGAATTGATATTACTTGAAAAAGTAAAACTGAAATTTAAATAATTTTTGTTTAGAAATTATAAAATGAGCAACCTGTGACGGATAACTAATTGCCTACATCTCTGCAAAAAGATGAGAGAAAAACTTCAGCAAATTAAACAGAAAGAACCAAATTCAGATCCAATAGCACTTGGTGTATTGTGTCCTATGTTTATTTGACATTCTGTCTCAAAGGAACTTGATTTGCAATAATTTTCGTTAACATATGCTAAAATATTAAAAATCAACAAAATTCAAAAAATTCGTTGATACCACTTCTTTTATACCACTGTAAGTTGCAAAAAACAACAAAAAACAACAGCAAAAAGTACTGTTGCTTCTCAATTAAAAAGGTGCCGCTTTAAACAGAAAGAGCCAAAAAGTAAATGGTCACAATCAGTCATGTATTCGACTTAAAATGAAATAACAGTTGTTTCCTTATTGCGACTTTTTCGTCACAATCTGTTACAACAAACTAAGCACAAGGCTATTATTATAAATACTGTCTTCTAAACTGAGATCATAATTAAAGAAAACGATCTCAAAAGGTACAGACTAATGGCGATAAAAAAGTTATATCAAAAACACTCTACCTTTGAAGTGTTAAAGACAAAAATTAAGAACAACAAACACTAGTTGGCCTTATTTATCACGAGAATTATTTGACATTTATCACGAGAATTTTTGCATCCGCAGCTTTGAGGAAATTAAAGGAACAAACATGAACCTGAATTTAAAGGTTGATTTCTGCATTCAGTGGGTCTGCAGCTGAAAAATTGCAGGACAGAAAAAATATATAGTCCATTTCAGATTAAGCTTTTAGATCCAACGTGTCAATTGTAATTGATCCATCTTGTCAAGTGTTATCGATTCTGTGATGTGAGTTACCTTTTTACTTCTAAGTCAAACTTTAGTTTGCTATCAAAAACTACACCTAAATATTTAACAGTAGTAGAATTTGATAATTTTTGTTGTCGACATTCAAAAAGCTATTTGTCAAACTGTCCTGATCCTGGATACTATAAAACGTTTTGTGATCACTATTAACTCAAACTTTGTAGCAAAATCTGTTTCTTGTGAGAGGTGATATGTTCGAGATTTGTTTTTGACAAAATTTTATCATTTATGGATGTAAAACTAAAAGTGTCATCAAAGTGTAAAACTAAAAGTGTCAAGTGCTAAATCATTCAGGAAAAAGTAAAATAACGGAAACTCATTTTTTTAAACTTAATGGATTATTTCAATTTAGGACAACCCTTTGCGTTCTTTTACTCAAATAATTATCTATTAAACGGTATTAAACGGGAAGCTTGTTCATTAAACATTTATTTTCAAGTCTCCGTAAAATTTTGTCGTGCCATATATAGTCAAATGCCTTTGAAAGATCCAAAAACGCAGCTGCAAACGTTTTTCTCTAACAGACAGTAACTGCTCTTTTTCTAAGAAACCTGTTACTTGCGAACTAAATAAATTTGAAATAATTAGGACAAATTCCTAATATTTGATCCCTAAAGGTTGCTGAGGCAAAATGTTGAAAAATTAGTAGTTATCCCTTTTACTCTCAAAAAATTTAAAAGAAATTTACATTGTGATAAAGGAGCAGCCAGAAAATTTTAAGAAACTATATCACAAAAAATTTATTCTAATACAGTTATTTATTCTTATAAGACCATTGTTCGTGATATTTTATTATTCGAAAATCTTTACTGTTCTGCATTATATCATGAAAGGACTAAAATATGACATGATTGCAGTACTGGTCAGAGTAAAATCGCTGCATTGAATTACAGTTGTTCAATACTGATTTTTCCAGGTGGGTAATTTTGGGTATAAACTTTAGTTAAAACTGAATGATACGTAACAAAACTATTAAATGGTAACTAACTCAAACGATATCATGCTCCGATCAATTTATTGTGAATGTCGTCCGACAGCAGCGACCTTTGTTGAAATAATAAAAATGTGAAAAACATAAGATTCAAAGAATGCAATAGCAACATAGTAGCGAATATTAGAAAAGAAAATTGAGTATAACTGTTAGCCGTGACAGTAGGATTAATATTACAGAGCACAACTGTGAAAGCACCCTCCTCCCCTGGGCTTCAGTTGAGAAAATCATTGGCAACCTGCGACTCTCACTCAAAGTCATCACTGCACTCTTTTGGGGGTATTATGGAGAGAGAGAGAAAGAGGGTTAGGGAGAGGGGGACTGCATAGGTGGAATTGGGAAAGAGAGAGTGAGAGAGAAAAAGAAAAAGAAAGAAAAGAAAACAGACAAAGACAGACACCAACTCAAGTCATTCAAAACATTGCTACTCCTCATACCAAAAGTTATGGCCCGATTTGCCGAAATTCTCAGTTAGCCGACAAAAGTAACGTGGTTGCGATATTTAAAAGTTTTTCTCCATTTCCACCTTCCACGCGTGTTTGCAATCATCATGTTTGAAAAAAAATCATTTGAAAAAATCAACATCCTTAAATAATTAGTATTTTGATGTTACAAGTTACTCAAATTGTAATCCAGCCAATATCAATACAAAAAATCAGCCAGACATCAGTCATTATAGCCGCAGTGTAATTTTAGCTAATTTAAATTAATTCTGCTGAAAATTAATTCGAACTTTTTTAGATAATTTGCGAGTTTTTATTTGAAAATCGTGCATAAATTTGAGCCCCATTGTCAATTATTTTGAAACAGATTCACCTATTTCAATATAGCCATCTTAAAATAAGAACCAATCAACTGTAATTTTTTTTTCAAAAATGCCTGATTTCGCAAGCTGATCATGCTAATCGCGACATTGTAAGTTTGCAAGAAGTTGATGAGCGCAGTGAATGCGGTGAAAAAAATACCGTAAAAATTCACTTTTATTCTTACGTATCTTCTCCGCAATCATTTTTTTCTCAAATAGTATAAGTAATAAATGAGTGAATTGGGGTGGAAGGGGTGAAAAAAATTCTTCGCATGATTCGGTATCTTTTCGTTCAATTTGACAAAATTCCCTTCAATTATTGACGTTTTCTACTGGGCTAAACCTCGGTCTGGTTATCGAGGGCAGAGAAACACTTTCAATCCTGGTCTTGAAGATATTGTTTGCAGAAGATGGTATCTCTAAAACTCCTTGCATGACTTGTACTTCGATTTATGCAGTTGGTCTTTAGTGAGAACTTTTGAGACGCTTTTTCACATAATTTCGAACACCTTATACTGCTTGATTTCACTGTGGAAGATTTTTCAGTGTTTTCATATATTATGCATCAGAAAACAATTTATTTTTAGTCTTACAATTTTTAACGACAAACTAACTGTAGAACATCTAAAACAATCCCAATTTTTGTGTTCCAATTAATTATAAATTTGTTCCTCTTATAAATTTCAGATTCGGTTAATTTTTCGCTGAAACACTGAGGAAAGTTTGCCTTTAAAAAGTAAAAAAAAAATTGTTAAGAAATTGTAGCTCGAAATCCTCATTTTGCTCGAAATTGTTTTTGGTTGACAAAAAATGGCAAAACAGATTAGCAATCAAACTAGAGCAGTGTTTTTGTCGGTTTGATTTGAATTCTTTCAACTGAAAACGTGGATCAATTTGATGGACGGGGTATGAGTGAACAAATGTTTGCGTGTGCCTGTGCTGCAGACAGAGAGAAAGATGGGATAGCGTAAAATAGGGAGAGTAGAAAAAGAAAGAAAAGAGGAAGGAAAGGGCGTTAGAAGTGGGATTTATTGCAGACAGGGGGAGTGTGATTACTCGATTTGATTGAAAGCTTACCTCACCACCACAGTCGCAGTGTAACCTTGTTTCTGTTTCTTTTTTTCTTTCTCTATCTTTATAACTGTGTCTTCATATACCAATATCCTACCTCGCACATTCAGTCTAGCGCCTTTAGATCGAATAAAAACTTCAAGAATTTCCTGTTTTGTCTATCGCTACTTGAGAATTTCTATTCACATTTTGTCTGTGGAGACGTGTCGCGTCTCCAGGACAGGAAAAAAAGTGTCCAAAATATTTCAAATGATTTAAGATCTGCTATTTAGTTGATTTGCAGAGAAACTGCAAATATAGCTATTGAACTAATAAAACTTTACTAGTTTGGATAATACAATTTTTAAATCAACAATAAATTTTTCTAAATTTATTGTTTTCATGCAATTGAGTAAAAACGGAAGTCTTTTTAAATCCATGGTTTTGTGTCCATTCTTAAGGTACAATGTACTAATTCTACTACTTCTATGTGCAAGAATTAGTTCCTGGGTTGACCATCATACTCCCATCTCAGACACAATGCAAAATATAATTAATGGGTTGTATGGTTTTGTTTGTACCATAGACAAGGTCAGACACGAAAAAATTTTCTCGGTACTCGGCAAATGATCTTTTCATAAATTTACGTTAATTCCATCTTGCTCGTGTTTTAATATACCTTCCAATGAAGCAAAGGATTCTAGCCGATTTAGCGTTTAGCGAATTTAGAAACAAAACGAGGAATCTAGACAAACACTTGAATTTGATTGGCTGCTAATAAGTTTAAATTAGAGTAGTAGGAATGAAAGTATTGAATTAATACAGTCGTCATGATGGAGATGCTGACGGATGCAGCTACGAATTAAATAATTGATGCTCTTTGTTTGCAATAAGAAAAAGCCGAAATTGTGTTTAAAACAATGGCAAAAAGAGTGCATCTAAAATTGAAAAGACGCTATCATCTAACTGGGTCTGCATATTTAAGTTTCCAGTACAACTTTATAACAATCTGTAGCACAACTTATATGAACACTAACTATAAACATCATTATCAATGTATAATAATAATTGAAATGGTAAAAAATTAGAAAGTTGTTCAATCTTAGCCTCAGATACGTTAGTCACAGGTTTGAGCCTCCGTCGGGTGAGACGTTGTTATTTAATTTTTTCGAATCTTATATACACGAAAAAAGAATAATTAATGGTATCTTGAGCACCAGGGTGAACAAATACACAAAAATTTGTGGATGAAACAACTGATGCTCTTTTGTACGGTATCTCAATCGGATCCACCCTGGTTCCTAGTTAAGAGACTGTCTGGTTATGAGCAAACATTAGCCCAACATTTCAGTTTGTCACAATAATCCAATGGACTTAAATTAAGTCACTATGAACTTACGTGTTTGCGAATTAATTACCATATTATTTTAAAAAAAACTGATCATAAACAAAATTAAAAACTTAAATTTTGTGTCAAGTAAAAAAAATAAGTTTAGCGTCGCTGAAAACCAACTTCTCGCACTCAACCACATTGAAATGGTCACTATAAAAATGCAAAACTCAAGCAAAGGACCCATTTTCAAAAGCGGTTAAAATGAAAACACAAAACATCTTTCGTTTTTTTATTTACCTAAGCTTCATTTCGCATAAATCTCATATTTTTTTTTAAATGTCCAATACATAAGTAGTTCTGTATCAGCCATTTGAGAAAGAGCTACATGAACTCAAAGCCAGGTGTCAGGACAACATGAGCAACGCCAAACTCCCCAATGCGATAAATACCCAAAATAACCCAACATTTTTTTCCTAAGGTTGAACCCAGAATTATTATTTATCATAATATTATCTAAGTGGGACATCTAGAATGTCGTAAAGTAGATTTTGCAAGCTTTAGATGTAAAATTAGTGCATTTGGCAATGCCTGGCGGGCAATGGACTTGGCTCAGCAACCCGTGCGACTTGATATGAGACTATCAAAACAGGAATTGCGATTAATTTCTTCACTTAATTATGATAAAACATGGTTGTAATACCAAATGGTAATTTGAATCGGTTTATTGAGCGAAAATATCAAAGGCAATAAATGGGGTATATTGCATTGGCTTTATTGGCATATTAGGTATTTTGCTATTGGGTATATTGTCAAGTAAGCTTGAAACAAATACAGCAAAATTGTGAACGGCTTCGATCACAATTTCAATTCAGAACTTAGGGTAAAATATTAAACTAGAAAGGAAATTCGGCCATTTTTGTGTCAATTTGTTCTATTATCCCTTCCAACTGGTTGCTCCTTTTTTTAATCGCCATCTTCCATCTATTTGTTTCTCATAATTTTAGGCTGTTTTTTGTATTTTTAAATTTGAGTTTATTATCAGTTGATTTTTTGACAAGGTGATTTAGTAGCAGCGACTGTTATCAGCCATTACTCTCCTATTTGTTAGTTGTTTTCAAACGTTTGATCTATTTCGATTTAATGTCAAGGTGAACGACAAATTGTATCTATAGATGAAAAAGCAAAATTCAATTTTTTATCTTGAAACTAAATCAGAACGGATCAAATTTCTTAGAAGAAATAGCAATTAGGAGAATAATAGCTGTCAATAAATGTTGCTACAAACTCACTGCGTCTAAAAAAATCAACTGATAACAAGCTCAAACTGAAAGTAAAAGAAATGTCTGTTACTGAGTAAATAAAAGAGCAGCGAGAAAACTAAGCGACGAATTTAAAGCGCTATTTAAACAAAGCGAGAATTTAAAGCGAGAAAGGATTACGTAATTTCTTAACCATTTAAATGCACACGAAATACGTTCTATTTGGCATAGAAAGCTCGGAAAAAGTTCGTTAAACATAATTTTCGTTGAGCCTACTAATATTCTGAATCGATTGCGCTCTTTTTAGGCTTAATATTTTTATGTTTCGAAAACGTATCGGTGACCAATCTGAGTCGAAAATCGGCTCAGACAAAATACCTGCTAGCAAATACAGCTAGATTTGCCGGGCTGTTTAGATGTGTTTTTTTCGCCTTCTTGATGTTACGATATAGTTGACGATCTCGATCAATTTAGACTGACGAAAGACTGTTTTATGCAGCTTTATGTTGATGCCGCGACCGGCTTTAGCCTTTCTTTAGCCTAATTCGTTAGCCTAATCGTTGATACTCCAGTGTGTTATAATTCTTGACAATTCGTGGACTTTGATTACAAACCAAATGGTTGAAGTCAGCTAAGGATGCTTTCATTTTGATCGCAGATGATTGATTAATAAATATTCTTTGCACTAGCTGTTACTGAATTGGATTATCGCTTGATGTAATCTACGTTAATCTTTAACTAAGTTACCCGTCGAAATAAATGTGCATCTCTAGTTCATATTAAACGTATTGCAACAAAGGTTTACGTAAGTTGTTTGTTTTACTTTTGTTACTGCTACTGCCAGCAAGGACGAGGAATAGACGAAAAAAATCTGATGTTGGGCTCCCTACGAGAAGTCAGAAGTCAATTCAATACTGATGTCGGGGTTTCCGATGTTGGGATTTCTACGATACCGATGTTGGGTTTCTACGAGAGGTCTGAAGAAGTCAATTCAACTACCAGTGTTCCGTGATCAGAAAACGAAGGCTGAGCGAAAAAAAAAACCGAGTGCTGTAATCTTCAGGTCATCCGAAAAAAACTGTAAGACTCATCCAAATAACTTGTGATGCTTTAAATTGATTTATCCGGCAAATCTAGTGCCCCCCCATTAACCCAGATGGCTGATAATTTTGAATAACGGTCACCGATAACCCATCCCATACACATTTTTTTTGAAAAACCCATCCCATACACATTTTTTTTGAAATTTCTTGTCAAAATCCAGAAATAATCAAATTGCGGTGTTTTTTATAGTTCTTGACATAAAAGCGTAGCAAAAACTTAAAAATCTTGGAAAAATTTGACCAAATTTGAAAAAAAAATTCCTTTGACCCTATCATTCTAAAGGAAAATTATTAAATGCGGATGTAACAATTGCATAAAGTTGTCGATTTCAAGGAAAAAAAAGACAATTTGGTCAAGTTTTTCAAGTTTTTTTTCTCAACTAAGCGCTTATTCTTGGTAACTCGTGAAAATCGTGTATTTAACAACAAGGCTCGGAGTTTGAGCAAAGCTCAAATAATTTATGCTATAAAAACAATATATGGTTTTCATATTAGCTGCTAGTTCACTTCATCACGCCATAAAAACTGCGCCTCAAGTAACACAAAATCGTTACAAACGTAACGTTTACGCATTACCGGGTTTAAGTTTCAACTCTAACGCTTTGAAAGTCCGAAAAACAGCGCAGTTCCAGTTGAGTCATTTCTTTCATGATAAGAACCGCCTAGTTATATGGCATGATGTAGTGAACAATTCGCTTTCACGTCATCGAAGCAACAACAATAAGCCTTTAACACCTTCGCAGCTTATTTCAGTGCTTGAAAACTATCAGGAGCGCATAGAAGCTATAGTGTATTGCCCCAGAGAGGGAACTCCTGATATCTACGATCAGCTCAAGCGTAGTACTCTAGTTACCATCCATTTAGTGAAAGACATTGTGTCTAGACGTAAACAGAAAGATCTTAGTTTACTTAAAGAGTACAGAGCATTACACCAAAGGCCTGCACTTGAGCTGAAAACACTCACTATAGTCTTAGCTCATAAGAACAACCTCCGGTCCCTGATAACACGCTCCCGACCGAAGAAACTTTCAAAGCGCCGTCGTAAAACGCTTCGCACCCGTCATGCGTTCGAGGAGGCGGAACTCACACAAGCCTTTGATAACCTGAATGTCACTTAGTCTTGCGCTGTTGTGGGAGTCTACCCGCTGACTGGCGGTGTGACTTAGTTAACTCACGAGTTACGGGTTAGTTTGTGGTTGGTTCTCTCCGATAGCGCTTTACTAAACGTTTTGCTCTCCCCATCCTTTGAGTTATTCACTACCGTCCGTTTTCCGCAGGTTATCTGGTTTCATTTTCCGTTTCCGTCGTTTTTTTCCATATCACCTTGTTTCTTTCTATTCCCCGTTTATCTGTTGTATGATGTAGTATGTTGAATTTTTGCTGTAGTAAAATTTCTTTCTGCTAGTATGCTGGTTTATTGTTTAGTCTCGTTCCTTGCTAGGGTGTGACTTAAGTTCATTCTAGAGTTACGGCTGGTTTGTTTCGTGACTTTCACCACACTTGTTTGCTAGCAATTTGTTGTAGCTTTATTAATTTTCGTAGTATGCCTTTTTGTTGTCTGGGTAGGGTGGTTTGCTAGGGTGTGACTTAAGTTTGTTCTGGAGTTACGGCTAGTAAATTTCATGACCTTTTCGACTTTTGGTTATACTACATCGTTGCCGTAAACTGTTTCATGTTTGATGCCGTTGATAAAGCCCCATAATGTTTTGTGCTAGTTTACCTGGCAGTAGCCCCTCTCCTTCTTTCTAGGGTGTGACTTAAATTTATTCTGGAGTTACGGCTAGCTTGTTTGGTTGAGTTTGTTGCTGTGGTCTGCTAGCATCGATCTTCCCGCCTCCTCGCTTGTGGCTTCCGCCCCACCCGTGCCGTTTTCCCGTTTCGTCGCGCGCCATCCGCCCGACGTTTCCGCCCCGCCCGTTCCGTTTTCCCGTTTTGTCGCGCGCCATCCACCCGACGTTTCCGCCCCGCCCGTGCCGTTTTCCCCTTTCGTCGCGCGCCATCCGCCCGACGTTTCCGCCCCGCCCGTGGCGTTTTCCCGTTTCGTCGCGCGCCATTCGCCCGACGCTCCCGTTTGTCCGTCCAGTTTGCCGTTGCGTCGTGCGTTATTCGTTCGGCGTCTCTTCCCGTCCGTCCCGTCTCCCGTCCTGTCCCGTTTCGCGCTTCCTGCGCACCGTTCTTTCTTTCTTTCGCCGGGTACTTTTGTACTCGACGAACATCTTTGCTCTTTGGCGGTTTGCTAGGCAAACCGTCACACTAGGGTTCGGTATAACCCATTTGTGTTGTGCTGTTGCATGTGTGTGTACTCTATATTAGTACTAAATTAAAGTTGTGGTTCCTGTTTTTCTTAAGATCATGACAACTTTGCAGGACAAATTCAACAAACTTTATAGTGCGAGGGCAAAATTAGAGGCTGAACTTAATAACATCTATGGTGAAATTAACAACGCTGTTGATAAACAAGACAGGAAAGTTAAGATCGAACGTCTGATTGTGAAGTGCAAAGATGCTTTTACTAGAGTAGTTGATAAGAATGAAGAGCTTTTTGATCTGGCACAAAAGACTGAAGATCCAGACGCTGCCTGTAAGAATCTTGAGAAATGGTTAGAGACTATAACAAAGAAAACTGACATGTTCATTGCTGCTGCTCGAGGGTATATCAATTCGGTCCAAGACAAAGAGACAGCAGATATGTATACCTCTCACCACTCAAGATCAGGTTCGCATATGACTTCCTCAAAAAGATCAAGTCAGCGTCAACGAGACTTAGAATTATCAAGACTAAAAAGGGAGGAACTTGAGAAACAACATGAGGCAAAGCTTCGCATTGCTAGACAACGTCTTGAAATTGAAAAACAAACGAAATTGCGGGAATTAGAAATTGAGCAGCTTGAGGAAGATCATCGCAAGGAAGTAGCTGCTGCAGCCCTTGAGGAAATTGAGTTGATGACAAAATCATCAGCGGACGGGTCTGGTACAGGCAAAATGAGTGGGCTCTTTACGGAAAGAAGTTCAGTCAAGAGCAAGAAACTTGTTCAAGATTGGGTTAATTCGTCACCAGCCGGGAACATGGCAGATGTTGCAAACGAACCGAGTTTGCACTTTTCTGGTTCCATCGCCCAATCCAACCAAGCAATTGTCCAACGACCTTCTTCAGCTCAACTTCCAAACTCACACTTCAATCTCAAAACACATGGTCAAGTTGAGGCCAACATCAACCTCCCTGTTCATGAACCAAGTAGTAGAACAAATGTAACCAATGATGCACATGTTGCAAACAACATCATGCAAGAGCAGCGACAGCCTCAATATACGCCTCCATCACCACCAATAAACTTTGGTATGCCAACTCAACTAAACGCCCCAAACACAGCCCGACAACTGTCTCAAGCAACAATGCACTTCGATGGTTTACAGTTAGATCATCAATTCCCTCGCAGGTCGAGCATGCCGGGACAGTTGAATTTAGTCAGCCCTTCGCGTTCACTACCTTTAAACACACTTGTTAATGCTCCGCTAGCACTTAATCCGCAACAAGCACACATAAATGTACCAGCCCCTCCATCCCCCGTTCTGAACCCCGCACCACCACATTTTCCGTTAATGCCACCAGCATTCCGCTTTCCTCCTTCCCCGCCACAAGCACTCCCACTACATGCCACTAACTCCGTGGCGAATAATGTCAATCTGTTACCCCATTCCCCGCCTGCACCATTCATTTCCTCCGCAAACAATTTCGTACCTCAATTAAATCATCCACCACCTCCACAAAAGAGTTTTCAGCCCCAAAACTTTGTGCCCATAACCCACGCACCTCCTGTTCCTCCAGATCCAAATGTCTGGCGTTTTCCGGCAGCAGTCCCACCTAATGCATTACCACTTGTACGTACATCTGCAAATTTATACACCGTACAACCGGCCCCGTTAATCAACCCTCATATATCTACATCGCACCGCTCCCCTCATGCACAAGCAACAGCAGGCGCTCAAAATTACGTAACATCAGACTTCATGCAAGCGAATCCATTTAGTTCTTCCACAGGTACCGCCCCCACCTTTGTCACTCCGATCATTCCGCCAACGTATGGAGCTACCGTTCCCAACCCGTTGTGTTGGGGTGGCCCGCCGCATCCCACACCTCCGGCTCCTTCTTTGGACTCTGCGGATTTGATAAAGCAGTTGGCGGACGCAATTACTTGTAAGAAGAACGATCCACTGCCCGAGTGGAAGTTGTCACAATACAATGGTGATCCCCTGCAGTGGCACGAATGGTTCGGACAATTTAAAAGCGCCATAGACGCACAGTCCTTGACTGATGACGTCAAGTTAACATACCTAAAAACTCTTGTAACTGGAAAAGCTAAAACCGCCATCGCTGAGTTCGCATACTGTGGGGTAATGTATAAGGACGCACTTAAGACTCTCGAACGTAAATTTGGCCAACCACAGGCAGTAGTCAGTGCACATTTAGACAAACTCAGCTCTTTTCCTCCATTAAAGATGCACAATAGTGATAACATCATAAACTATTCTGCAACAATTTCAAGTCTTGTTGGGGTCTTTAAATCACTTTCATATGACTCAGACCTTAAGAGCGCCTCACTTCTCAACACAGCTGTGCAAAAATTGCCGCCCAATCTGAAAGAGTCTTGGTCACTCTTCACAGTGAAGAAACATTGGGTAAAGCCAACACTCCTTGACTTCAACGATTGGTTGAAGGAGAAGGCCGAGGCACATGATTTAATGAAACAAACTTCATCGAAGGCAAGAACTGAGGATAACACCAACTCAGTAGTAAAGACCAAAGTTGCCTCAAGAACTTTTGCTGCTAATACACAAACTAAGGGAACTCAGAGCCCAGCCTCAACATCGGCAACGCCTGCAACCCCTCGCTGCATTGTGTGTAAAGGTAACCACCGCATCTGGGAGTGTAGGGTATTTAAAGAAAAGTCTCCCACTCAGCGAGCAAAGGTAGTGGCGGAAGCAAAACTGTGTTTCTCATGTTTGAGAGAAAATCATATGTTCAGGCAATGACCAAACCCCAGGAAATGCAGGAAGGACGGTTGCAACAGCTCCCATAATACTCTTCTCCATGGAGCTGAGAGGGTTTATCCATCAAAATCCCCTCCAAACGACAACAACAGTAATTCTAATGCTGGCGCAAATCAAAGTAAACTTCCTAGTGTCCAATCATCGAGCAAGACCACCACTTTGTCACCTGTGAGTAATGTGAAAGGCCTCCTTCAGGTGACTGAATAACAGTTAAAGAGCTCAAACGGTAAAGATACCACGGCTTCAGTTTTGTGTGATTACGCTTGCAGTAACTCTTGGGTGTCCAATGATCTTGCAAATAGACTTGGTTTGCACGGAACAGCATTGAAATTAACAGTTAAGGGTATAAATACCGAGGAGGTTGTAGACACTAAGTTAGTTGAACTAATTGTAACACCACGCGACAACCAAGCATTTGAACCATTTAAAGTCAGCCCTTACGTAAAGGAAAATTTGAATGTAGGCGCCGATGTCATTAACATTAAAGCACTTCAGGAAACATACCCGCACCTAGCAGTTCTAGACCCAGTTACATATTGCTATGGAAACATCGAGATGATACTTGGACAGGATGTGTATCATGCCATCCGCCCGTTAGAGTACTTCGCTGCCGACGAGAAGTCCTCGCCCTTCGCTGTTCGCTTGCCCATAGGTTGGGTTCTAAGCGGCCCTCTACCGTCGTCTTCAGGTTTAGTCTCGACTTGTTTCAAAGCTAATATGGAACAGGATTTTGAACTCGCTAGTCAGGTAAAATCTTGGTACGACATGGAGTCGTACGGCGCACTTAAGCAAGTAGATCCACGATCCGCCTCGGATGCACGTGCGCATGATATTCTTGAAAACACCACCGTGCATAATGGAAAAAGGTACGATGTAGGAATGCTATGGGCTGAAGATAACATCGAACTGGCCAACAATTACTTCTCAGCGCTTGTTCAATTAAAATCTTTGGAAAAGCGGCTTACGAAAGACCAGACTTTAAGGGAAAAGTACTCGAATACCATCAAAGAGGACTTAGACAAAGGCTACGTAGTAAGGGTCAAAGATGCTCATAAGGTGGAAAGTCGCTCGGAACGAGAGTGGTACCTACCACACCATCCCGTTGTTAACCCGAACAAGCTGGGCAAGGTTCGTAGGGTACTAAACGGAGCAGCAAAATTCCATGGCGCATCTCTTAATAAGTCATTACTCACCGGACCTGACCTACTGCAAAACCTAATCTATGTACTCCTACGGTTCAGACAACATCCATTTGCCGTATCCGCCGACATCGAGGGAATGTTCCTCCAAGTTGGAGTGTGGCCATGTGATCAACCATCGTTGCGCTTTTTGTGGCGGGAGGACCCCACATCAAATGTTGTGGTACACCAGTATACGCGCCACATCTTTGGGGCAAAAGATTTGCCCACCTGCGCCAACTACGCACTTCAGCGCACGGCACGCGATAATGCTAAGGAGTACCCAGAAGCTGCGAAAGCCGTCCTTGAGAACTTCTACATGGACGATTACTTGGACTCTGTGGAATCCCCCGAGAGGGCCCTCATTAGGTCGAAGGAATTGGTACATCTTCTCCATCTAGGTGGGTTCAAGCTTACTAAATTTGTAAGCAATGTACCAGATCTGGCTGACCGAATTGATGGGTCTGCTCAATCCACTGAACCTAAGGTCATCGTTTCATCCAAGGAGGAATCAATGCACGTGCTTGGGCTTAAATGGGATCACAACAACGATACTCTGGTTGTGAGCAGGGGTACTAACAGCACCATCACGAAAAGTTTAACACAGCGCTTGGTCTTAAGTCTTGTGTCAAAGGTCTACGACCCAATTGGTCTTGTCGCACCGTTTACTGTTGGTGCCCGGTTAGTCTTGAAAGACATTTGGCGTGTCAATGGACAAAGTTGGGATGACGAGTTACCTAAAGACACAGTTGACAGATTCCTTGCCTGGTGTGTTGAACTGCCGCGGTTGGCTGAGATCACTATACCGAGAAGTTACTTTTCAGGACCATTCCAACATCTTGAACTCCACATGTTTGGTGATAGCTCGCAAGACGTATTCAGTGCAGTAGGATTTCGTAGGGCTCAAGTAACTTGCTCCTCCGGGGAGATTATAACAGAGCTGGCGTTTGTCTTGGGCAAGGCCCGTGTTGCACCTATGAAGGTAATGACAGTTCCTAAGTTGGAATTACAAGCCGCTCTCCTCGCTGCCCGTTTAAAAAGGGAAATCTGTCGAGCATTAACGGTTACTGTGGATAAAGTCTTTATGTGGACAGATAGTACCATCGTCTTGCAGTGGATAAACTCAACAAACAAACACCCCATCTTCATTGCAAATCGTGTTAGTGAAATCCTGGAGAACACCAGCGTTGACCAATGGAACCACGTCGCCACTTGTGATAATCCGGCCGATGCTGGGACGCGTGGCATGTCCGCTGAAGTTTTGCAATCAAGTAGCTGGGTGAGGGGTCCTGACTTCTTGAGAACTAAGCAATTCCCTTTTGTGCCAAATACTGACGTCGTCGATAACATCAAACTCGGCGTTGTAAACAAGGAACAAGATGATGACTCCATCTCATCTTTAGCCGCATCCGTAACCAAGCCCCCTAAGGAACAAAGTATGAATCTAATCCCGTTTGATAAGTTCAGTTCTTATCAAAAACTACTCCGTGTCACCGCTTATGTGCTCCGTCTTTTACCATCTCATGAAAGTTACCGTACCGTAGACGGCAGCATAGCCGACCCTGTTGAGCTTGACGAAGCCGAGCGTCATCTCCAGTACTTGGTCCAAGGAGAGTCCTTTAATACTGAAAGAAAGGATCTTCTTGACAACAAATCCGTTAAGAAGAGCAGCCGCATTGCTCAGTTTACTCCGTTTAATGGGCCTCATGGTCTCATCCGTTCTTCTGGTCGACTCCGACGGCTAGTGGAAATTGACTTTGACACTAAGCATCCTATCGTGCTGGATGCGCGTCATACTTTTGTTAAACTGTTTCTGCGGCATACTCATTTGAAAAACCATCACCAGGGCATCGATTACTTACGGTCAAAGGTACAGGAACGTTATGCCATCCTTAAACTACGTTCCACACTGCGTTCCATCAAATCAAACTGCGTCTTGTGTAGAAAGTTCCGTGCAGCAACCATTCAACCTATCATGGCAGACCTCCCAAAGGAGAGACTCGCATACCAGTCTCCTCCCTTTACCAACACCGGGGTTGATTACTTCGGCCCATTCTACGTCACAGTTCGTCGGACTACCGAGAAGAGGTGGGGATTTCTCTTCACTTGTCTCACTACTCGTGCTGTCTATGTTGAAGTTGTCCCGTCCATGGACACTAGTTCTTGTGTAATGGGAGTGGAGCGGTTCGTCTCCCGTCGGGGTACTCCTGCTATGATTTGGTCGGATAATGGTACGAACTTCATTGGAGCGGAGAAAGAGCTCCGTGAATGTGTGGAAAAATGGAATACGCTTAACATCGCTGCCGATCTTGCACATAAGGGCATTAAGTGGAGGTTCAATCCGCCCAGTGCGCCACACCAAGGTGGCATCTGGGAGAGGTTAGTTCGTAGTTTTAAAAGAGTACTGTACGCTATCCTCGGTACGCGTCGCCTCACAGATGAGGTGTTGAACACTACTTTTTTTCTAGTCGAATACGCACTAAACTCACGTCCCTTAACGCCCGTAAGCGCCGACCCGTCTGACCTAGGCGCAATAACACCTAATCTTTTTCTACTCGGTAACCAAGCAACCAGAATTCCGTCTATCGTTGGCGCCGACGAGTTCGATCATCGTAAGCGATACGCCCGTGCACAGTCATACGCCAATGCAATTTGGGCACGTTGGCTCAAGGAGTATGTACCTGCGTTGAACCGTAGATCTAAGTGGCAGACGCCTGCCGAGCAGCACCTCAAGGTCGGTGACTTAGTTTGGATCGTTGAAGAAAGCAACCCTAGGGGTTACTATCCAACCGCTCGGATTGAGGAACTTCGGTACGGCTCCGACAACGTCGCCCGCTCCGCCGTCTTACGCACGTCATCCGGATCGCTCGTCCGCCCACTCGTTAAGCTTGTACCAATCCTCCCAACATTTTCTCCCGGGCCGGAGGATGTTACTGAGTAAATAAAAGAGCAGCGAGAAAACTAAGCGACGAATTTAAAGCGCTATTTAAACAAAGCGAGAATTTAAAGCGAGAAAGGATTACGTAATTTCCTAACCATTTAAATGCACACGAAATACGTTCTATTTGGCATAGAAAGCTCGGAAAAAGTTCGTTAAACATAATTTTCGTTGAGCCTACTAATATACTGAATCGATTGCGCTCTTTTTAGGCTTAATATTTTTATGTTTCGAAAACGTATCGGTGACCAATCTGAGTCGAAAATCGGCTCAGACAAAATACCTGCTAGCAAATACAGCTAGATTTGCCGGGCTGTTTAGATGTGCTTTTTCGCCTTCTTGATGTTACGATATAGTTGACGATCTCGATCAATTTAGACTGACGAAAAACTGTTTTATTCAGCTATAAAAGGTCTGATCACAAGCAGCTTTGAGCGATGTCCAGACCTGTGCATAAATGCTGAACTATATTAGTAATCTGGATAGGTACAAATAAATAGCTGATAAAAGTTTACGACTGAAGTAGACAAGGAGATTTTGTAATGTGCGTTTGCCCACAATAATCTGACCTAGCTCAACCACATTCTTGACTTCCTTGTCTAGTGGAGCTTGAAAAGGTACCAAAAATCAGTTGAAATTTGCAATTTTTAATTGACATTATTTGAAAATGCGTATTAAAGCTCAATTTAAAAATGCCTATTAAAGCTCAATTCATTCTCGAGTGATAAATTGTTTTTTTTCTCTCTGGTATCTAAATCTTAGTTATTTTGCAGCATAACTTTGACTTATTGAAAAGAGAACTAACTTTGATATTCTCAAACCCTCTTCCAAAAGTAGTACAGATAGGAAGCTTTTCATTAAAAAAAAGAGGATACTTAAGTTATCATTATTTTCTCAAGGATACTTAGGTTATTCTCAATAATAGACCACTAAGGTCGCCTTTTTCCAACAACGTGGGGAAAACATTTAGTTTGTGAAAAAAATCAAGCCAGTTCAATTTTTCAAGCGGAAATAAAAATTTCTCAAGAAAGCAAAACGAACGAGATTCAGTTTTCTAATTCTATTCAATTCAACCCAAGAAAATGAACTGACCAAAGACTTGAATACGAAAAGGCAAGATTTGAATTCTCATGGCAAGTATAGGCATTTATTGTCAACAAATCATGTGGCCCTTCATACTCGAAGAATGAAAATCGAAGAACGAAAAACGAAGAATGAAAGAAGAAAAAGTCAGAAAAAAGAACTGGTTTCGTTTCAAAAGTTAGTGCTATTAAAGTTATCAAATACCAATCATAGCAAGCTGAAATGCAGGTTACGCATTTTTACTGAAGCAACGTTGCAAAAAGATGACAAAAAATGAACGAGAAGGGCAAAAGATATTTCAACACTCAAATTTTTTTTGAAAAAGCGTGGCGTCAACAATAAATCAACAAGTAGCCATATATAAGAATTCTTTCAAATTCCCTACAATACAACGATAACTAGCAGCCAAAAAGAATCAAGGTAAAAAAAACAAGAAAATAAAGCAAGAAGCTCAAATTCAACAACATTAACAATAAACTCAGAACACTGCTAATTTCAAAATGCCACATTCTGGAACTGAAGCAGTTGTTTTTTTAGAGCGGAGGAGACCTTTCAATGAACCTGACAAAAATGAGATTAAGAATGTGGGTGAGGAAATGAAATAAGTTAAACTGATTGATGTAGCTCATGTAGGCTCAAAAAAACTATCACACAATTTTACAAAAGTCCTCAAATTTAATGCAGTGTTAATTGACACCATTTAAAGACATTCCAGCTGCTGAGTGATCGAATTGACCAGTGAAGGTGACTTTTTAAAGGTGACGAAATCCATAACAAATTCAGGCGAAACTCTCAAAAAGTAATATTAGAGAGCACTAAACACTGTTTGGTGATTGCGTAAATACGAAAAAAGGAAAACAACAAAAAAAGTTTAAAAAATTGAACAAACCTGTTAGACAAATGTAATCTCAGTAAGTAACATTAGGCACAAACTGAAATCAACCATTGAAAATATTTTTTCTCATCATAGGTCAGATGAGATCTGCTATTAGTGATATTTATTGAGATAACCAATCATCAACATTTACTTCGAAAACAAAAAACTCTTAATTTTTTCAATAAAGAACAATATCAAACCAGAGAGAGAGAGAGAGAGAAAGAGAGAGAAAAAGAGAGAGAGAGAGAGAGAGAGAGAGAGAGAGAGAGAGAGAGAGGGAGATAGATAGAGAGAGAGAGAGAGAGAGAGGGAGAGAGAGAGAGAGAGAGAGAGAGAGAGAGAGAGAGAGGGAGAGAGAGAGAGAGAGAGAGAGAGAGAGTAAATTTATCCTCGTCCAACTAATACGACAAATTTTATATAAATACATTTTGAACATCAATCAAACATCATTTAAGACAACGGAATTAATCATTAAACCAAAATATCAACAATTTAACATCATACATCAATTAATCACAGGACAATGATTGAAAATAAGGCCAGGAAATGACACGCAACGAGGTCGCCAGACCTACTTTCCAGCGTGCCCTACAATATATTCACACAGAAAACTAAATAACTGAAAATTGCTGAAAGTAAAAATTGCCTTTAATGGATTTAAATTAGCACAAAAAGTTCAATACTTCTCTTCCAAATAGTGGAGTTTGCTAGATAGAAGAAGTTCTGATAGACCTATATGGGTTTAAAGTTGTTTGTGAAGATTTCAGAGCAGAGTTTTTGAAAATTACTTGCAGCTTTGTCTACGTTTGCTGACTTGGTGCTGGTTTTTGTAAAAAAAGTTGAATTATCAGAAAACTCAAAAGTTAACTATCAGAAGCAAAATCGCAAAAATGTGAGGGTAGAAGATTCAACAAACCTTTCTCGTGAAAGAATATTGTTATTTCAACCAAGTAGAATTATTTTGAACAAGATTGATATTATTGTTGTCGCTTTTTTCAGTTTGTGAAATAAAAAGCTTTTTTCAAAATCTTTCGAAAAAAACAGACATGAATTTTGCAAAAGAGTTTCTATTTATATGTAATTTGTGGACTAAATTATATAGAAAACGAAAACAAATTGTCTTTTTTAGAATGAGGGGAAATTCATTCGAAACCAAGACTGATCATTTATCAGCATTTTTAAATTTGGCATTGCGTATTTTAATTCGGTGTAATATCCGGCCAAAAACTGATTTCTTTTTAGTAATATTAGAGGGTGCTAATTTATTTTGACAACATTGCCAACATCAGAAGTTTGCCCATGTGTCACGACAATTTCTTAATTAAACTTAATTTAAAAGAGTAAATTAAAAACTGAACTCAATTATACTAACTCTAAAATAGACCAGCTGGGGTTGGATGGGTTAATTAGAGTCGTTGACGACGAGGTCAGAGATTAGGCTACATTGCATTATAGTTACTATAGTTCATTTTTTCATACCTGTTGGAGGAACAGAAGATCTTTCTTACATTTGCCATCTGTTGATTCAATTTTAAACCACGTTTCACCACAGTGTACAACTAGTGCCGCAGAAAAAACGAGCGTGCAAACATTCAGAATGTCCATAACTTCGATAGGATTTCTCTCTCTGCTATAATTGAACTAAATTTTGCTGTTGCAATTCACAGCTACATTAAATATGCTATATAGACCAAACCTTCAATCATTAACAAAGAAGTTTACGAAAGTTGATCACATGTAAATCAGTATATTTTGATCCCTGCGACAAAAATGCTATCAAAAATGAGAAAAGACGCGTTGAAATAGTTAAAACAATAATATTACTTTGCATTTACAAAGTTGGCCTACAATTGACTAATTGAATGTTACCGTTGGTGATAAAACCGGCAATAAATTATCCACCGGCACTAAAAGACTTTAAGTTGAATCACGCGTGACATTGACTGTCTAGCCTACAGATGTGCTGCAGCTGCAAGTATGTTGCAAACAATAACTTTATTGTTTTCAGTTGAACTTTCACTCATGTCAGATGTAAGAAGGAACGAAACCTGATCTCCATAAAGAAATGTTAATATGCTTTTTTCTATAACGCAGTTGATCACATATTCGGTAAATGACCATAGTTTGAGAAAATCTCGTTAATAAGAGATTACTCATGATTTTCGAGCTAGCGTATATCTGACAGTATTTAGTAGAGGTTAATCATTTACATTGCACAGTGATGTGTATTTACCAGTTCAGTCAAAAAGATCCGATCTTAGAGAGAGCAGACATCAAAAAGCACCAAAACGTCACCTGATGCAAAAAGAGACCGCTGAGGCATAGCCGTGGCCGGCTCTACAATTTTTCACCTCGATTCTTTTAACCCCGCATATCTTATCCCCCATATCATTTCAGCTCTCTATCCTTTCACGGCCTCTGTCAATTCACGCCACAAATTAGCAGTCGACAGCACAAGTGTGTTTTTCATAATGAAGCGAATAATTTAATACCTTTGCTTGTGAGAGTTTCATATCAAGTCTCACAGCCACTTGGAGAGTTTATCAAAATTTTAGTTTTCTTGTAATTGGAAGTTGAATTTCGGTTTATCCAAGTGAGTGGAATGAATGAATTAAACGATATATTGGGAATTTGTTCATGAAATCGTGAGTATTGCTATTTTTTGTACAGATTTTGATTTTTACGTGGAGGGGGGTTAAATTTTAAGAACATGGTGTTATATCAATTATGGGTATCATCGCACTTTCTGTTTGAATCAAACATTGTCTGCGAATTATATTAAATATTTCCGGTACAGTCCCAATCCCCCTTCTCCACCGCCAATATTTCATTTGTTGGTGGCTTTTTGACTTTTTTCAATGTAGTTTCCTTGACCTACCGCCAAGTCAATTTCGGAAGATCATGCAAAATGTTTTAGCTCTGGAGTCAGAAAGAGTGCGAAGGGTTTTTTAACCTTTTAAATGCAATTTTTCCCGGGTTGAGGATTTTCCAGATCAGAATGACATGAAAATAGCCATCCAGGCCCCTTTTGCCTATGAAAATACCCAGGCAAACCAAAAAAGGTTTTGATCCAGACCTTGACTCGTTCAAAGTTTCGGTGCGTTAATGTGTTCGTTCAAAAAAGCCTATGAAAAGACCCCTCCACATAAACTCTGGTAGAGAAAGAAGTCCGGAAGATTCAATTTGTCATCATTAAAAGCAACGTGTTCTGAAAGGAACGTATAAGCATTACAAGGTATAAAGCAACAACGTATATGAATTGGTACGATCAAGACAACAACCCAAAACTAAGACGGCAAGAGTTTTCGATGTTCGTTTAACAGGGTTTTCTTTGTCTGATGTCGTTGACGTCAAATCGGTTCGTATTCAGTCAACAACTTTCTAGCAAACCTAAAATTATCAAACCGAAAACCACCTTCATGTTTACAAATCGTAGTTACATTTACTTAAAATTAGATTAAACGAACTTTTTCTGAACTTTCTACGTATATTAGAACGTTTTTTACTCTTAATTGGAACGATTTCTATGCGCATTTGAATACTCGATTCTGATTGATTAATAATTCTTACATTTAGTACGTAACATCCTCCGGCCAGCAAGAATGTGTTGAGAAAACTGGTAAATGTTTAACAAGCGGGCGGACGAGTGAACCGGTCGACGTACGCAAAACGGCGGAGCGCGCGACGCTATCGGAGCCGTAAAGGAGTTCCACAATCCCAGCGGTAGAGTAGTAAACCCTAGGGTTGGATTCCTCAACTATCCAAATCAAGTCAAAAGTCTTAAAGTGTTGCTCGGTGGGCGTCTGCCACTTAAAGCGTCGGTTCAGCGTCGGCACGTACTCTCTAATTCAGAGGGACCAGATGGCACGTACGACTGCGCACGGGCGTAACGTTTACGAAGGTTAAATTCATTACTGCCGACAAGTGACGGAATACCGGAAAAGTATCCTCCTAAAAGAAATTGGTTAGGCGTTAGAGCGTTCAAATTGCACGGATCAATGATTACGGGTGTTAAAAGACGCCAATTGAGAGCATGCTCTACGAGACAAAAGATAGTATGATAGCATGCAGCACCTCAACCGTGAGGCGACGCTTATCAAGAATAGTACACAACACGCGCTTGAAGCTGCGCACCAACCACTCGCAGATACCACTCTGATGTGGTAAGCTGGGTGGACTGAACCTCCACTGCATACCTTTGACAGCAAGCTCTGCTGCACTGTTGACAACGTTCCACTTTTCAATACTTTCTCGGAGTTCTTTCTCCGCTCCAATAAAGTTAGTTCCATTGTCCGACCAAATCACGGCAGGTGTACCCCTACATGACAAACCACTCAATACCCATAACAAGAACTGGTGTCCATGGATGTGACTATCCCGACATGGAGTGCGCAAGCAGTGAGACAGGTGATGAGGTAATCCAACCTTTTCTCAGTAGTACGGCAAACAGCAACATATAACGGCCCAAAGTAGTCAACGCTGGTGTTCGTGAAGGAAGGAGACTGGTAAGCAAGTCTCTCTTCAGGTAAGTCAGACATTATTAATTGCATAGTTACAACTTGGAGTTCTCGGCATCTCAGGCAGTGTGTTTTGATGGAACGCAAAGATGATCTTAGTTTCAGTACTGTATGGTGTTCCTTCACAATAGATCTTTATTAGATACTTAGCTCAATTAGATACTCATCTTGAGTGCTATTGATGATGATGCTTTTACGTGGTTGTTTTCAACAAACAGTTTTACAAGCGGATGACATGCATCTAAGATGATTGGGTACTTTACGTTAAACCCAACTTCCATTAACCGCTTGATGCGGCCCGAGGAACGGATTAGTCCATTTAGATTAAAAAACGGTGAATAGAGAGCAATTTTGCTGCTCCGTTTATTCGACTTATTGTCAAAAATATGTTTTCTTTTGGTTTCAAAAGACTCTCCTTCTACAAAGTACTGGAGATGACGCTCGGTTTCGTCAAGCTCACTAGGATCAGTAATGCTACGATCAAGGTTGCGGTACCGGAAAGTTTCAGCAAAAGTCGCATAACGTATGCGGCAATGCGCAAGTACTTCTGATAAGAACTAAACTTATCAACCGGAAACATTGAAGGAACGATAGTTGTCTGTTTCTTGACGGATGTAGCCAGAGATACAGTGTCTTCTATAGTGACTGCTTGGATGACGTCTTTGTTCGGTACGTGGAATTTTGACCCAGCTGCTTAGTTGAAAAATTTTCGCGGACAATCCACGCGTGACAGCGTCAACTGGACTATCCATTGTGGCGATTTGGCTCCATTGGTCAACGCAGGCATACTCCAATTTTTCGCAAACACTGTTTTCAGCAAAGACTGGTTGCTTTTCATTGGGTTTAATCCATTGGAGAACGGTCGTACTGTCCGTCCACATAAATAGTTGGTTAACAGTTACAGTAAAAGCCGAACCAATTTTGTTCTTCAGCCAAATGGCATGTAGAGATGCTTGCAATTCGTTTTGTGATGGTCATTACTTTCATTAGCGCCGCGCCCGCTTTCCCGAAAAAAATGCAAGCTCAGTTTTTATCTTGATCAAAGTTGTTACTCGGGCTCAAAAGAATGCAAAGGCAATGATATAAACTTGGAACACTCATCGAACAGATGCATTTCTACCTTATCAAAAAGCCCAGTGAAATAAATTGAGAAATTCTGATTTTTTCAAGCTTCGGTAAGTCCGAACTTCAATCCAAAAATCTTTGAACTTTGTCTTCGGGGAGCTCATTATCTCAATGTTGTACTGTGACACGCCTTATGTCTTTTAAGAGCAGTCGAGCACCAACAATAAACGGTGCGACAAGACCAATAGGATCAAAGACTTTCGAGTCAAGACTTATGACTAAGCGCTGTGTGGGTGACTTTGTGATAGCGCATCTTGTACCCCTAGTCACAACTAAAGTGTCATTAGTATTAACCCGCTTTAGTCCGATCACATACGATGAATCCTACTGACATGAAACAATAATCTTGAGCTCAGTAGATTGAGGAGAACCATCAAATCGATCAGCCAGATTTATTACATTGCTTTCAAATTTTGTCAGCTTCAGCTCATCGAGATGGAGAACATGTACCAATTTTTTCGGTCTATTGATGGTTTTTTCAAAAGGTTTCACTGAGTCAAGATAATCGTCTATGCAGAAGTTTTCAAGGAGAGCTTTTGCAACTTCGGGATAAAACTTGGCATTGTCGCTCGCAGTGCGTTGTAAGGCATAGTTGACACAGGTGGACCAGTCATTAGCCTCGCAATTAAGGCGCGTTTATTGATTAACTGTGACATTATTTGTGGGTTCCTCTCGCCACAGAAAACGAAGTGATGTTTGATCTGATGATAATACGCCAACCTGTAAAAACATTCCCTCGATGTCGCCAGATACAGCATATGGCTGCTGTCAGAAGCGGAGAAGTACATAAATAAGGTTTTGGAGCAGATCAGAGCCAGTGAGCAAAGACTTAGTCAGCGGTGCACCATGAAATTTTTCTGCTCTATTGAGCTCCATACGCAAATTAACTGGTTTGTTTGGGTTTAAAACTGGATGGTGGGGTAGGTACCATTCTTTATCGGACCGGTTCTTAATTTCGTGGGCGTCTGGAAACTCAATTACATATCTCTCATTTAGTTCTTCCTCCATGGTAGTACTAGTTTAATTCTCCCTAAGGTCATCATCTGTGGCTAACCTTTTTTCGAAAGACTTTAGTTGGACAAGGGAGGAGAAGTTATTATTTGGGAGCTTGGTGTTATCTGCTGCCCAGAGCATTCCTACATCGTATCGCAGGCCGTTGTGTACGGTGGTTTTTTCGAGAATTTTGTGAGCCCTTGCTTCTGCTGCAGATCGTAGGTCGACCTGCTTATTTGCCCCAAAGGATTCAATGTCGTACTTTGAATTTACTTGACTTGCTAACACATTTTCATGATCGATTTCCACTTTAAAGCACGATGAGATTTAACAAAAACTTACGAACTTGATAGTAACGGACCGTTTAAGACCAATCCATTGGTAAGGGTACGGCAACGGGTGAACGCTTCTCCTCGACAGAAGTTTTCTAACGGGCGCATGGCATGATAGACATCTTGTACGAGTATCATCTCAAGGTCTTTATAGGAATATATCACCATATCAAGGACTGCTAGGTCTGGGTATGGCCTTTGCAGGGCCTGTACATTTAATATATCTGAGCTGATGTCCAGGCTCTCTTTATCGAAAGGGTTGATGTGAAATGGCTCAAAATTTTGATGTTCTCCTGGTTTCACAGTAAACTCAACATTCCTAGTATAAAATACTTCTTCGGTATTAATACCCTTGACAGTTATTTTTACTGGTTTACCATGCAGACCGAGTCTATCTGCGAGACTACTGGTCACCCACAGTTACTGCAGGCGGTATCACACAAAACTAAAGCCTTGGTATCTAGACCGAACGAATTGACGAACTGCAATTCAGTCACCTGAAGGAGCCCCTTAGCGTTTGTAACAGATGACATCGTTGTGGTCTTATTAGGTGGCTGTTGACTTTTAGTTGCTTTACTTTTGCTTGTGTTGCCAGAAGGCTAAAAACTATTGGGATTTGTTAACTGTTTTGTTTGGGAAACCCTATCTGCACCGTGCAACAGTGTGTAACGCAAACTATTGCACCCTCTGCCCGGCGCTTTCTTGGGTGAGTATTTTCCTTGAAAACTCGACACTCCCCGAGCCGGTGGTTACCTTTGCATATAAGGCAGCGAGAGTAAGCGTTTGTGGATTATGGCATTTGCTTTTTTGTTTCAGTGTTTCAGTTTTTTTTTGAATTTGATGCAAACACTTTTGAGGCTGTTTTCGTCTTGGTTAATGAAGCGCTGTTATCTTCAGATTTTGCCTTGGTTACGCTTTGGTTCACAAGATTGTGGGCCTCAGCCTTTTCTTTAAGCCAGTCGTTAAAGTCGAGGTGTGTAGGATTAACCCAGTGCTTTTTAACCGTTGGGTGCTAAAATGACTCTTTAATGTTTGGTGGTAAGTTCTGTATCGCTTGGTTTACTAGGGAAGCGCTCCTCAAGTCAGCATCAAATCCCAACGAGGCCGGATATGCCTGCAGAATAGTTATTGGTGTTATCCCTATTGTGCACTTTAGGAGGCGGAAAATTCTTTAGTTTATCCAAGTGTGCACTTACGACTGCCTGTCGCTGGCCCAATTTACGTTCTAATGTCCTTAGTTTATCCTTGTACATTAAACCACAGTATGCAAACTCGGCAACTGCAATCTTGGCTTCATCAGTGACGAGCGTTTTGAGGTAAATCAATTTAACGACATCATCAGTTAGCGTTTGCGAGTTAATCGCGTTTTTGAATTGACGATATCACTCGAGCCATTGAAAGGGATCGCCATTATACTGAGCAAGGTTACATTCGGGCAAAGAGTCAATAATCTCGCTTGTTATTGCATCAGCCAATTCAATAATTATTGACGCATTGTCCTGTATGAGAGCGGCAGGTGCAGACTCCTGCCGGCCATTCCAACTCAACTGAGTGAGGCCGAAATAACGATATATTGGCTGAAAGACCGGAGACTCTAGACCAAGCACGACATTGTTACCTGTTGCGATCGGGATTTCCTGTTGCATGCCGGATGGTGATTGCATGTCAATCAAAAGAAGGTGACTTCTGATAGATTTGTGATTGGAATATTATTGGTTAACAGTGCACTATGTGCCTGTAAATTTGGAGGCACACTGACACTTATTTGGCACAATATGTTGGCCAGGAGGGATATTGTGCACAGTTGGGACAGGAGCAGCAACGAAACTAACCACTCGGTTAATTTTTCTGAAAAGTTTTGTGGACGGCGGGCTGATTATTCAAAGGAGCGTGTGGAATGGGAGCAGTGAGGTTAGGTGCAAATACTGGGTTAGGGATGGAAAGGTCATTTGGATTAGTGGGTTCGAGATTGTTTTGATGGGTGTGTGTGGATTTGAAGGGGCGCTTTGGTGAAAGGGAACATTTATTGCGGGGCATAGTTGACACAGGTGGACCAGTCATTAGCCTCGCAATTAAGGCGCGTTTATTGATTAACTGTGACATTATTTGTGGGTTCCTCTCAACACAGAAAACGAAGTGATGTTTGATCTGATGATAATACGCCAACCTGTGAAAACATTCCCTCGATGTCGCCAGATACAGCATATGGCTGCTGTCAGAAGCGGAGAAGTACATAAATAAGGTTTTGGAGCAGATCAGAGCCAGTGAGCAAAGACTTAGTCAGCGGTGCACCATGAAATTTTTCTGCTCTATTGAGCTCCATACGCAAATTAACTGGTTTGTTTGGGTTTAAAACTGGATGGTGGGGTAGGTACCATTCTTTATCGGACCGGTTCTTAATTTTGTGGGCGTCTGGAAACTCAATTACATATCTCTCATTTAGTTCTTCCTCCATGGTAGTACTAGTTTAATTCTCCCTAAGGTCATCATCTGTGGCTAACCTTTTTTCGAGAGACTTTAGTTGGACAAGGGAGGGGAAGTTATTATTTGGGAGCTTGGTGTTATCTGCTGCCCAGAGCATTCCTACATCGTATCGCAGGCCGTTGTGTACGGTGGTTTTTTCGAGAATTTTGTGAGCCCTTGCTTCTGCTGCAGATCGTAGGTCGACCTGCTTATTTGCCCCAAAGGATTCAATGTCGTACTTTGAATTTACTTGACTTGCTAACACATTTTCATGATCGATTTCCACTTTAAAGCACGATGAGATTTAACAAAAACTTACGAACTTGATAGTAACGGACCGTTTAAGACCAATCCATTGGTAAGGGTACGGCAACGGGTGAACGCTTCTCCTCGACAGAAGTTTTCTAACGGGCGCATGGCATGATAGACATCTTGTACGAGTATCATCTCAAGGTCTTTATAGGAATATATCACCATATCAAGGACTGCTAGGTCTGGGTAAGGCCTTTGCAGGGCCTGTACATTTAATATATCTGAGCTGATGTCCAGGCTCTCTTTATCGAAAGGGTTGATGTGAAATGGCTCAAAATTTTGATGTTCTCCTGGTTTCACAGTAAACTCAACATTCCTAGTATAAAATACTTCTTCGGTATTAATACCCTTGACAGTTATTTTTACTGGTTTACCATGCAGACCGAGTCTATCTGCGAGACTACTGGTCACCCACAGTTACTGCAGGCGGTATCACACAAAACTAAAGCCTTGGTATCTAGACCGAACGAATTGACGAACTGCAATTCAGTCACCTGAAGGAGCCCCTTAGCGTTTGTAACAGATGACATCGTTGTGGTCTTATTAGGTGGCTGTTGACTTTTAGTTGCTTTACTTTTGCTTGTGTTGCCAGAAGGCTAAAAACTATTGGGATTTGTTAACTGTTTTGTTTGGGAAACCCTATCTGCACCGTGCAACAGTGTGTAACGCAAACTATTGCACCCTCTGCCCGGCGCTTTCTTGGGTGAGTATTTTCCTTGAAAACTCGACACTCCCCGAGCCGGTGGTTACCTTTGCATATAAGGCAGCGAGAGTAAGCGTTTGTGGATTATGGCATTTGCTTTTCTGTTTCAGTGTTTCAGTTTTTTTTTGAATTTGATGCAAACACTTTTGAGGCTGTTTTCGTCTTGGTTAATGAAGCGCTGTTATCTTCAGATTTTGCCTTGGTTACGCTTTGGTTCACAAGATTGTGGGCCTCAGCCTTTTCTTTAAGCCAGTCGTTAAAGTCGAGGTGTGTAGGATTAACCCAGTGCTTTTTAACCGTTGGGTGCTAAAATGACTCTTTAATGTTTGGTGGTAAGTTCTGTATCGCTTGGTTTACTAGGGAAGCGCTCCTCAAGTCAGCATCAAATCCCAACGAGGCTGGATATGCCTGCAGAATAGTTATTGGTGTTATCCCTATTGTGCATTTTAGGAGGCGGAAAATTCTTTAGTTTATCCAAGTGTGCACTTACGACTGCCTGTCGCTGGCCCAATTTACGTTCTAATGTCCTTAGTTTATCCTTGTACATTAAACCACAGTATGCAAACTCGGCAACTGCAATCTTGGTTTCATCAGTGACGAGCGTTTTGAGGTAAATCAATTTAACGACATCATCAGTTAGCGTTTGCGAGTTAATCGCGTTTTTGAATTGACGATATCACTCGAGCCATTGAAAGGGATCGCCATTATACTGAGCAAGGTTACATTCGGGCAAAGAGTCAATAATCTCGCTTGTTATTGCATCAGCCAATTCAATAATTATTGACGCATTGTCCTGTATGAGAGCGGCAGGTGCAGACTCCTGCCGGCCATTCCAACTCAACTGAGTGAGGCCGAAATAACGATATATTGGCTGAAAGACCGGAGACTCTAGACCAAGCACGACATTGTTACCTGTTGCGATCGGGATTTCCTGTTGCATGCCGGATGGTGATTGCATGTCAATCAAAAGAAGGTGACTTCTGATAGATTTGTGATTGGAATATTATTGGTTAACAGTGCACTATGTGCCTGTAAATTTGGAGGCACACTGACTCTTATTTGGCACAATATGTTGGCCAGGAGGGATATTGTGCACAGTTGGGACAGGAGCAGCAACGAAACTAACCACTCGGTTAATTTTTCTGAAAAGTTTTGTGGACGGCAGGCTGATTATTCAAAGGAGCGTGTGGAATGGGAGCAGTGAGGTTAGGTGCAAATACTGGGTTAGGGATGGAAAAGTCATTTGGATTAGTGGGTTCGAGATTGTTTTGATGGGTGTGTGTGGATTTGAAGGGGCGCTTTGGTGAAAGGGAACATTTATTGCGGGGCCTGATTTACTTGTTGTCGAAGAAGGAGGTTGGGGGTCGTGGAACAAAATTATTTTCCTGTCGAAGACATATACGCTGGGTCAAACTGTTTTTGTGTAGACTTGATGTTTCAGGACAACGGGATTGTGAAATTTGAATTTGTGCGTGTAGAAAAAACTTAATTATTTTTGATTTACTTGCAGTCCGAACGGCTGTGGTAAAACGGTCTGTTGAATGCGTGGTGGCGAAGCCCCTGGGGCGTGTACAGGAGGTGGGTGATTATCTGCGGTTCCTTAGATAGTTATGCTTGGAAGCGCCATGCCTTGTTGGACTGTTTGATTAATTTGCCACCGTAAGTGCAAATGGTACAACGCCTGTATGTTGGCAGCAGCCAAAAAATTATCCGGTGGGGTACAAAAAGGGTCAAGTTGCTGCAAGGTCTTATTGCCTAAAATGTAATTGCCTCGACTATTTTTTGAAACAGAATGCCTTTAAAAGTCAGTGTTTTGATCTTCCACTGATTCTCCGTTGTTGTGGCTAGGGCATTCTGGGGTCATTTGTAACCACTGGTTCACCAGTTTTATCCCCTTTGCTAAAGTTTAAAGCAGGTGAGGTGTTCATCCAGTCCTGGACAGCTTTTTCACATCTCATTGAGATCCTAGCATTTGCAGTTGTTTCAGAGTGTCTACATTTAGAAACGGCGTCCGGCATTTCAAACTCTTGCAGAGGTGCCTCTGCCAACCGTTTCCTGTTGTTTTTCTCCATTTCATCTAATTCTATTCGCATTTTCTATTTAGCGAGGCAAATGGCTGCCTCATTTTGTTTTTCAATATACTCGCGTTTCATTTTAGCAATGACGTAATCATGTTTGCGCTGACTAGATGTTTTTGACGAGGCCATCAGTGAGAAAACTCTAGAACGGATGAAAACCCTCGCCTCCTGAAACTCACTCACCTTATCATCAGCAGAGTTGATGTAGTTTCGTGCTGAAGTGTGGATCTTGTTGTTCTTTGTTGTCATTTCCTCCAACTAAAACTCTAATGAAGGAACAAGTGCGCTTCAATCTTCCGTTTTTCCCGCAAACGCAATCAGTTCCTCATTTTTGTCTTCAATAATCATAAATGCTTCGTTGCAATTTGTTACAAGGCGTTAAGCTTTCACTCACCTTATTTGACTATCTATATAATGAAGGATATATCTAAACTTTGACCTGGCAGCGTACAACTTTTGGACTTTTTGTCCGAGACTATTGGACATCACGTTGTTATAATATTGAAAAATCAGCAAAACTGCCTCTGCACACAGTTTTCTTTTATAAGCTCACCTCGAACAAACCGAATCCATGCAAATTAAAACCAGCGCAAAAGACACCAAAACACAGCACGCTGCAGACAATATGTGAAACAAACCGCCCTGAGAACAGAAAAGATCGTCGATCACAAAAGGAGACGTAGGACAAATGGAAAGTCGAGCGAGCAACTCACGACGAAACGGAAACGTGTCGAACGGGAAGTCGACCGAGCAACCCGCGACGCAAAGGAAACGGGAGAGACGAGAAATCGAGCGATCAGTGCGCAACCGAACGGTAGCGGGACGGACGGGAAGTCCAGCGAGAAACGCGCAACGCAACGAAAACGGGACATTGGGAAAATTACGGACGGGAAATGAGCGAGGCGGTCGGAAAGAACCTTGTTAGCTTACCACAGCAAAAACTCTTCCAAACAACGTAGCCGTAGCTCTAGAACAAGTTTTACTCACACCCCAGGAAGAAGGAGAAAAGCTACTGCACGTCAAATTAGTATGAGAAAATATGGGGCTTAATATAAAATTTTAATTTACGGCAATGCAGTAGTATACTAAAAGGAGGAAAGAAATTTACTAGCCGTACTTCCAGACTAAACTTAAATCACAGCCCAGCATTTCCTAAGCTACAGCAACCAATCAGCATACTAACAAAATTAAACAAGCTACAGATAAATTAAATAAACTACAATAGTGTATTCGTAGAATATGACAGTTGGAGAAATCAAGAAACAATCTAGCCGTATCTCGAAAATAAACTTAGCACACACCCTAGAGAGCAAAAAAGATCAAACCAACTAGCAATCATACAGTTACATACAAACATACAGCAGTAAAATCAATCAACTAGAACAGGAGGGCTCGTAAATTATAAAGTTGAAAAAGTCATAAGACAATCGAGCCGTAACTCTCGAAAGAACTAAGTCACACCCCAGAAAGCTACAAGACGAAAACAAACCAGCACACTAGCATACTTAATATACTACAACAAAAACATATTATACTTGATCACCTATGACAAACATACTGCATTGAAATCCAGAAAAGCAACGGAAAAAAACGAAAAGCGAAGTTTTGGGAAAACAATATTATTGAAAAATTAGCGGAACAAGGAAAATTGAACAGTAAAATTGAAATGGAAAATTGAAAAGGAGAATTGAAAGGACGCGGACGAAACGGTACATGAACGAGCGACGAGAAAATTTATGGAAACTCGATACTTTTTTCTGTAGGCCGGAGGTTGTGAACATTTTGACAATTTTTTCCTCTGTATTGGGTTTCATTCAATTGACAAACCTTCTGATTGAAAGAATTGACATTTGACAAATTGGATAAAAATTTTTTACTTTTGTTCTATTTTTTCTTTTTTCAGCCAATTATTTTTTGCAATTTCTTGAATACGGAGGGTAATCCAGTAAATTGGAGGGTTTTATGTGTGAAAGTTCGGTTTTTCAATATTCAATATTCATATTTTGTTGTTTTGGACTGCATCAAAATTGACGAAAAATTTCAAAATTGAGAATTTTAGAGTATTATTTTCTCAATTTTCTCCATATCAGAGGTAGTTTTTTTAGTATACGAACCCTCTATATGAATGTTTTAATTTTTCGGTAAATCTACCGAAAATTTTCAAAATCGATGTTTTTTGTCTCAAAAATTATGTTTGTTGGGGTTAATGTTGACCTTTTACGGATTTTTTCAAGGTATTTCCTAATTTTACTACCCCTTAAAAAAATATTTAAAAAATCAAGGGTTGGGTTTCTTGTCGTCTATTTTCACAATAAATTCACTGCAAGAAATAGTTCTCAGAAATTTTAGCATTTGCAGTTATTATGCGTGATGGTCCAAATTGGTTACTGATTCAAACATCTCCCCAATCAGAGGTGGAAGTTACGCTAAATTAGACCTGGAGTTTGTCCCTGAAATGCTTCTGATATCCGCAGAATTCTCCCCTAAAATTGGGGCCCCTCGTAGTTTCCCTTCAAGGATCTTAGCAATCTTGAATCGGACCTATGGACTGTCACCTACACCGTGATCGTTTTGTCTAAATCTGGCAACCAGATTTTTATCGTTCCCATCGATGTATTTCGAACGTTCTCTCGAAACGAAGGTTGTGATCATTGGGAAAAACCAAAATCTTCTGCATTAACTTCCTGTGCATCTTGTCAAGCTCTATATTTAAAGGGGTATCACAACAATTGCGCTAAAATAAAAAGTTCCGCTTAGGGCGCGGCTCGAATATAAACTGTGGAAGAGACTGAGGTTCGGAAGACTCAATTCGTTATTATTTAAAGCAACTGAAAGGAACGGATGAGCATTACTATATACACACAATTTACGTACAACCATTCGGTGAAGGAAATTTATATACAGTAAGAAAGAGTTTGAGTTCTCGTTAAAATTGAGTTTTGGAAATATCTGTATTAAAACATTTCTTCAGCATCAGGTGGACTCAGCCAATTCAAGTGCCGTGAAGGACTTCTACTGGCTGATATCAACATTGTACTTGAATTGGTTGTTTGAGCTCTTGGCTAGCCTCGTAGAGTATGTGGGCTGAGTTTCAATTGCTTCAGGTAAGTAATCTATTATAATAACTGATCAATAGTAAGCAAACAAACAAAAAAACAAAATAAAATAAATTTGCAAGATAAAATAAAAAAAGAGAAAGAATCGATGTTCTTTGGTGGGGCTCGAACCACTCTCTGCGCATCTGCTTATCGGTTACCGCACTGGATCGAACCATCGTGCTTCACTTCACTGCAACTTTTCTTAGAGTTCATCCAAATACAATATGTCTTCTGGTTCAAATCAAGTCGTAAAACCTCATCACTTTAAAGACGAAGAATTTCGTTGTTGTTATTGAAAAAAAGAGTTCGTTTAAATTGAAGATAATAGGATTGAGAACTAAAACAAATGTGTTTTCAACTTCAATTAAAAAAAAGTAATGATGTGATAAAAACTGCTATGCTGACATAAACCGTAAAACCAATGAAACCAAACCGCTAGTAGCACATTGCAACTTGGACTGTCGTTCTTCTTTTCTTTAAATCAGTGTAATATCAATAAAACATGTTCTAAAAGCTGTAATGATATCGAAATAAGAGACAATGGCAAAGCAGGGATTCAAACTTCCGTCGTAAAATTTGTCCGTTTTGCGTTCGCGCTTTTAGCCGCTGCATCGTTTCGTTAATATTCAAGTTTAAAAGATATGTTGATAAAAACTGCTGAGAGCGACATGAGTTGTGAAAATGCAAAAAAAAGAAATGAAGCCTTGGTGGGGCTGGAACCACCTTCTGCGCATCTGCTGATCGGTTAGCGCACTGGACCAAACCATCGTGCTTGATCGTACTTGTTTTAACTTCACTGTAACTTTTCTTAGAGTTCATTCAATTAGATTATGTCTTCTGGTTCAAATCAAGTCGTAAAATCTCATCACTTTAAAGACGAAAATTTTCGTTGTTGTTGGGGAAAAAAGAGTTTGTTTAAATTGAAAATAATAGGATTGAGATCTAAAACAAATGTGTTTTCAACTTCAATTAAAAGAAGTAATGATGTGATAAAAAGTGCTACGCTGACCTAAACCGTAAATCCACTGAAACCAAACCGGGCGTAGCACATTGCAACTTGGACTGTTGTTCTTCTTTTCTTTAAATCAGTGGAGTATCAATAAAACATGTTCTAAAAGTTGTGATGATATCGAAATAAGAGACAATGACGAAGCAGGGATTAGAACTGCCGTTGCAAAATTTGTCCATTTCTTGTTCGCGCTTTTAGCCGCTGCACTGTTTCGTTAATATTCAAGTTTAAAAGATATGTTGATAAAAGCTGCTGAGAGCAACATGAGTTGTGGAAATGTAAAAAGAAAAAGAAATGAAGCCTCGGCAGCAAGAATGGGAATCGAACCGGGGTCGTAAAAAAAATTTTGTTTGATTATAGTCTTTGACGGTCATCGCGACTGGGCCGTTACAATGTACAAAGCAACAGTGTGTAAAAATTGGTACAATCAAGAAAACAAGTGAATCTTAGACGACAAGAATTTTTGATGTTTATTTAACAGGTTTTTTCGTCTGATGTTATTGACGTCAAATCTGTCCCTATTCTGTCAACATTTGTCAAGGTACCCTAAAATTATTAAGTCAAAAACGAGCCCAATTGATACAAATTGTGGTTACATTTAATTGAAATTAGGTTAAACGTACTTTTTCGGGACTTTCCACGTATAATAGAACGTATTTTACTTTTATTTGTAACGATTTATATGCGCATTTGAATACTCGATTCTGATTGGCTGATAATTTGTTCTTTTACGACACAACACTCAAGACAAAAATGCGATATAGTCCAGATTTGGCTCATTCAAGTTATTAAAATACTCAGGCCCATCAAAAAAGTTCATGATCCAGACTTTGCCTCGTTCGTGTTTGTTTGCGTGGTGAAGGCTTTTGGTGCAAAAAAATGTTTAAAAAAGTATATGGCGCGGCCATTAGCTCGCCTATGATGAAGTGATTTTGCTCGTCTGTCGGGCAGAACGTGGCTCCTGTATGTTGCATAGCTCGTGCCTCTATGGGCAGACTTTGCCCCGATCGTAAGTACTTGGTGCGTTTATGTTGCTCGTTACAAAAATCCTCGCCTGTGTATTCTTGAAGGCATTCTACTCCCTGCATGCGTTCAAAATTGGTGTTCCTCATAAACGATGAACTCACCGCGTGTTGTCTGTTCAGTTCTTTATACGCACAATTACTAGGGAAACAAGATCAAAATCATGAAAACTTTGTCTTTTTTCAGGGCGTTTCTCACATTAATTCAGTGCAATTTTCGCCTATACGGTTTACGCTCACTCTCAGTTCGTTTTCAACCAATGAATTTCATTAGCTCAGAAAATGAGCCATCCTTCACCCAACCTTTCCATCCTGGATTTTTCTGGCTGTCAAACCCTCATTTCGAGATATTTTAGCCATGAAATATTAAACTAGGTCTCATCGGTATCCTTCCAAGTGATTCCGAATCTTCTCACAAAATTGTCTTATAAAGTACATGTGGATGGGTTGATCCTCTTATCAGATCTCGTAAAACAATAGTCAGGTCTTATGCGACAAAAACTCTTATCGTCAGATCTTACGCGAGAAAACATTATTTTATCACATCTTTCATGATAAACAATTTGTCTTATAAGATAAAATTCGTCTTATCGGATTCTGTAAGATAGAAATTACCTTGTCGGCATTACTAAGACTGACTTATGTCTTACCAGGTCACTGGGCGTGTTCTGGCATTTGATTGCAGTGAAAAAAAACTATTGCTGATTGTTCATTTGATTTAACATTTAGTAGAAACAACTTTAAACCAGTAATAGACTATTTATATCATCACATTGAACATCCATGCACAGTTATGAATGAAATACGTCTAGTTTGGCTTTGTTCGTTTTAAAAGTTGTTGTGGAAAGGGCGACCTTGGTTTCCAAATAGCTTGAGTCGTTTGTATTCAAGAGGCATTTTAAGTCGTTTGTACATTAGGGGCATCTTCAATCGCTTATATTCTAGGGGCATCTTGAGTGATCTCATCGAGTCGTCAGGCATACGCTCCTCAATTTCTTCTTAAATCAGAAGGACCATTACATAACTCTGGACAATAGTATAAAAGGCACCTCTTTGGAGGCTTCAAAAGTAGTTTTGTAATAAATTATAGCTATGATTACTGCTCGTGAACAATGAGCATGGCCAAATGATTATATTGCTAACTTAATAGTCCTTATTTAAAAAGATTAAAATTGGGGTGAATTGATGGAGGGGTTAATGATAGAGGGGTTAAATGTTAGGGGGGGGGGGGGTGAATAAATCGGGTTTTAACGAATAGGGGCAAAAAAGCGGGACACCCTTGATAAGAAAGATAGGAGCTAACAATCACAAGATATACCCTGACTTTAATTTTTTGAAAAAATTATTAGAAGTCTGTAAAATTGTATACGACTATTTTTGCATCCAGTACTTCTATTTCCTTCTCGGTTTGCTGTGAAAATTTACATGTCGTGGCTCGACCGAATTTGACTGATCAAAAACAAGTTTAGCACTACTTAGAACTATTTACGACGTTTGCCCTCTAAAGGTTCAAAGAGGAGGCTCGGTAATGTGATCGCACATAAGGTTCCGACCCCGCTCATCCACAATTTTGGCTTAATTGTCTACCAAATGATGAAAAAATAATGTAAGAACGAAAAGGTAATCTGCAAAGCAAATATTTCAGTGGAGTAAAAAGGATGCACTAAACCGATGGGATATGCCAATATTAGGAAAGCGGGTTAAGACGAACAAAATCAAACAACAACAACAAACATTAATTACATCAAAATTTAAATGTCCGTTTTCAGAAACATTTAATAACAAAGTCAACATAGCGTCACATAAAACTAAAGATAAACAAAATAACTTTTAATTCACCAGAAAAGATATTGGACCCGTCCATAATAAGGCTTGGCAACAATTACACAATAAAGAACAAAAACAGTTAGCTAAAAAAATCGCTTATTTTTATTTAAAACAATTAATTTTAAAGTCATGAAAACCATTGGAAATCATCAAGCATATCCCATTGGATTCAGATTACCAATGCTTCTATAGAAGAGCATCAAGACCTCTCCTTGAAAGAACAACAAAAAACAACAAACAAAAATTTAATTAAAACTTGTCAGAAAACGCTGTCAGAGCCGTAAAGCCATTTTTTGGCCCTCAAAATATGTTCAATTGGGCCTTCTATGATCAACGATAATGTAGTATATGAGCAAATACTATGTAGTTTATTGAGAAAAGGTAACAAATAGACAAAAAAAAACAAAAACTAATTAAAACTTTCGTTTTTTTTTGTAACAAAATTATTTCCAAAGTCATGAAACCCATTATTACAAAATGAAAGTAAAAAATATATTCAATTGTTCTTCCAAAGGAAGTCCTTGCGACCGGCAATTATCCAGAATTTGTCTTACGTCTACAAAAAGAACTTCAAATATGACCAAAAAAAATTAGTATACGTTTTTTTCTAAAAACAAGTGTCGAATCCAGTAAACTCATAGTGAACTCTTTATAAACAATAATTTTTACGACACCAATCCCTTTTGACACCTTACTTTGACACCAAAAATGTAATATTTGACCTGTAATTGACGAGACTAGGTAACAAATAGACAATAAAAAGAACAAAAATGCGAAGTTAAAAAGTGTTTTGTTTTTGAAAAAAATTGATTTTAAAGTCATGAAAGCCAGAAGCTATCTGCTAAAATCTAAACGTAGGCTCATTTTCTTGTCCATGATAGACCAATGAAACCTGTCATTACACAGGAAATTTCATACGACTAAAACGACTAATTAAAAAATAACAGATACAGACACAATTGAAAAAATTTAGTAAATAAATCTTCAAGAGATTAGTGTCGAAGCCGTTTAAAACATAATGTATATCTTTTCGGACTTTAAATTTTCATTTGTGCTTGATTTTGTGACACCAATAATGTGATATATGAACTGTGAATAATCTGATAATGTGAAAAAAACAGAAAACTTGAAAAAAGAGCAAACCTAAAAATAAAAATAAATGTGAATGCTTATAGTATCAAAGCCAGAAAACCAGAACTTAAGGCATGAAACCACCGTAGATATGAATTCTCATATCAACAAAAAGAAGACGCATTCTTTCTTTGCAAACACTAAGCTACGTGTTGACCAAATTACGAAAGAAATAAAGGAAAGTTTTAAAAAGCCATTTTTTAAAATAAAAACTAATATTTTTAATGGTCAAAACGACCATAAGATTAAAATTTTAAAAAGTCATAACTATCTGCCCTATTTTGGGGCTGCTTCGGAAGCCAATTGGATCCACCGCTTCAGAGCTTTGATTTGAAATGTTCTGTTCTTAAATTATTGTAAAAAAAGATCGATTTAAAAAAAAGACCGACTGATTAAAATCCTAATTTTTCTTTGGACTGTAACAGTCAAGATTGGTACAAAACTAGTCCCTTAAGTGCTCTCCGGTCATTTTTAGCAGTTAATTTTTCGATTGCTATATATATATATATATATATATATATATATATATAATTGGTCAGTTACAGAATCAAAAATAGATGATGAGTTCTTGATAATCAACGAGTAAAGATAGCAAAAAACGGCAAAATTATATTTACAGAGCACTCCCAACGGAAGTTGAATTATGAATCGCCCCCTTTTGAATCTGAAAAAATAGTGTTAGTGCTGTTTGTGTTTGTACTTCCGGCAAATTTAGTTAAACTGCTCTAAATAAGCTTATTTCAAGCTGTTTTTTAAGATAAAGACTAAATTTTAAAATATTTCACCAGAATTGTTGACAAAAAATTTGAACATAAATAGTGGCCAATATTTTTTGTATTTAAAATTAAAACCAACAACACTATTTTTCAAAATTTTTACAAAAAATTTGAAAAATTGATGAAAATTTAGGTAAGCACACCGATTACAACTACTGAAAAAAACAGCGCTGGTGAAAATGGCAAACATACCAAAAAATAGAAATTTTTTTGCTGGTCAATCACAATTGAGAAAATGGGAGTTTTGTTTTCTGATCGGCTGATTGCTCAACAAATTCGCCATAGTTTAATAGGATATTATTTTTAGCGTAAAATTGCTCAGAAATTGCCATAAGCCGAAAGAGATTATTTTTTTTGGGTGGGATTTGGTCTCACGTTTGGTTGTGATAGATTCATATCAAGTCACACAGGCCGTTGAGGCATGGCCATCGCCCGCGAGGCATGGCCAGATGCGTATAAAAATATAATTTAGAATTAGGCTATATCCAATTTAAGCTAATTGAACACATAAAATTATAGTGTTCTAAATTTCTCAACCAATCTTATTCGTTGAAAAATCTACACTTTGGTACGTCTTTTTGTTGAGAGTTCATCGAAATAAACGCTCCCACTTACTAACCAGTGACAGTAATTGGCCAACTTTTTAGCTTATTAGATTGCCAGCTCTAATAAAAAGTACTTTTTGTCTGATGAATTCTTTTTTTTAGTTTTTTCCCAAGCCAAATCATAAAGATATTATCTTTTCATTGCAGTTGAAAACCTAATGTTGTTGATATTTCATTTACATAAGTATTTTGTTTGAAACAGGCACTAAGACGCTAATAGACCATTTTCGTCCAAATTACTATCATTCATCCATAATTTGGCGTTACAAACAAATAATTTGGCGTTATTTTTAATTCAGTAAGGTGTAAAACCTGTTTTCGAAAAAAAAATCACTGAGGTTAGATGTCCTCTAAAAGCCAGCTTGTGATAATTTTTAATTTTTCCATTTTAAACGTAAAGATTTTCGTCTCCTAACGGGCACATTATCTACATGGAAGACTATTCGATAATGTAAACTTTAATTTTTCAAAACATTGCCGGCACAATTTCAACGCAATTTCGGCATATGCGTTCAAAATTTTTGCCTGTGATTTTTTAATCTGTTCTTAACTATGATTTATCAAAAAAGAAAACGATTTTGGAGTTCTAACGTGAGAGATATATCACCTTTTTTTAATAAAGCTGTCTCTTAACAGACCCCTAGTCGGATCTTACAAAATAGAGTTCTCGCCATCCGCTTTTGCTGGATAAAACTTTCAGACTAGACATTTATATGGGATTTGGCATGTTAATACTTTCATTTATCAGACTTTGCCACATAATAATTAATAAAAACTATTTTTTTTCTCATCAGATTGTATAACATAAGTATTCGATTTATCAGATCTTATTATAAGCAAATACTTTTCCCAGCAACAATAGCACTGACTTTATGAGACATTATTTTGGATGCGCTAGAAGTTTTGATTGGTTGTTGTTAGTTTGACCAACAATTCGTGGAAAAAACGCTAAAAGAGTGAATGACAATTTCTGTGATCTTTATGAACATTCATGCAAAGTTGCTTCCAGTACTTCGAGTTTATTTTTTTGTATCAAACTTTGTTGAGGAAAGGGCGACCTTAGTTTCCAAATAGCTTCTGTCGTTTGTATTCGAGAGGAATTTTGATTCGTTTGTACACTAGTGGCATTTTTAGTCGCTTATATTCTAGGGGAATCTTGATTGATCTCATGGAGTTATCAGGCATATGCTCCTCAGTCTCATCTAAAATCAGAATTAAAATTAAAATTTATTAATCTGTAATAAAAAACTCGGGGGCAATCTTATCTTTGACAAATAAAAGACTTCAAAAATTAGTTATATAAAGACTTTCAAATTTGATCGTAAACATTTTACTCATATTTAAAATGATGCGGTTACATTCCTAAGGACATTCTAGGGCTCTAGTGAAGAAAATTGATTGAAGCAAATCTGCGCAATGTAGTTCGTTAACTTTTTTTTTTTGAAAGAAAGTCATTACGTTCCTATAAATACGTTTTTACGCAAAACCAACTGTATAAGGTTTTCTGGAAAACAATTATAAAAGCATCAATCAGCTCACTTTTTATTTGGTAAAAATTAATTACAAAAGAAACGATTTAAGAATCAAATAATCTCTCACACCATCTCATGGATTGAAGTTGGTCTGCAATTATTCTACTTAATTTTCCACACAACTGCTTGCCAATTAGGCCGTTTTTGATTTATATCTAATTGACAGCTTGATAAAGTTAATAAGAGCAATCGATGACGACAGTGCAAAGTTTGATAAATTTCCTTTTGCCTTTTAAAAAAGCTGTTACTGTTTTTGCAGCCAATAACTACATTAAATTTAAGCTTATGAAAACCTGCAACTCAGAGAAAATCAAAACTATTTACAAGCCTGTATTTGCTGTGAAACTTTTACTCATCGCTGCTGAACTAAATTTGGTTGTTAAAAAACAAATGTAAAACTGTCTGATGCTGATCAAGTTCTTTTCATCTAACCATTTAGTTAAACATTTCAAAAAATTCATCTCAAAAATATTTTAGTAATGCTTGTAGGTATGTCTAGCTCGTTCAACCAGCTTTTTTGACAAGTTCCAAAAGTGTGTTTTCAACAAGAACCGCCGCGCTAAATAGCAAACTATTTGGATTTAAAAGATTTAATTGTAATTATGTGCAGTCTATTTTCCACGAGCTTTTCTATGATACCAAAAATTGCACCCGAGATTGACTTAACTAAAGAGCAAATATTTGGATCATTTTACGAATCTCTTTTGACGAACATAAGAAATTTGAATTGTAATATTTGTATTCAAATTAAGCTGCCATTTCCATTTTTACAGAAAAATTAAAGATTAATTGTCCCTATATTCAAAAGAAACAGTCTTTCTTCCTAATAGGCAGAAAAAGTGAAAAAAGTCTAAAATTTCACCGCAACCTCTTTCGAGACGAAAAATCTCATGACATCTTTACAACTCGATGTCTGAATTTTATCAAATTGATTAAAACGTAGCCGGCAGGTTGCCGGAAAATAGCAGCGATAGACGCTTGTGGCCTTCTATGAATTTAAACAACTAAAGAAATAAGAAAGACAGATCGACCAACAGTACTTTACTAGACTACTAGACTTTTTGGATTAGATTCGAACTGTCAATTTTATGTCACATACAGTCAATAAGGAAAAAGCCCTAAAATTTTTTTCAAACTTGATTTTCAAAGTCAAAAACACCAGACTAAAAGACAGGAATTAGAGCATATAAAATCGGCACTACTTAAATGCAAACCATTGATCTCTATCTAGTAAATGTTCATAAAATTCGAAAATCCATAAGTGACTTCAGAAATCATGTTTTTGAGTGAAGTAAGTCATGCAAATTTTAAGTGCAAAGCAGTAGAAGTCACAGAAGTCATCGAAAAAGTCATTTCTAAGAAGTCATGCGTGAGAATCATCGATGGAGACGACGAATTATAAAAAGCATAACAGGACAAGCCCTAAAAATACAACTCGAAAACTTGTTTTTTTAATGATCTGACACTTTACTCCACTTTAAAAGGCAAATGAGAGCTGTTAGTAATGACACTAAGCAAGAAAACAACACAAGAACAACAAAAACAAGCAAGACTAAAAATTCAACTTATAGTTTTTGAAATGACAGGAATAACATCAAAAACCAACTGCTATAAAATCAAACTGCCAATTATATTTCTTCATTTCTAATTAACAAACTTTGATTAAGTTTCGACAAGTCTTATCTCTACTATTATTAAATGATAAGACAAAAATAACCAAAAATAGCAAAAAAAAAATCGCTGAAATTTTTTGAAAAAACTTAGTATAAAAGTCACAGAATGCAACTGCTACTGAAGGATACAATTAAATCAATTATTTGAGTCCTCATTGACTAACTCTGAGTGCTATCATCAATGAGATTAAATGATAACACCGCAAAAAGTACAAGAAAAGCTAGCAAAACTTAAACAATCAAAAACTTTTTTTTTAAAATTCTAACAAGCGTATAAGTCACAAAAAGCAATAGCTATGAACTGACATGACTAACTTCAATTGAAGATTTTTTAACAACCAATGAGATCTGTCAATAAAGAGACTAAGGGTTGAGGCGACAAAGGTGAAAAGAAAAACTCGCAAAACTCAAAGAATTCGATAACCTTTATTGAAAACAATTAGTGTCAAAGCCATAGAAGGCCCTAGCTTAAAAAAAACGATTAAACGGATGAACACAACCCCTATTAGCACCATCAGTGAACTGTCTCCAATGAGATTAAATGATAACACTTCAAAAAGTAAAATAAATAATTGCAGATCTCAAAAATTCACTTAAAATTTTGTGAGAGAAGGTCGTTTCAAAGTCATGAAAACCACTAGCGATTACCTCGAGGCATTAATTAAGTTATTTTATGCCTGATTAGCAACCAATCAGAAATGTCGTTGATGATAACAAGTTATAAGACAAAAGATAATTTTAAAAAAGGGAGCAAAATCTAAAATTCAGTCATTTTTTATGGCAAAAAATAGTGGCAAAGTCATAAACAATTTTAGCTGCCCCTTAACGAATTCAAACAAAAGCAAATAGGTACAATTATAACACATATGTAACGTCTTTAAAGCACTGAAAGAGTGAAAACTCTGAAAACAGAATTCAAATTGATGCACCTGAAAAAAATCCATCTCAAAAACCGCCAAATTGTTCAACTACCAATTCCTTACACCACTTTAAAAGTGTTTGAAAACAGTCACGCCTCAATCCAACTCGATTTTTTGTTCCATTTACTAATTCAGTGTGACAAAAATATGACTATTTCAGTGTGACCACTCTAATTTGACTTTTCGTTGACGTGAAACAGCCGAAAAAAGCGTGGACAGATCTTAATACAGCGCACCAATACAATTCAAATACATTGAATTTTACAAAACCACGATGTCCCCAATAATAACGGCCACGCTTCGCGGCTATTAATTAGATGAACCATATGCCAGCTGTTTATATCTGAGCCCTTTTGTTGTGACAAAAACTAACTGATTATGAAATGTGACAATTTTTCAGCATTCTTTCCGAAGAACAGCGGTCAAAATAGTCAGCATTTATCGGGTCTTTCCCATTAAAGCTCCCCATGAAATTATATCCCCCGTTATGGTGTAATTACCATGATTGGGGGGCTATAGGTTATCTGACCACTATGCTGGGGGTTATACTGGGAAAGACCCCATTTTTCAATATTAATGAAATGTTTCGTTTCAGTATTAATGAAATTGTGGATCTTTTCCGCTAGCCGATATCGTTTCTGGTATAACAAATCAACAACCATATTTATAACAATTTTCATGAAAACTTTGAAAGTAGACCCCATTACAAAGCTCGTAATTACTTAAAATGTAATAAGAACAAGTTTTTGGTTGATGTTTTCATTACATGCAGTGACTTATTACTGTACACATATTTTTTTCAAAACCTCCGCACTGGTAGTATTTTCTAAATGCCTCTTCACACGTATGCATACGTAACCACTCAAATGCATGCATAATATTTAAACATATACAAAAGGGGGTTCCTAATTTACGGTGGAAGGAGGCGCTAGGGGAAAAGATCCGCAATTGTTAAGTGTAATTCGTAGGGCTGCGAAAATTTCTTAAGTTGTACGATAAGTCAAAATCATCTTAAATAATAAAAATTTATTCAGTGCAGTTTGACAATATTTAGCTTGAGTACACATGTAAAAAAAGTAAAGTCATGCTGACTTTTTAAAGATTTTTGCTCTCAACGTTCTCGCGCGTATATTAAGTAATGGTTAAGTGACTCTGCTTGAAGTCACTGAGAACTTTTGGCGTTTATCGAGAACCGCGAAGCGGTTCAAGATATTAAGTCAGAATTTCGAAGTGACTTCTGCAGAGTCACTTAACCATGCTTAAAACACGAAACGCGCACGTTTTAAAATGACGAAAGTCGACGAAATTCAACTTCTGGCTAAGTAGCAACTTCTTGCATTTTGACTTTTGGCACTGCAGACTTTCGGCATTTTAAAATGTGCACGTGAGTGTTTTAAGCATCGTTAAGTGACTCTGTAGAAGTCACTTCGAAATTCTGACTTAATATCTCGAGCCGCTTCGCGGTTCTCGATAAACGCCAGAAGCTCTGAATGAATTAAAGCAGAGTCACGTAACCATTACTTAAAACACGAAACGCGCACGTTTTCTAATGACGAAAGTGAACGAAATTCAACTTTTGGCTAAGTAGCAACTTCTTGAGTTTTGACTTCTGGCAATGCAGACTTTCGGCATTTTAAAATGTGCACTTGAGTGTTTTAATGAATCCGTTTTCGCAATATGTTTGCTTTTTTTCACGGTGTTTTCCGTTTAAGCCCCCCCCCCTCCCAGTGCGTTATGCTTCAAATTTTATATAACCCATAATGACTTCGTAGTAGTTTGTATGAGGTGTGACCAGAGAAGTACTTTCAAATTTGTGAAATTTCAATTAGTATTTTTGAACATGCTACGAATAATTTACTAAATATTGGGATGTTTTCTGTTTCCCCTCCTCCCCCCCCAAAGCTTTGTGGGCTTATATCTTTTACGCCCCCCCCCCCCCCCCCCCCCGACGCACGTGCTATTTTTTTTAACATAGTAACGTGGTATATAACAACATATAATTTGTAACGGGGGGGGGGGGGGGGGGGTAAAAATAATGGGGTGGAGGGAGGGCAAGACAGAATAGATCAAAATATTGTTTAAGATTCTCTGATGAGAAAGAAGAAAATTTCAAAAGTTGACGCCCCAAAGTTAACCCCAAAGTTTTGAACCCTATTTTGAGACAGAACAGGACGTAGTCTGCTGTCTCTTTTCGAGTATTATTTCAGCATTAATGGAAAAAAAGATACGAACCATACTCAGCTCTAACTATAGAAGCTACAGCGACCAGCACTACTGCTATAACCCAAAATGAGGAAGTCAAGGTCGAAATGCCACATTTGGTGTTGTTGCAACAAGAACGGCTCTTCATTGTTCGCTGTTGTTCAGGTGGTTGAATGAATCAGTTGATCGCTTCCTTTCTTCAATTTGTTTCCAAAGTTTGTTCAGCTTTTATGGTCAGCGGAAACACAAAAGTAGCTTTTCTAATTTTATTTCTTCTTTAAACATTACAAGAATCTACCGGTACCAAACTTTGGAGTAAATTTTTGTCAGCCAATTTTGACTTTAGTATCTTAATACATTGTAAAGTGGACTATACAGTTACATTAATAATATAAGTGGGCCATGCTATGCAGTACTAAATCCTTTTAATTGGTCTCTAAATCACGGCCACTTTTTTGAAAGTAGGTTTATCTCGGTACCGGAGGACTCTTGTAATGAAAACACATCAGACATTATTACTTTAATATTTCAGTTATTTTCTTTTCAATCCAAGTTTTTAAACCTTTGTTACCAACAAGATCCTGCCTTGAAAAACAAACGCAAAATCAAAAATGACGAAAAAAGGGAACTAAACGCACGTGATAGTAACAACGATTTGATTCGGTAGCTAAGCTATGATTTTAAAAAAACCCCTCTCAATAGTTATGTAATGGTTACATGACTCTGCTTGAAGTCACTGAGCACTTCTGGCGTTTATCGAGAACCGCGAAGCAGCTCGTGATATCAAGTCAGAATTTCGAAGTGACTTCTGCAGAGTCACGTAACCATTACTGAAAACAGGAAACGCGCAGGTTTTAAAATGAGGAAAGTCAGCGGAATTCAACTTGTGGAAACTTCCTGGCTTTTTAACTTCGGGTACTGCAGACTTTCGGCATTTTAAAATGTGCACTTGAGTAATTTAATGAAACCATTTTCGCAAAATGTTTGCTTTTTTCACGAGGTTTTCCGTTTATGCAAAGTACATTATGCTCCAATTTTTATATAACCCATATTTTTATAACATAGTATTGTGCTATATATGCACGCGAGTGTTTTAAACAATTTTCGGATCTATTATGTTTTGCCCCCCCCCCCGGCTTAGTGGGCTTATTTTACGTCCCCCAGGCGCACGTGCTATTTATACATAGTATCTTTATATATTTTAACATACAATTTGTAACTGGGGCGTAAAAAACACTGGGGTGGGGGGGTTGCGAAATAGAAAGGATCCCAGTTTTTCTACAACCGACTACTGGGCTTCCACGACACGGTGCCACAATGTTAGAAGGCACAACGCTAAATTTTATATTGGACACAAGTATAACACCCCGTGGTTCTTATAGGCGGCACCCCCACTCAGCTCGCAGAGGGCCCCAGCGTGGATATTTTCCGTTTTTGCCTCCACCCAGCTTAACGAGTGCATATTATTTGCACCCCCAGACACACGTGCTATATTCGCACCTAGTGATCTACTATGTGGTGGCTTCTGTTCTGTAACTGGGGCGCATAACTTACTGGGGGGCACAAACGGAAAAGAAGCGCCATTGTTTTGGTCTCCCCAACCCAACCGCAGAAAGCGAAAACTGTGGTTTTTGCAACCAGTGACCCACGCCCAACCTGCGGAGGAGCCCCAGCTTTTTCGCTTTACCAAACCCACCAGCAGAGGTCCAAAACCGTGGTTATTACAAGCAGCATCCTTCAACCAGCCCGTGTATGAACCCCGGCGTTTGTTGGTCTTATAAACCCAACCGGAGGCCGAACCCCCTGGTTTTCAAATACATTAATCCCCCTACAGCCCATGCACTTTCACTCTGCATAACCCACCCGCAGAGGTTGAAACCTGTGTTTTACGCAAACAACATACACCAATTCGCCAGTGGAGGAACCCCACCCCACACAGCCCACTTGCCAAGGAGGTTCAAGCCCATGGTTCTTTGAGAACGGAACTCCCACGCAGACAGCGGAAGAAATCCGGCCAAACGACACACAAGCAGACGTCAAGCACCAGAGTTTTGAAACAACCTCACAATACCCGTTTTCCTGGTTCGACAGGATTCTCTTTTGTAGTAGGTAGTCAGCAGCGGCGCTCCTCTTCCAAACTAATGGCCAAACAAGATCTCCATTAGCATCAACCAGCCCGCATAAGCTTTCTGAACGCTGGCTACCTGGCTACCCATGATCCCATTCAGCAGTTACTAGCCCGCATCAGAATTATCCAGCGCAGTTTCCTGGCCAATCAGCATCCCAAGCAGAAGTAACCAGCCTGCGTCAGATTTCTGCGCTCCAGTTTCCTAACCAACCAGGATCCCCACAGCTGCACCTACCTGCATCCACTTTCTACATTCTGTTTTCCTGAATAACCAGCGTTCCAAGCATCAGTAGCCACCCAAATCAGCTTTCTGCCCTTAGTTTCCTGGCCAATCAGGATCCCCAGCAGCAGCAGTAACCACCTGCATCAGTTTTCTGCACTCTACTTTCCTGGCCAACCAGGATTCGCAGCATCAGGACCAACCAGCAACAGCGTTCTGCGCCTCAGTTTCCTGGCCAACCAGGATCCCCAGCAGGTGCGAATAGACCGCATCAGGGTTCCACAGCCCAATCGCCTGGCCAACCAAGATACCAATTATCATGTCTCTAGAACCCTCATCATCTTTCTCCACTCCAGTTTCCTGGCCAACCAGAATTCCAAGCAGCAGTTACCAGCCCGCACCAGCGTTCTGCAGCCGAGTTTCCTGAAAAAAACCGGCTTTTTGTGCTCCAGCTTCTCGGCCAAACAGAATCCCCCAGCAGCAGTAACAGGCCCTCATCAGTTTCCTGTAATCTATTTTCTTGCCCAACCAAGATCCCCAGCAGCAGCGTCTTAAACCACAAGAGTTTGCTTCACATGACCATTTAGATCATAACTGAGATACTGTTTTGACTCCAATTTTTTGTATGCGACATGCTTTGTCATCTTTTCAAGTCTTTGAAAGCAAAATTTGTTTCGATCACAGATTTACAGGTTAGACATTTCCTATCTGGAAACCTGATTACCTTGTTTGTTCATGTTGCAACCATCAAAAACGTGTACAAATTTGACCAACACTTACTCGAAAATCAAATTGATCATTGGTGGTAACGCCTTGTGTAATGGCTGCGAACCTGCACACAAAAGTCCAATTGACACTGCAAATCTTTTCAGTGAACATGTAAAACTTTTAACTTCATAGACAAGAGAAATTTACGTCAAATGAATACCAGAGAGAAATGGAAAGAAAGAGAGATTGGCAGCCGTAAGCAAAAATTTCGAGAGATACTCACAGGCCCTCAGTTCACTGTTAATACAGAGGAATCAATCAGCATGTATCTGGCCCCAAAGACTTTGAAACGCAAGATCATCTCCATCCGAACAAACCGGGTTGCTCAAAATTTCACCATCTGATTGTACAAAAGTTCTTGACAAGGAATACAGCGTCACGTTGAACAACAATGGTGTGGGCATTGAAGAAATGACGAATATAAACTGATCTTCTGTAATTGCATCTGCTGAAATTGGAAGTTCCTATTTCAACCTAATTTACGTATTTCATTTTTTGTTAATTTTCCTAACCAACCAAGAGTCACGAAGCGGCACCCACCTGCATCAGGTTTTTGCACTCTATTTTCCTGAAAAATCAGGGACTCCAGCATCAGCACCCAATCAAATCAGCTTTCTGCCTTTAGTTTCCTGGCCAACCAGTAATCTAGTGCCAGCACCCCATCGCAAGAGCGTCCTGTTTTTATGTTTCCTAGCCAACCAAGAGCTCCAGCAGCAGTAACAAGGCCGCATCAGATTCCTGTACTCTAGTTTGCAGGCCAACCAGGATCCTCAGCAGCAGCCTTTCGAACCACAAGGGTCTAATTCGCATTACCACTCAGATCATAACTGAGATTTATTTCATGCCCATTTATTGTATGTGGCATGCGATGTCATCTTCTTTAAATCATCGAAAACAAAAAATTTTGGTCACAGGTTCACAGAGAAGATTTATCGAATCAGGAAACCTGAATACTTTATCGTTTCCCAGTGCAAACGTCAAAGACGTGTATAATTTTTGTTTTCTATCCAAAAATACTCTAAAACTATAATATTCATTGGTGGTCACAATCCGCGAGAAATCTTCTTTCAGAAGGTGCAGTCACTAGCCCTCAATCAACTCGGAATATTGGAGAATTGATCAGCCTACATCTGGCGCCAAACAATTTAAAACTGAAGAACATCTTCAGTTTTCACCATCGTATGAAACAAAAAGTTTTTTACAAGGAATACAGCGCCACGTAAAACAAAAGTGGTCAGAGCAGAAATTGCGAATGTAAAAAAGAATTCCTGTAATTGCATCTGATCAGCTTGATAGCTCAAATTTCAACTTAATTTAGGTATTTATTTTTTTCTTCAAGTATTTAACAGGTTCACCGAGGTGCCACAAGATTAAAGATTATTCTTCATAGATCTTTGCTAATTGTCCCAGCGTTCTTAAATTGCCACAATTTTAAAAAATTAGTACATACCACATTAATTTTTAACTGTCCCCAGATGTTGCGAGGAGCCAATGGTCTGCTAGAGCGCATCAAATTTCACACTATCCAGCTTTTTAATATTTCCAAATAGCAACAAAAAACCATCAGCTAGAAACACAACAGATAAACACTGAAGGAATTCTGCAACACAACAATCTTGGAGGGAGAAAAAGACGTCAAGCAGTTATTATCTGATTTAGAGAAAACAATGAGTTTCTTCTACTCAAAATAGATGAATTTCAACACTGTCAGCTCATAGGCGAGACATCACCACTCAAACACGTGATCTGGCACACAATTATATTGAAACACAAAAAAATGCCAGCAAAATTCTAACAGCAAACGCTTCAAAACGATTCATGAAAACTACAAAAATTTCAAGAGTCTATCAGTTTTGACTAGCATCACAATTAGTTCAAACAAACTGTTAACGTCTCAAAAAACAAAGTTATCCAAATTGTCACTCCATGAGTCAACAACCAGAAGTGTGTTTGATCAAAAAAAACTACACAACGAATGAGAACTCTCATTTAATCTAGCAAACGATCCAACACATCAATCTATCACTAACCAATCTCATCAGAAAGCCTCCCAAAATTAAAATTTGAGACCTTTACTGGTGATCCACCTACTTGAGCAGATTGGATGCAAACGTCTTTCGGGCATTCAGCGCTACGGAAATCCTGACGCACCTGCACTCACGTCTCATTGGATAAGCAAACACTTAGTAAAAGGCCAAAGAGGCAATGGACCTTGCTATCAACAAGCTTTAGCAGACCTCAAGAGAAATTCTTGTCAAGTTAGCGTCATCGTCAATGCGTTTTTAGAAAAGACTTGAGAAATTTAACTTTTATTAGACATCTTTTGAATGCTTTTACACGCCTGGGATGCGAACATGATCTGAGGTCAACAGTGCGCCCGTAATTTGAATCAAACAATTTATTTACAGCCAACCAGTTGACTGGAGCAAATATTGTCATTGTGCTTTAAACCAGATTGCATCTGCAACTTTAGAGCAAATTCTCAATTGGCTCTTTTTAACTGCTCAAACCGTATAGAAATTAGAAACTTTTTCTAAAAAAAATGAAGTGGCAAGTATTGGGACAAGTTGCACACAAAATGTGCAGTCCCAATCTAGATAAGCTCAAGATCGATATCATGGAGATCACGACTCATAGCCAAATAGGTCACAAAGTCAATATGCAGTCATTTTCAAGCTTAAATAAAATATACATTCAAGATCAAAAACAGTTTATGAGATCCAGAAATCAATTACTACAAATAAGATAACAAACCGCTCCTCAAAGTAACAGAGACAAAAAGTTTAAAAACAGGTCGTTAAGCTGCGTAAATCCACTCAAAACCTTTTTTAATTGACTCAAATTAAGACTTTTTCCAAGTGAACGCCATTCACTGCAGAACTGCAAAATTTGTAACAAATGTCATTATGCTCATTTACAAGATTGTAATTGTAATTGACAACTAGGAAACAGATTACAACTTTGAAAAAGACAAAGATTTAATATAATGTTACCAAGTCCAAAATAATTGAGACTTCACGGACCTTTTATGCTGTGAATGCAGCTCAAAAATGAAGGAAATAGTTACCAACAGGTTCATGCCCTTGAAAACTCCCGCATATTCAACAATGACATGAATGGGAAATAAACGCATGCGTTAGTAAGAACAATTTGATTTGGTAGCTAAAGTACGGCATAATAAAATTCTTTCAATGGTTTCTCAGTTTTCTCCAACCGACTGCTGGGATTCCACGACAACCTTTCCACGACAATCAACGATAACTGTAGGATAATTCTTTAAGCATAGCATGATTTAACTTAATTCCTTAAGTCTCAAAAAAATGTTTCGTCGAATATCATATGTTGTCTTATTTTTTTCAATTATATGGAAATAGAATTTGACCAGACTGTTTTAAATTGTTTTCTTTTAAGCATATGCAATCTTTTTTGTTCTGACCTACTTTAATGGTTGAAGGAACTAAATACTCAATTTGGTTTCTTTGTTCAGTTAATTTTGGCAGATCGATACATCCATCGTTGAGGGTTAATGGTCTCATCAAAAAGCTTTTACTTCGTAGATACTAGAATTTGAAAAAAATTTTGCAAATTTTGTTTTCCATACGGAGTTACCCCGGCTGCGACCAAAATTATCAAAAATTTTTTTGATTTTTTTGATTGATTTCCTTGATTGATTGTCTGTTTTTGTTCACATTTTCAGTGTGTTTGCTAAAATTTTCATTCAACTTTGATAAATTTATGTACAATTTTAAAAACAGATGGTCTTAGTTTTAAAGAAGTACAATTTTTGCTGAACACTCTGCTACAAAGTTTTGGCTAAACCTTTCGCTTTTTTTCATACATCACTTTTTTCATCAAAAAAGGCACCAACTATCCATCTATAGCCCACTTGTATAAATTTTCGGTGCATACAGGGAAATAATTACTGTGCTAATCTGTTTTGTCTGCAGAAACTCTTGATGAAACAATTTTTACGCTCGCGTGCTCTGACACTGTTCTAAAAACAAAATTTTGCAAATTTTTTAAAAACTAAAAATGAGTTTTGAGTTTTGAGCTTTCCGACTTTTAAATTTCAGTTTTATCAACCAACTTGTCGCTTAGTTTTAGCAAATACTGGGCACATTTTTTCCATTCTAATAAGATTTATTCACAATTTGATTTTATTTTTTTTTTGTATTTTTTTTGGTTTCGATACTGAGAGATTTGAAACCAATCTTGATGATTTCAGGACAATTGAGTATTCTTAAAGTCATTTTAGTGTGTCTTTTCATATTATGAAATCATTGAGAGGCCTTGTATCACATTTTCGGATTGAAAGAAGAATAATTTAGTTTTTGATTTTGTCTTCATTTGTCTTTCCTTTTGCAGACATATGATATCTCCCGCATAATTACAAGTCAGAGTGCGTTCCTATGGACTCATAAAAAAAATATTTAAATATCGCACATAATAGCTATGATTTTCATGGCTTTGAAGTGAAACGTTTTCCAAAAAAAATCCAAACGTATCAAAATTATTAAAGTCTTATGATTGACGGTTCACAAGTCACATCACTGATTGCATTCAGCTGCAATTGATCAAGTTGAATTGGGTATTTATTTTGATTCTCTTTCTGTATTTTTGATGTTCTTTGGTGTTAACCAGAAGCAAAATTAAACGCATCTGATGTTTTAGTGAATGGATTATGATTTTAATAGCTTGGGAAGCGCTTTCTCGCGACAATATTTTTTTCTGTGTTTGCGTATTTTTTTATAAATATGACGTGTTCTGGATAATGAAACTTCTTAGTGGCTTCCAAAAGAGATGCGCCTATCTATTGTTTTCAGTTGCGTTCAACACATTGAAAATAGATTTTTTTGAAAAACACAAGCTTCGTATAACCTGAAGTTTTTTATTTCTCACTTGTTCTTGCTTATTAGTTTTTATTAATGGCATGTCCCATATCATCTTTAATGAAGTATAGACTACTTTGGTTAGTTAAGTTTTTTCTGATAATTATTGAAATTTGTTTTTTTAATAAAAAAGCCATCGATTTTTGTTCGGCATTAAAGCTTTTCGTTTATATTTGGTTTTGCTGTTTGTCTCTTCTCGCAGACTTATTAATATGAGATCTCATTGTCCATTTAAAAAGGCTTCCGCTAGCTGGTTTGATTTTGAACCTTTTCTTTCAACATTTTTTTTTGAACAAGAAGGATTTTAAAAAATATTTTCTCTTCAAGTGGTAGAAAATTGAGTCAAAAATGTGACTGAGAGGTTCTGGAGCTTAATATGCGAACGAACATTACCAGGCAACTTTGTTAAATTACCTGTACAAAGTATTTTCTTTAACACATCACTTTTACATCATTTTCATGAATCATCATTTTCAAGAAGACATCATTTTCTTGAATCATCCGGAACATCCGGAGTTTTGACATGTAGATAAGCAAAACTTTGACTGTTTTCGAAAAGATCGCATCCAAACAACAAAAACAAAAGGTGGTGGTATCATAATGTACTTTCCAAAAGTTTTAAAACCTCGTCTCCGCGATGATCTCAACTGCTTTTCGGATACAACTTTTGAAAGTTTGTGTTGAGTTGAGCATACAAAAAAAGAATTGCTTACTAAATTTAACATACTGTCCCGAAAAAAACTTGTAAAGATATTTTTAGAAAAATTGGTCCTGGGAATTAACCATGCTATGGCTGAAAGAAACTCTGTCATACTTGCTGGAGACTACAACTTAAACTATTTTGCAAAACGCGACAGAAGTCTGCTACAATCTGTAATTTCTCCATATAATCTTGAACCATCGAATATTGATACAGCTACAAGAATGATTCACTCGTCTTCAACTCTTATTGACGAAACAGGCGTAGTAGCAGATACAATTTCATAAACTGATCATTTTGCAACAATCACAGTTCTTAAATCTGTGATGCTAAAATCAAAATCGACAAGGAAAATTTTTTTGACAAAAAAAACTATTTAGTCATAGCGTTCCAAAATTTTATTGAAAATTCGGACTGGAGACACTATTACGGTGCAGTAGCGGGAGATATGATGCTATTAGAAGTTCAAAGAATTATTGAAATAACATTAGCATTATATGCTCCGATTAAAGCCTGTTATATTAGAAAAGACAAACCAAAGTTTTTGCTTCTAGAAAAATGGCTATGTGAGAAAACAAATAAAAACAGTTTTCAAGAATTAGCGATGACGAAATTAAAAACGAATTAATTCTTCAAAAAAAACTCTCAAGTTTTACGGATTTAAACAGTGGAAAAGCCAAATGGAGCTTCATCCAAGATCTTCGTAATAAAGAAAATTTACAAACAAGATTTCAATCTTAATTAAACAGAATTGGTAAAAAGATAACAAAGCCTATGGAAATTGCAAATCTTCTAAATTAAGATTTTCTACTCTAGAAGAGTTCATTGGCTTGCAACAAACAAATAACATTCCTCCTATAACTGCTCCGAGAAAGTGTGTCAAGTTCCGATATATAACAACCAAGGGAACAAATGTGCTCATAGATTCATTGAATACAAGTAAACCACTAGGTTCTTCAGAAATACCAGCCTGGGCAATAAAAGATTCTAAAGCAGCACTAGCAGATTCAATATGTTATCTCATTAATCAGTTCATTACAGAAAGAAAATTTCCAGACGATCTTTAAAAAGCTTGTGTAACTCCACTATTCAAAAATAGAAATCCCGAAGACCCAATCAATTATAGGCCTATTTTTGTCACTTCTGCTTTGTGAAAAATTTTTGAAAAGGCGTTCAGTTCACAGATCACAAGTTTCCTAGAAAGTGAACAATTACAGTCTATAAGTCAATTTGGTTATGGAAAACGAATTTCAAAAACGGATGCTATCCTGAAATCGACAAAACAAAAAGGAGATCAGAACTCAACAAGAGAAAAAATGTGACAGGTGCGTTTTTAGATCCTTCAAAGGCTTTTGATTCTACAAACCACAAAATACTGTTACCGAGATTTGAGCATATAGGTTTTAACGAACATGCTACAGGAGTGAAAGATCTCAAAGAGGCGTCCTACATGGAATTGAATCAAATTGGATCAATTTGAAAAGAGGAGTTCCACAAGGTACTATTTTAGAACCTCTATTATTTAATATTTGCGTCAACGATTTAGCAAAGATTGTAGAAAAGGATTGAACGGTCGTCCAGTAAGCAGACGACAATTTTCTTTTTACATCCGAGACTGATGAAATATCGTCAAAATTAAAACTTGAACTTAACATCTCAAAAATTATCGATTTTTTTGCAAAGTCCCAGTTATTGGTGAACAAACAAAAAACAGAATAAATTGTGTTCAGCACCAAGAGGAGGTTAACAAATACTGTTCTGAATATCGACAACGAAAGAATAGTAGAATCAAATAGTGTGAAGTATGTTGGTGTAATTATTGATAGCGAACTTCAATTTGATGGAGAAGTGGAAAAGCTTCTTCAGAGAGAAGTGGAAAATTTTGAATACACTTAGTAAAAGTGTACCAGAGAAAACGAAAATCTTATTGCTTAATGCAATAGTAATAAGTGATCTATATTACTCCGCTTTAATTTTGATAGGGTTGCAATAGTCATTACTCACAACTTTAGAAAAACAATTGAATTTTGGAATAAAAACCGTTTTTAATAGGATAAAATACGATCGGTCCACAGATCTCAAACTGCGCAGCAATATTTTACTTTTCTCTTTTCTCTTGAAAAATCATTGCTCAAAATATTTGTTTTTCACTTACTCAGCAACGATCTCCCAGCATATAAAATTGAACCTCTCTCTACCATGAGAATAAAACAACATGACAGGTCCCAAAAATAACGCTCGATATAAGAAAGAACAATAAATTTTTAACTGATTTTTTTATTGCACAAGCCATTCCAATTTATAATAGTCTGCCTTCTAAATTTTGACTGAAAACAACATCGAAAGGTTCCTTAGAGAAACAACTGAAAAAATATTTTTGGAAAAAATTTTTGAAGGACCCAAAATTAACTAATATGAAGATGACATTGAGAGCATTAGATTTTAATTTTTTTAAATCTTCATGATGTACAGATTAAATTATAAGAACTTTTTCTAATCGCAATTGAGGCCATTTTTTACTAATGTAATGTCACATTCTGGTTAAGTAAATTAAGGATTTTATAATTTTACACAATGCTATATTCTTAACTTTACATTGCCTCTTTTATCATTTGATTTTTATTCTTATAGGTACCAGAGGAAATATACAATGTTCTTTTTTACATAGAAGCTAACAGATAGAAAAAACAAGGATCCGCCCAATTAAAGATACATAAAAACTCCAGTCAAACCCACGTTTACGGGATTAAATTGAACAAAACTACAAATGATGAACTAAAATAATGTCCTGTTCTTTTTAAGGAAATATAAAGTAACTCATCAAAAAAATTGCTGGACAAATTTTATTGGCAGATGAAAACTGTTGTTTGTTGGATATATATATATATATATATATATATATATATATATATGTATATATATATATATATATTTATTATATATATATATATATATATATATATGTATATATATATATATATATATATATGTGTGTGTGTGTGTGTGTGTGTGTGTGTGTTTGTGTTTGTGTTTGTGTGTGTGTTTGATGTTTTCGTAATCAAAACTTCTTACAATTAATATCATAATCTTTATTTTACTACTGTTTTCATTGATTTTTCGTTTATCACTCATGAAAAGCTTCTAAAAGTGAGTGAAAAATCCGATTTGTTCCCTCAGTTCCTAGATATCGAAATCATGCAAGTCAGTCTGGAAGTGCTTTAAGAATATATTAAAATAGTGTCTAAAACTGCATCTCAACAACTAGAGCTTGCTATACTCATTTGAAATGATTTTTAAAAAGAATCGAACCAACTATTATAAATGTATACTAACTATTTATGAAAGTCTTATAGGCTGAACGTAAAACTCACGCCAAACGTATTTTAAATTTTGTTTCCGTGATTAATATAAAACAATTTTGCAATAACCTCAAACTTTCCGTCCTATTGAGAATCTTGTTATGTTATGTATTGAGGCAAATTAGCACCATCGACGTTTATAGAACAACTTACTGTAAAAATATTTATAGACGACTGGTATCTTTTTTGAACCACTGTTTATGTTGATGGAATCCAAAATTGTTGGACATCAAATGTTGAAAAATAGTATCTGTGTAAACTAAATCGAGGTTACAAAATAGTTGGTAGTATCGTTTTAACTAGAAAAATTCCTGTATTGGTTCTTAAGGTGGTTCTTAAGGAGGTGCCAAATTTCGTGATAAAAAATTGCGCTGTACAATCTGTTCAGTAAGTGACATTAAATTGCTCCAACTTTTTTTAGGTCAATTTGAACAGAGAAAAGAAGGTGGAAACAATGTACGGTACGGGCAAAATTAGTTCAGTTTTGAAACAAAATTGGGAGCAGCAATCTCTCAAACAAAAGTAACAATAAAAAATTAACGTTTTGGACTATCTGGTTATACTTGTCAGCGTTATATTTTATGTCAGCAATTTTTTCCGCTATAAGAACTTGTAGAGCAACTATTTAAAATTGTTACTTCTCAAACAAAACTTCGAACCTTACGAGCAATCGTATAATTCAGTTATCTATTTTCGGCGGAAAAACAAGAACTGTTGCACGTTACTTGAGCTCGTAATAGTAAGCACAAAGTTTTGAATTTGAAATGTTTTCATTATTGAAAATTTTCCAGTTTTATATAACTGCCAAACGTTGAAACGAGTTGAAAAAACAACATGGATACATTCTGACTCAAAAAAAGAAGTTCGAAAGTCAGATACGTTTATCTATTTGTCTATTGTCACATCAAAAATTATTGTTTTTTATTGACATTAAAATCAATTATTGAAGATATGTCATCGTTACCAGTTTGACTGAGAATAATCAATGCGCAGAAAATGGACTCCGAGTTAAATCTTTGCATAAAAGTAAAGCAACTGATGAAATGAAGCAGATGAAACTGATTCTGACTATGATAAATCTAGAACAAATAGTGCAAGTTAAAATGATTTACAAGGCTTACAAAACTGGAAAAATTAATTCTCACGTTGAAGATTGAAATAAGTAGCTAATAAATGCAACGGCGACAGAATTAATCAAGTCGTTTTATTTTACAAACTAAACTTTAGCCTTCTAATCAACTCAAAAAGATCGCTTCTGTGTTTTACATATTTTTGATAACAAGTTTCAATATAACTTCAAAAAATCAATTATTTTTAGCCACAGCATGGAAGAAACCTACCTTTCTTTCAATCTATGTGTACAAATCCCTCCTTACAGACATATCAACAAACATTTTCTCACTCACCGAAACTATCAAAGGTGTTTGAAAACGAGGAGCCGCTCTTTCAAAGAAACGGCACTAAAATATTGATTCTTTCAATCAGTAACAGCCTGCACTAACAGTCTGCGCATAGCAACTGGTCTCAATCCATCATTTTCCAGAAAAAATGTATGTCATAAATTGGACACAATATTAAAAACCATATTGAAAACAAACATGGAAAAATAGTTTACTTTTAGTAATTTTTTCTATGATAATAACATAAGTCAGTTTTATGACCTCTCTAAGTAATCCAGTTTTTCAGTTTTGTATGGTTTTTTCATCGGATAATGTTTGTATCTCTCACAAATTTTATTCAATCAAATTACAAAGAATTGTACTGATCACAAGCAATAAACAGTTTCACATTATGTGCATAAAATTTAATTCAGGTTTTCAAACATAAAGAGTTTTTTCTTAAAAAATGGTTTTTGAATATGGTTTTCAGAGGAACTTGTATCCTCACAAATTTTACATTTGTCTTGGAAGCATTTTAAGAAGACCACCAACACGTTTAAATGACAACCAATTTGTGGTTGTGTTCATTTTAATTATCATTGCAATGTTGTTGTTTTATCAACCAAAATCTTAATTTCTAATCTAATGTTGATCCCGAAAAAAACTCAGATTAAATGCTAGTTTCACAAAATCTACATTAAAATCATTAAATACAACAAACTATTTTGAAAAAAGTGGCAGAAGACTTTTCTTTTTCATTGCGTAAGATTGTGATGATTACGATTATTTTATTCTCTGTGGCGCAAAAATTGTTTTTTAAACAGGTAGTACTGAAAAAAGTAAGTAGCTACAATTTTATGTTTACTTTTAAGCAATGTATTATATTAGTTTTTTTACTAGCAAGCTCTCCAGTTTTTCTCCTTTTTAACAGTCAAAATTAGTTAGCGAAATTTTTGTTGTTATATTGAGTACTGATGTTTGATTTGTGTTTAGGAGAAAGCTATGACAAGCTAATCTGTAGTAAAGCAAGAATGAACATGTAGTGAAAATTCCTGGAGATTAATAACTGTAGACGATTCAAACGGCAAATAATTATACCAATTTTTTACTGCCCAGTTTTATTGTTTTTTTATAATATAAGGAGATATTTGTTATCTTTGGTTCTCAATGGTACGGCCGGATTTTCTATTTTAAACATCTCTAGATAAATATTAACAAGAGGAAGTAACTTTTGGTGGACACCCTATAAAATTGTATATGCAATTAATACTTTGGGTCTCTTTTGTTACAGATTTTAGAACTTCTGGTTGATGACTCAATTGATTATATATAGTTTCTCACAGCGAAATATTTCCTGTTATCTCTTCAGTTGTTCATTCTCGAATTTGTAGCGATGCTGGTTGATAATTTCCTGCGAATTGAAAAAATGGTTCTATTTTCGCTTAGCTTAAGTGGCAGTGACATAATACAGTCCAGTATAAACGTTATTGAGCATTCAAGTGACTTTTTACATGTATAAATAGTTGCGCTGGGTGTCAGAAAACCAATATTATCAGCGTTTTGAACGAGTTTAAACATTTTCAGTTTTTAAGAACATTGGAAAAACGTTCATAAAACTCTAACCCAAAGAACCCGTTTAACTCAATCCAGTTTGAGTCTTTTTTTACAATAACTTTTTTTATTCTACAACTAACGAAACTTACAGAAAAAAAATTACTGGAGAATCATTTGAATCCAAAATATTACTTTATTTTAACTCTTTTTGGTAGCCTAGGATGAATTACTTAGTCGAATGTATTAGCGAGACGAAAAAGCGCACTTGTGCTAAAATTGCTCTCATTCACTTCTTGCATCTATTGTGGAACATTGTTCCTAATACCACATTGCCTTTTACTTGATAGTTTTTTTCGCGTGCTAATTGTTTTCCGTCTGCGCTTTCTATAGTTTTTCAGAACAAAAATTGAGAGATCAAGTATGATACGAACTGATTCACAATTGTTTTATGGTATGAGATTGGTCTTTAATTTGTATTAAGAGTTGATATCAGTCAGAGAGTTTTGAGGTTATAGGTCAAAATTGCCAATAATTGACAAATTGAGTGCAAAAACAGCAAAAAACTTTTATCTTCTTTATGCTTATTTTCTTTCTATTGAAATATTCGAAAACTTTCTCTCATAAATAGATTTCACTTTGATGAAATCCTAGTTCTTCGAAATCTAATTTTCTGGTATTTGAGTTTGCGTTTATCGTTTGCAGGAGCCTTGTCCTAAGCTGACTGTTATCTTATACGGTAACATCTTGTAAAAGTGTACCAGGACTCTTGGGAGATTATATATAAGACGCTCATCTTGCAAGAATTTGGCCAGAGTCTTACAAGATAAGCAAAATCTTTCAAGATAACTGACATAATCAAAAACTGCCATTTCTTATTTTAAGAGAAAAATCCCGAAGAACTGATGTTCACTGCATTATTTCTTCAAAATTTCCAAAAAAAAACGAAATTTCAAGCAGATCTAAAGACTTGTCACTGTCTTTTGAAGAACTTTTGAACGTGATGACGGTTTTCATTTCTTTAAATTCTATCCTGCTGAATAAAAGTTGCTTAACTTGTCCCAGTTTTTGCAATCCACAAAACCCATTAGTTTTTGATGCTTAAGGTTTCCACCATTAAGGGCAATTTTTCTGTGACAGAAATTCAAAACTTAAATTGAATTTTAACAGAAGACAAGATCGATTAAAACTTACCTTTTTGAGTGTAGAATTACTTTTTATAACTGCTTAATGCAACCAACAATTTTCAGAGCAGCAACTCAGCTAAATGGAGCGTTTTTAATTCGGCCTCAAAAATGCAATTTGCCACCTAGTCTTTTTCAGCACGTCGCTTGCTGTTAGAAAATTGTTAATGGGCACACGGGTGGTTGGCACAAGACAAAAACTTTAATTAAGTTATTGTGAATGCTGGCTTAAAAGCAATTGCTGCGTTTTGAAAAATAGTGAGTGGTCCAATTTAATTCCTCCCATCTTTCAAAGCCCTTTTGTCACGTCAGATCAATTTTCACTAATCGTAGAGTCAATTTTTCATTAAAAGTGAGCGTGGGCGCAAACAGATTAACAAGAGTAACAGAAAAATTGACTAAGAATTAACTTCCTCAAAAAGTTGGAGAGCTCAATTGAGTTTAAATTGGTGAATGCAAAAATGTTAATTTAATTTGTTGAATTCAAACCAATTTCTCAGCCAAACTAAACTAACTGCTAATTGACAGAAAATTTGACCGGAGGAATTTTCATCCCTTCTTAAAACAGCCTGCTAATATTATAACAAGGAAGATTGAAGTTATAACAACGTTCTTTATTCCGACCCACTTTAGTGGGGGAGGAACTATTTGCTCAACTGGTTTTTTGTTCAGTCAATTTTCGTCGATCGAAATATTCCTCGTACAGAGTTGTGAGTGGTATCGCCAGAAAGTTTTTCAAGCGCAAAATTTAAACCTAAAAAGATTTTTAGAAATTCGCTTTTTCCTAGAAGAAACGGAACTGTAAAATTTTGTGAACGTCAGCCTTAATTCCGTTGTTTTGTTCACATTTTTCGTAAACTTTGCTTAAACTTTGATCAATTTATGATAGAAAAAGTATTAGAAATGTATATGATAGCCCCATTGGTTTTGCGTTTAAAGATGTAAAAGAAATGATGATTTGACTGAATCAACAGTTTTTGCTAAAATTTTGACTAAATTTTTGAATAATTTACATATTTTGCTGCTTTGCGGAAGTAGTGCATCAAATATGCTCGTGTGGCTCCCATTTGACCGGTAACTGTGCCATAAAAAATCTGCCAGCTTAATCTCCTTCGTTAAATCAGATAAGATGTTTACTTTGCATCCTAAGAACGTGTTCTGGACTAAAATCGAAGTGGTCTTTCGCTAGTTTAAATCGAGATTTATAATTATGCATCCTTTATTTTTCGTTGATCAAGGTTTTTGTTCCCAAAAAAACTATTGAAAATTGTTGGATCAACTGTGGATGTCATCAGCCGCACAGCGATACCAATATCAGTTATCGTCTCGTCGTTGATTTTCGTAATAAAAAATTATTCGAGTTGTACTTTTGGTCTCTCCCTTCTAAAATATTTTTGCATTTCTTCATCCCAAATACAAGCCAATCTGTTTTTAATTTAAACTTCAAGTAATAAGAGATTTCATAGATGTTCAACCGAGATGCAATGGAAAAACATTTTCTTTTCTGAGTAAAGCTCTCGGTTTTTTGCTCTGACAGATTATATTCGTAAAATTTTAATGAATTATTGGGTATTGACAGTGTTTGATGTTGTATTTGAAGTCTTATTACTGAGTCTATATCTTAAAAAATCTAATTTGTTATTTCGATAGCTTAGCTCAGAAAGAAACCATCTAATGCTTTCATTTCATGCATAACATTTTTTCGAATTTATATTACAAAAACTATCCAAAATACATCATTTAGTTTTGATATATTGGCTTTTAGTCAATTTAGATATCCCGGTAACAATTTTTGGAAATTGTCTAATTTTACTGGACGCTTCATAACAAGGCAATTTTGGTCTTTTTGAGGAAATTTGTGATTCAAAATAAAGTCAGATTACATCGGAGCGCTGTGCTTTCTCCAATTTTTTTTGCCTTTTCTGAAATTTTATATTATATCAAGACTAGAAAGATTTCTGGGGAAAGACCCACTCTTGACAAGTTAAATCTAGGTTCAAAAGAGGGCCAGTTAACATACTTGGTAATTTCAAACAAATCTTCCTTTTTTGTCTTCAACATCGTTTGAAAAGAATTGTCTGTAAAATTTAGAGTTCTGCCTGTATTTGTTGTTTTTTGTAGTCTTTGCGTATTGACTTAGTTTGATTATTGAAATGTTCAATTAACTTTCTGGACAAAAATTTTAAATGTATACATATTTTTAGCTAAGAGATTATATTTGTTGTGACTTACAGTTTTACGATTTTTTATTGGAATAGGTTTTTTTGAGAATCTTATTCTTGTTTCTGCAACATTTTAATGTAGACTGAATAATGAGAGAGGACCAAATCTTTTTCCTGTGAACTAATAGGTAGTCTTCATTGGTATAATATCATTAAAATAGTGGTGTTTAGGCGTTGATGTTACGATTTTTTATAACATTTTGAATGTTTGCATATTTGCTAATTTTTGAGGTTCTATTTTGTTGTCTTGTCCACTTACCACATTAATGAACAATTGGATCGAACAATAATGGCTAAAAAAGAAGGCAGAATTGATTCTGTTTATGTTTTTCCGTGAGTAGATTTTGGTTTTTTAGGCTACAAAACTGGTTCCTCGCGAAGTTGAGCTGACTTTTTTATACTGTTTGAGTTCTTTTTGTGGTCGTATAACATTCTAGATGAAGACAAATGTCAGTAGCTTTGTATTATGGTACAATTGCGGCATTTCAGCAAGTTCAACTGAAATTTAATCGTTTCGTGATTTGGAATTTAAATGACTTCAAAAAGCATAAATGTGTTTGTTGAATTCGACTGTTTTTTTTCTGCTTGTTAATTATTGTATAAAACGTTAACCTTTATATTTTCAGGTGAAACGAAAATCAATTGGTTTGTTTTAGTTTGATTCTGATGCTAATTTGTCTTTTTCGATCAGTTTCTTTTTAAAAAAAGATAAACATGAGTTTTAGTCTTAGGTCATGATAATTGTATTTTATTTGATTTTGAAGTTTGTCCTGTCACTTATTTTCCTAATGGCAATTATTATCGGCCCTATATTGAATAATTTTTTAATTTTATTTTAGTTTTGTGAGCTCAAAGGGATTTTTAAATGGATACAATCCTTTTCGAACAATAAATGAGCCTCCTCCTCATTTGTTAGATAATTAAGTCAAAAACGCGGATGGGTAAGGTCTGAATCTTATGTGCAAACACTCATTACCAGACCGCTTTGCTTAAATGTAAATGAAAATAAAAAATAAGATTTATGATATTTTTTTAAATGTTTTTTTGCGAGCAAATTAGCGCCAATTTTACAGTACTTTTTAAAATTAAAATAAGCAGGTTTGTTGACAAAAAACTGTATGTAAAACACTTTTTCATATCTTTACTTTTCAATGTATTTTTCCTTATTTCTCTTGTTGAATTGAAACAAGCATTTTGGTTTTTTTAAGTCTCAAAAGGTTATCTAACTCAAGCGATATCGACACACCAGCAAGCCAAGGTTGCGGCAAAAATTTTTCAAAATTCCCCAGGAAAATCAAATCATTTCACTTTCATTGCAATTGCACAAAAAAAATCAATTCGAATAAGCTATGCAGTCGGATTGAAAGCAAACAATTTAAAAACTAACCTCCTAATTATATAATAGACAACAGTGTGTTCTATTAAACCACAGTTGAACATCCTTTAGAACAGATACATGTAACGTAAAGCAAGATACACTTCTTAGGTCTTTTAAAAGTTGCTGTACAGGTGACAGACAAAACAAACAATTTTTCTAATAACAATATGCAATTAAAGCTGGTGATATATTTGAAAAATTTTGGACTTATAATTTTGACCTCCATACATTTAGTATCAAATATAGATGACTTCTACTACTTCACTGATCAAAAACTTACCTCTGTCTGTAAAGTGAATTGTTCAACTTGTTGAAATCACGCACTTTCATCACTTTTAATTAAACCAACTCTTCTTGTAATTTTCATTGATTTAAGCTATTTATCAAAATCTCCAGTTTTGAATCTGAGATAAACGATTAGTGTAAACGCCGCCGTTTTCCAAACTAGGGATTTTAATTGGAACTGTGTCAGAACTTCATATATCTTCCTCAAAGCGTCTAACTGAATCTGAACATTTGACAGTGGATTCATGCCCTGAATACAAGTTGTGAAAGTGAAACAAGCAATACTAACACTTTTCCATACCTTCGGAGTGAGGTTTCACAGAGCCGACCAGCAAAAACCAAAAGTTTCCGATAGTTAAACAAAATAAAAACAGCGTTCTGCCTGTATTTGTTGTTTATTGTAGTCTTCGAGTATTAACTTAGTTTGCCTATTGACATGTTCAATTAACTTCCTGGACAATAAAAAGTTTAAATGTATACATATTTTTATTTAAGAGATAATGGTTGTCGTGACTTACAGTTTGACAATTTTTTAATGGAATAGGATTTTTTGACAATCTTATTCTGGTTTCTGCAACATTTTAAAGTAGTCTCAACAATGAGAGAGGACGAAATCTGTTTCTTGTGAACTAGTAGGTAGTCTTCATTGGTATAAAATCTTTAAAATGTTGGTTTTTAGGCGTTGATGTTACAATTTTTTATAACATTTTGAATGTTTGCATATTTGCCAATTTTTGAGGTTCTATTTTGTTGTCTTGTCCAATTACCACATTAAATAACAATTGCATTGAACATTAATGGCTCAAAAAAGGCAGAAATGATTCTATTTGGATTCTAAGTTTTAAATTGAGTAGATTTTGGTTTTTTAGGCTACAAAACTGGTTCCTCGCAAAGTTGAATTGACTTTTTTACTGTATTTGTTATTTTGTGGTCCTATAACATTTTAGATGAAAACAAGTGTCAGTAGTTTGTAATATCGTACATACGCGGCCTTTCAGCGAGTTCAACTGAAAGTTAATCGTTTCTTAATTTGGAATATAATTGATTTCAAAAAGCATAAATGTGCTTGTTGACTTCGACTATTTTTTGTCTGCTTTTTAATTATTGTATAGAACGTTGACCTTTATATTTTCAGATAAAAAAAATTCAATTGGTTTAGTTTAGTTTGATTTTGACGCCAATTTATCCTGTTCATTGAGTTTTTTTTAAAAAAAAGATAAACATTAGTTTTAGTCTTAGGTCAAGCTTATTGTAGTTTATTTGATTTTGAAGTTTGTCATGTCACTTACTTTCCCTAATCGCAATTATTATTGGCCCTATATTAAATAATTTTTTAGTTTTATTCTGGTTTTTTGAGCTCAAAGGGATTTTTAAAAGGATACAGTCTTTTTCGAACAATTAATGAGCCTCCTCCTCATTTGTTAGATAATAAAGTCAAAAACGCGTTTGGGTGAGGTCTGAACCTTATGTGCAAACGCTCATTAGCAGACCCCGTTGCTTAAATGTAAATGAAAATAAAAAATGGCAGACTTATGATATATTTTAAAAATGTTTTTGCAAGCAAATTACAGTACTTTTTCAAATTAAAATAAGCAAGTTTGTTGACAAAAACACTGGATGTAAAACATATTTCATATCTTAACTTTTTGTATTATTTTTTTCCTTATTTCTCTTGATCAATTCAAACAAGCATTTTGGACTTTTTGAATCTCAAAAGGTTATCTAACTCAAGCGATATCGACACACCAGCATGCCAAGATGGCGGCAAAAATTTATCAAAAATTCCCCAGAAAAATCAAATCACTTCAATTTCATTGCAATTGCACAAAAAAAATCAATTCGAATAAGCTATGCAGTCGGAATAAAAGTAAACAGTTTAAAAATTACATTCCTAATTATAAAAAAGACAACAGTGTGTTCTATTAAACCACAGCTGAACATCTTTTAGAACAGATACATGTAAAGTAAAGAGAGATACCCTTCTTAGGTCTATTAAAGGTTGCTGTACAGGTGACAGACAAAACAAAAAAATTTTCTAATAACAACATGCAATTAGAGTCTCTAATATTTTTGAAAAATTTTGTACTTAACCTTCTGACCTCCATATTTTTAGTATGACATATAGATTACTTCCAGTAGTTCACAACAAAAATTTACCTCCGCCTGTAAAATGAATCGTTCAACTCGTCCACATCACCCACTTTCATCAGTTTTAATTAAACTCACTCTTCTCGTAATCTTCATTGGTTTCAGCTACTTATCCAAATCTCTAATTTTGAATCTGAGATAAACGATTAGTCGAAACACAGCCGTTTTCCATGTAAGGGATTCTAATAGGAATTGTTTCAGAACTCCATATATCTTCCTCAACGCGTCCCACTCAATATGAAAATTTGACAGTGAATTCGTGCCGCAAATACAAGTTGTGAAAGTGACACAAGCAATACTAACACTATTGCTTACCTACGGAGTGAGATTTCACAGAGCCGACCAGCAAAAATCAAAAATTTCTTATAATTATAAAAAATGAAAACAGCGTTCTCCCTGTGTTCATTGTTTTGTTTCTAGTCTTTGAGTATATCTTAGGTTGCTTATTGACTTGTTCAATTAAGTTCCTGGACAATAGAAAGTTCAAATGTATACATATTTTTATTTAAGAGATTATGGTTGTCGTGACTTACAGTTTGACAATTTTTTAAAGGATTAGGTTTTTTTGAGAATCTTATTCTGGTTTCTGCAACATTTTAAAGTAGTCTCGACAATTAGAGGGGACGAAATCTGTTTTACGTTAACTAGTAGGTAGTCTTCATTGGTATAAATTCATTAAAATGTTGGATTTTAGGCGTTGATGTTACAATTTTTTATAACATTTTGAATGTTTGCATATTTGCCAACTTTTAAGGTTCTATTTTGTTGTCTTGTCCAATAACCACATTAAATAACAAATGCATTGAACATTAATGGCTAGTAAAGAAGGCAGAATTGATTCTATTTAGATTCTAAGTTTTAAATTAAGTAGATTTTGGTTTTTTAGGCTACAAAACTGGTTCCTCGCAAAGTTGAATTGACTCTTTTTACTGTATTTGTTATTTTGTCGTCGTATAACATTCTAGATGAAGACAAGTGTCAGTAGTTTGTAATATGGTACAAACGCGGCCATTCAGCGAGTTCAAGTGAAAGTTAATCGTTTCGTAATTTGGAATTTAATTGATTTCAAAAAGCATAAAGGTGCTTGTTGACTTCGACTATTTTTTGTCTGCTTTTTAATTATTGTATAGAACGTTAACCTTTATATTTTCAGATAAGAAAAATTCAATTGGTTTAGTTTAGTTTGATTTTGATGCTAATTTATCCATTTCATTGAGATTTTTTTTTATAAAAAGAGATAAACATTAGTTTTAGTCTTAGGTCAAGCTTATTGTAGTTTATTTGATTTTGAAGTTTGTCATGTCACTTACTTTCCCTAATCGCAATTATTATTAGCCCTATATTGAATAGTTTTTTAATTTTATTTTGGTTTTTTTTTAGCTCAAAGGGATTTTAAATTGGATACAAATTTTTTTGAAAAATAAATGAGCCTCCTCCTCAATTGTTAGATAATAAAGTCAAAAACGCGGTTGGGTGAGGTCTGAACCTTATGTGCAAACGCTCATTACCAGACCCCTTTGCTTAAATATGAATGAAAATAAAAAATTGCAGACTTATGATATATTTTAAAAATTTTTTTGCAAGCAAATTACAGTACTTTTTTAAATTAAAATCAGCAAGTTTGTTGACAAAAGCACCGTATGTAAAACATATTTCATTTCTTAATTTTTTGATAATTTTTTTTCCTTATTTCTCTTGTTCAATTCAAACAAGCATTTTGGATTTTTTGAATCTCAAAAGGTTATCTAACTCAAGCGATATCGACACACCAGCAAGCCTAGATTGCGGCAAAAATTTTTCAAAATTCTCCAGAAAAATCAAATTATTTCACTTTCATTGCAATTGCACAAAAAAAGTCAATTCGAATAAGCTATGCAGTCGGAATAAAAGTAAACAGTTTAAAAACTACATTCCTAAATATAAAATAAAGACAACAGTGTGTTCTATTAAACCACAGCTGAACATCTTTTAGAACAGATACATGTAAAGTAAAGCAAGATACCCTTCTTAGGTCTATTAAAGGTTGCTGTACAGGTGACAGACAAAACGAAAAAACTTTCTAATAACAATATGCAATTAGAGCCTGTGTTATTTTTGAAAAATATTGTACTTAACCTTCTGACCTCCATATTTTTAGTATGACATATAGATGACTTCCATTAGTTCAAAACGAAAATTTACCTCCGCCTGTAAAATGAATCGTTCAACTCGTCCACATCAACCACTTTCATCAGTTTTAATTAAACTCACTCTTCTGGTAATCTTCATTGGTTTCAGCTGCTTATCCCAATCTCTAATTTTGAATCTGAGATAAACAATTAGTCGAAACGCAGCCGTTTTCCATGTATGGGATTCTAATTGGAATTGTTTTAGAACTCCATATATCTTCCTCAAAGCGTCTCACTCAATCTGAACATTTGACAGTGGATTCGTGCCGCGAATACAAGTTGTGAATGTGACACAAGCAATACTAACACTATTGCGTACTTACAGAGTGAGGTTTCACAGAGCCGACCAGCAAAAACCAAAAAATTCTTATAACTATAAAAAATATAAACAGCGTTCTGCCTGTATTCCTTGTTTTTTTTCTAGTCCTTGAGTATAGATTTAGTTTGCTTATTGACATGTTCAATTAATTTCCTGGACAATATAAAGTTTAAATGTATACATATTTTTAGTTAAGTTATTATGGTTGTCGTGACTTACAGTTTGACGATTTTTAATGGAATAGGTTTTTTTGACAATCTTATTCTGGTTTCCGCAACATTTTAAAGTAGTCTCAACAATGAGAGGGGACGACATCTGTATAATGTGAACTAGTTGGTAGTCTTCATTGGTGTAATATCATTAAAATACTGGTGTTTAGGCGTTGATGTTACGATTTTTTACAACATTTTGAATGTTTGCATATTTGCTAATTTTTGAGGTTCTTTGTTGTCTTGTCCAATTACCACATTAATGAACAATTGCAATGAAGATTAATATCTAAAAAAGAAGGCAGAATTGATTCTATTTAGATTTTAAGTTTTAAATTGAGTAGATTTTGGTTTTTTAGGCTACAAAACTGGTTGCTCGCAAAGTGAATTGACTTTTTTTTACTGTATTTGTTATATTGTGGTCGTATAACATTCTAGATGAAGACAAGTGTCAGTAGTTTGTATTATGGTACAAACGCGGCCATTCAGCGAGTTCAACTGAAAGTTAATCATTTCGTAATTTGGAACTTAATTGATTTCAAAAAGCATAAATGTGCTTGTTGACTTCGACTATTTTTTGTCTGCTTTTTAATTATTGTATAGGACGTTAACCATTATATTTTCAGATAAGAAAATTTCAATTGGTTTAGTTTAGTTTCATTTTGATGCTAATTTATCCTTTTCATTGTGTTTTTTTTTTAAAAAAAAAGATAAACATGAGTTTTAGTCTTAGGTCATGATAATTGTATTTTATTTGATTTTGAAGTTTGTCATGTCACTTACTTTCCCTAATCGCAATTATTATTGGCCCTATAATGAATAGTTTTTTAATTTTATTTTGGTTTTTTGAGCTCAAAGGGATTTTTATATGGATACAACTTTTTTCGAAAAATAAATGAGCCTCCTCCTCATTTGTTAGATAACAAAGTCAAAAACGCGGTTTGGTGAGGTCTGAACCATGTGTGCGAACGCACATTATCAGACTCTTTTGCTTGAACGTAAATGCAAATGAAAAATTTACCTCCGCCTGTAAAATGAATCGTTCAACTCGTTCACATCACCCACTTTCATCAGTTTTAGTTAATCTCACTCTTCTCGTAATCTTCATTGGTTTCAGCTGCTTATCCAAATCTCTAATTTTGAATCTGAGATAAAAGATTAGTCTTCCTCAAAGCGTCTAACTCAATCTGAACATTTGACTGTGGATTCGTGCCGCGAATACAAGTTGTGAAAGTGACACAAGCAAAACTAACACTATTGCATACCTAAGGAGTGAGATTTTACAGAGCCGACCAGCAAGAACAAAATTTCTTATAATTATAAAAAAACAGCGTTCTGCCTGTATTCTTTGTTTTTTCTAGTCCTTGAGTATAGACTTATTTGCTGATTGACATGTTCAATTAACTTCCTGGACAATAAAAATCCTAAATGTATACATATTTTTAGTTAAGATATTATGGTTGTCGTGACTTACAGTTTGACAATTTTTTAATGGAATAGGTTTTTTTGGCAATCTTATTCTCGTTTCTGCAGCATTTTAAATAGTCTCAACAATGAGAGGGGACGAAATCTGTTTAACGTAAACTAGTAGGTAGTCTTCATTGGTATAATATCATTAAAATACTGGTGTTTAGGCGTTGATGTTACGATTTTTTACAACATTTTGAATGTTTGCAAATTTGCTAGTTTCTGAGGTTCTCTTTGTTGTCTCGTCCAAACACCACATAAATGAACAATTGCATTGAATATTAATGGCTGAAAAAGAAGGCAGAATCGCTTCTATTTAAGTTCTTCCTTGAGTAGAATTTGGTTTTTTAAGTTTCAAAACTGGTTCCCCGCAAAGGTAAATTGACTTTTTTTTACTGTATTTGTTCTTTTTGTGGACAAAAATCAATTGGTTTAGTTTAGTTTGATTCTGATGCCAATTTATACTTTTTATTGAGGTTTTTTAAATAAAGGTAAACATGAGTTTTAGTCTTAGTTCATGCTTATTGTATTTTATTTGATTTTGAAGTTTATCTTGTCTCTTATTTTTCCTAATGGCAATTATCATCGGCCCCATATTGTATATTTTTTAATTTTTATTTTAATTTTTTGAGCTCAAAGGGATTTTTAAATGGATACAATCTTTTTCGAACATTAAATGAGCCTCCTCCTCTTTTGTTAGATAATAAAGTCAAAAACGCGGTTGGGTGGCGTCTGAACAATGTGTGCGAACGCACATTACCAGACTCTTTTGCTTAAACGTAAATGAAAATGAAAAATTGCAGACTCATGATATATTTTTGAAATTTTCTTTTTTTGATTGCAAATTAGCGCCAATTTCAAACAATTCAAACAAGCATTTTTGACTTCTTGAGTCACAAAAAAGATTATCTAACTCAAGCGACATCGACACGCCAGCGAGCCAAGATTGCGGTGAAAGTTTTTCAAAATTCCCCAGAAAAATCAAATCATTTCACTTTCATTGCAATTACACATAAAAAACGTTTCAAATAAGCTACGCATTCGGACTAATAGCAAAAGAGCAAAAGGTTTAAACACTAATTTCCTAAATATAAAATAGACAACAGTGTAATCTATTAAACCACAGCTGAACATCCTTTAGACCAAATAAATGTAAGGTAAAGCAAGATAAACTTCTTAGGTGTTTTAAAGGTTGCTGTACACGTGACAGACAAAAGAAACATTTTTGCTAATAAAATTTGCAGTTAGAGCCTTTGTTATAATTGAAAATTTTTGTACTTAAACTTTTGACTTCCATATTTTTAGTATTACATTGATGACTTCTACTAGTTCACTGATCAAAAATTTACCTCTTTCTGTGGAGTGAATCGTTCAATTCGTTCACATTACACACTTTCATCACTTTTATATAAACTCACTAATTTCGTAACCTTCATTGATTTCAGCTGCTTATCAAAATCTCTAGTTTTGAATCTGAGATAAACGATTAGTGGAAACGCCGCCGTTTTCCAAATTAGGGATTTTAATTAGAACTGTGTCAGAACTCCATATATCTTCCTCAAAGCGTCTAAGTCAATCTGAACATTTGGCTGTGGATTCATGCCGCTAATACAAGTGAAAGTGAAACAAGCAATAATAACACTATTGCATACCTACGGAGTGAGGTTTCACAGAATCGACCAAAAAATTCAAATTTTTCCTATCATTAAAAAGTATTAAAAACAGCGTTCATTTGGATTGCGAAATTTAAATTGGCGATATATAACAAAAATTTCATGCAAATTTTCGCGAAAAATTGTTTAAAATCCGAGCGTGCGTAAAAATTGCTGGTAAAACATTGAAATAGATTTTTATTTTAGTGCTTGCTGTATATATCAGTCAACTGTTCAAAGTTAGAGATCAAGTTGTGAAATATTCCAAAAAAATATATATAGAATGAACACTTTGTTGCCAGCTGTCTATCAGTATAAAGCGATTTTTGGGGAAAACTTCTACCTTGCATCTTTAGAAATAGTGTATAACCGTTACTACAAAATGGTATTTGCTAGCTAATTTTGCAAATAAGTGTAATCTACAAGGTTTTGAAGAGGGAATTTATTAAGAGGAATCAAGTAACGGACAAGGTATACAAAAAATATAATTCGGATGAGACATAACACAATGCTGTACCTCACTTGCATTTGATTTAAGGGAGGGATGTTCATCATCGTTTTACTTGAACACTCTGTGCTCTAATATTTAGTTAAAAACTGAGCCTGCTTAAGTTCAATTTTTAACTAAGTTTTAGAGCACAGTGTGTTCCAGTAACACGACAATGAACATCCCTTAAACAGACACATTTGAATTACAGCAGGGTTAACGTGCTACGTCCATTAAATTTTTTGTGTAGAGAACTGACAAAATAAACAACTGTCTTTAAAAACAATGTGCAATGGTTCGACAGCGTAAACAAAAACTAAATTATATATTGCGTATACAAAAATAATTGAGAAATTGAAGACAGCGTTACTTGCTTTGGTGAAAACAAATTGGCGATGTAAAGCAAAAAACGCCAGGCGATACTTTTTGGGAACGCTGTTTCTCATCCCAACACAAAAATGACAGTAAATATTAATATAACTAATTATAACAGTAATTGATTTTTACATCAATTACTGAAAATTAGAGATCAGATTGCGAAGTATTAAAAAAATTGTTATGTAGTTTGAACACTTAAAAACCAGTTGTCAATCAGAACAAAAAAGTGTTTTGGAAAAATTCAACCTGCACCTTCAAAAGTTGTGAATAGCCATTACTACAATTGGGTTCCTGTAGCACAAAATGGTTTTTGCAATATAAACTTTACCACAAAATGGTTTTTGCTAGTTGATTTCGCAAATAAGGGTATCCTGCAAGGTTATGAAAGGAGATAATTTTTCGAAAATATCGGAGAACTGTGTACAAAACATTTTAAGTGCCGTATTCCATTTTACGATAGAAAACAACCACATTTGAACAATTTTTGTCAACTATTTGCAAGAAATCATCACAAGTTTTGTCACTGCAATTTTAATTATAGTTTTTTTCCGAAATTAACAACTGAAAAAGTTTAAGTTTATATGGGAACCAACATGCTTAAGCTCAATTTTGAACTGAATACTAGAGCAAAGTGTGTTTAAATAAAACGAGGATAAACATCACTTAAAACGAATTCATGTGGCTTAAAGCGAAGTACACGTGTTACGTCTTTTAACTTTTTTTGTGTAGGCAACTGACAAAATTAACAACTGTCTTAAGAAACAATCGTAATCTGCAATTGTAGCCGATAGCGTAAACAAAAACTAAAATCTATATTGCGTATACAAAATTAATTGATAAATTAAAGACAGCGTTCAGTTGTATTGGTGAAAAGGAATTGACGATGTACCAATACAAAAAAATGACAGTACAGCATGACATAATTAATTACATTAGTACTTGATTTATACATCAGTGTTTGAAAATTCGAGATCAAGTTGCCAATTATTAAAAAAAATCGTTGCGTAATTTGAGTACTTTAATACCAGTTGTCAATCAGTATAAAATATTTTAAGGAAAAATTCAACTTGCATCTTTAGAAGTAGTTAATATCCATTACTAAAAAATGGATTTTTCAGATAACGGTAAGTTACAAAGTTTTGAATGGAGGGTAATTTTTTAAAAAGGGGAATCAAGTATTGAAGAATTGTGTACAAAAACTTTTATTCTGTTTTTGAATGTCATGTTCCATTTTAACAAATAAAACAACTACGGGCAAACGATTTGTGCAAACTATTTGAAAAGATAATTTACCCCGCAGATTAAATATTAGATTCCTTCCAAAATGCCAAACCGCACGCTAATTTTACAACCAGCCAGCTCAAACTAAGTTTTAAACTAAGTATTAGACAACATTTAGTCTCATTGAAAGGCATATGAGCATCCTTTAAACCAGATAAATGTGAAGTACTGCAAGCTACACGTTTTAGGACTGTTATTTTTTTGGTTGGACCTCCTGTTTCTGATCAAACTTTCCAGAATCTGGGAAGGTTTGTGATCAGACCGTAGAGACTCTTGAACGAATTCAGTTCAAACTATCCTGATCATACAACAAAACTATCCAGACCCTACACCACGCTATGATCAGATTATCTAGACTCTGGGCGAGGCTCTGATCAGACTATACAAATTGTAGGTAGTGCGCTAATCAGACCGTGCAGAATCTGAATGGGCTCCTCATCAGACTATCCAGACCGTAGGTATCGTTGCCAGACTCTATGCAAATTAACGCCAATTTCAAACAATTCAAACAAGCATTTTTGACTTCTTGAGTCACAAAAAAGATTATCTAACTCAAGCGACATCGACACGCCAGCGAGCCAAGATTGCGGTGAAAGTTTTTCAAAATTCCCCAGAAAAATCAAATCATTTCACTTTCATTGCAATTACACATAAAAAACGTTTCAAATAAGCTACGCATTCGGACTAATAGCAAAAGAGCAAAAGGTTTAAACACTAATTTCCTAAATATAAAATAGACAACAGTGTAATCTATTAAACCACAGCTGAACATCCTTTAGACCAAATAAATGTAAGGTAAAGCAAGATAAACTTCTTAGGTGTTTTAAAGGTTGCTGTACACGTGACAGACAAAAGAAACATTTTTGCTAATAAAATTTGCAGTTAGAGCCTTTGTTATAATTGAAAATTTTTGTACTTAAAATTTTGACTTCCATTTTTTTAGTATTACATTGATGACTTCTACTAGTTCACTGATCAAAAATTTACCTCTTTCTGTAAAGTGAATCGTTCAACTCGTTCACATCACCCACTTCATCACTTTTATATAAACTCACTAATCTCGTAACCTTCATTGATTTCAGCTGCTTATCAAAATCTCTAGTTTTGAATCTGAGATAAACGATTAGTGGAAACGCCGCCGTTTTCCAAATTAGGGATTTTAATTAGAACTGTGTCAGAACTCCATTCATCTTCCTCAAAGCGTCTAACTCAATCTGAACATTTGGCAGTGGATTCATGCCGCTAATACAAGTGAAAGTGAAACAAGCAATAATAACACTATTGCATACCTACGGAGTGAGGTTTCAAAGATTCGACCAACAAAAACCAAATATTTCCTATCCTTAAAAAATATTAAAAACAGCGTTCATTTGGATTGCGAAATTTAAATTGGCGATATATAACAAAAATTCCATGCAATTTTTCGTGAAAAATTGTTTGAAATCCGAGCGTGCGTAAAAATTGCTGGTAAAACATTGAAATAGATTTTTATTTTAGTGCTTGCTGTATATATCAGTCAACTGTTCAAAGTTAGAGATCAAGTTGTGAAATAGTCCAAAAAATATATATATAGAATGAACACTTTGTTGCCAGCTGTCTATCAGTATAAAGCGATTTTTAGGGAAAACTTCTACCTTGCAATTTTAGAAATTGTGAATAACCGTTACTACAAAATGGTATTTGCTAGCTAATTTTGCAAATGAGTCTAATCTACAAGGTTTTGAAGAGGGAATTTATTAAGAGGAATCAAGTAACGGACAAGTGTATACAAAAAATATAATTCGGATGAGACATAACACAATGCTGTACCTCACTTGCTTTTGATTTAAGGGAGGGATGTTCATCATCGTTTTACTTGAACACTCTGTGCTCTAATATTTAGTTAAAAACTGAGCCTGCTTAAGTTCAATTTTTAACTAAGTTTTAGAGCACAGTGTGTTCCAGTAACACGACAATGAACATCCCTTAAACAGACACATTTGAATTACAGCAGGGTTAACGTGCTACGTCCATTAAATTTTGTGTGTAGAGAACTGACAAAAGAAACAACTGTCTTTAAAAACAATGTGCAATGGTTCGACAGCGTAAACAAAAACTAAATTATATATTGCGTATACAAAAATAATTGAGAAATTGAAGACAGCGTTACTTGCTTTGGTGAAAACAAATTGGCGATGTATAGCAAAAAATGCCAAGCGATACTTTTTGGGAACGCTGTTTTTCATCCCAACACAAAAATGACAGTAAATAATAATATAACTAATTATAACAGTAATTAATTTATACATCAATTACTGAAAATTAGAGATCAGATTGCGAAGTATTAAAAAAAATTGTTATGCAGTTTGAACACTTAAAAACCAGTTGTCAATCAGAATAAAAAAGTGTTTTGGAAAATTTCAACCTGCACCTTCAAAAGTTGTGAATAGCCATTACTACAATTGGGTTCCTGTAGCACAAAATGGTTTTTGCAATATAAACTTTACTACAAAATGGTTTTTGCTAGTTGATTTCGCAAATAAGGGTATCCTGCAAGGTTATGAAAGGAGATAATTTTTCGAAATTATCGGAGAACTGTGTACAAAACATTTTAAGTGCCGTATTCCATTTTACGATAGAAAACAACCACATTTGAACCATTTTGTCAACTATTTGCAAAAAATCATCACAAGTGTTGTCCCTGCAATTTAAATTATAGTTTTTTTCCGAAATTAACAACTGAAAAAGTTTAAGTTTATATGGGAACCAACATGCTCAAGCACAATTTTGAACTGAATACTAGATCAAAGTGTGTTTAATTAAAACGAGGATGAACATCACTTAAAACAAATTCATGTGGCGTACAGCAAAGTACACGTGTTACGTCTTTTAATTTTTTTTTGTGTAGGCAACTGACAAAATTAACAACTGTCTTAAGAAACAATCGTAATCTGCAATTGTAGCCGATAGCGTAAACAAAAACTAAAGTCTATATTGCGTATACAAAATTAATTGATAAATTAAAGACAGCGTTCACTTGTATTGGTGAAAAGGAATTGACGATGTACCAACACAAAAAATGAGAGTACAGCATGACATAATTAATTACATTAGTACTTGATGTATACATCAGTTTTTGAAAATTAGAGATCAAGTTGCCAATTATTAAAAAAAATCGTTGCGTAATTTGAGTACTTTAATACCAGTTGTCAATCAGTATAAAATATTTTAAGGAAAAATTCAACTTGCATCTTTAGAAGTAGTTAATATCCATTACTAAAAAATGGATTTTTCAGATAACGGTAAGTTACAAAGTTTTGAATGGAGGGTAATTTTTTAAAAAGGGGAATCAAGTATCGAAGAATTGTGTACAAAAACTTTTATTCTTGAATGTCATGTTCCATTTTAACAAATAAAACAACTACGGGCAAACGATTTGTGCAAACTATTTGAAAAGATAATTTACCCCGCAGATTAAATATTAGATTCCTTCCAAAATGACAAACCGCACGCTAATTTTACAACCAGCCAGCTCAAACTAAGTTTTAAACTAAGTATTAGACAACATTTAGTCCCATTGAAAGGCATATGAGCATCCTTTAAACCAAATAAATGTGAAATACTGCAAGCTACACGTTTTAGGACTGTTATTTTTTCGGTTGGACCTCCTGTTTCTGATCAGAGTTTCCGGAATCTGGGAAGGTTTCTGATCAGACCGTAGAGACTCTGGAAAGAATTCTGTTCAGACTATCCTGATCATACCACAAAACTATCCAGACACTACACCACGCTATGATCAGATTATCTAGACTCTGGGCGAGGCTCTGATCAGACTATACAAATTGTAGGTAGTGCGCTAATCAGACCGTGCAGACTCTGAATGGGCTCCTCGTCAGACTATCCAGACCGTAGGTATCGTTGCCAGACTCTATGGAGCAGTCGCCGTTCGTTTACCCCCCGTGCTTAACCCAAGTCGGACTGATCAGGGTCGGCTTGGGTTGTGCACCTCGACCTGGGAACTCTACGTGTTTTCTTTTTTGTAGTAAGAGGGTGAAAATTATTGTGGGAATCCTACGAAAAGAAGAGGTTTTATGATTTTTGATTTGTTATTTTCCAAATTGTTTTGTATTTTGAAACAACACTTTATGATACACAGACCAATGTAAAAGAAAAGGTGTTATTACGAATTTTGAAAGACATTTCAAAAGAAATGTTATTTTTCGAACATTCCCAGGCTGAGGTGCCAGACCGAAAGTTTATGTGTCCAGACCGTCCCAGATGGAAAGTTACTATGTCTAAAATATCGTGCGTTCAAAATTTTTAGTGCGTTCTTCGTGCGTTCGAAGTCGAATATGTCCAGACCATGCCAGACAAAAAACGTATATGTCCAGATTTTCGTGCGTTCTTGTCCAGACCATCGTGCGCTCCAAATCAAATTCGTGCGTTCCAAAATCAAAGTTTTTGTGCGTCCATGTCCAGACCACCGTGCGTTCATGTCCAGACTTTCGTGCGTTCACCAGACTGAGAAAAAAGTTACATACCTGTGGTGCAGTGCTATTCCTTGAAAATGAAGGAGGCAGAGGGTTTTTAAAATTTGATTATTTTCATCGGGCCAGATTGTTGTTCAAATTACCCGCGCTACAATTATTCCCGCCAGAATTATCCCATTATTAGTTTTGACTTCTTGCCGTCATCAATCTCTTTCGGAAAACAATTTACAATGACTTCATTTTCAGTTTTTTTTACTAAACGACTTTAAGAGATCAAGTCGTTACAACAAACAAAAGATTTTAGCTTGTGTTGAAGCACAGTTTTCACGAATAAAAGAATGTATCAGACATTAAAGAGAACATTTTTTCATCATCAAAGTTTGTTCCGCAGTAATGCTTGTTAATTTTCTAAGAACCCAGTCATGTTTACCTTCGTGAAGAGAGTTGTTTTTCGAAGACTCACATTTCACTGTCTGCTCAGTTTTCAGGATTTAGGGCCAAAAAGTAAATAAAAAACTTATGAAAAAAAAGGGGGTTTCGTAATGAGTGCTAACATTTCTCCTCAATTTTTTTCAACGGTTAAGCAAACAAGTTAACATTTAAGGACTATGAGAACATTTTGTCTGTAAATTTTGGTCATATTTAAAAAAGTTTATACAGCTGCAATTTCAACTTTTGATATTTTTCGTGTTCTGAAGTGTTTTTTAATCGAGTTGCACATACTTTTATCGCATTTCATTCTAATTTGTTCATGATAGCTGGTACGGTATATTCCATCAATTTTTATTCCCTTTTAGACTATACACTTTAAGAATTGTTGTAATAGTGGGTTTCTTACCTTAGTTTTCCAATTTTATAGATACAGATAATTTCTATTGATTATTTTTTGTGTAAAATTTACCTCATTGAGAAAACTATTCAATGTTTTGAAATGACCTTTTGAAATGATTTAATTCGGTTTACAAATATTCTGCCTATTTTCGCCGGCTTGCAATACCTTTACTTTTGAGTAGTTAAAATTGAAAAGTTTTGTGTTCATGAGTCATGCAAACCCGTTGTTTTTCCTTGTAAAAAAATCATTTTAGGTAAAAATAATTTGTCTTTCGTTTAATTCTTAAGGAATATATGATGTGTTCTTTAAAAAAACCATTAGAAAAAAAGAAATTTGTCGGTAAATTGAAATTGAAGCCCTGTTAAAAATTTAATTAAAAAGCAAAATTGGGTCATGCAGAAAAAATTCTGGAGTTTTTTATTTATCGGTTCTTCTGATGATAAGGTTAATTGGGCGTTGCTTTCTAGTTACGTCTTTAAAAATTACAGGACTTGATCTATTTCCAATTGCTTTTTTTTCGAAGCAGTTCAATCATATCTTTTTTTCTGCCTTTTTTCATGGTGATTCATTTTTCTCACTAAGTGGGAACGTTTTCTGATATCTCCGTGTTGTAAAGTTTTTAATTGAGTATATCTGTTTCCTAGGATCTCTAGTTTTATTCAAATGTGGTCTTCATGACGAACAATATGCGTTTTTCCCAACCAACTGTTTTCTGAGCAGCTACTCATGAGTTAAAATATTTGCAATTTTTTCTTCATTTATCCTCGCTGATAGTAATGTTGTAATGAGTTTGGCTACATGCTTACATTATCTCTTGTTATCATATAGTGTATTTAAGACTTTACTCATAGGCTCTTATTTGCCTGTTCAGGTGTCAATGACTAAAAGGTTGTTGTGATAAACGAAAAAAATAAAAACAAGATAAGCATGCAATCTTTTCAGATCTGAGACCCCGGACTCGAGTGCCATAACTCTTTCAGTACAGAATCTTTAAAATCCAAGAGTAGAATGAAAATTCTGCAATGATCTACGGTGGCTCAAGGAAACTTGATTGGTCATAATTTCCAGTTCAGAATTATTGTTCATTTTTTCAATGTTCAAAAAGACTGAAATTACCTTGAATATTTGAATCTTTGGTAGTTCGTTATGTTCAAAAGAAAATCAGACACACTTGACAACTCACTTTGAAATTTTGAGAAAAATTAAATTGATCAGAATCAAAAAGCATTTATTGTGTTGAAAAACAGTAAATACAGGTCATAATCAGCAAAAAACATCTAAATACTGGTGAAAAATCGAAAGGACGTCACTAGTGGTTTCCATAAACGGGGGGTTTACGTCGCTTAACTGTTCTTAGCTGTCAACGTTATTTGCACTGCACTAAACATTTAATTTAACTGTGCAGCATTAAAGAAAAAAATAATACCATATGTTCACTTCTCTGACCTTATATTTCGGTTGTTTCAAGATGGGAGGGAAACAGAATTGTTAAAAAATACAGGGGATGTAATGATGTACAGATATCAAGGTAGAGCAAAACAGATGTCAGCGGAAGAAAAAACGACTAGGGTGACACTGGGGGCTTAATTTTTAATACAAAATTGTGTCAATTCTTTTTTGTCGTAGATATGATTTTGATTTAGTTGATAACATGAGGCAGCGAATACATCTTGAGGAGCAATTGACACTTACTGAGCAGAGCAGCCATTTTTTTTTTGATCAAATCAAACATTAAATCAAAAAACCACAATCAATCTCAAATGTACTCAACATAACCTGCATGAGCATTATAATTTCTTTATACTTAATAACTTTTATACTAATCCTATTTTTACAAACATTTTTAACTGTTAAGATGTATTATCAATTATCTTTTTCAATGGTTGTTTCATTCCCCTAACATTTTTACCAATACATACCCGTACCTTGTTAAAAGCAACTCTGTTCCCCCTTTATCTAAAAACAGGTTTTGTGTAACGGCTGTTTGAAAGTTTGATTACGGCCTCGTAAAAAGTCTGCACTGTCTGATCAGCGCACTGTCTACGGCCTAGAAAGTCTAATCAGAGCCCCACTGGGAGTCTAGATAGTCTGATCATAGCGTTGTCTGGAGTCTGGATAGATTCATAATTTAATTGTGCCAGTCTGAATAGAACATTTTCAGATTAAGTGCGTTCTGATTGAAAAAAACCTTCAACTGCATGGAAAGTCGTCTCATAACCAAAATATCCGACCATGAAACTGGTCGGTCCTCCGAAAAAGAGATATTTCACCCCGAGAGTTTTTGAAGAGCGTTTCTCAATTTTCAAGACAAATTTTCGTAAACGTCGTAAACGTTGTTCAGATAATTTTTTGTTTAGTACGAATTTTTTTTACTAACGAACTAAAATAAACATTCATAAAAAACGCCTATTTTTCTCAGAATAATTCATTGTACCAATTATTACTGCTACTTCAACTGTTAAATGTGTCAGTAGGGATACCCAGAGAGGGAGATACAAGTGGCTCTGGCAAAACATGTGCGTGGCGCAAGTTAGTCTGGCACATCCATTGCGCAACCTGAGAAGTAGATCTCATACTGAATTCGGTCAGGTCTGATCATAGCCTGTTTTAGTTTGGATGCTCTGGCTTCCTCTGTGAGTGAAGCAAGACTTCTTATCAGAGGTGCCTTGGGTAGCACACCTAATGAAAGAAAAAATCAGAGAAAATTTAATGGAAATTTAAAACTTAAAACAATAAAATTGAAATCTTACGAAATCAATATTATATAAAGTCTTTTATTTAGCTATAAATAAAATTAAATAATTTTGAGCATAGCCTTAGACTTTTTTCATTGAGTTCCCGCTGTTATTCCGCCATGGTGTTAATTTGAAAGCTCACGAAAAAATTTTATGTTCATCGTGCATGCAGAAATTGATTTTGTCCATAAAACGCTAAGTTTTCTGTGAATTTTATTACGAAACGTCTAATAAATGGACTGAGCAGAACTCTAGTCATGGCTAATTTTTGAATTTTTTTTTATTATAGTTATTGTGCCCAGATCCGGTAAGATTTTAGTACCGGAGTCATTGGAGGTATAATGTATGAGTTTTCACGTGCTATTTACCAAAAGTTTTTTTTCTGTGTGGAAAAACCAACACCAGGCATGACTGGTTCACAAAATTGTTTATGATTGTTTATGAGATGAAGTCAAGTTTCAAAAAATCACTCGTTTCACTAAACCAACACTAAAGATGTGAGCTCTATGAGAAAGAGTGACAAACTTCTCGCCTGAAAATTTGTTTATGTCGCTAAAGCCAATACACACGCCTCCTCAAACTAAACTGAACATAAGGCTCCTTGTCAATGAAGCCCTGTTTTAGTTTTATTAGAACCAAAAAGCCCTTCAAGTACAGTCAGCATGCCATAATGAGAGTGAAAATTTTCTTAGGTAGGTCAAAAATTCTTGGGGGGGGGGGGGGGTATCATGGAAAAGAACTCACGAAATAACCTGTATGTTCTAAAATTTTAGATGCCACAGCAGTGGATTTCACGGTAGTAAAAAGGTCACAGATAATTTTTACTGCTGAGATAAACAACTTTGAGGGGAAGTAATTATTATTAGAGATTAAAGGAATTAGAAACAGACTTATGTAAATTACGTACTGATGTAAATTAAAGAAATTAGTCGACTTGTTTCAGGTCGCTTTATCTTTAATATTCAATTGGCCTAGCTCTTTTAAATATTCAACAATGCTCACTAGGGTTGAAACCATAGGTTAGACAGCTCTAAGGGAAAATTAGCAAGTACCGACAACAGTTAACTTTTAAGAGCCAACTTCAAAGAACTCAGAATTGTAAAAAGCACTCGTGTGTTGTGTGAACATATAGATATACCTATATAAATGTTATACCTATCACACAATCTGTAACCCATTTTCCGAGATATCGTTTAATGCCTTCTAAAAAATCACATAAGATTCCTGCATGTTTACAGGAAAACAATGTCCGATAACAGTATAAATCCTTAAATTACTTAAATTTGCAGCAATCACCCACTTTGCACCTTAGAAGTGTTGATAGAAGGGCAATCCTGCATGGCACAAGGATCCACACATCGTACGCTTTTTTGTAGGATCCATAAATGATTGTTACGAAATCATTTATGATTATCTATGATAACGATGACATTATATATGATCCCTGTATAACAACCCATGAGAGGAAGAAAAAATAAAATTAGAATTAACAACCCATTTAATTGTACGTATCCTTACATGAGTAGAAGAAATCAGACACGCCCTTGAAAATGAGCATTAATAACATTGTTTTAAAATTTAATTAAAATTCATAAAACAACAGAATAAAACGCAGCAAATAACCCAATTCTTTATTAAGCAGAACAAGTTTTTAAATAAATAGTCAAACAAACGAGATCATTAAAAAATAAACTTTTAGCAATTTTACACCAAAACTCATCCACCAAATTACCTTCTGATTATGTGATTTCATGGTACGGGATAATTTAGTCCGCAAAAACCACATGTCACCTTGATTTTAACTTTGAGAAATTAAAATTTGAATCCCCCTCAGCACGTGCGTCGAGGGGTGCAAATAATATGCACCACTAAGCTGGGGGGGGGGGGGGGGGGGGGGGAGGGGGGCACAAACGAAGAAGATCCAAAATTATGTTGCGAGTTTTGCAGTCACCGAGAAATTTATTGATAGAGAGATTTTCAACGCAATAATACTGGAAGACAAAAACTGAATTATAGGTGAAAAGTCGCAAACGAATTAATTTCAATTGTTAGATTTCCTGTTCTCAGAAATGAGAAATATATATTAAAGTATAAAATATAGCATTAAAAATTGACAGCAGCATAAGATTAAGCGATTAGTTTAGACAGAAACATTGCGCACAATTCTCATGCCAGTATTTTGTTCGTCTTATATAGAAGATATTGAAATAATTAGTTTTTTTAAAAAAAGAAAACTTTCCAAAAAGAATAAATAAACAATCGTCTAACATTGAATCAAAAAAAATACTAGCTGATCAGTATTCGGATTGTACATTAATTTTGGTTCCCTACTTCTGCTCTTTTTCAAAAGACGAGAGAAAATTTATAGTAGAAAAAGGGGCAAAAAAGGAGACTGTATTTTTTTTCTATTGACAATATTGACCCAGAGTTGACTAAAACATTTTTTACTGATAATTGAGGATAGGTTTTCAATACGACGACATGGTGAAAGAGGAAAACGATTGTATGGATTTTTAGAATGATGTTCCCAAACATGCAGTCACTTTTTTGCAATTGAGGTCGATCAAGCCACTAAATTATGTTTAATATTAATTTTTGCCCACACAGTGGACTTCTTTAATTGACACGCTATAGTTCACGCTATAGTTCAGCTGCCTTATAGTACACGCTATAGTACACGCTATAGTTCAGCTGCCTTAGGAAGAGTATTTTGTTGGAGAAAGGGAGGATTTCATTAAACATTAGGTTCTATGTTCAGGTTTCTTCAGGTGCCAAAAACTAAAGACAATTAAAAAAAAACAATTAAAAATATAATATTTTCAATTGAATGTTCGCAATTTTTAAACTTTATTCATTTTTCTTGCCTGTTCGTGATATTTTTTAAACTTATTCTCTAACTCATACACAACTTTTCAGCACATTGCTGGTTCAGTAAACCTCTAATTCAATTGGATTATATTATTCAAATACCAGACAACTGCATATATGTTTTTCGGGTTTGCAAAAACAAGCAATTGAACAACTCAAATAGTCCAAAACAGAAACTTATAAACAACATAGTAAATCAATTCCTTTTTGAAAAGTCAAATTCTAAAATAAAATTTTGTGGTAACCTTTTATTTGATAAAAACACATATGAAACTTGGTGATTCCGATAAAAGATATATTGATGGTAGATTTTTTTCGCATTGAATAAAGATTTCCTTCGTATCCCAGCCACCGGACGTTCAATACTTGTCGAATTTAATAAAAGCATTCTGTGGTGGTATCGACATCATTTAATGTTTCAAATTTTTACGGAAAGTGTTTTACTCCAGACATTAGATACGTTTTTGCAAAAGTTTTCGGAGACTAGAATGGATTAGATTGAATGGAGTTTACATTTTCTTTATTACAGATTCAACAAGGAATGGCCATCAGTCAGGTGAACAAGTAAAATAAAATAAACTATTTTGTGAGAGTTGATCAGTTAGACGAAGCAACAAATCACTAAATGTCCTAAAACAAATATTTTTTCTGTTGTTTAAGATTTGCTGGGTTTGATTTACAAGTCAAATTAGCAAAAAGACATCTACTTTTACAATTTGATGACTATTTGTAATTTTTTTGCTCTCATTTGAGTTGCATTATGTTTAAGTGAACTGCTTCAACTTAGTTGAAAAATCTGATTTAGTCAATCTGATTTATCGAGAGCTAGAGACGATATGAAACCGACATAATTTAATCCCGAAAAATTGGTAGTAAGCCGAAGTAAAATTATGCTTAAAACGAGCCCAATATGAAGTAGTAATTATGCAATGTACGTGGTTAACCGTTATTATCAAGACTGCGCATATTATTTGAACTTTATACTGTTTTCCAATGACCCAGAGAAACAAAAATACGGTCATTTTAAGAGGTCTGCTGCTTTTGGGCCCCAGGAGACTGCTGTCAGCGGTCATATCTCTCTTCCGCTGTGAGGTCTTATCTGAAAACCGCTTGCCAGTTATCGCGGCGAAGCATGCCAACCTGCCTGCCAGGGACAAAATATAATATTGCTATCTCAAAAATTTTCGGCTGGCTTCACCTTGTTTTTAAAATTTGGCTGGCTTACGTATCGGCTTGCGTGATAGCCACCATAATAATGCTTGGGCTAAAGAATCGTCATCATGGAAACCTTTGTTGATAAGTTTTTGTTACAGAAAACTTGGAAATATCTAACAAGTTCCTCCCCTGATGACGTTGAAAATCGCTATCATGGAAAAAATTTTCATGGACTTAGCACAGCAGAAAACACACTTTCTTATTTTTATAGATAGTTGTTATAGGAATTTAGTAGTACAGCTTCTTTATAAAAAAATTTTCTCTAAGTGACCAAATAAGTTGAACATTTCTCTATTTTTTTCCTTCTTCAAGAGCTTTGTCACTACACCATTTTCGTGATTTCTTTTCTTTTTTGACGGTTACAATGCTCATCACATTCCATGGACGTATCAAAATGTTCTGAGGTTTTGGAATATCGTCGATTGGTGCTGTGAAAACTCTCACTGACTGTTCTAATGAACAGCACAATAGAATTCGAGAGTTTAAATTGAGCAGGTTTTTTTTATCAATTGTTCGCGTTTGACAGAGTGTAAGCATGTTCCCGAGAACCTCATTCCTAGCCTAGAAATTTATTTTTAGCAATCATTACATATAATTTTTATCGGTTGCTCTTAGTTGAAGTAAGTAGGGGAAATTTACTAGAAATGAGAAGAGAGATTTATTCAGGCGAGGAATTGAAGTTTATTAAGCAGAGGCTAGCTTACAACACTGATTAATTACTGACTAAAAATACACAAACATAGATAGTAGAAAAGACATTAAACTCTATTGAAAGACATTAAGATCAATATCTTTCTGTAACTTTTCAGCTAAGATTCAACTAAACGAGAGTTCAGATATCACCAGAAAACTGGATTTTAAGGAGATTCACTTCAAAAACCTTATTTTCAGATTAAGCTCACAGTTTCTAATTTAAACTTTTTGTTTAACTATGCGATGTCTTTAATTGATAAAAGTCGATAGCTAATGAGGAAAAGACCATCATAATTTTAGATCGGAAGTAAATGACCGCGAAAATAAACCCCATTTCAAATTTGAATTAGGTCGCGATAATTTGTTCGGTTGTGAAGGCTTCATATCAAGTCCCACTGGCCTTAGCCCGCGAGGCATGGCCAAATGCGCTAAATGCGCAGCTCTTCAATAGTCAAGTGGGGTTTATTTCCGTAGGGGTTTATTTCCGTGTGGGTTTATTTCCTATCTAAAACTAAGAGGTTTTTTTCCGAAACCGGAGCTCTCCAACTTCATAAACAAGGGAGGACACAGTTTCTACCTCCTCAATCACGAAACTGTTGAAACGATCAAGTAAGAAAATTTAATTCAATATAATTGAGACTGTTTATAAAATGGAAGTAAACACACTGCCTTTTGGTCAGAGAACGAAAATTCAGAATCTATTCTGATTGCCTTTTCTAGCAGTTTGTCTTTTTGGTCATTAACAAACATACAGAATAAATCCATATAATATTGACGACTAAGCTTTAGCAGCGTTAAAATTGGCCCCAGTCAACTCTTACAACTGCAGCGAGTATTTCTGGACCCAGTCTGGTACCGGTCCTAAAAGGTCTGCATTGTCCTCCCAAGCATCTTTGACCTCCACGGGTTGGCAAGCTGGAATATACTCCACCTCGTCTCCCCCCTCCCCCATTGGTATTGTGTAGTACATCACGTAATATACACACATTTCGTCATTAGCTCCTTCGCCAAAAAATATCACATCGTCTGTAGGGTTTGAGTACACACATCGAACAGCGAGAATATCAGTTGGACGAAGTGATAGTTCGTTATGAGTATAGTAAAAGTTTTGCTCTTTTTGGGGACTGATTCCTCCGATTAGAGACCACTGCTTTTCTTTGCTATCCTGGTCCCCTTTGCTCATTTTTGGAATTTTATCATAAGTATAGTTTCGAACTCTGAATGCGCTCATGAAAGTGCCGTAATTATGCGCGTGAACATGAAATGCAAACATTACTAGGGTATGGGAGCGTGGCATTTCATAGTCTGGACAAATGTAGTCAACTTTGTCTTCTCCCAGTTTAGTCATTGCGTTCGGCATTACATATCCAGGCGCTCCCGAGATCAGAATTCCTCCCAGAAGTTTAGTTGGCGTTATCTGGTACGCCACTTCGAACCCGGAGTAGTCTTTAAGGTTGGGGTCATTTTCGAAGGGTTCCACATGCGCATAGTGAACCTGCAATACGATGTACTTATACGGGGTTCCTTTGCCCACTTTGAAGGCAACGTCATCTGGAAGTTGGAAGTGGCCGGAACCCATCGCAGCCTGGAAAAGGAGAGTTTCCCTGTAATCGTTATCGCAATGTTCTCCTAACATGAAATCTCCGTTCTCAATCGTCATAGAACATGAATAGACACCATTCGTGAATTGAGCTGGTCTTTCACATCCGTAGATCAGGAGATGGTGGGCAGATCCATTCGAGTCATGTGGGTTGAACCCTGTTACGTAATACGAAAAGTCATCGTGTAGTTTTAATGCTGTGCAAACGTATTCATCATCTTCTTGAGGTCGGTACCCGTTTACAAAAATTTTACCACGATAAGTCTCAGCAGTTTCTGCAACAATAATGTTCACCAAACTGGCAAGAAGGAAAATGATGACGTAATTCCTGGGCATTCCTAAATGATTGCAAATAATTACATGACTAGTTGTAACTGTTTCCGTTGAAGTATAGAAACACCTTGTCAAGATGCAAGAACCAACTTAAAGAACTGATCAAAATTGTTTGCTTTTGCCTAATATGCAATAATGATAGCTTTTTGGAAAAAAAAATAGACAGGGATTAGAAAAAACGATTTTAGTTATAGACTGAAGGAGCTCAAAACTGGGGAGCTCAAAACTGATGAGCTCAAGAGCTGTTGAATTTTATAAATGTATGCCCTTAAATGCCTCTATGTGCCAAATCTATAGGCAGCAAATTTATAGAAAACCGGAGTCTTTTCAAAAGAATTATGCACATTTTGAGTCATATACCAGAAAATTTAAGACAAACTCAAGGCATTTAAGAAAAAGAAAATTTAAAGAAAACTTAAGGCAGTGAAAATTGTTTGAAGCCACAAAAAAATTTTACCTTACTCGAAATGTTAATTGAGGTAAGATTGGAGAATATAGCTGGATAATATAGCAGCGTTTCAATTATATTACTATAAAATTCAATGAAAAAAGTAATCTTGGTGAAATTGAAGCATAAGATTGATTAAAGATTCGCTAGTAAAGGTTCAAAACTCCAAAACAAGTTTCATTTGTGAACTTAATAATTAATGGCCAATTTTAATGCTTTAGCTCACAAACAAAACAATTATTCTTTTTTAAGATCACCTAAAACATGAAAAAGTAAAGCTGACGCTTGTAATGAAAAGATTTTTAAAACATAAATTGAACTTAATTGAAGCGAGTTACGAAAGTACAAATTGAAGTAAAGAAAGTTCATAACACAAAAATTGATTCATCTTGAATTAAATACGACAAGTGCATAGCATTTTTTCCTTTTTCCGGTCAAAGTTCTATTTATGATTAAAGAAAACTTGTTTTATATCTTTTTCGTTTTTTCTCTAAAATTAAATTCTCCGCAGCAGTTTTTTGTATCTACTTTCAAGATGCGAGAAAAATTAATCAATGTTTGAGGTGAATTTCTTGTTCATGCATTTTGCGAAAATAGAAACTTATATTGCTAGAATATGACCTGTATGAAAAGACGAGCTGGATTCAATAAGAATTTCCTGAAACATAAATTAATAAGGATTGAAATACGATTAAGATAGCAACAGTTCTGTAACAGTTTCTGTAACAGTTCCCGAAAAGTTCGTCTGAAAAGATCTCAAATAGATTTTGATCAGAATCACTTCAGAAAAACAAAAAGACCCTTGTAACAATGTACGTTGAGCAGGGAGCACAATTTTATAGACCCCAATGGAAATAGGTTCGATGAGTACACTAGACAACGAAAACTGAGATTATTTTGAGGTGTAAAAGGAGTTCTTTATCGCCATCAAAGAACAAGGAGGGCCTGTGATGTGATTTTGCATAAAATATCTCTGATTCGTAAAATACTGACTCTACAAACTTTTTGAACCTGAAAAATTAAAGTAACATTACGGATTTCAAATGCGTCCCACTAAACGCCGAAAACTTTTGGAGTATCAATCAAGTGTCAAGCTGTTGGAACAGGGAGTAAAATTTTGATTTTGTTTTCTTCATTTTAAAAAAAAGCGGCAGCCTAATTTTTTCCTCTTTTCCGAACATAAACAATTATTTGTAATATCAGGTGAGTTTTTTTGGTTACATCTTTTGCTTAAAGTTATGTGGTTTTTGAGACAATATTTTCCAAAAATTCCTATTTATTAGGTCTTTTATTATCTCAAATCAAGGCATGACATCAAGACTAAATCAAGATTGTGTTGAGTAAAACGAAATTACGCCAAAAAGTGCAAGATAAAACTAATTGTAAAAAAGGGAGACGCAGCAGACAAAAAAATTTGCAAAGAAAATCACTTTATCCGTATCAATTCGTTTAAAGCTAGAAAAATTTTTTAACTCATTAGAATCCTCGGCAAATTGTTTACTGTATAACCTTGACTAATGCCAGTGTTTCTTTTGACCCTCTTTTGCCTTTTTAAACATTTTAACACCAGGATTTTGTCGCTATCCAGGTTTTTCAACAAAAGAGCTCAATAAATTAGCTGCGTGCGCAATATCTGGTCTACTTGTTAATGTCAAATAGTTCAAACATCCCACTATACCCCTATAATCAGATGAATGCATTTCTCTATGCTCATTGCTGCCTATTTCTGATTAATCTAACTTTGACAGTTTCAGGCTAGCATCTAATGGTGCTTCCAGTGTCTTTGATTAGCTCATGTTAAACTTCTCTAGCAATTTATCAACATAAGGTTCTTGACTAAGCATTATTTCGTTTTCTGTTTGTTCAATTTTTATATTTAAGAGCCAACTAAGATCTCCGTAACTACTAATGTGAAAACTCTTACTAACTTTACTCCTAAACTTTTCTACCCAAAGACACACTATTCCCTCTATACCATATTCACCTTTCTTTAGAAAGAGACAATCATCTTTAGTAGCCGCTGTAAAACCTAATTGGCTCAGAAAACTTTTGGTTGTTAAGTATCATTTTCTACCGGACTGTTTTATTGCATATAAAATTTTGCTTGTCAAAATTTTCGAACCCTTCGGACTGTTGCATGGAGATTTCTTCTTCAATGTCACAATTAAAGTGTGTTGTCCTAATATCCATTTGTTTCAACTCAGTGTTTTTAATTACTGCGTAGCTTATCCGTACTCGAATTGCTGAGAAGCGTGTTGTTGGCGAGTATGTTTCGTCGTATTCTCGGCCGGGAACTTGGCTGAACCCTCCAGCTACGAATCTCGCCTTATAACTTGTTTTTTCCACTCTAGAACCAAATTTTAGAACGAAGTGCCAGTGACTACCAATGGGTTTTGTTTCGGTTGTTCTCTACCAATTCACAATTTTAGTTTCCACTAATGACTTGTATTCTATTTTCATGGCTCGGTACCAGATTTTATCCATAACTGCTTCATCAATAGACTTAGGTAGTAATTCTTCGCTCGCAATTTCACCAAGAAAAGCTACCGGGTTTGAATCACTATCAATTTCTGACTGATGCTTGTTGACTATCTTCTCCTTTTTTTCGTTAACTTCAATAAACATTTCGTTATCGTTGAAAGTTGCAGTCCGAGATTTTCTAACCATGAAGATTCCTTTTGTCAATTGGAACACCTACAAGATAAATCTTACTATTTTCTGAAGACCCCAAAATAATCACTTTTGAAAAGTTCTATCAATCATGCCTCGGAAACTTTTTTCAACATGAACGAAAGCTGAACAACCAAACATTTTGATAGATTCTTAGTTAGGTTTCTTCTTGTACATTGCCTCAAAAAGTGTCTTCTGAATACTTGAAGTGAAAAAAAGTTATTATTTTCACATGCAATATTAAGTGCATATGGCCAATACTCTTTTTCTAAACCTGCCTGCTCTAAAATACAACCAGCCATTGGGGTGATTGCCCCCCAAATTCTTCTCAACTTTTCCGTTTTCTTGTGGTGCGTACGATGCCGAGAACTCCAGTCTGACAACTTTTTGTCTACATAATTGTTTTATGTCAGTTGAAACATATACCTCTGCCCCAACACAAACTGAGGTTCGTGTTTGTCCTTTATCTGCAAAGAACTGTTCAACTTTTTCAATGGCCTCATCCCTCGACCTCAAAAAATAAAGTTTTTGATACCTGCTAAAACTATCCACAAACCCTATTGCGTACCGGTGTCCATCGACCGCTTCCGTTGAGATGGGACCCAAAATGCCGGAATGGACACATTCTAAGACACCACTTGCTCTTTTTCCTGAGTTTTTTTGGTACCGGAAGTTTCTTTGTTTTAAATAACTGACATGTTTCACGATTTGTTAAATCTTGTTTGCTTAGTTTTAGTCCTACTACGTGATCTTTTAGTTTGTAAATGTCCTCAACATTATAATGGCCCAAACGCTTATGCCATACACTAAGGGGATCTCTGTTTGTTAAATTGCAGTGCTATGAGGTTTCCTCGTAACCAATGTTCTTCCAGACAAACAGGCTAACTCTTTCCGAAACAAAGACAAAAACTGTTTCTTTCGTAGTTCGTACCTCTAAAGTCCTACCAAAGAAGATCTCACTGCATGTTGCTCTAATTTTGACACTCATACCAGGTTCTTTGTATTGTTGGGAACAAGCAACGCATTACTTAATGTTGTTTTTCGCTCTGAACCACTGGAATCCAAAATTTTGATTTCAACTGTTCCTTTCACACTAATTAAAATTTACTGCTGTTTGCCTTAGTGATGGTACCAGAATACTCTTTGTCCATATCTATGAATAAATTTTCATCTTTAATCATATTCATCTTTAATCATATGAAAATTTGATAGAAGGAAAAGAACTCTTTTTCGTCTTCTAAATTTTGCTACTGAATTGAATTTTGCGAACCTCTCTGAGTGGTTCTCCTATCTTGACTTTCATCTTTTTTCTCAGGTTTTTGATGCTTTCTAAAAAATTTTGGCTATATGTCCGTGCTCACCACACTTGAAACATTTCATTGGGTAAGATTTAGTTTGTTCAAGAAATGTTTTTGAGCCCACAAATTTTTGCGATATGTTCCGTTTTCTGGCAGTCGAAATATTTCTTTTCATCGTTGAAGAATACGATCTCTGTATTCGTTTTAACATTCTCATTATCAAAGTTTAGCAATTTTCGTTTAATTATCTCTAAAGTTTTCTCGTTTTTGCTGTACTTCACAAGTGTTTTTCACTGATCCCTTCATTCACTACTGTAAAGTTGTTTTGCATATAATCTGCTCTGGTGAGATAATCTACTGAACTCTCCCTTGAAGTCTTTTTACGCTCGTTAATTGAGCTATCAGATTGTGTAGTAGAGGTTCCTGGAAATTTTTGAAGCGTTTACACAATACATCCCAAGCTCTAGTGCCATCACCTTTATGTGGTCTAAGAAAAAAAATCAATGTTTTGTCTAAAGCCTGAACTAAATCGTACCACAAAGTTTTTTCTTCTCTTCTAGTTCCCCCTTTTCTATAGCTAGCCTGCGTTGCTCCTCTGAAGACTGATTTCTAACAGCTTTTACATAATCTAGATAGGTGGCTTCTCCATTAAGCACTTTGCCAAGTTTTGCAAGGAGTGCATACAAACCTCAAACTGTTCAGCAAAACACAAGAAATCATCCTCACGCCCGCTGAATACCAATCTTTTCAAGCTCATTGTTAAGACTGCTGTACTTTATTTAAGTCTCTGTCCGACTCAAAGTAACTCTTAACACTAATTGTTCCCTACTGAACCAAAGACTTATGCTGCCCCAACAATTCTGTACACTGTTTTTCTAAGCTCTAGGTAAATATTCTTTCGTCAAAAGTGTGGGGCTGTGAATAATTTTTGTTCAGACTTAGATCAAAATTCTTTTCTTTTCTACAGCGTTTTTGAATCTGTTGCCTGTTGGTGGCTTTGTTGTAGGACAACTAAGCGGTGAATTGTTATGTATGTGCATCAAAAAATGCTCTATTGCACCAAATAGCACGTGTTGTAATATGTTAGCACTTGTTAGAGAAACAGAAAAATACTAATCAAAAAGAGTCTGATCGACTAAGTTAACCTAGAGGTTGGTGTTCTGTTCGAGTTTTGTAGTATTCTTGACAAAAAAGATAGCAGAAGATTGACATTGAACAAGGGTTTTTCTGCCATGATTAAGCACAATGAGGACATGAACATCCTCCTAGGATAATGTGCTCGAACCCTAATCCTAGTGCTATTTACGAAGTTTTTTACCAACAACTTAAGTGTCTTTCGACCAAACTTGTACCTTAAAGAAGCACAGCACAAACATTTGAAAATGAAACAGTTATTACAGCTGAGTTGTTATCAGCTATAATAAGCAATCCTTGTTCCCCGACAGTTTTGTTATACAATTGCACCTCCGCGCTCCTTACTGATCCCCCAGAGCAGCTCCACTCACTCTTGATTCCTTAAGCAGTATCCGCTGTTTAGCTTCACAAACTTAGCACTCCAATATTGAAGTCCCCCAACCAGGTACACAAGCTCTTGACCCCACAGATGAAGTCCCTCAACCAGCTACCCAAGCTGCTCACTTCACAAATGAAGTCCCCCAACTATTTACTTAAGCTTCCAACTCCACTATTGAAGTCCCCCAACCAGCTACACAATCTTCCAACTCCACAACTGAAGTTCCCCAATCAGCTACATAAGCTTCTTACTCTTGCCTCTTCTGGTCTCATTTGGCCATTTCTTGACTACAAGGTTTGTCTCCCCGCGACCTCTCTCTCCTCCTCCCCTAGTGATTTCAGTGGTTTCAGCGACCCTCTAATGTAGCAAATAGGCGCAGCAACAATGTTATTTTTTTCAAGATGGGGTTTGATTACTTAACTTAGAAAAACTCTGTGCCCGTAGCCTGTCGGCGAATGGGAACGCAGCGACAAATCTTGTAATCGAATATTTAAACTGAAATTATGGTTGACAACTGTGGCAATTGACACAAAAATCATCCCCCAAATAGTACCCCAAAATACCGCACTTTTACATTCATGATGATTACATTTAATTTATAAGTTCCATGACTTCCGATTTTACTGACCATTTACTCTGATAATTTACTTCTTCAAAAATTCAAGGTTCAATACTTCACACATAACAATATAAAAGGTTGGGGACAAAGATGGTATAAACACCACGTGTTAGTTTTACTCGTTTCATAAATTACCAAGATGTGAATCAGCACGTGGATGAGGTACGTATACTTTTCTTACTTTAAACAATTAACATTATACTTCCAATTTATATATATATATATATAAATTTATGAATAGATTTTTATATATATATATATATATATATATATATATATATATATTTATATATATGGACTCATACAACGCTTAGAACATCTTTACTAAGCAAGCTTTCGATACGCAAGAAAAGGTTCTCCTAAAAACAAGCATATTTCAGGACCTTGCTCAATGCGATGTAAAATGAATTGTCGAGCACTCAGACAGCGGTCGCATTCTATTTCATAGAAAATCTTAATTTTTGAGGCTGTGCGTTCTTTTTTGTCTTTATATACAAGAAGCTGGTTATAAATCTCCAAGAAGTCACAACAAAAATCAATACAAAGGGGTCTGAGTACTCTGCTTTTCTACAAAAGTTGGAACAATTGTTGTCAAACCAGTTGTTTTAGAAAAAAATTGTTTACCTACATTATCATATGCAAGAAATTTTCTTGTTAAATAACATAGCTATAAACCGAGTTTTTCGACAATAAATAACCAAAACCAAAGTTGAAATACATCTTGTTGTGTTAATAATTTGTATAAAGCTTTCTTTATTTTGAAAATATATCGGAGTAAAATAGAAATGATTAGAGGACAAACTTGCTGGCCTCTTTGCTATATATATTTTACAAAAAGCTTTTTTCAAAAGATGAATTTGGAAAATAAACAATATTGAAAAGCAGCTAAAAAAAGAAAGTGTATGAATAGATAAGATTTTAAATTTTGCGAAGAGCATAGTCTTCGCAAAAAAAGGAAACGCAAAATAAAAAAAAATGGGGTTTCCCAATTTACTCTCTATAAACATGCATATCAAGAAAAACTAATTGCAGGCTCTTTTCCAATTTTATTCCCCAAACCTTTTAAAACTAATCTGTTTACGCCTCAAAATTTTCATTTTTTGTTCTTTGTCGATACTAGATCAATTTTAGGATTATTAACAGTAGGTGCAGGCGTCAGAGGTAATTTAAGGGCATTTTCTAACTCTTTAATTTTAGAAATCATTTTGATAAAACTCTTCTGGGATAAGAGAGATGTCGAAATGAGAATAACACGTATAATTCAATTGTAGCTTACATTTTTTCTTACATACGCGTTTATCTTAAAGTTACTCTGCATTGTTATATTGTAATAACCGTTTGTCTTTAATTTTATATGTGAGTATATGAAATGAAAATATTATGCTATTACTTTTAAAAGTAAGGGACGGTAATCAATATGTGGACAATAGGAGAAAAAAATCTATTTGAATATATGGCAACTTTCCAATAGCATAGACAACAATGCGGCAAAAGGAATAATTTGGTCAAAATTTTGGTTAACTTAACAACATTTGTTCATTCTCGTCCAATTAGCTTTCGATTTATCTTCCAAGCCCATACTTTGATTGAGCAAAAATTAATTTCTGTATTTGTTATGGCAAGGAGCAAAAAAATTGAGTGAATTATTTTGATTATTGAAAGAACATTTTTACTCATATCAATTTGTTTACGTTTCGTGTGTAGCAGGCTTAGATAAGGGATGTAGATACTAGATTTCCCCATGTCACTTGACAAAAAATATAGCAGAAAATTGAAATTGAACAAGGGTTTTTCTGCCGCGATTAAGCACGATGAGGAAATGAACATCCTCCTAGGATAATGTACTCGAACCTTAATACTAGTGCTATTTAAGAGATTTTTTACCAATAACTTATGTGTCTTTCGACCAAAATTGTACCTTACAGAAGCACAACACAAATATTTGAAAATGAAACAGTTATTAAAGCTGAGCTGTTGTCAGCTATAATAAGCAATCCTTGTTCCCCGACAGTTTTGTTATACAATTGCACCTCCGCGCTCCTTACTGATCCCCCAGAGCAGCTCCACTCACTCTTGATTCCGCAAGCAGTATCCGCTGTTTAGCTACACAAATTAGCACTCCAATATTGAAGTCCCCCAACCAGGTACACAAGCTCTTGACTCCACAGATGAAGTCCCCCAACCAGCTACCCAAGCTGCTCACTTCACAAATGAAGTCCCCCAACTAGTTACTTAAGCTTCCAACTCCACTATTGAAGTCACCCAACCAGCTACACAAGCTTCCAACTCCACAACTGAAGTTCCCATATCAGCTACATAAGCTTCTTACTATTGCCTCTTCTGGTCTCACTTGGCCATTTCTTGACTACAAGGTTTGTCTCCCCGCGACCTCTCTCTCTCTTCCTCCCCTAGTGATTTCAGTGATTTCAGCGACCCTCTAATGTAGCAAATAGGCGCAGCAACAATGTTAATTTTTTCAAGATGGGTTTTGATTACTTAACTTAGAAAAACTCTGGGCCGTAGCCTGTCGGCTAATGGGAACGCAGAGACAAATCTTGTAATCAAATAGTTAAACTGAAATTACGGTTGAAAACTGTGGCAATTGGCACAAAAATTATCCCCGATATAGTACCCCAAAATACCGCACTTTTACATTCAAGATGATAACATTTAATTTATAAGTTCCATGACTTCCGATTTTACTGAGCATTTACTCTGATAATTTACATCTTCAAAAAATCAAGGTTCAATAATTCACACATAACAATATAAAGAGTTGGGGACAAATATGGTATAAACAGCACGTGTTAGTTTCACTCGTTTCATAAATTATCAAGATGTGAATCAGCACGTGGATGAGGTACGTATACTTTTCTTACTTAAAACAATTAACATTATATTTCCAATATATATATATATATATATATATATGAATGTAAATATATATATTTATATATATATATATATATATATATATATATATGAATAGTTTTTATTTATATATATGGACTCATACAACGCTCAGAACATCTTTACTATGCAAGCTTTCGACACGCAAGAAAAGGTTCTCCTAAAAACAAGCATATTTCAGGACCTTGCTCAATGCGATGTAAAATGAATTGTCGAGCACTCAGGCAGCGGTCGCATTCTATTTCATAGAAAATCTTAATTTTTGAGGCTGTGCGTTCTTTTTTTGTCTTTATAAACAAGAAGCTGGTTATAAATCTCAAAGAAATCACAACAAAAATCAATACAAAGGGGTCTCAGTACTCTGCTTTTCTACAAAAGTTGAAAGAGTTGTTGTCAAACCAGTTGTTTTAGAAAAAAAAATGTTTACCTACATTATCATATGCAAGAAATTTTTTTGTTAATTAAAATAGCTATTAACCGAGTATTTTGAGAATAAATAACCAAACAAAGTTGAAACACATCTTGTTTTGTTAATGAGTTTGTATAAAGTTTTCTTTATTTTGAAAACATATCGGAGTAAAATAGAAATGATAAGAGGACAAACTTGCTGGCCTCTTTGCTACATATGTTTTACAAGAAGTTCTTTTGAAAAGATGGTTTTGGAAAATAAACAATTTTAAAAAGCAGCTAAAAATAACAGAAAGTGTAAGAATAGATAAGATTTTAAATGTTGCAAAGAGCAGAGTCTCTGCAAAAAAAAGGAAACGCAAAATAAAAAAAAATGGGATTTCCCAATTAACTCTCTATAAACATACATATCCAAAAAAACTAACTGCAGGCTCTTTTCCCATTTTATTCCCTAAACTTTTTAAAACTAATCTGTTTACACCTCAAAATTTTCATTTTTTGCTCTTTGTCGAAACTAGATCAATTTCAGGATTATTAACAGTAGGTGCAGGCGTCAGAGGTAAATTAAGGGCATTTTCTATCCTTTTTATTTTAGAAATCATTTTGATAAATCTCTTCTGGGACAAGAAAGATATCGAAATTAGAATAACACGTAAAATTCAATTGTAGCTTTCGTTTTTCTTACATACGCGTTTATCTTAAAGTTAGTCTGCATTGTTATATTGTAATAACCATTTGTCTTTAATTTTACATGTGAGTACATGAAATGCAAATATTATGCTATTACTTTTATAAGTAAGGGACGGTAATCAATATGTGGGCAATAGGAGAAAAAATTCTATTTGAAAATATGGCAACTTTCCAATAGCATAGACAACAATGCGGCAAAAAGAATAATTTGCTCAAAATTTTGGTTAAATTAACAACATTTATTCATTCTCGTCCAATTAGCTTTTTTTATCTTCCAAGCCCATGCTTTGATTGAGCAAAAACTATTTTTTGTATTTGTTACGGCAAGGAGCAACAAAATTGAGTGAATTATTTTGATTATTGAAAGAACATTTTTACTCATATCATTTTGTTTACGTTTCGCGTGTAGCAGGCTTAGATAAGGGATGTATATACTAGATTTCCACATGTCACTTTATTTTATATTTTTGCGTTGGTCATGGATCTTCAGAGATTGACAATAAAATCGTCCTTCAAAAATCTAGGCGGAAAGACAAAACTGAAACATCTGAGGTGGAAAAAACACTAAACTATTTTATCTTCCAATCTATTTTTATCCGAAAAGACATTTATTCATCTACAAACTTCATATATTCTGAAAGAAGAACTAAAAGGTAAAATTTTACCGAAGAGTTCGGAGGACACTTGGGTACCTTGTAATCATTTTGGGACGTTTTGTTTTGATTTTCTATGAAGCGGATTTCACCAACGAGAAGAACTAATCAACATCCAGTAAAATATCTGGCACGATATCAATTTTGAAAAAGGTGGTCATATAGCAAAAAAAAGCAGAAAATCTTTTTAGACATGAAGAATACATAAATCCCAGGTTTAAGTTTATGTTTAGGTATTCTGAATGGCAGGCTAACGCTTCTATCGATCAGCTCCTTGGTGTTGTCAATTTCAATCATATCATATTGAGGGGGTCGAACTGTTCAGACTACCAGTTGTTATGGAGTCTTGTTTCGAAACAGTCCAATGATGGGTTTGACACCAATTCATCTTATAGTTGATTCCACTCCTTTGATGCCTTCACTAAAAATCGGATCTGCCGCATTTCAGTTCTTTACTTCTTCGAAAGGATTTTGCATCGGTTCGCCTTTATATCTCTACAGTTTGTTCAAAATAGGCCAATTGTCACCTTTGCGTTGTAATTCTCTGTCAGTATCTTGAAAATCTGTATCTTACTGCTTCACTTCCTAAGATAGTTTAACGTTGGCAACCTGAGTAAATTGACTCTCTATTATTAGTTCTTCCTTCTGATCTCTCCCAACATGCGGGTTGCCCGAAGTTGTACATTCTCTATTACATTTACTTGTTCCTTCAGTATTGAACACCAGACTTGGTTTTCATATTCAATGTGCAGTCAAACAAGTGCTCTGCATTGATGTTCGGTACTGTCGTCATTTGGAAGGTTTCTTTGATCATCGCAAGGATGGACTTCGCTTTCTTTTTTTTGATGTTATATGAGGGTCGAAGATTAGCTTTTGGCCTATGTTTACCGAAAACTTTCTCTGATTCGACTACAGCTGGTTCTCCATCACTGTCCAAAAAGTAGACCCGTTCTTTTTGACTGCTCTCTGTTGATAAAATAAGCCTAACACATTTTCGCGATTTTAAAGGTAGTAGAATTTGACTCGATCAAATCAAGATATTGATTCATTTTCTTTGAGTAGTTCCTGAATGCATCATCTGCGAAAAAGTATATGGTTAACTTCGTTCTATCTGACATTGATTTTATATGCATGACGAAAATTATGCCCGAAAACTTCGGAGTTCCACTCTGGACTGTTTGCTCGCGTTGTTTGGGAAATTTGTTATCCAACCCATTGTTTTGTCCTTTATTCTGTACTGTTCTAACATTCCGAGTAGAAGATCATACAGCATTTTATCAAAGGCTTAATTAACATTCCTATAAACCAAGTGTTTTTGAAAATAGTAGCAAAACCCAGCTGAAACGCATCTTGTTGTGTCAATGGATTTGTATGAAGTTTTCATTTTTTTGAAAACTTGTCGAAAAAAAAAGAAATGATTAGAGAACAAACTTGCTGGCCAATTTGATATACATCTTTTGCAAAACTTTTATATAAAACGATAGTTTCTGGAAAATAAACAATTCTACAAAGTAGCTAAAAAAGAAGAAAATGTAAGAATAGGTTAGATTTCAAATTTGATACAAGCAGAATCTCCGCAAACACAAGAAACGCAAAATAAAACCAAATGAGATTTCCCAAGTTACCAGCTATAAGAATAAACATCAAAAATATCAACTGGAAGCCTTTTCCAATTTTGGATCCCCCAAATGTTTAAAAACCAATCTGCTTGCACCCCAAAACATTTATTTTCGGCTCTTTGTTGATACTAGATAGATTTTAGTTTTATTAACAGTATGATGCAGGCGTCAGAGGTAAATTAAAAGAATTTTTGCTCCCTTTTATTTTAGAACTCATTTTGATAAAACTGTTCATGGACAAGAGAGATATCCAAATGATGATAACACGTAAAATTCATTTGCAGCTTACATTTTTTCTTACATACGCGTTTATCTTCAAACCTTGCGGCATCGTTATATTGCAATAGCCAATTACGTTTAATTTTATTTGCGAGTATTTGAAATGCAAACAATATGCTATTACTTTTATTATTAATGGACGGTGATCAACATAAGAAGGCAAAAAAAAGATGTTTTTGGCTTATTTCGCAACCTTACAATAGCAGAGACAACAATGGCCAAAGGGATTTTTTTCATAAAACTCCTTTTAATTTAAGAACATTTAATATTTCTGTTAAAAAAACGTAAGTTTTACCTCTCCATGACATTTTTTTTATATCTTCTTTCTTTTCAGAATGGACTGAAGAAAAATCAACCGTCTATAAAAACAAGAGAACAAGAACACATGGGACGACATAAAAAGTTAAAATAAGCCCGACTAATCTTGCAGATCGTCTTTTTTGTTCATTTATCATTTTAATTATTTTTTTCCGCCCCCGTTCTGAGTGAGCAAATAGTAATTTCTAAATTTGGCCGTGAAAAGAATAATTAAAGTCGAGGAAAATATTTTGAACATCGAAAGAACATTTCTTCTCATATCACTTTATTTACATTTCGTTTGTAGCAGGCTTAGATAAGGGTCTTAGGTATTAAATTTCCACTTGTATCGTTTTTTTTAATTTGCCGTTGGTCATTGCTCTTCAGAGATTGACAATAAAATTGTCCTTCAAAAGACTTCGAGAAAGGAGAAAACTGAAAAATGTGAGGTGGCAAAAATAATAAAATTTTTGTTCTCCCCAGCTGTTCTTTACCCGAAAATATTTTTATTCATCTGCAAACTTTATATATTCTGCATGAGGAAATAAGAAGTGAAATTTTACCGAAGAGTGCAAAGGAGTTTTGGGTAGTTCATCGTCATTTTGGGACGTTTTGTTTTAATTTTCCTTGAAGCTGATTTCACCAACGGGAAGAACTAATTAACATCCAATAAAGTATGTGGCACAATATCAATTTTCAAAAAAGGCGCTATTTAGCAAAGAAAAGGAAAACATATCTATTAAGACCAGAAAAAACATAAATCCTAAGTTTATGTTTTTGTTTAGGTATTCTGATTGGCAGGCTCACGTTTTTCACGATCAGCTCTTTTTAGTGTTGTCCATTTCAATCGTATCATATTGACGGGGTCAAACTGTTCAGAGGCCCAGTGTTCATCGAGTCTTGCATTAAAAAACTCTACTCATGGGCTTTACACCACTTCATCTGAAAGTTGATTCCCATCGTTTGGTGCCTTTAGTGTAAATCAGTTCTGCCGCATTTCAGTTGTTGGGTTCTTGGTGAGGATTTTGCACTAGTCCTCCCTATAATTCTACAACTTGTTCCAAATAAGCCAGTTGTCAACTTTGCCATAAATTCCTCCTTAAGTATATTTTGAATCTGTATAGTTTGCATATTCAAGGGCAGTCAAACAAGTGCTATGTAATGATGCTGTGTTTTGTTTTCATTTGGAGGGTTTCCACAATCACCGCAAGGATGGAGTCTGCTTTCTTTACCTGTGATGTTATATGAGGGCCAAAAATTGACTTTTGATCTATGCTTACACCGAAGTCTTTCGCTGGTTCCACTAAAGCTATTTCATCACCTTTGTCCAAAATTTAGAGCCGTTGTGTTTGACTGCTCTTTGTTAATCAGCTAAGTATAACAAATTTTTGTGTGTTGAAAAGTAGTAGACTATTGTTGGACCAAATCGAAAGATTGTTCAGATCTTCTTGTGTTAGCATCTGTTCACCTTCTCCAGTGACTGATTCTAATAATTAGGCATCATCTGGGAAAAATTAAAGGGTTTATTCGTGCTGTCAGGCGTATAGTTTATGTAAATGATAAAAAATATATGCCCCAAAACTGACCCTTGCGGAGTTCTACTCCGGACTGTTTGCCAGTCGCAGTGGGTATCATTTAACGCAACCCGTTTTTACCGTTGAATGAGAAATTTTTTAATCCAAACCATTGTTTTGCCCATTATTTCATACTGTTCTAGCTCTCCGAGTAATTTTTTGTGAGGCATTTTATAAAAACTTTCTTAAAGTCAAGGTTTATAATTTCTGATTCGTATCCATTGTCAACTGCGTCGGTCAACTCATCCATGGCCTTAATTCATTTTAAGGCAGTCGATCTTCCGGTCATGAACACAGATTGCACTGGGCTTAATATATTGTATTACATTTTATTATCATAGATATTACAGGATGCGCCTCCGGATGAATTTTTCCATGATTTTAGAGGAAAAAGATATTAAGATCAAAGTTTATCACTAATAAGGGTCTTGTTAACACCCCTTCTGTATATAAGACTAAGTTAGTTCTTCTCCTAGCTATGGGAAGATCTCCGATGCCCCACGACGAGCTAAATCTTCTTTTAGAAACAGCATAGTCACGGCGTCACGGTTCTAATTTTAAAAAATACTATTGGAGATATATTTTCCGGTTCAGATATATATTTTCCGCATTTTTAGGAAACAAGGTTTTCGAACTCTTCCAGGCAAGGGATTGCCTCCCGTGTTCTTGTTCTCTGGTTAACATAACTCCAAAATACTTTTGGCTCCTATTTCGCACAAGTAGAGATGTTGTCTTCAGTTGAAAACGTTTTTGAGTTGCCTTGCGCACTTTGTTCCGTTACAAAATGCGTACTTTTTTACAAAATCCTTGTACACTTCTTCACTGCTCAACATAATAATTGTTCTCCAGGCCTCATTTTTACCTTTGGGATTCCCAAGGTTTCACCATCCATTCCGATCCTGGTTTCTTTACTTCTCTTCGACATTAGTATTGGAATGTTCTCCACACTTATACTGTTTACTACAGTCTTGAACATTTCCCAGCACTCCTGAGGACCTCTTGCTTGTGAAGTTACAAATTTTCTAGCAGTGTGACATTGCATTTCATGGAAATTAACATTCCAGAAATTTTCCTGTATATCACACCAGACCGTGGTCTTTATTATTCGGTAGTCGCTCTTGCCCAGTGAGGCACAATATTCAAATAAATTCTATTTTATCTTAAACTTGAACCAAAAAGTTTTTTTGGGCAAATGACATGGTTGTACTTCAGGTATGATTAGCACAAAATTTGTTCAAAATCTAATTTTGAAGCGATAACTCTTTTTTGAATACTCTAAAACTGTTGTCTTTCAACAGAAAACATTGAGTATATTGAACTGTCTACTTTCAACTGTTTGAACTCTGACTCTTCGTCAGTTGTCTATTTGACTGCTCTTTGTTAATCAGCTAACTATAACAAATTTTTGTGATTAACTGTAACAAACGATTAACTGTAACAAATTAACTGTAAATTACTGTAACAATCGTAGTAGACTATTGTTGGACCAGATCGAAAGATTGTTCAGATCTTCTTGTGTTAGTATCTGTTCGCCTTCTCCAGTGACTGATTCTAATAATTTAGCATTATCTGGGAAAATTAAAGGTTTTTTTGTGCTGTCAGGCATTTAGTTTATGTAAATGATAAAAATATATGCCCCAAATCTGACCCTTGAGGAGTTCTACTCCGGACTGTTTGCCAGTCGCAGTAGGTACCATTTAACGCAACCCGTTGTTCCCGTTGAATGAGAAATTTTTTAATCCAAACCATTGTTTTGCCCATTATTTTATACTGTTCTAGCTCTCCGAGTAATTTATTGTGAGTCATTTTATAAAAGCTTTCTTAACGTCAAGGTTTATAATTTCTGCTTCGTATCCATTTTCAATTGCTTCGGTCGAATCATCCATGGCCTTAATTTACTTTGAAGCCATCGACCCTCCGGTCATGAACACAGATTGCACTGGGTTTAATATATTGTATTACATAATATTATCATAGATATTACAGGATGCGCCGCCGGATGAACTTTTCCATCATTTTAGAGGAAAAAGATATTAAGACCAAAGGTTATCATTAATATGGGTTAATATTAATAATCATTGTAAACTTCTTCACTGCTCTACATAATGATTGTTCTCCAGGCCTCATTTTTACCTTTAAGATTCCCGAGGTTTCACCATTCATTCCGATCCTGGTTTCTTTACTTCTCTTCGACATTAGTATTGGAATGTTCCCCACAATTATACGGCTTACTGCAGTCTTGAACATTTCCCAGCACTACTGAGGATCTCCTGCTTACGAAGGTATAATTTTTCTAGCAGTGTGACATTGCGTTTCATGGAAATCACCATTCCAGAAATTTTCCTGTATATCACACCAGAGCGTGGTCTTTATTATTCGGTGGTCGCTCTTGCCCAGTGAGGCAGATATTCAAACAATTTCTATTTTACTTTATACTTGAACCAAATATTCTTTTTGGGCGATTGACATGGTTGTACTTCAACTATGACTAGCACAAAAATTGTTCAAAATCTAATTTTGAAGCAATAACTATTTTTTGAATACTCTAAAACTGTTGTCTTTCATATGAAAATATTGAATGTATTGAACCGTCTATTTTCCACTGTTTGAACTCTGACTCTTCGTCGGTTGATAGATTTATTTTTCACTAAAAAAGGAAAATGACGTTACTGATCAAAGTTTCTAAATTTCTTGTTTAACCCGTAAAGAAATGTTCCTTTGCTCTTTACGCTCGATCAATCCGACACCGTGAACTTACTTAAAAAAAATTTGGATGTTCTACAACGAAATTCGCACTGAAAAAACGTGACACAACTTTCCTTGAAAATTTTTCCTCTTCGAGAAAAACTATTTCTGCATGGGTTTTTGTTTTATTGCCTATTTCAAAAAAATGCCAATTTAGGTTGAAACTGCTGAAGGGCTACCATTGAGTAGTTTTTTTTTCTTCAGTCTCTTTTTTTGAAGTCCGATGCGGACACCTTCTGTTTATCTGATGTGAGGATTAACTTGATATGATCAAGTAATCAGGCTTCTCGTCACTTCGAGCAAGCCATTCGAGTTGCCAGCTCATTTTTTTAGTGCTTAAAAACTGTTTTATTGCTAATTTTTGCTGATTCCTAATAACCGTTTACGTAATTATACAGGAGAGCATTCTTTGTATCCAACAAATTAGCCACTCGAGTGACCAAAAACTTTTATCGTTTAACATGTATTCATTGCACTTCTGTAAATGAGTTCGAATCGGCAACCACATATCTTCATCTCGTTTTCTTTGACTTCTTTTTCTTCCGTCACGAATGACCTTTTACATGTTTCCCATGATCGCTCTCGCTAAATGCAAGCAAAAAATTGACATGTGTTTTTCTATCGCAAATACTAAGTCGGCTGCTTTTGCGATCATTTGTGAAAGTGGACAGACTACTACTTATTTTGTAATTTCAAAAATGCCAGCAAACATATCAACTTGAGAATTCCTTTCACAATATTGAAGAAGTTTCAATCATATTTCAACTGCAACTGGGGTTTTTTTTAACTTTTTAAAGATTTTCAATTCTAAATTTTTCAACAATAAAATGATCTCATGAAGTTTGATTTTTGAGACTTTGAAGTTTTTTAATGTCGGGTTTTCATTTTTGAAGTTTTCGATAGAAAAATCACCTTGTGGTTGAAGACTGAATGAAAGGACTCATTCAGCATGTTTGTTTTATCCCTATTCAACCCACTGATCCTACTGTCAAAATTCATTGACTTCGGCAACCCTTTCTCATTGTTCAGATTCTTCAGTTGTTGGAATATACAATCAGTATTTCTTGACGACATGAGCATTTCTTGATATTCTTTTCAATCCATCTCACATGCTTATGTTTCGACTGTTTGGTTTCTCTTTCTTTGGTCGCTTCTCGGACTCAAGTCTCTTCATTAGGTTTTAAGTGCTTGTTTTGATACAGGATGAGAGAATTTGTTGACGACGCGTGCGACGTGGAACCCATACTTCGATGATGCTTTCGAAAGTTTGATAGAGTTCTTCACTCATTTGTTCGATGTTCGTATGTAAGCAAGAGCGTTAAACCAATTTTTGTCCTAATGTACGCGACTATGAGTCTTCTTTCCTGTCACTCATCGCGGAAGCCCCAATATCATCGGTTCTGTGCAAATTAATTATTGAAGTTCCACTATCACTGTTTAAATAAATAATGGTACCATTTTTATGCTATTGGGAGAAGTTTTGTTTGATTTTTTTCTCTTAAAGTTATAGAAAGTTCTCTGCTAAGTGCATATGCAAAAGGATTTCTTCATATATAGCAATTTGTCGTACAATAGCATGTTGCGCCTACTTACGTTTGCATTGATTAGGTAAATAGAGAAACTTCTAGCTAACCAAAATTAGAGCCCTAACCAGGCTTTGGGTTTCTCTAGATAAATTTTTAACATGTTGTAAGGAAACTAAGGGTGGACTCGTAAACTAAGGCTTATAGTGCTCAATAGTCATTATACGTTCACTACAAAAAATTCAGGAACGAGTCGCATTGTGGATTCTCGATTCAGGGGACAATTATAAATTCCAACTCAAACTACTAGAGCTGCTGCCCCCTTTCCATATGAGCTGTTCGATGTTCTTTTGATTTCCATCATTAAAGGGGAATACATCATTAAAACCACAACATCAAGAAAATTAAATAGTTTTATGGTTGAGCCAATGAGGCTATGGCGTGCGTTTTTGGGCTTAGTGTTCTCGTAAAGGTAAAAATTTTTTTACCTTTGATGTGTCTTGTTCACGTTCTCACAATTGGATCTCTCAGAATAACACCGAATTGAAGACCGGAGAATTTGTCACACTACAGGACAGGTTTGCTACGCGATTCACAGCACTGTCGACGTTCCGGGTCCACTGATCTCTTCCAGATACTCTACAAAGAAGTAAAACTCAGATAATTAGTGTTAAACGTCTTTTCTCAATGCGAAAGCGCAAACGAACATGGTATGAAGATCAGCTACACTATCGATTCAATTTTTGTGGAGACCAAGAAAACAAGATCAAAAGCGAGAAAGAAGTAAATGTGGCAGCGAATGATCAAAGAAGTTTGGAATCAAGGATTAACTACCTGCATTTAATTTGGTCCCATTATTTGCATGTGTCTACTTCTTGGTGCTTTTTTTGCTGGTAACATCCTGAGGTTTCTTTGCTTTGAAGCGGCCAACAGCAATTAAATCTCTAAGAAACCTGTCCCCTGAGATATTTTTCTTGGCTGGTAGCTTTTAAAAGATTTTTTGCTTTGAAGCAGCCATGAAGAAACTACTTCTCATTTCATACTTTCCCCGTACTCCAATCTCTCCGATCAACATATTCTGTCATTTAAAATACAACCCCAAATAGTGCAATCCACCTAAATTATGAAAAACCGAGCGGCCAAGTGTCACACCTGCAACAAAAACGTTAAGAAAGGTCAAATTGAATGCTTGTTCTGCTCAAAGGCAATGCACTGAATTTTTTTCAAACAAAAAAATTGATGATGTCTTAACGACTGCAAAGATAAACGCGCAGAAGAACTGAACGAGAGAAAAAACCTGAGTCATGAAGAAAATGAAAAAGATTTGAGCGAAATAAAAACGCATCTGAAAACTTTGAAATAAGGCATTGGAAAATCAAATAACTTGATCGAAGGAGTTCATGGTGAACTAAAACGAATGATAGAGACCCAACAGAAAAACTATAGCGCAGTTGTCGAGAAAAAAAACGGCAGGATCAGTCACAACTAGCCATCATAAATTGACTGCAGAGAACCTTAGCATCAGAATTGGGGGCATTCCGGAAAACTCATTAAAATCTCCCGATGCACGAATGCACTCTGACATTGAATCGATTGAAGACGTCCTAGAGTTTCTGAATATCAAAAAACAAAACGTCTAGCAAAAATACACCGGTTTTAAAAAGACCAGTCAGAAAAAGAACGCCCCTTAACGGTTGTCATCCCTATGAAAAACGATGTCCGCAAAGATCAAAAGAGCTCAGCTGTTGACAAATTACGACAAAAAGTACCCATCAGACCTAAACTCTCGCAGGAAGATGCAAATAAAGAAAATAAGTGCCTCCGAAGATAATGATTGCTTACAAAGATTTTAGGCAAAAAAACTAACCCCAACAAATACTCTAACTAGTAATGACTACACATACTGCGCCTTGATGATACGTGGTTAAACGAAGACGTTCCAAACAATGCTCTGTTTCTAACAGACTACATCATATACCAAAAGGACTGCTTATGCGACAAATCAACAACCAAACATGTTGGAGTGCCATTTGCTCTCAACAAGGGTGTCGATCATGAAATAGTGTCTTTCAGCAGTGCTTTTTCCGATGTTTTGGCAGTAAATTTACTCACAGGACAAAAACCCATAGTCATCTGCTGCGCTTACCACCCACCTTCCGGAAGTCCCTACCTCTTGAAAAATCAAAAGTTTGATATTATTATAACGAAACTCAGCAATGATAGCAAATGCGAACCATGTGGATGCAAAATGATATCAGAGTACCCAAAATCTTTCAAAAACTGACTGGAACACAATGTGGTCACCCAATTTCTATGAACCTGAAAAAGTTGACCTTTTATCAGAATCAACTTTTACAAACATCATTACGCAGAAGCTGAACGCTGTATTGACTGATAACTCAGAGCAGATACCTAAATCAACAAATTGAAAACCTTATGCATTCGAAAAGTCACAAAACACCGCCCATGATTGCAAATTGCTTGCCAAACGTCTCATTTAACAAAAAAAACTGCAAATCAAAAAATGGAAACAGAAAAAACTAAATCTAAGCGGAACACACAAACTTAAACGTCTAGAACGAGAAATCGAAAATTCAACAAAAAATGACATTGCAAAATATGAAGCGGAGGTGTTTCAAACCAGACAGTTCAGTAACATCCAAAATTATTTATCCAGCAATCAAAAATACTCGAATCTGCCTCCGATAGTATACCTCGGCAATACGAGAGGCGATTCCCACAGAGAAAAGGCTGAACTATTCCACCGTTTCTTCAAAAGTGATTACAGTAAAAAGAAACCAAGGCAGCTCAATTCCCAACATTTTAAAAACCTTAATTTCTCCTTAATTTTAAACTCCTCAACTCTAAACACCTTTGAAATTGCAGATGTTGAATAAGAAGGAGTACTGGAAAGTCTGAAGTTAAACAAAGAATCTGGACCAGATAAAATGTGAAATACCATTTTGAAACAACGCTCAAAATTACTTGACAGGTTACTAAAACTAGTATTCTAGACAGTACTAAACATGGTTGTTTACCCGAAGTACTGAAAAATTGGTCAAATCTCACCAATCTTCGAAAAAGGTAATAAAGCCGACATCAAGTGTTGCCTACCCATTAGTCTTCTTTGTTGCATCTTTGAAGTATTCGAAGGACTTATCTTCAATGCCCTCTGTGGGCATTGCAAAGTAGGTTTGCATCAAAATGTGTTTGGAAGTAGAAAAAAGAGATCTGCGATAATTCAATTTTGTTTTGCTGTCTTCTATCTACAATAAGTACGACGATGAGACGGATCACAAAATCGCAATCTTGTATCTGGACGTCGACAATGTTTACGACAATTTTCCCCATCAAAGCTTTATAGTGAAGCTAAAAAATAGAGAAGCTTAAATTGATGATACTTTTGCATTCATACCTTGAAAACATGCAACGGTACATAAAGTTAAATAATGAATGCTCTGAATACCCCAGATGTCACAAGTGGTGTGCCTCAAGGGTACATCCTCGGAGCCCTGCTGTTCTTGACTTTCATTATTGATCTCCTCATCATGAAACTCGAAATAAAAAACTACGGCTTTGCAGACGACTTCAAAGTGATTAAGTGAATGCACAGAACCAAATGGAATAAAAAGCTGGAACCCCCACATCAAAAAATGGTGCAAGGAAAATCAAATGGAGCTCAGTGCCTCAAAATGCAAGCTACTGAACCTAAAATGTCAGCTTTCAACAAGTCTAAACTGACCTGGAAGAAGCTTCGATACAACGAAATCTAGTTCTCACATCTCCTGAAATCTCACTTGGACTGAAAATTGTGAAATCCGGATCCAAAACGCAACTGGTTTCATTTTGCCAGATAAACGTAAAATATCAAACAAAAGCAGCATCTTGTCAAAACCTCACCTCTGCGCAAGATATTTTGTCCCAATCCTTACGTACTATTCGCAAGCGTGGTATGCCAGCAAGGCCAACCCATCGCAATTCTAACCAATTCAGATCAAATTGACAAAAGAAGATAGTCAATGGACAAGAATCAGGATAAAAAGATCGCCTAATAAAGCTCACACTTGTACCACTTAGCTAAAAAGTGTTACAAATCGATATAAAATTGTTAAAATACTCGAACGTTTTCTCAATAAATTTCATCGTCAGGAGTTTAAAACTTGTTAAGTAATTATTTACAGAAATGCATACATAAAGTTACGTGTCTTGATTATATATTTACATTTTCGAATTTATCTGTTTTTTTTCCAGTTTCAACCTTAAAGTTTGTTAAAAAGTTAAAAGAACTTTAAAGTTTTTAATAGAAGTCCTTTTCTGTATGAGTTTTGAATAGGAGATTTTTGTTTTGACCCACAATATAACGCTGCTTGCATGGCAATTCGAAAATTTTTAGGCTGAACATGCATTCTGCACTTAAAATTTCAGTGTTAGTTCCCTAATTTTGTACTCATCTCGCGTATTCAGTTGTGGCTTGCGTCTATTAATGTGGAGAGCTTCTATGGCCACAAGTTTTTCGTTATCCTGGCACTGATCAGTTATCTCATAATTGAAGGCCTTAGAGCCGCACAGCATTCCACTACATGTTGTCCCACCGTTGAATTGGTTTTTTGATGCTCAGAAGTTTTCGTGGCCAAATTCGACACGTTCATCCGACATACGTGGAAGTGCATGCACAACAACTGAGTTCGTAGACCACATGAGACTTCAGATTGCTATCAAAACTAGATTTCACGGATGGTAGTTAAGTACGTAGTTTTCGCGTTGTGAATATGGCTGTCAATTCACAAGTTTTTCAATTGCAGGCTGATGTTAACCCGATATTGCAGGAAAAAAAATGGTGTAACATAATTCGCTGGCAATTTTTGTCCCCTCAGTAGTAATAGGTTGAGCAAGGCTCCCGGGGGTAGTAGACCCCATGAGTTAAGATAGGATATAGGAGTACTTTTGAGAGAGGGTCTACTCTAATGTATTAAGATAGGGTACAGGCGGCGTACATGTATCAAGATTAGTTATAGCGGCCGCCACGTATTAAAATTAGGAATAGCGGCCGAAACGTATTAAGATTAGGAATAGTGGCCGCAATGTATTAACATTAGGAATAGCTGCCGCAACGTATTAAGACTAGGAATAGCCGCCGCAACGTATTAAGATTAGGAATAGCTGCCGCAACGTATTAAGATTAGGAATAGCCGCCGCAACGTATTAAGATTAGGAGTAGTCGCCGCAACGTTTTATGACTAGGAATAGGCGCCGAAACGCATTAAATTTAATTATAGCGACCAGGGTATTAGTAGTATAGTGTGAGTAGATCAGACGCATTTTTGGGAGCCGGTCATTAGTCTTTCCGCGCAGGGAATTGTACAGGCAGCGCGCACGGGAATTGTACAAGCTGGGAATTGTACAGGCAGCGGGAATTAACGGATAATTCCCCTCGCAGTAAATTTCAACATTTTTTGGTATAGCCGCCGCAATGTATTAAGATTAGGTATAGCCGCCGCAATGTATAAAGATTAGGTATGGCCACCGCAATGTTTTAAGATTAGGTATAGCCGCCGCAATGTATTAGGATTATGTATAGCCGCCGCAATGTATTAAGATTAGCTATAGCCGCCGCAATGTATTAAGATTAGGTATAGCCGCGGCAACGTGTTAAGGTTGTGTATAGCCAACGCTAAAAATTGAGAAAATTGAAAATTTTTAAAAGATTGAATTATGAAGGTACAGACACAGTATTAATCAAGTACATTATAATTAATTTTAAACACAACAGAGAGCACCCACAATATGAAAGTTAATTGAATACTTTACAAGTTCAGGGGTGCAGAATGAATTCCATCAGATAACACTTTTCGTTTAGGAGAAAAATTTGAGAGTCCTTTCTTTGTTTGTTCATAGGTAGCGACGCAGTGGTTGATTTCTCAAAATCCTCTATTTGTAGATGTTAAATTTATGATTTCTTTCATCAATCGACGATACAGTTCCAATGGACATCTCCGGTCTTTTCCAATGTTCGTTTGTTTTGTCCTTTGCTCCTGAAGTTGTACTTATCCGATTTGGCATCGTAGCAACAATAATTTTTGCTACAAAGAAAAATCATTTCAATACATCTAAATTCTTCCTTGAACAGACCTGGTTCACTCTTATTGTGCTTTTTATGTTTATCACAACAAGTTGTAGGGAAAAAATTTTGTACAGCGTCAGCTTTGAAAGAATCATCACAATCGTGTTCCATCAGAGATTCTCACTCTGCTTTTTTAGATGGACGAATGCAATCGTGCAAATTGTCGTGTGCTAGAGCTAAGTATTAGGAGTCAGTGTCCATTTCTAACTCTTCGAATGTGTCGACATCGCAAAATTTATCAAAAGAAATGTAATAAAGCTCCAGCATACGTAATTTTGCGTACTGAAGTATAAAAGAGCCGACTCTTATCGGATCGCAGTGATCAATTTTTGATTTTACAAGTTCAACTTCGTATAGTTCTTTCGAAACACTGTTAAGTCTCTTAAACAATTTCCCGTTGATAGCTTTTTGTGTCTTTTCATCGTTCAGGTATTTTGTCTCTGTATGTCTGCTTCTGTCCAAGATTCGGTAACCAGAGGAACTATTCCCTAACAATTTCATTGTTTCTGCTACAACACTTGATTCAGGATCTTCATCTCCAGCTCTTCTTGCATCAACAACTGATTTGACAAAATTGTTGAAACATTTTTTGGGTGTGCACTGAACGAAGTGATAAATTTTGGTGCATTTCAGCCCAAAACTAAGGTAAAAATTGAGTAAAGGTGATATGAATGTTCCATTCTCCAACTTGAAGCTCGAAATCAACAGCCATTGCGGTTGCTTGAGTAAATCGTTATCAATTGCATAATGTCTCATAAAATCACCAATATCTGCTCGACTAACATTAAAGTATTTAATTATTGGTGGAAAATTCTAGAACTTGTATTTCAACCCATCTGGAACTTCAAGATCACACTGAGTGTAACCAAACAGTATATCTTCTCTTATCCTAGCAAGTAGAGATTCTTGAGTCAGAGGTAGCTTGAATGGAAATTGTTTCTCACGTGAACTTTTACAGATTTGTCACCTTTGAGAGTTTCCCACCAGTTACATTCCCATATCTCAAAAACTTTATATCCTTTGTTCCTCAAATAGTCTCGACTTAGTTCATCATATTCCCGTTTCTTTAGTCCTCTCTGAGGGTCTTCCTCTGACATATTTGCTCTTGCTTCCCGACACGCACAAAAGTGAAAGTAACAACCCATTGCTTCAAATATGGTTTTACAGTGGGCACAAAATCCCTCTACATTAAAACAATCAATCTTTTCCTGAGTTCCGGTTGTGTAGTAATTTTCAATAGAGCAGGCAGTACGGTGATTCTCTAGGTACGACATAACCATGTTCTCAAATTTCCTAGATTTCTTTTGCCTAGCTTTAAAATTCTGAGAAACTGAATCAAACTCCCATCTATGTAAAGCCCAGAGGGAATTTCTTGGCACATTGAGAAAGGGTAAAGTTAACTGGCGTCTATACCCAAAATTGTGCTGCAAATGTTTTCTGAGTTTCGAATATATGTCTCATCCACAACAGCTTTTCTAGTAAAGACGACAGAGGGACCACCAGTCATATCCTCGCGTTTTTTATCATGTAAATCTTTGTCTGCTTCAACGAAAGGATAGAATTTGTTATTAGTTGATTTGTGTAGACAAATATTTGCCAAATTAGGTAGTGTGCAACCCAGTTTTAACATATTAATCCCTTTGCTATTATAGAATTCCATCATTTTCTGCATCGCTTCTAGTGTCGGGACAACATCCTTGAAAAGTTGTCATTTGCTCCTGCTCCCACACACTTTTCAAGTAATTGTAGTTGTCAACTCCCGATAGTTGTCAAGTCCACTATTCAACAATTTTGTGAAATCCGTAAATTCTTTCTCCAAGGGATTGTGATCTCTCAACTTGCTAAAGAAACATTCGTAAGGGGGAAGGAAAGTTGCGTCCAATTTGTATGGTGAGTCGAATCATTCATAAGGGAAAAATCCTTTGGTCTCATTTGTCTTATAAGCTTTGAGGAACGAATCTAGTGATGTTGCTCCATCAAGAAAGTTTAGAATATCGAGAAACTGTACAACACCAAATTTAAAGGATAAAAAATGATTAGCTTTTTTAATAACCGTTGGTTGAATATCGCGCTCGTGAATGAGATAGGGTAGTAAATGAGGATTTACAAGATTCAGATCATATTTCCCGCTGTTGAATCCAAATACTGGTAAAGTGTTGATTTAACGTTCAAAATGTTGTTATTGTTCGAGAAGTTGATTTTTCTGAATTTGGAGGAATTGAGTCGACATATCAATTTCTTTTTCTTCTTCGATATTTTGAAATTCAAACATTGGAGTACTCTCATTTTTCCTTTCATTTAGGTTCTCGAAAATAGAATTTACTCTGGTGTTAATTGCATTTTCAGTGGAGGAAAATTTTTGCAACAATTCCGCTTTGGCAACCAGCGCATGGCAAAATTTTGACAATTTTCTGAAGGAAAATAAAAATATTTGGCTAAAACTCAATAGCCTGAAAGTTGGACTTCCAAGATAATCAACAATGCTTTTGTTGCAGAAATCATAAGTAAACCTGAATTGAACAATGAAGGCGAAAAGGTAAAACTGAGGGGAGTAGTAATAGGGCGAGCAAGGCTCCCCCGGGGGTTGTAGACCCCATGTATTAAGATAGGGTATAGGAGTATTTTTGAGAGAGGATCTACTCTAATGTATTAAGATAGGGTATGGGCGGCATACATGTATTTAGATTAGTTATAGCAGTCGCCACATATTAAGATTAGGAATAGTGGCCGCCACATAATGAGATTAGGAATAGCGGCCGCAACGTATTAAGATTAAGAATAGCCGCCGCAACGTATTAAGATTAGGAGTAGCCGCCGCAAAGTATTAAGATTAGAAATAGCTGCCGCAACGTATTAAGATAAGGAATAGCCGCCGCAACGTATTAAGATTAATAATAGGGACCAGGGTATTAATAGTATAATTTGAGTAGAGCAGACGCATTTTTGGGAGCCGACCATTAGTTTTTCCGCGCAGGGAATTGTACAGGCAGGGAATTTTACAGGCGGGGAATTGTACAGGCAGCGCGCACGGGAATTGTACAGGCGGGGAACTGTACAGGTAGCAGGAATTAACGAATAATTCCCCTCGCTATAAATTTCAACTTTTTTGTTATAGCCGCTGCAATGTATTAAGATTAGGTATAGCCGCATCAATCTATTAAGATTAGGTATGGCCGCCGCAATGTATTAAGATTAGGTATAGCCGCCGCAACGTATTAAGAATATTTATAGGGACCAGGTTATTAGTAGTATACAATACTATTACTATTGGTACACACTGTTAAGTCTCCTTCAATTTCCCGTTGAGAGCTTTTTGTGTCTTTTCATCGTTCAGGAACTTTGTCTCTGTATGTCTGCTCCTGTCCGAGATTTGGTAACCATAGGAACTATTCCCTAACAATTTCATTGTTTCTGCTACAACGCTCGATTCAGGATCTTCATCTCCAGCTCTTCTTGCGTCAACAACTGATTTGACAAAATTGTTGAAACATTTTTTGGGTGTGCACTGAACGAAGTGATAAATTTTGGTGCATTTCAGCCCAAGAGTAAGGTAAAATTTGAGTAAAGGTGTTATGAATGTTCCATTCTCCAACTTGACGCTCGAAATCAACAGCCATTGCGGTTGCTTGAGTAAATCGTTCTCAATTGCATAATCCCTCAGAAAATCACCAATATCTGCTCGACTAACATTAAAGTATTTAAAGATTGGTGGAAAATTCTAGAACTTGTAATTCAACCCATCTGGAACTTCGAGATCACACTGAATGTAACCAAACAGTTTATCTTCTCTTATCTTAGCAAGTAGAGATTCTTGAGTCAGAGGTAGCTTGAATGGAAATTGTTTGTCACGTGAACTTTTACAGATTCGTCACCTTTGAGAGTTTCCCACCAGTTACATTCCCATATCTCAAAAAACTTTATTTAATTTGTTCCTCAAATAGTCTCGTCTTAGTTCATCATATTCGCGTTTCTTGAGTCCTCTCTGAGTCTCTTCCTCTGACATAATTGCTCTTGCTTCCCGACACGCACAAAAGTGAAAGTAACAACCCATTGCTTCAAATATGGTTTTACAGTGGGCATAAAATCCGTCTACATTAAAACAATCAATTCTTTTCTGAGTTCCCGTTGTGTAGTAACTTTCAAAAGAGCAGGCAGTACGGTGAGACTGTAGGTACGACATAATCATGTTCTCAAATTTCCTCGATTTATTTTGCCTAGCTTTAAACTTCTGAGAATCTGAATCAAACTCCCATCTATTGTAAAGCCCAGAGGGCATTTCTTGACACATTGAGAAAGGGTAGAGTTGACTGGCGTCTATACCCACAATTGAGCTGCAAATGTTTTCTGAGTTTCGAATATATGTCTCATCTACAACAGCTTTTCTAGTAAAGACGATAGAGGGACCACCAGTCATATCCTCGCGTTTTTTATCATGTAAATCTTTGTCTGCTTCAACGAAAGGATAGAATTTGTTATTACTGATTTGTGTAGACAAATATTTGCCAAACTAGGTAGTGTGCAACCCAGTTTTAATATATCAATCCCTTTGTTATGATAGAATTCCATCATTTTCTGCATCGCTTCTAGTGTCGGGACAACATCCTTGAAAAGTTGTCATTTGTTCCTGCTCCCACACACTTTTCAAGTAATTGTAGTTGTCAACTCCCGATAGTTGTCAAGTCCACTATTCAACAATTTTGTGATATCCGCAAATTCTTTCTCCAAGGGATTGTGATCTCTCAACTTACTAAAGAAACATTCGTAAGGGGGAAGGAAAGTTGCGTCCAATTTGTATGGTGAGTCGAACCATTCATAGGGGAAAATCCTTTGGTCTCATTTGTCTTATAAGCTTTTAGGAACGAATCTACTGATGTTGCTCCACCAAGAAAGTTTAGAATATCGAGATATTGTACATCACCAAATTTAAAGGATTCAAAATGATTAGCTTTTTTAATAATCGTTGGTTGAATATCGCGCTCGTGAATGAGGTAGGGTAGTAAAAAGACATGATAAGATTCCGATCATATTTCCAGCTGTTGAATCCAAATACAGGTAAAGTGTTGATATAACGTTCAAAATGTTGTTGTCGTTCGAGAAGTTCATTTTTCTGAATTTGGAGGAATTGAGTCTACATATCAGTTTCTTCTTCTTCTTCTTCGATATTTTGAAATTCAAACATTGGAGTGCTCTCATTTTTCCTTTCATTTAGCTTCTCGAAAATAGAATTTACTCTGGTTTTAATTGCATTTTCAATTGAGGAAAAATTTAGCAACGTTTCTGCTTTACTTTTGCTAGCTAGATCTTCTAGTGCTTCAATAAAAGATACAATCAGTGTCTTGGGGTCTTTGTTGCATAGGAAAATAGGTTCTTGTAATAGATTAGAGGAAATTGACACAGAGATTGCATCATGTTTTCCTATCCAAGTAGTTGTATTGGTATCTTTTAGTTCATTAGATGGGACGCAGATTGATTCGAAATCAAATACAGCCAAATTTTTGAGCAGTTTTTGATCTTCCTCATATGTAACTCCAAAACCGTCAAATTTATCGCACAAAGTTTCTCTCAAAGTGTAAATACTCTTCGGATAAACGTGCTGTATCCTATCTTTACAGCATTTCACTTGGCGGTGGAAATTACCAGCACAGCTATTAAAAGTATCACAATTAGGACAGAGGAATCGTTTGAAAAACATGTTGATATCATCAACATAGCAAATGTGGTTATTGTAGCGCATTAGATTAATGTTTTTCTTGTACATCTCAATACTTCTTCTCCTTCAAGGTTCAAGTTCTCAAGTTCACCTACAAAATCCCCGTCCTCAAAATCAATGTCATAAACGAAAATGTTGTGTTTTATAGCGTTTTCAACAAACAACAGGTGATCCATTGACACTCCTCTAAAGTTAATTGCATCATGACCAGACTCGTGGAGAAAGACACTGAACAATTTAGCTGCGTTTGTTTCCAGCTCAGCTGATCCATACAAGTGAACAGCCACAGCTCTAAACAAGCAAAGGTAGTCCTTGTAGGTTTCTCCGTATCCATTCGTAACAAGACAATTTACATCTGATCTTCTCAACAACTGTTCAGGTATAACAGCATCTAATCATCCCATCGGGATATTGTTGAGAAGAGCACAGAAAATTGTTACATTCGTAGTTAGTGCATACCGCCATTTTTGTATTTGCCCTTTCTTGAGCACAAGTCTCCACCATATCCATTTTTTCAACTCTATCCTGAAGTGAGACTAAGTCCCCTTTAGAACAAAGTAAATGTAATTTCTCAAAGAAGGTGTTGTTCTCATGAGCATAAAAGTATCGGTATTCGTCTGTGTCAGCTTTTCGTAAAATAAATTCAAGCGATAAATTTATTTTTGCAGCGCAGTTAAGCTTTTCAAACAATTCGTTAAGTTTTTCATTAATTTAGCTGGGATCAAGTTTCGATAATTTAAAATTGAACACTATATCTCCGATTCTCCATCTCAGTATTGTCAAAGAAGTGTTGACAGGCACTAAATTCCTGCTGTAACTGTTCGTTGTTCTTATCCAATTCTTCCGATTCTAGTACTTCTTTCCAGCTTTCGCTGGATTTTGCTCCAACTTTGGTCGATGTTCCGTGTTTCCGTCTCTTATGTTGTTGAAGAGAATAAAAACATGGAAATTCCTCCAAGCATATAGTGCACACTGTATTAGGCTTCCTATCTTGAGGAGCGTGATGCTTAGCAAGGTGGTAGTTCGAGTCCTCTTTCATCTTTCCACTTGGGACAATTTAAAGTCCCACTATCACATGATTTTTTGTGTCGAGCCATTTGCTGCTTGACAACCATTTTCTCGCACTTTGTGCATTTGACAGGCAGATTTCTATCAAGAGAAGGCATTGTATTGTTTTGATACAAAATAAATTGAATAAAATTCAGGTAAAGTGCCGAGCAACTGTATCTGATAACAAAGTGAGATTGAAAACAATTTTTGGATTGTTAATTAGAATAACTCGTATGACTCATTATTTCCATATAAGGAAATGACGTAATTTCTATTTTTAGTAACATTACGAAATAAGAGAGTTCAAGAACTTCCTACGAAGCAGTCGTAGTGTTGCATTCTACACTTTATTTAAATTCAGAAAGCATCCAAGATGTGTAATTTTATTCCTTGGAGGAAAATTGGAAATCTGAAATTATATTTAGTTGTCATATTGCTGATTTGTGTCACTTTTTTTACAACACAATACTTTTCATCCCAAAACAGACCTTTTAACAAAATTGATCTGTCAGATGTTTGCCCACTTAGAGAATACAAATATTATTGTAAACGAACTAATTTTGGTAACTTTATCGATAGTACACTAAATGTGTTTTCACAACAATATTAAAACATTAATGAAGAAATCTCCTACTATAATTGAAGATAACTTATATACCATTGATGTTAACGTGATTGTATTACAAACTACAAACCAATCAAATTTTAGTATTAAGAATCTTGTTGCAAAGGTTAATGATATCGTTTTGTTTATCTCGTTTTCTGTATTAACATTTTTTATATTTTAATAGATTATTACGTGAAATATTGATCATTTGTGAAACATGTTGATCAAAAACCACTTACAAATTTTGGAGAAGATTTACAAAAGAAAAGAAGGTATACTTGATGCATGCAAAATTGACGAAATTGATGTAGTTTCATACTTTTTCACAATTTTTGGACATTTTCAAAAAATCCAACAGAATAATCCAATTTAGTAAAGGTCTTGAGTATGCAACGTTCTCTATTAAAAAATTTGATTATGAGGAGTTTATTGCGAAAAAGTCTTTCGATTTATCCTCAGAATTGTTGTTCATTTTGAACTCTGTCCCCGATATATTGGAGCAGTACAGAAATATTTCACAAACAAACTTTGTTCCTCTCCTAGACCCAATAACAATAACTTCTTCACTACAGAGTGCGTTGTACTTCTATTACTACGACGATTACAATGCAGTGGGAGTACGGATCAGAATCGCAATTCTTTTACCTAACGTATATATATACAAAAAGTTGATTACAAAAATGGAACATTTTCCGAGATTAATCTGAAATTTAACAAACTGGAAAAAAATTATCAAAGTTTGACTTTTTGGTAAATTATGTCACCTCATTTTAACTAAAATAGTCCATTTTAGGTAAAAGCATAGTCGGAAACTTGTACGTACCCTTCACTTCCTACCCTGTTGAGAAATTTTACCGAAATTTGGATTTGAATTTCAGTTCTTTTTTCAAGCTAAACTGAAAAAAAGTTCTTTTTTTCCAAAAATTTCAAGCTAAACGTCACTTTTTCTCGTAAAATCTTAGATCTTTGGTTACTTTTCTCTGATTGGACAGAGCACACTATATATAGAAGTTGTTGATTTTGACATTATCATTTCGACATATCCAGCTTGTCTGAAATCGTCATCGCTACTGTTTCTCACCATTATACTAACTACTCGTCAACATTTTATCCTGCTATCGAGCTCCAACATTCACATTCTTCTTATTAATAAATACTTACTTTAGTTCTGATTTTTGTTTAAATCTAATTTAGATATTCTACTTTCTTCCTAAAAAATAAAATTTGCTGCTTTGTAACTTACTGTCCACTGATCACTTTTATCAAGTTCTCAACAGGAATCACGTTCTCAACAATTTCTAACAAAAAACCTCTTCTATCTTTTAATCCAAAATTGAGTTCGCTGTTCAAAATAATAACCTTCTTTACTCATTTCTTTCACTGAGGAGATTGCTCAGAACGAATAGGAGTTCAAGATTTATCAAACGGAGTGTATGTGTCAGTGATCACTTTACCCATTACTGTGTGGCACATTATTGAGCATCAGCGACAACCGTTTGATACATATCATAAGGGTCAGGTTCCAATCACAGAGAATCAGCTCGGAACTCACGCGATGGGACACGAAGTTGCTGATGTTAGTGGACACCACTATCCTCACGTTAATGGATCTGATTTTCCCCCAACTACTTCGCTGAAAACATTCAGTACACATTTCCGTGGGAGGAAGGGCAAATTCCAAACAGCTGGTTCACTTCACCGGAGGTAGGTGAGGCACCAAGCTCGGAGGTGGAAAATAATCTTCTCCAAATAGTTTCAAGAGCTCATAGTAGAGAACATAGCGAATTAAGTATCGATACTAGTACCACAACGTTTTTTATCGGTCTGGAAAACTTTGATCCAGCCCAGTCTATGGATCTACTGACATGTCAACTACACCCTCGATTTTGTAAAATATTTTGTATTTGTTCGTAAAAATAATAAAGTTGTTGAATACTTTTAGGTGTTTCGTATTAATTCTACATTTTCAAATATATTATTTTTTAACTACCTTTTTCAAGTTTTTCAGAATAAAAGATTAACACGAAAGGTTACTTGATAATTTAGGTACTTGGTTATTATTAAAAACTTTATTTAATTAAGAAAAATGACGAGTTTATTTTGATATTTAAGAAAATTGTCGAATTTATTTTTGATATTTAACAAAAAATGTCGATAAAAAATTCAATTTTTAAAAATAAATTATTGGTACAAATCCGATTTTTAAGCTGCAAGAACAGAATCAAAACCTGTCATTTTAAAAAAGATTACAATTTTTGTTCTTCGATTAAAATCACACCGTTAAACTAAGATAGATGAGAAAAAATTGCACATTTTGTACGCACAATTTGGTAACATTTTTGATTTTTAACGAAAAATCTTAGGTTCTATTTTTGACTTATAAAAAAAATGCTGTTTGAAAATTCGACATTTAACAAAATAAATTGAGTTCAAATTTCGACTTTTAGATTATACACTAGATTTGAAATATTTTAGTGTAAAGACTTTATTGCTGTCTAACTTCAAAGTACAACATGGGGTTATCAATTATTCCATGGCCATCTAGTAGACAATCAACAATTTTTATTGATTCACTCTCATACTTTGAGTTCTTAAGTGTCTAAATTTGGTCGAAGAAGGACGATCTCAAGGTTTGTGTGCTTGCATGTCTTTGCTCAGCTCTCAGTAGATGTCTCTTGAACTTCTTTCTACTCAATCTCTTCTTGGATACGCTGGGTAGTTTTTCAACAACTTTGTTTTCCGAATTATGTTGTACCGCTCTCTTCAATTGAGTTAAAACAAGTCCTGCTTCGTCCATTGCGTGACCAAAAAACTGATGTTTACATAAGGTGTATAAGCAGTCCACTCTCTGATATTGAAAAGATAAATCATCCATTTTTTGGAGTAATTCATTGATGGAAGATGAAATGAGAATTATGTGATAAGAACAATTTTTCAGAGGACAAAAAGTGTAATTGTGAGACGCAACATTGTATTCACTAGTAAGCAAGTAAGGTTTATAATCCTTAACCGATACGCAAATGAACAAAGCTTTCTCACAAAAGTTTCTATAATAGTCAGGTAAAACTTGACACATAACTGCTGCCATTCTGTAACCAAAGTGATTTTGGAGTGATTCTTTTAAACTGCCGTATAAGGAAGTAACGCAAATCAGTTCAAACGCAACAATAATTTCATTTGAAAAATGACAAAGTTCAAGAGACAGCCGCTCAGAAAAATCCGTTGTTTTAGTTGTTCTAAATATTTCAAACACTATTACTCGCTAATACAACACAGACGTGCTAAACGTCAAGATGAATATGCTGCTCTAGTTCAAATTTTCGGTCAACTTAAAAATCTTGACTATGTTTCCTTTTAAGGACTTTTTGCAAAATGGCGCAATTGAGTTTACCATTTTTGGAAATGAAAGAAGGATATTGACATCATTTCTAAGTAAAGGTGATCGGAAACAATAGAGTGGATAAAACTACAAGTCAAATCATTCAATTAATTTCTCTCTGTTAGATTCAGTTGATAAAATGTCTCTCTCTAAAGTCTCTCCGTTTTACTCGAGTGCTCCTTCTATGTTTACCAATTCTCAACCTAAAACTGGAACTGATTCGGTTCCATTTTATATAGACTTTGGTTCTAACCCAAAAAGATTTGGGAGATTTACTGTGTCCCAAATTTTTAAAATGGACAAAATTATTCTGAACCAACTTTCCAAGTATTTAAAAAAGATAACTCTGGAACATTTGAGAAGTACCAACAACTTCGAATTGGAGATTACGAATTCAAAAATTTTGTTTCCTCAAGAACAATATCCTGAATGGGGACTTGGAACTGAGTGAGCACCCGACTCTATTTGATAAGAACCCATGTGTGGTGGATGTGCTGCAACGATGTCACAAAGTCAGAGAAGTCGGCGTAGGACGAAATAGACGAATATATGTGACTTTCATTCAATACGCTTAGGAGAATCCAGCCTCCATTAATGTGCAGATTCGGCTCTTTTGTCGTAAAGAAAACAATCAAGCAGGTGACTTATGTAAGCTACACTTTGAACGAGTTCAACAAGGAACTGATTCAAAATTTGAATGACTTTTCTAACATTAAACAATGTACATTTCAGCAATAATTGTTGTGTGTTTTTGTAATATGTCTTTGCTTTCCCTACAATAAATTTTTCATTTTAAAAATCTTTGATCTGAGAATGAGTTGGGATATTCGTTGCTCAAGAAATATTTTTTTGAGTCTCAGAGATAAGTCAAAGATTTTTCACGTTAGACTTCATCACAAACTTAAAAGATATTCCTATACTGTTCTTGAAGCTCAAAATTAAGTGGTTTATTCACAACGGATTACGCATAACATGCCTTATATATCGTTCAGATAAACAACAAGTTACCATTCACAACATCGTTGAAACGGATATCAGTGCAGTTTTCTCACAAATATTTAATTAAAAAAAGAAGAGAACGAGAACTTCCTAGAATATCTCCCTACACTTTTATCTTATACTGAAAAGTTTAAGAAAACTTGCATTGACATGGATGAAGGAACGCAAAACTGGTGGATATATTCATTCTTGACAACATATTCAATTGTTGCGGAAGCATATTTTCAATGGTTCCCGAAAATGAAAAACGCAAAAACTGTTTTTAGCGGCCTGTAAAAATTGGGACGAGAAAAAAATATGCAGGAAGTTAACCAAAAATTTCCTCATGGAGGACTTATTGGTTATGGAAATTCTTTTTTAGACTTTTTTGCTAGATTGAAAGTTTTTAGATTACATGCTATACTACACGATTCTGCTGGAGTGGTTAAAGCAACCACAAACAAGGGCCCAGGATACTGTTAGATGTTACCAAATGTTTCTAGTTCATGTTTTCTGGGACTTTTAAGTGGGTTAATCTTTTGTAATTTTATTAAATTTTATCATCCTCAAAGTTTCAAAATGCTAGACTGCTAATCATTTTTGTAATAATCCAACCTAAAAAAAAGAATGTCTCTCGTTGTATTTGATAATGAGTGCTTGGAGGGAAAAATTGTCAAGGAGTTGGGTGTTTTCAAGGATGGAATTTTATCGGGAAACAGTTTCCTCCAACCCAAAGACTACAAATCTAATTTTCAAGCAAAGTGGAACACTAAAAATTTACATGGGATTAATTGAAACAATGGAAAACTGGAATACACTGAGTTGTCGTCAATCATTCACCAACATTGTTCACCTACAACATAATACTTTGCAAATGGGTTAGAGAAGTGTAATCTCCTCTCAAATTACTTGTGTAAAGATGTGGAGAATCTAGATGATCTTGGTTGTTCAAAAGTGTCTAAACTTCTCAACAACTCGGATACTAACTGTGATTGTAGCAACTATCCGTAGCGACAAAAAAAGACATTTCAGTGTGCAAAGAAGAAAGCTTATGCTACGGAACTTGGACTCTTGATTTTTTGATAACGTATGATATTTGTAATTTCTAATTGTACTTGTGATCGTTTTGTAATTAGTTATTTTTATTTTACTACTTTTGAAATCAGAGAAAAGTCGCATTCCCAGTTGGAAAAATTGATTTTCCCTTAAAATAAGGCATAAATGACAGATCATACAGATAACGGTTTAAATTTAGGTAATTTTGTTTTTATGATAATAATCAGGAACAAAAATCGTGTAAATGTTTTGTACATACTTGTAAAAGATCTCTGGTGGTATTTTTGTCCCAATTTTTTTGTTATTTTGTTAATATTAGCGTGCTTTATTGTACGAATAACTCTTGCCGAAACCCGTGAAGAAGCAACAGTTTGAATTGCTATCTTATCTAGTACAGTCTGTTATATTTTACCTTCTACTAAACTATGAACAAAATAATTTCTACTGAGGAACCCATTTTTATTTCATTGGTGGGACCAAGCGGGTCTGAAAAATCTCATCCTATACATGATTGGCTAATTATGGGAACTTTTAAACCCGATTTTGATAAAATTTACTATTTTCATCAACATTATCAATCACTTTTGCGGACTAATGTCCAAAAACATTAAGAACATTCATTTTATTCAAGCAGTTGACTTTGAGTTCATTCAGAGTCTAACCAATAATGGAACAAAGTATTTGCTGATTTTAGATGATTCTTGTGAGGAAATCTCAAGCTCGAAAGATTTTGTCAAGATCGCGACAGCTGGAAGACACAAAGGACTTAGTACAATATATATAAAGCTTAATCTTTTTCATCAGAGTAGGTTGAGAAGAGATATTGATCTACGAAATACTCATATAGTTTTATTCATGTCTCCTAGAGATGTTCTCCAGATTAACAACAGCTCTTAGTCAACAGCTCGGGTTAGGATCACAATTAAAAGATTGGTATACAAAAGCTGCTTCAATCCCGTATGGTCATTTACTCATTGATCTGACTCCGAAAACAGTCGACTCTCTAATAATTTGCACAAATAGTGGTTGTATTCTCACTTTTTTTTCTACCTCAAACGAAACAAGAGATTACTTTTTTGAACGATGAACAAACAACATCTCTCTACACTGATAACGTTCCGAACGTATACCCAGAACTTCAAGAAAACGTTCCTACGAAATTGTCCAAAAGATTTCATTCAGTTTATAGACGAATGCATAGTAAACCTTCTCGGATGACAACTACAGGAAAAACAAAAACAAGACCTAATAAAGTACAGACACGAAATTCATCAACTTGTGCTGAAAGGAACCGGAATAAATAAAAGAAGAGCAATTTTAACTTCACGAAAAGGAATAGAGCTCATATCAATTTTGACACCATCTATCATTAATCGATTGTCTTGAAACGGAAAAATTTGTTTTGATTCCTCAACACCTTTATGAACAAAAATTTAAATTAGAAGTTAAAAAGTTGGACACTTTTGAGCAGAAACCATATTCTGTCCCACCACATTTGAGCCATATTTACAAGGAAATCATTCACAAAACCAAATCATTAAAGAACGAATCATTTGTAGATCCAATTTTAAATTATCTGCGAGTGAAGTTATCTCTCAATGACACAATTTTATTAGATGGAAGAGATACAAAAGTAGCTTTCGCAGATTTTATTTTTGCATTGAAAAGAAAGAACGTTGATTTTCCCGACATATATTACACAATACTTGATGCTACCGGAATAAATCCGCAAAAAGTAATAAACAGAGATGCCAAAAGCAAAGACAGAGGGGCTCGATTCCTTTCAAAATCTGAAAAAGCCAAGCTACAAAGACTGTATTGAGATGGAAAAGCCGCATATGGATCAGTTCAAAATCTACAAAAGGCAAGTGGGTTATCCAAAAAGGAGGTTGCCTACTTTCTGCACAGTAGAGGTTCCTACACAAAGTATCGTCATGCAACACGACATTTCAAAAGGTTACCAGAATTTGCTAAGCAAATCAATGAGATCTGGTGTCTCGATCTAGCTTTTATGGATAAATTATCGCACAGTAATAAAGGAGTGAAGTATTTATTAGTATGTGATTACGTCTTTTCTCGCTTTGTTCGTGTGCAACCAATGAAGTCAAAGTATTCTACCGATGCAGTTGTAGCTTTCAAAAAAATGTTGCGTAAAAGGAGTATGCCAACGAAAGTATGGGTTGATCAGGGAACAGAGTTTAGTGGTCAGTTTCGACAGTTTTGTACGGACAAGAAAATCAAAATTTACTCTACTAGAAGTGAAACAAAAGCTGTTGTAGCAGAACGAGCTATAAAATCTCTGAAGAACATTATTTATCGCTATATGGAAGAAAATGGTGACAAATACATGAGAAAAATGGATTCCTTTCTAAAAACTATGAACACAAGAGTTAATCGCTCAACAGGTAAAGCTGCATAAAGTGTAACAAACAAAGATTTTTGTCAATTTTATACAGAAACCCAATTAACCAATATAAGCGACCGCGTTTTAGAGTGGGTGAAAATGTTCGTATATCAAAAAAGATATTCCGTTCAGAAAACGTAATAAATCTCAGTGCACAAGTGAAATCTTCAAAATTGTTAAAATTGCTACTTTTAAACCACCAACCTATAACCTTGTGGAGAACAAGGTGATGAAATATTAGGTAGATTTTACGAACAAAGTGTCATTTAAAGATGAGTTCTTTCACTGTTGAGATGGTTTCCAATGCGTCCTTTGATTGTTACCCAAACAATACATTAAGTTCTTTTACAAGTTTTATACCTGAACAAATTAATCCTGATGGAGAATGGGAGGTATCGATAACAGAACTGTCGTATCCATCCTTGTACCAAAACATAACAGAGGGTAAACTCTTCTATCTAGATGAAGCAACAGCAGATACAAAACCATCGGATTATTACACACTTGATCCCGGTCTATACCCCTCGATCTCTGATATTGTCAATGAAATGAACAGAAAAATTCAGGAACGTGAAAAGTATGAAAAAACGCCAAACAAGTTACACGTTAACAAAATTACGCAGCGATTTCCTTTGAGTCTTCCTAATCAGAACTCTTTACTTGTCATTTTTTGTGCAGATCTTTGCCATGTCTTTGGATGCGAAGAATTTGTTCATGGTCAGGGTGTTTTCATGAGTGGTGTTGGTCCACATTTTCCCAAGTTCCCTTATGACATTGTACAAATACACACCTTAATGATATATAGGGATACTGTTGAATACAATATTGTGGGTGAAACCAAAGCTGCTCTTTTACGATGCATTCCGTTTATATCAAAAGTTAAGAATGGAGATATCATCTCAACGGAACAATACATGAATTATCAAAATTTTCCATACTTACAATTTAAAAAAACTCTAAAAAACTCATTCCACAGCATAAAACTTGAGCTCCTGGACTCCTATGGTGAAAGAGTTCCTTTCAACTCTGTTGGCGTAACAAGAACGGTACTAATGTTTAGAAAAACTTCTGACAATCAGTTCTAGATTTAAAGTTGTAGAAAATGGTTGCTAATAGTGATTTAACGTATTTTCGTGGTTATTAAAGACAGAGGGGAAGAGTTTTCGTAGCGTTGGCACAAACAATTGGGAGGACAGCTATTCCATTCTTGAGGAGATATGTTGTCCCAGCAGCAAAAAGAGTTGGTGCTGATTTGCTTGATATAGCTGCTTGATAATTGGAAATCTTCTAACTGGAAAGAAACAATTCAAATTTGTGACTAGAGAATTTGGAAAGAAAACATTACGTAAACAGCTAGGTGGTGGAAAAATTAGGAAACGTCGCATTATTCGAAGAATTCCCCCAAAAAGCAGTCGACGTCGTCGAACTAGAAGAGATATTTTTTCTAAGCTAAAATGAATACTAGATCAACAAACGATAGCAACTTTCGTTATGGTCACTTTACGAACTCTTGCTTGGAGAATTTTGACAAAATTTTTGTTTTGGAACTAATTGAATCTTCTCACGCTCAAGAATTTTATCCCAGTACTTCATTGGATGAAAAAAGCATCGAATTGGAGTTTGAAACAGATAGAAGCACATATCTTGATATGAGAGATATCCACCTTCAAGTCAAAGTTGGTTTACAAAAGGGAAGATTGTTTGATGACTTTATGAAAAAAGACGAGCATGGAAAAGCAGATACGGGAATGTCTTTCACAGATGATGATTTACATTATCTAACTCACGTCAACAATTTATTACACTCGCTCTTCTCCAACTGTGAAGTTTATCGGAACAATCAACAATCTTACAACTGAAATTGTCTCTATGGACACAAAGCTTTATTTGCACTGAATTTAACGCTTCCACAAGAAAAAATGAAGGTATTTGGGCTTGCCATGGATACGAATTTGAAAAAGAGCCTAGCGATTTTGAAAAAGGTCTTTTTATAGATCGCGAGGAAGAACTTTTGCTGAAAAATGGAACTACTTTTTACGGTAAGTTAGCAATTCTTTTCCAATGTGAAAAATTACTGCTTCCAAATACAAAAGTTAGACTGAAATTGATTCGTGCAAGACCCAATTTTTACATAATCTCCTACAATCCTCACGTCCACCTTAAAGTTTTTGACTGTTCCCTGTTTACAAGGCGTGTTGTTGTTAACGAAGTGTATTGCCAGACAATCAAATATCAATTAACTCATCAACCAGCTTGCTACAACTTTATGGAAACAACTGCACGCACATTTATTATTCCTTCAGGACAGAATCAGTTTATTCAGGAAAATGTTTTTAACAATGCTCCAATCAGAATAATAGCTATTGCGATGAACACAAATTCATCATTCGCTGGAGATTTTCAAGAAAATTATTTCCACTATCAGAAATTTGGTTTACGAGAACTAAGAATTGCCATAGTATCAGTTGATACAACCAATGACTGTAAGGCAAAATCTAACAACAATGAAAGCAATGAATTTTAACGAAGAAGTTCCTGCGTTACCAAATAATCTACTTCAGAACCATTACGTGCTTGTATTTGATCTCACTTCACTTCAAGATGCTGTTGAAAGTATTCATCATCTTGAACTCAGCCGTGAAAGTATCCGATTAGAAATGTTTTTCGACCGCCCGCTAGGAAACGTGACTGAAATAATTGTTCTAGGAGAAAGAATGTCCACTGTTAAAATTGATCAGTTCGGAACGGTTGCTAAAAATGTCTGAAGATTTTTGTGTTAACGAAAATTTTTTCATATTTTTTTCTGTTTTTTATGGGTTTTACATCATCGTTTTTTGCATTGGAACATTTGGGTTGTATATTATCGTCGCCCAGTTGCCATTCTCGTCACCAAGTAATTTCTTAAAATTTACGTTAACTGGAGACGAACTATTTCAAACTTTTTTGTTCACGTTCCTCTCCTAATTTTTCTGGTTTTTTTTATAAATATTTTTTTCTACCCCAACTCCCAAAACAATTCTGTTGACAAAATTTTAAAAAATCAAGCAAATTTTTATTGGAGCAAGGTAAAAAGTCCAATGATTGTTGCTTTTTTGAAGAGAATGAGTCTTTTCAGCTTGACTGTACAGTTAGAAATCCGTGTGTAAATGGTACTTGCGAATTGAAGCAGAGAAAAATTTTTTGTCATGGATAACACCTCCCTGAGACAGAATATTGAACGAATCCCAGAACTCAAATATCGCTATATTGGATCCTTTCCAGCAGATTGTATTCCAAGACTACCCACATTCAGCTTTGCTATCATCATCACTTCTCCGAGCAGTGAAGCTGGAGAGCATTGGATAATGATTGCTCGACTCAATCGAACTTATTACTATACTGATTTTTTGGCTCTTCCAATCACAAAATACAAATTTTTGAATAAAAAGTATTAGAAAATGATACAACAACAAGTTCAGAAAACTGATAATTTGTGTGGATTTTACACAATTTTTGCAGCTCTTTCCTTTTGTACTATCATCATGTAAACATTTGATTAATTTTGTATTTGCTTGTAATTAATTTGTACTGTGTCTGTTATTTTGTACTTTTTAGATCAATTTTTTCTTTTATTTAACATTTTTCCAAGTTATGAGCGCGTAAAAGTCCACTAGTACTGTGGCAATGCCAGATCAGCAAGAGGTAGTTTCGATCTACCGACCTCTGGTTTATGAGCCCAGCACGCTACCGCTGCGCCATCTTGATATTTAGGGTCAGTTTTACCTAATCTTAATACATTGCGGCGGCTCCCAAAAATGCAGGCTCCCAAAAATGACGGCTCCCAAAAATGCGGCTGATCTACTCACACTAGACTATCAATTTCATGGTCCCTATAAATAATCTTGATACGTTGCGGCGGCTATTCCTTATCTTAAAACGTTGCGTCAGCTATTTCTAATCTTAATACTTTGCGGCGGCTATTCCTAATCTTAATACGTTGCAGCGGCTACTCCTAACCTTAATACGTTGCGGCCGCTATTCCTAATCTCAATATGTGGCGGCCACTATTCCTAATCTTAATATGTGGCGGCCGCTATAACTAATCTAAATACATGCACGCCGCCTATAACCTATCTTAATACCTTAGAGTAGATCCTCTCTCAAAAATATTCCTATACCCTATCTTAATACATGGGGTCTACAACCCCCGGGGGGAGCCTTGCACGCCCTATTACTAATCCCCTCAGTTTTACCTTTTCGCCTTCATTGTTCAATTCAGGTTTACTTATGATTTCTGCAACAAAAGTATTGTTGAATATCTTAGAAGTCCAACTTTCAGGGTATTGATTTTTAGCCAAATATTTTTATTTTCCTTCAGTAAATTGTCAACGCGGTGAACAGTCCCTTCTACAATATTCCTTTAATGTTGGATTGGTGCAGAGCTACGGAAGTTCAAGACAACTGCCGTATCGAATGGTTTCTTGTACCACTCGCTCTTAATTGCTCTACAGCAGTTTGCATTGATTATCATGTCCAAAGAGGCTAAATTAAAATTTTCGTCAAGTTTTTCCTTTTTGAATTCCAATTACCTATAACGGGTGTTAACTTTTCTGAGCAAAGAGTCTGTTTCACCGTTTACGGTACAAATTATATCGTCTACATATCTTAACAGTAGTTGTTTTTCAGTTTCCGGTTCACTATCTAATTTGTCAATCTTCTGGCAATTAGAGCAGTACCAAATTTTGTCCTCCATTTTTGCGTAAAATTAATCATCAATATTTTGGCCGTTTGAATGGAACCAATTCTCACATTTCTCACATTCCACTTGTTTTCTTCTTTAGGTGACTCTACGGTTGCAATCAGGGCAGGCCTCAAGATCATTTTTAGTGATTTTTTGATGTTCTCTTTTTTTGCCCTGATCTGATGTTCCAATGACTTCATCCCAATGTTTGCCAGAGTTACTACAGGTGATGTTTCTATTGCTAAGTCATGCACATGACAAAACCATTTGTCATTGCATTTAAAACAGATATTTGTCAGAGCTGGCTTCAAGAGTGTTTTCAAAGTCGATCTTGACATCTCAGCGGCGTGGACGGAAGAGTACAGGCTCCTCCGGGCTATTTCAATTGCTTCACTAACAAGGACATTTGTATATAATCTCTTAACATCCACAGAGACGATGCTCTCATCGGGCCCCAATTTTATGGATTCTAGTTTTCTCCGTGCATCAGTCGTTGACGTCTCAATGTTACCGCCAGGTACTTTATCAAAAAAATGCGCGAGGAATTTATTCAAGTTGCAATAACTACTTCCCGGTATAAACTACGTTGGGAGTAAAGAATTACATTATTGTGCACTTTTGCCGGGCCATAAAGTCTCGGTTGGTTGTTCTCCTATTGATCGCAATTTTTTTCGATAAATTTTTGCTTAATGAACAGCTCTTCTTCATATCAAGCAACGCGCTGTTGATGTCTTTTTCAATCTTCAGAGCAATGTTATCACCCGCACTAGCAATATTCTTAAAATTCGGTGAGAATGAGAACATCCGCCAGATTTTTGTGATTTGACTGCCTCTTCACCACACAAAATCCCGTGCCCTTATCAAAGGTAATGCCACGATGTTTTTATCTTCCAAAAATTTTGACACTTTCACAACCCCTCTGTCGGCGGGTGTTTCTCTGTGATTTTTAGCGGACCATTTTGCAGCGTCTTCAATTTTACACAGTTTCTCACTATCAGCTCCGCTTTCTCGGAGTGTGCGGACCAGTTTGTCTATGTTTGCCAAAAACTGCAATTGTATTTGTCGCGGATTGGATGTTTTGGGCCGTAAGACAGAAGATCTTTCACAAAAGCTTTTAAACTAATGTTGTCAAGTTTTCTGATGGAATCAAAATTTTGTTCCTTTAAGGGCCTGTCCTGACGTGCAGACAGCTTTTTCAACTTTGCATCCAATTTTTGTTTACGTTCTAGTCTAATTTTCCGGATATGTTGAAACGTATGTTGAAGGCGGCAAAACCAAGCAATTTTTCATTCAGATCCTGACACAGTAATAGCTACTACTGTCAGCTCTTTTTGGTTTGCTTTATTTTCTGTTGCTTTATTTAGTTCCGTTTTAAGTAGCCTAAATTTAAAACCACGTACGGCCTGATCAGAGGCAACATCATTTTTTGGGACACAGAACTCTGGTATAACAGTTTTAGAAAGTCTGGTATAACAAAATTTACAACGCATTTCCCTAGAAAATAAATTCTACCATTTCCATTTTCCCGCTTCTCTAGTTTTTTCGTGTGGTCCAGAAAAAAATTTCTATTTCTCATTTTTTTCTCAGAACACGTTTCAACCAACACAGTGGAAGGAGTGATGTCAATTACACAAGGTTCACCTGAACAACAGACAACAAAGTCCGTAAGTAACAAATTGGCCCCGTTCAAATTTTGCCTCAATCTTGCTTGATGTTGACGTTTTCCCATCTTAGGTTTATTTTTCCTTTCTTCAGTAAAATGCGTAAGTTCCTTCGGTTTTGCCAAATGACGTGAAACATCTTCAATTTCACTGCAACCTCTTGATGTAACTCGCTGTACTGCTTCAAACACCAAAAATCCTGTTTTTGTCTGGAATTATGTGCTTGGTTACCTCGATTAACAAAATACCTGTTTTGAGCAAAATTTTTACAATCTCAGGGGCTCTCTTACGTGTACAATACACAATAGCTTCAAAACGGAACCAGTTTTGCTGCAGGTACTCCTCTATGTCGCCCGGGTTACAATGCTTGAAGTTGTTGGATCTGTGTTTTTTAGTTGTGTTGTTAATAGTATCGTGCCACAGTACTAGATCTGTCCGGTTTCTAAGGCTTCTACTATTCTCTATTGAAAATCTGACGTTTTTCAGGATGTGTCTTGAGTTCGGGTTCCAACTCAAGCCCGGAATTGATGTGAGATGTGGCAAAATCCCTTTCTTGCCTTTTTTAGTCATTTTGTTCAAGTCGTGAGAAAATGATGATGCCGCTAATAAGTGCATGGTTGCTCGAAAAACCTGTTATTCTAAAATAATATTTTAATATAACCCTGCTGATGGGTAATCGTTTTACCATCGACCTGTTTGTATACCTAAAAAAAACGTTAAAAGTTAATAAAAAATGGTTAAATTTCTCGAGTGTTTTCGCAATAACTTGCATCGTCAGGAGTTCAAAACTTGTTAAGTAAATTTTTACAGATATGCATATATACAGCAAGGTGTCTTGATTATCTATTTACATTTTCAAATTTTCCTCCTTTGTTTCTGTTTTCAACCTTAAATTTTGTTAAAATGTTGAAACGAACTTTAAAACATTTATATAAGTCCTTTTCTGTATAAGTTTTGAATAGGAGATTTTCGTTTTGATCAACAATATAACGTTGCTCGCATGGCATTTCAAAAAATTTTAGGCTGAACATGAGTTCTGCAATTAATATTTCAGTCTGAAATGCATGACTTTTCATATCGCTGGACTGGAGTGAATACGATGTGGAAATTGAGAACCTGAATAGAAAAAACGAGTCAAATACTAGGAGAATAGCAGATGTGAATTTGAAATAAAAAAACCAATAAACTTTCAAAAGAGGAGGAAAACTTCTTCCATTGAACAAAGCACGTTATTAACATTGTCTCCAGGGTATACAGAAACTACGGTGAAGTACTCAACAAGCAAGCCACCAATAACATCTACCGCGAATACTTCACAAAAAGTTTCAATCAGCTGATAGTGCACCTGGCAAATAAAATGCAATTGTAATAACTGGAAAAAATAAACTGAAAAAGACTGATAAACACTGGGATTGACACCCCACGGGCGAAAGCCTGAAGCTTGTACTAATAAATATAGATCATAATATAGACTCTATACTGCAGATGCAGAGAAGTAATTGTCAATTAAAACTTAAATTGATTAAATAAAACGAACGTTTTCGAACATTGCGTTCATCGTCAGGTTTAAAAAATTAAATGAAATCATTTACAAAGTATATAAACTTGTCTTTGACTATAATTCTAAGATATGAGTTAAAGTAACATCGCTTTTTCGAAATTATTTACAGTTAAAATTACATTTACAACATTTTATTTACACTGATTACACTAAAATCAATTCATTTTTTATTCCGGATTTTATGATGGGTATAATTTTTTCTATTCCTGAAAAAGGATTTTTACTTTCATTTTTATTTTTTACTTTTTGGGGTTGACAAAATGTCGAATTAACATGTTGAATTTCAAAAGTCAAATTTTTGTATTTGATTTGGTACTTCAATGTCAATTCCCGCCCCCGATACTCATCGCGTATTTAATTGCGGTTTCAGCTGTTTGATGTAGATGGCTTCTATCTTCATTAGTTTTTCAACCCCGCGACATGCCTCAAGAATATCCCATTTTATGTTATGCGTTGTACCACAACATTCAGCAAGGTGTTCTCCAACAAGGGAATCCCTCTTTTGATGCTCTGAAATTCTAGTGGTAACATGTCGGCTGGTTTGGCCAACATAGATGGAACTGCATCCTTTACATGTAACTTTATATACCACATGGGATTTCAGATTCTTATCAAAAGGTGATTTCAGTGTGGGCAAGCAAGTTCTTAGCTTTCTTGTTGTGAAATTGATTTAAATATTACACAATTTTTTCAGTCTACTTGCAAAATGTGATATTTCCTCTGTATTGAACAAAAAACCTAAGATTAGGCTCCATATTGTTAAGACTTTTAACTTTTTTAAGATGTTGTTCATTTTGGGGTGGTTTTGCTGTGACCTTTTCCTTCGTGACTATTTTATCCAACGTCTCATTAACAATACTGGAGGACCATTCCATTGGGTATTGATTTTCAGTCCAATCAGTCCACGTCTCTTGATTTTTCTTAAGAGCTACATCAAAGGACTGCCAATCACTGGCCGCATTAAAAATCCTATGCACAGTCCCTTGAATCACATTTTTTTTATGTTGTAACGGTGCACAGCTACGGAAATTTAGGATTATGCCGGTATCAGTTGATTTCTGATACCAATGACAACTGATTTTTCTATCTTCGTGTAGGTTTATGTTTAGATCTAGGAATGCCAGGTCTCCACTTCCGTTTGGTGTCTCAAGCGTGACTTGTAAGTTCTTGTGAAGAGAATTTGCATACTCAAGGTAATCTAGAGGGTTCCCTTTTACCGTGCACACTATGTCATCCGTCATCCAGATACCTCTTGAATAATTTCAATTCCAGTGTGTCCTCTTTTCTAACTTTTTTCTGCACAATAGGAACAGATCCAAACAATTTCCTGCATGGTCTTTTATTCTGTGTCAAGGATACCTTGGAATTTTGCATGAAACCAGTTTTTCATGATTCGCACTCGACTCCTTTCCCTCGGAATGTAACGCGTCGGTTACAGTCAATCACCTTTGTGTCAGAAGTTTTGATCTCCCTTCCCTCTTTTGGTTTCTGCAAAGATTTTTCAAAGGATTTCATCCACAAATTTGCAAAATTACCGCCAGCGAAGCACCCATTGCTAAACCGTCCGATTGAGTGTACCACATTTTTTTACACTTAAGGTGAACATTTGTTACGGCTAGTCTCAAAAGGCTCTTCATAGGTGACCTAGGAATCTCAGGTACCTCGTCACAGAAGTCCAGTTCTTTAAGCGCAATTTCAATTGCCAGTAGTATATAGGTGAGCTACCCTCCCCGGGGGGGTGAGGTCCCCCGTGTAATAAGATAGGGTATAGCGTAGTTTCCAGGAGATAGGGGCCTCTCACATGTATTAAGATAGGGTATAGATAGCATGTATTAGCATGTATTAAGATAGGGTACATGTATTAATATTAGGAATAGATCTCCATGTATTAAGATTAGGAATAGGATCTCCATGTATTGAGATTAGGATCTCCATGTATTAAGATTATGAATAGGATCTCCATGTATTAAGATTAGTTATAGCCGTTATGTATTAGGATTAGTTATAGCCAGCGACATGTATTAAGATTAGTTATAGCCGGCGACATGTATTAAGATTAGTTATAGCCGCGGACACGTATTAAAAAAAGTTATAGGTTCCGCCATGTATTATGAAAGGGTATAGATTTTGTGCATGTATTTGTGCATGCACATATGGCAGTAGTATAGTCGGTGCAAATGTGGGGGGTAGGTTCGGAGACATTCCTGATTGGCTGAAATTTTGTGGGGGAAAATATCAATTTTTGTGTAGTTATTAAGAATTTACTTGAGAACAATAGAATTGGCGTGGGTAAATAATTGCTGTAATTATCTGAGGGGTAATTATGTGACATGTTGAATTTTTGTTTACAAATTTTAGGTCATATTAAATTGTGAATTTAATTGGCGTAGGTTTTCAATTACTCTACTTATCTGAGGGTAATTATGTGACATGCTGAATTTTGGTTGTTAAGCTTTCTGTCAATTGCAAAGATTGTTCCCCTGATTGTTTGAATCAATTGTGTAACAGTTGTCTTTTGCGCGCTCATTAATTGGAAAAAGTCAAGATAGCAAGAGGTAGTTTCAATCAACCGTCCTCCGGATTATGAGCCCAGCGCGCCATCTTGCTTAATGCATGCACATATGCATTATTTTTTGTACATTATTTGAAAAAAGATGTTAAATGAAAAAAAAATGAATTAAAATAGTATAAAATGACAGACACAGTATAAATTATGAGCATCAAAATACAAAATTACTCAATCATTTACAATAAATTGTTTAAATTTCAATGAACATTGAGGTACACTTAGCCGAGTGGTTAATAAAGTTCGATAAAAAAGTTTTGAAAACTCACGAGAAACAGTTACGAGAAACATATACATTCGACTCTATTAACTTCAGCGTATTAAATACCAAAATGAACACTACTACATATAGTTACTCATAAAATTTAACACGTGCACATCATGAATATTGTTCAAGTTGGTTTGGAAAAATAATTGAAATGCAGCAAAATTTGCGTAGAATCTGCAGAAATTTTGCATTTTATGAAGTGGTCGATGTATTGTTTTTTGGTACTTTTTAACTAAAAATTTGTAATGTGTTACTGATCGAGCCAGAGAATCCGCATAATCGTATCCAATGTTCACCGATTTCTTTACTCGAAGCAGTGTTAATGATTGCAAAGCTGAATTTGGGTAAATTTGGAGTGAAATCTGCCGGAAACGATCCAATGTATTTGAATTTAGCTCAGGAATGCGTTCAATAATTTGTTGAAGAGATTTATTATCCATGACAAATAATTTTCTGTTTCAATTCTCAAGCTCCTTTGGAACAGGGATTTCTCACATTACAATCAAGTTGAAATGATTCGTTCTTTTCAAAAAAGCAACAATCTTTAGATTGGGGAATTGTACAAATCAGATCTTCTGTAGATTTACTTACTCTGTGTTCACTGTTACTGGTGACATTGGGATGAAAGATAATGATGATGATTAAAAGTCCCAGGAATACCGCACAAATAAGGTATACATATAAGTTTGGTGTAGGTCTACCCCAATTTTCATCCATTACCTATCTTGATATTATATTATGAAAAGGGTTGCAACTGGGTGATGAAAGTACATATCCAACAAATGTTCCAACGCAGAGGGCAATAATATAAAAACCATAAAAAATTGAAAAGAATATTAAAAAATCTTGATTAATGCAGAAATCTTCAGACATTTTTAGCAACTGTTCCAAACTGATCAATTTTAACTGTTGAGATTCGTTCTCCGAGAACAACTAACTCGGTTACATTGGTTAGCGGACGTTCAAAGAACATTTCTAAACGAAGACTTTCCCCACTGAGTTCAGGATAATGAACATTTCACCTGCATCTTTGAGTGAGTTGAGATCGATTACAAACACGTAATGGTTCTGAAGTAGATTATTTGGTAACGCAGGAACTTCTTCGTTAAAGTTCATTGCTTTCATTGTTGTTACATATGCCCTACAGTCATTGGTTGTATCAACTGATACTATGGCAATTCTTAGTTCTCGTAAACCAAATTTCCGATAGTGGAAATGATTTTCTTGAAAATCTCCAGTGAATGATGAATTTGTGTTCATCGCAATAGCTATTATTCTGATTGGAGCATTGTTAAAAACATTTTCCTGAACAAACTGGTTCTGTCCTGAAGGAATAATAAATGTGCGTGAAATTGTTTCCATAAATTTGTAACAAGCCGGTTGATGAGTTAATTGATATTTGATTGTCTGGCGATACACTTCGTTAACAACAACACGTCTTGTAAACAGGGAACAGTCAAACACTTTAAGGTGGACGTGAGGATTGTAGGAGATCATGAAAAAATTGGGTCTTGCACGAATCAATTTCAGTCTAACTTTTGTATTTGGAAGCAGTAATTTTTCACATTGGAACAAATCAGTTGCTAACTTACCGTAATAAGTAGTTCCATTTTTCAGCAAAAGTTCTCCCTCGCGATCTATAAAACGGCCTTTTTCAAAATCGCTAGGCTCTTTTTCAAATTCGTATCCATGGCAAGCCAAAATAATGATCTGTAAAGAAATCATTCGGTAACGCAGGAATTTTTTCGTTGAAGTTCATTGCCTTCATTGTCGTAACATAAGCTCTACAATTGTTGGTTGTATCAATTGAGACAACATCTCTCCCCCCTCGAACAATTTTCAGCTCCCGCAGTCCAAACTTTCGATAATGAAAAGGATTTTCTTGAAAAAGTCCGGCGAATGCTGAATTAGTGTTCATTGCTATTGCAATTCGCCTGATTGGAGCATTACTGAAAACATTTTTCTGAATAAATTGATTTTGTCCAGAAGGAATAATAAATGTTCGCGCAATTGTCTCCATAAAATGTTCGCGCAATTGTCTCCATGGTTGATGTGTTAGTTGATATTTGATTGTCTGGTGATAGACTTCATTAACGACAACACGTCTCGTAAAAAGTGAACAGTCAAGAACTCTAAGGGAAACATAGGGATTGTAGGAAATCATGTAAAAACTTGGTCTCGCGCGAATCAATTTGAGTCTAATTTTTGTATTTGGAAGTAATATTTTTTCACATTGAAATAAGTCGATTGCAAGTTTGCCATATAAGGTAACCCAATCTTTCAACAAAATCTCTTCTTCCCTATCTATGAACGGGCTTTTTTCATAATCACTAGGATATCTCTCGAATTCGTATTCATGACAAGCCAAAATTCCTTCATTATTCATTGTAGAAGCATTGAGTTCATTGGATACCAGAGCTTTGTGACCATAGAGTCCGTCAGAGTTGTACACTTGTTGATTGTTTAAATACACTTCGCAGTTGGAGAAAAGAGAGTGTAACAAGTTGATGACATGAGTCAAATATTGTAAATCATCATCAGTGAAAGTCATACCCATATCTGGTTTTCCTTGCTCCTCTTTTTTCATGAAATCTTCAAATAATCTTCCCTTTTGCAATCCAACTTTAATTTGTAAATGAATACCTCTCATATCGAGAAAAATACTTCTATCTGTTTCAAATTCAAATTGAATGTTGCTTTCATCCAACGAAGTACTGGGATAATCTTCTTGAATATGGAAGGATTCAATTGGTTCCAAAAGCGGAATTTTTTCAAAAATCTCCAAGCAAGAATTAGTAAACATTAATAACATAACATAAATTACTATCATTTGTTAATCTGGTATTCATTTTAGGTTCAAAAAAATATCCCTCCTAGTTCGACGACGTCGACTGATTTTTGGCGAGCGTTTTCGAATAATACGTCGTTTTCGAGGTTTTCCTCCTCCTAGCTGTTTACGTAAAGTTTTCTTTCCAACATCTGTGGCAGCAGATTTGAACTTTTTTCTTCCAGCTAATACATTTCCGATTTCTGGCGCAGCTAATTCAATCAAGTCAGCACCAACTCTTTTGGCTGTTGGTACAACATATCGTCTCAAAAATGGAATTGCAGTCCCCCGAATTGTTTGTGCTAACGCAGCAAATCCTCTTCCCCTTTGTCTTGAATAACCCCGAAAATACGGTAAATCACTGTCTGCAACCATTTTTTGTAAACTTAATTTTAAAAATGATTGTCTGAAGCTCTTCTGAACATCAGTACAGCTCTAGTTACACCTACTGAATTGAAGGGAACTTTTTCCCCGTATGGGTCGCGGAGCTCAAGTTTAATACTTTGGAAAGAATTTTTTCAGAATATTTTCAAATTGTAGATTTGCAAATTTTTGATAATTCATATATTGTCCAGTAGATATTATGTCTCCATTTTAAATTTTAGAAATAAACGGAATACATCTCAAAAGCGCAGCCTTTGTATCACCTACAATATTGTATTCAACAATATCACTGTATATCATGAGAGTATGAATTCGAACAAAATCGTAGGGAAATTTAGGAAAATATGGTCCAGCACCACTCATAAAAACTCCCATTCCGTAAACAGCTTCCTCACACCCAAATACGTGACAGAGATTAGTACTGAAGATAACTAGTAACGAGTTTTCATTAGGAAGACTTAGGGAGATTCTCTGTGTAATTTTGTTGACTTTTAAATTGATTGGAATTTTCTCATACTTTTCTCTTTCCTGAATTTTTTTGTTCATTTCGTTCACAATATCAGATATTGATGGATATAGTCCTGCATCAATTGTATAATAATCGAAAGTTTTGTACATGGAGTTGCAGCATCTAGATAGGAAAATTTTCCATCAGTAATATTCTGGTTCAAAGATGGATATGATAGTTAAGTTATTGCCACCTCCCATTCTCCTTCAACGTTAATCTGTTCTGGAAGGAAATTGGTAAGAGAATTCAATGTATTATTTGGATAACAATCAAAAGACGCGTTAGAAACCAGCTCTACCGTAAAAGAGTTCATCACTAAATGATACACTTTGAGAGTTCTTGATCATAAAGTTTTCCTAGTATTCCCCTGCTCTCCCTTGAGGTTGTATGTTGGAGGTTGGTAAGTAGCAATCTTAACAATTTCAAAGAATTCACTCGTGACTTGTATCCTTTTCTAAAAAGAATATCGTATTTCGAAATTCGTATTTTATCCCCTGCTTTAAACCGAGGTTTTTTGTATTGACTGATCGGATTTTTGTAAAAAATTGATAAAAAGTCTTTGTTTTTTACCTCTTTTGGAGCTTTACCTGTAGATCTATTTACTCTACTATTCATTGTATTTAGGAAAGAGCTCATTTTTACAAGGTACTTATACCCGTTTTCGTTCATGAAGCGATAAATATTGTTTTCAAAGATCTGATAGCTCTCTCAGCTACGGCAGCTTTTTAAAAATTCTCGTTGAATAAATTTTAATTTTCTTTTGTCTACAAAATTTCCTAAATTTGCCACCAAACTCTGTTCCTTGAGCAACTCATACTTTTTGTGGGATGTTGTTTTTTCGTAGCATTTTTTTGAAAGCTGCTACAGCATCTGTAGAATTCTTTGAATTCATTGGTTGAACACGGACAAAACGAGAAAATACATCAACGCAGATTAATCAACGCAGAACATCAGTACAGCTCTAGTTACACCTACTGAATTGAAGGGAACTTTTTCCCCGTATGGGTCGCGGAGCTCAAGTTTAATACTGTGGAAAGAATTTTTCAGAATTTTTTCAAATTGTAGATTTGCAAAGTTTTGATAATTCATATATTGTCCAGTAGATATTATGTCTCCATTTTAAATTTTAGAAATAAACGAAATACATCTCAAAAGCGCAGCCTTTGTATCACCTACAATATTGTATTCAACAATATCACTGTATATCATGAGAGTATGAATTCGAACAAAATCGTAGGGAAATTTAGGAAAATGTGGTCCAGCACCACTCATAAAAACTCCCATTCCGTAAACAGCTTCCTCACACCCAAATACGTGACAGAGATTGGTACTGAAGATAACTAGTAACGAGTTTTCATTAGGAAGACTTAGGGAGATTCTCTGTGTAATTTTGTTGACTTTTAAATTGATTGGATAGAAAAATCTAGATAGAAAAAATCTAGATAGAAAAATTTTCCATCAGTAATATTCTGGTTCAAAGATGGATATGATAGTTAAGTTATTGCCACCTCCCATTCTCCTTCAACGTTAATCTGTTCTGGAAGGAAATTGGTAAAAGAATTCAATGTATTATTTGGATAACAATCAAAAGATGCGTTAGAAACCAGCTCTACCGTAAAAGAGTTCATCACTAAATGATACACTTTGAGAGTTCTTGATCATAAAGTTTTCCTAGTATTCCCCTGCTCTCCCTTGAGGTTGTATGTTGGAGGATGGTAAGTAGCAATCTTAACAATTTCAAAGAATTCACTCGTGACTTGTATCCTTTTCTAAAAAGAATATCGTATTTCGAAATTCGTATTTTATCCCCTGCTTTAAACCGAGGTTTTTTGTATTGACTGATCGGATTTTTGTAAAAAATTGACAAAAAGTCTTTGTTTTTTACCTCCTTTGGAGGTTTACCTGTAGATCTATTTACTCTACTATTCATTGTATTTAGGAAAGGGCTCATTTTTACAAGGTACTTATACCCGTTTTCGTTCATGAAGCGATAAATATTGTTTTCAAAGATCTGATAGCTCTCTCAGCTACGGCAGCTTTTTAAAAATTCTCGTTGAATAAATTTTAATTTTCTTTTGTCTACAAAATTTCCTAAATTTGCCACCAAACTCTGTTCCTTGAGCAACTCATACTTTTTGTGGGATGTTGTTTTTTCGTAGCATTTTTTTGAAAACTGCTACAGCATCTGTAGAATTCTTTGATTTCATTGGTTGAACACGGACAAAACGAGAAAATACATCAACGCAGATTAATAAATACTTTACTCCGTTATTAAACTCTGACAATTTGTCCATAAAAGATAAATCAAGGCACCAAATTTTATTAATCCGCTTTGCAAATGCAGGTAATCGCCTAAAATGTCGAGTTGCTTGACGGTATTTTCTATAGGAATTTTCAGCGTGAAGAAATGAAATAACCTTGCTTCTTGATAAACCGCTCGCTTTCTGAAGATCTCTAACCGATCCAAATGCAGCTTTTCCTTCTTTGTATAATCGTTGAAGTTTCGCTTTTTCAGATTTTGAAAGGGATCCAACTCCCTCTGTCTTTGCTTTTGGCATCCCTGTTTACAATTTTGTTCAGACTTATCCCTGTAGCATCAAGTATTGTGTAATAGATATCAGGAAATTCAATATTTTTTCTCTTCAATGCGTAAATTAAATCGGTAAATGCTACATTTGTTTATCTTCCATCCAGTAAAATGGAGTCACTGAGGGACAGCTTGATTCGAGGACATTTCACTATTTGATCTCCAACTGACTCGGTTTTGAATGATTTTGTGTTAGTGGTGATGTCCTTGTGAAGAGAATCTAAATTTTGTGGTACGAAGTTAGCTTTTTCCTCACTCTTGTCCAATTTGTACACATTTAATTTGAATTTTTGTTCGTAAAGCTGCCGTGGAATCAAAACAAACAGTTCCATTTCACGAAAGACGGTTAATGATAGACGGAGTTAAAATTGATATCAGCTCTATTCCTTTCCTTGAACTTAAAATCGCTCTCCTTTTATTTATTCCAGTTCTTTTTAGAGTAAGCTGATGCATTTCGTCTTGATTCTTTATTACGTCTCGTTTTTGAATATCTTGCAGTTCTCCTCTGAGCAGGTTTACGATGCACTCGTTTAGAAACTGAAAAAATTCTTTTGGACAAATTTTTAGGTAAGTTCTTTTGAAGTTCTGGGAATAACTTTGGAACGTTGTCAGAGTAGAGAGATGTTGTGTGCTCATCACTCAAAAATGTGGTCTGCTGTTTATGTTGTGGAAGGAAGAAAATTGAAGGAATCGATCCACTATTTCTACAAAATCGAAGAGGGTCGACTGTTTTGGGAGTTAAATCAATAAGTAAATGACCATAAGGAATAGCAGTTGCTTTGGTATACCAATCTTTTAATTGTGAACCTAATCCCAACTGTTGACTCAGAGTGTTTATTTGCAGTACATCTCTAGGAGATTTGAACAAGACAATATGAGTATTTTCTAACTCTATATCTCTTCCTAATCTACTCTGATGAAATAAATTGTGTTTGATATGTATTGTGCTGAGTCCTTTATGTCTTCCAGCTGTTGCAATTTTAACAAAATCTTTAGAGCTGGAAATCTCCTCACAAGAGTCGTCAAAAATCAACAGATACTTCGTTTCGTTACTCGGGAGGTTTTGAATAAATTCAAAGTCCACTCCTTCTTTAAACTCAATATTTTTAACATCTTTAGACATTAAACCATAAAGAATTTGATAATGTTGATAGAAGTAGTAAATTTTGTCGAACTCTGGTTGAAAAATTCCAATTGTTAACCATTCATGTATAAGATGAGATTTCCCAGACCCGCCTGGACCAACCAATAAAGTAAAAATTCGTTCTTTTGTGGAAATTATCTTGTTCATAATTTAGGTGAAGGTAAAATATAACCAACTGTACTAGAAAGAATTGCAATCCAAACTGTTGTTTCTTCACAAGTTGTAGCCAAGGTTATTCGTACTATACAACAGGCCAGAATTACGAGTATAGCAAAAAATTTGCACAGAAAAATGACTAGAGACCTATTACAAGTCTGTCCAAAACATTTCCATGATTGTCGTTCTTGATTATTATCATCAAAGACAAAATTACCCAAATTTAATTCTTTATCTGTATGCTCAGTCATTCAAACGTTATCATTGAGACGATAGAAAAAATGTTCCCACTGAATTGCGATGTAAATAAATAAACAAATTGAGATAAGCTTCTAAACATAAAAAAGAAACAAACAACAGCGAGAGCCAAAACACTGTCTCTTCACAAGAATTAATAACAGAAAGCATATAAAAGGAAAATAAATTCAAAATTCAGAAATAAGACAGAATTGAAAAGAAGAATAACTGTGTAACGCTGGGACAAATTTTGTTCAATTTTCTTATTTTTGAAGCAACTTTTCTATGTTTTTTAAAAGAATAAAATGATTTTAAAAATTAATTAAGAGATAATATGATACATTACTATCATAGTACATAAAAACTTTTACAAATACGAAATTTTGTCAAAAAAACTAAGAACCCAAGTTCCATAAGCATAAGCTTTCTTCTCTGCACAGTGTAATGTTTTCTTGCGTCGGAAGGGGTAGTTACTACATTCCCAGATAGTACCTTCGTTGGAAATCAACTTTGAGGCTTTTGGACATCCAAAATGGTCCAAATTTTCCACATCCTTACACAAGTAATTGGATAGGATTTTACATTTTTCCAATCCTTTGGCAAAATATTCGGTTGTAGGAGAACAATGTTGATGAATTATGGTTGGAAGATCTGAGTAATCAACTTTTCCATTATTCCAGATGATTCCATGTATATTTTTTGTGTTCCACTTTGCTTGAAATGTTGGCTTGTAGCCAGTCGGTGGCAGTAATGTATATCCCAACACAATTCCGTCTTTGAAAACTCCCAGCTCCTTGACAACTGTTCCCTCCAAGCACTCAATATCAAACACAACGAGCGTCATCCTCTTTTTAGCTGAGATAATTGACAAATGATTAGCAGTCTAGTATTTTACTTTGATGTAGAGACAAAAGAATAATCCAGTTATATGACCTAGAAGACAGGAGCTGGGTAATTGCGCCAGCACGTAACAATAGCCGGGTTCTTCGTCTGTTGTTTTTACAGCTCCAGCAGAATCATGTAAAATTGCATGTAGACAAAAAATTTTTGATCTAGCTAAGAAAAAATCCAAAAGAGAGTTTCCATATCCAACTCTTCCTCCATGAGGAAACTCTTGATCAATTTCGTCCAAATCGACATTTCTGTCCCAAATTTTACAAGTTGCGAGAAAACAGTTTTTTCGTTTTTCGTTCGATGGAAACATTGAAAGTATGCTTCCGTAACAATTGAAAATGTTTACCAGTGTAACAATATTCATTAACTCTGTGTTGTTTCGTCCAAAATAATGCAAGTCTTTTTGTAATTTTCTATATAGGAAACAAGGGTTGGTATATGATCTACTAGATTTTTATACTCTTCTTTTTTCAAATCAATCTTTGTAAGAAAACTCCACTGATATCCGTTCCAGCGATGTTGAGAAATGGAAATTTCTTGTTTGTCAGAACGATATGTTAGAGTTGTTCTGCGTAGTCCATTATGAATGACCCACTTGAATTCAAAAATTTGGGACTCTACGTCTAAACTATCCGAATTGGGAAAATTTAGCGCTTCAAGAACTGTATATGAGTACCTTTTAAGCTCGTGATGTAACCTGACGTGAAACAATTTGATTTGTCTCTGAGACTTAAGAAAATGTTTCTAGAGCATCCAATATCCCAACTCATTCTAAGAAGAAGAAAGTTTCAAATGAAAAATTGGTCACTAAAAGACAAATACATATATTCACCAAATATTCATCATTCAATATAAAAAAAATCATTACAATATTGCGCAGCAGTAGCTATTGAAATGTACATTGTTCAATATTAGAGAAATCTTTCAGGTTTTCAATCAGTTCCTTGAATTCTTCCATTTTATAGCTGACGTAAGCCACTTGCTTGAACTCATTGTTCTCTTTCCGACCAAATAGTCGGATCTGGACATAAACTGAAGCTGGATTGTCCTGAATGTACTGTATAAAGGTAACATAGAGTCTTCGATTTTTTCCAATGCTGATCTCTCTCGCTTTGTGACATTGTTGCAGCACGTCTTCCATTTTTGGAATCTTCTCAAATTGAGCTGGATTTTCTCGATTTTCCCAGTCTCCATTCAGCAGATTGTTTTACAGGAGACAAAATTTCTTGAATTCGTAATCTCCAAATCTCAATTGTTGATACTTTTCAAATGTTCCATATTTATCTTTTTTGAAGACTTGAAAAGTTGTTTCAGAGTAATTTTGTCCATTTCTAAATATTTGGGACACAGTAAATCTCCCAAATCTGTTTGGATGAGAGCCAAAGTCAATATTAAATGGGACAGAATCAGTACCCAATTTAGGTTGTGAATCTGTAAACATTGATGGTGCGCTCGAGTACAAAGGAGATACTTTGGAGAGAGACATTTACGTAACTTGAGTAAGCTGCGAGAAGTTGATTAAATGGTTTGCTTAAAATTTTAAGGTCCTCTACAACACACAATTTCCTTTAATGCTAATGACATCATTGTTTTCACACAATTTCCTAAAAAGCAAGAGAAAAATGTGTCTATTTATACTTTTTCCTTAAGAGGATCTCTAATCAGAAATTTTCAAATAAGAAAACTTTTGAATCATTGTACAAAAAGCGTCTTTGTGTTTAGCACGTCTGTGTTGCATTAGAGAGAAGTAGTGACGAAAATATTTTGAACAAGTAAAACATCGAAATTTCCTAATCCGCTGTTTCTTGAATTGATTCATAGTTCAAATGGGATTTTAAATTACACATGACAATTTCATTTGTTTCCTTATTTGGAATTTGAATTCGTTTATAATAAATAAGTTGATTTCCTTATTTGGAATTTGACTTTATTTATAATAAATAAGTTAATTTCCTTGTTTGGAATATAAGATCTAAAGAAGTTGATTTCCTTATTTGAACGTGCTAAATAATTTTACAGAATGGCAGCAGTTATGTGTCAGGTTTTACCACACTTTTACAAAAATTTTTGTGAAAAAGGGTTGTTTATATCTGTATCTGTCAAAGATTATAGATCATATATTCTTACAAATGAATATGTTGTTGCTTCACACAACAGTTTCTGTCCCCCGAAAACCTGTCGATATCACATTGTTCTCATTTCTTTCTCCATCGGAGACTTGCTTCAAAAACTGGAAGATCTCTCCTATTTATATCAGACAGTTGATTGTTTATATATTATATAAACATCAATTTTTTGGCAATATTTTGGAAGAATCGGGACTTGTCTTTACTCAGTTAGACAGAGCAGTACAACACAATTATGAAAACAAATTTGTTGAGAAGTTACCTATTGTGTCCAAAAAAAGATTGAGTAGAAAGAAGTTCAGGAGACATCTACTGCCAGCTGAACAAAGGAATGTAAGCACACAAACAATGGGATCTGCATTTCTGGTCAGAATTCAATCTATTAAAAACTCAAAATATGAGAGTGAGTTGATAAAAATTGTTGACTGTTTGTTAGATGGTCATGGCTTAATTGATAACTCTCTGCTATATCTTGAAATTAGAAATAAATAAATTTGTAATTGCATGACAATGATTTAAAAAGTATCAGTTTTATATTTTGGTTTAAAAATCAAAAAATTCAATTTCTTATTTTATACAATCTTTTTCCTGAATGTTTAAATTGATACTTCTAATCTGTCAAATGTCGAGATTTGTAACAAATTATTCTTTTAAAAGTCGAGTTTTCTCACGAAAACTTTGTTAAATGTTGGGTTTTGGAACAATTAATTTTAATAAAAGTCGAGTTTTCTCAACAAAATTTTTGTTAAATGTCGAGTTTTCATTCAATTTTTTTGTTTAAATACCAAAAAACCGATTCCATTTAAAGCGCAAATTTTTTCCTGATTTTCACCAGTTTACGGTATAATTTAACGCAGAAAATGAAGAGGTTTCTTAATTTTCAAAATGACAATTTTTCATTTACTATAACAACTTAAAAATCAAGGTTTCATACAGGTTTTTTTCTTAGAAATAAAATTTTTGATCAAGTATTTTTTGCTAAATGTCGAGTTTTGATAACGCTCTTTCCGTTAAATATCAAGTTTGGAAACAAAGTTTTAAAAATCAAAATTTTATTTGATTATATCCTTATGAACTGGTTGAGAAAAGAAAACTCACATAAGAAAGACTAAATTATACAGAATGTTTAAATTCATCACCAGGAAAGTTTATAAACCAAAATACAACTTTTCCGTTAAGATCGATTACAAATGAAGCTGAAAAATTGTACCAACTCACATCTATTCAAATAGAGTTCTCACAACATACTCTGCCAAGTTTTGAATCTCATTCCCAAAATGTCTAGAACGTTCAAATATTACTGGAGGATCAGTTGGTTGAACGCTGATTGAAGTTGTTGAATTATCATCAGTCAGCAAAATGGGATTGCGGGCTGTTCCATCCTCTATGGAAGGTGTTGTCATTGATGGAGTAGTCGACATATCAGTAGAACCATAGTACTGTGCCGGATCAAAGTTCTGCTGATCATTCGCTGACCAAGTGCTAGTATCAACACTTAGCTCGCTCCCATCAAAGCCTGACACAGATTGAAGCAAATTCCCTGACCCCTCCACTGAACTCAAGACTTGATTAACATCCGGGCTAGAGAACCAAGAGTTGAGAATTTAACCTTCTTCTCAAGGGAAAGTATATTGAATGTTGCCAGCGACGTAGTTCGGCAAAAATTCTGTCCAAGCAACGTGAGGATAGTGGTGTCCACTAATAACAGCAACTTCGTGTCCCATCGCTTGAGTTCCAAGCTGATTCTCCGTAATTGGAACCTGACCTTGATGATAGGTGTCGAACTGTTGTCGCTGGTGTTCAATAATATGCCACACAGTGATGGGTAAAGTGATTAAAGACTCATCCGTTTGATAAGTCTTTAACACTTATCCGAGCAGTCTCCTCAGTGAAGGAAAATAAGTAAAGAAGACTATTGTTTTGCACAGTAAACTCCATTTTGTTCAGATTAATTGATAGAAATTAGAAGCAGATAAACGTTAAAACTGAATTAAGCTCTGTAGATGAGAAGAATCTGAATGTAGGATAAAATTTTGATGAATAGTAAGCAGGACGATGAGGAACAGAGGTGAAATTAATTTTGAGGAAATGAAAGAGAATGATAATGTCTAATTATGTCGCTCCTATTTATAGTGAATTCCATCCAATAAGAACAAAGTAACCAAAGAAGGGAACATTTTGTAGAAAAAGTGACCTTAGTAACCAAAACAGGAAATGGAAAATTTTTAGTGTAACCAAATATGGAAGAATTTGTTATAAAATGACGGTCGTATACGAAACAGGAACATCAATGCGTGAATAGAAACCAAATATGGTTTTTGAATAATACAAGTAACACATGATATGACTACTTGTTTACTAAATAAGGATAGCTGAGTGGGAACGAACTGACATAATTTACCAAAAAGGTCAAGCTATGATAAATTTGTTCAACTTCGTTAAATTTTAAATCAATCTCGGAAAGTGTTTTATATTTGGAACAGAACTTTTGTATCTATATATTTGGGAGCCGAATTCCAAATCGAATTTTTACCCCTTCAGATTTGTAATCTGAATAATAATGAAAAAACAACGCGCTTTGTACAGATGAAGTGATTGCTATGGGGTCAGGAATTGAAATACAGTTCGCTTGTGCTAGATTTCTGTACTGTTCTAAAATTTAGGGAACAGAATTCAAAATAAATAAAATTTTGTACTTGTTAATGTGTAGCTCTGACGATAAATCAAATGATTGTTTCGTTATATAATCATCATATTTGAATTTTTTATTGGAAAATGTTGCGTATTCAAATCCTTTACTAAATCGGGTTATTCTGTTATTCTGAACGCAAATGACCGAGAAATTGTAGAAAAAGTAGGAATCAACATCAATCTCGTCAACTTTGTAAGCATCGGCAACTCCTTCTTTCCTCTTATATTTTTTCCAACAACAGTAAATGATTTTTGATTAACATTTTTCGCAAATGAGCAAAATTTCACGCAATACTCTGTTTATGTAGGTGAAAGTTAAAATTAGGAAACAATTACACAAAATAAAATTGTTAATCTTCAGAATAGTTTCTTTAACACGGGATTTTGATTGGTTGAGAGGTTCCAAGACAATAACGTTATGTTGTACAGTAAATATTTGTTCCTGAAGTATGGATGAATATTTGTTTCCAACATCTTTAACATTGTTGTAAAAACACATTCATGTGCTAATTTGAATTTTCAATACATCTAGATTTGCTTGCAAGCACCGAATTCTGTCAATTGCGGATAGACACAAATTTGAATAGCAGAGTTTGTAAAGATTGGAACAATTTGTTTGAATTTGTTGTGAGTCTGTTTTTGGATTATGGCTGGATGAAATATGAAAACTTATATAAAATGTAACAGAAATGCTTAAGCAGATATATAAGAATGATTTGGTATTTTTGAGTTTACGCCAAGGAATGAAATCACACATTTAAAGTAAATTTTCAAAAAATTTAAGGTATTTTAAAATGGAAGAATCTGATTGCTTTATTCATTATGATCTAGAATGTTCGATTATGACAACAAGCTTCCTAAAATGGAAATGATACATTTCCATATATGGAGTGATGCGTCATAGCTGGTTTCCATTGTACAAAATAATTTCTTTCTTTCTCACTTTGTTTTTTTCACAATTAGTTGCTCGTCACAATACCCGAATTTGTTTCATCTTGTACCAAAACAATGCCTTCTCTCGATAGAAATCTCCCACTGAGATGCAATAAGTGCATCAAAATGGCGGTGAAGAAGATTATGGCAAGACACAAGCAGTCTTGTGATAATGGGGTTTTGTTTTGTCCCAAATGTCCACATTTTAGTACAAAGAAGAAAGAAGACATGAATTACGACATTGCTAAGCATCACGCTCCTAAGGATACAAAGCTAAGTACTGTGTGTACTGTATGCTTGAGGAGTTTCCGAGTTTCTATTCTCTTCAACGACACAGGAGGAGAAAGCACGGAACTTCAACAAAAGTTGGGACAAAATCGAGTGAAAAGCTTAAAGAAGTTCTAGAATCAGAGGAACTGGAAAAAGACAACGTGCAGCTGCAACAAGAACATAGTGCTTTTCAGCACTTTTTTGACGATACTGCGATGGACATTGTTCCAAAGGAGACTTATTTTCTCTTCAGGACAGGACTGAAAAGATGGATTTAGTGGAGACGTGTGCTGAGGAGCGGGAGAATACAAAATGGCGATTTGCTCTGACTACAAAGTAACAATATTCTGCGCTCTCCTAAAAAGCATTCCAATGGGATGTATCGATGCTGTTCTTCCTTAACAGTTACTTAGACGATCAGATGGGAATTGTCTTGTATCGATTGGCTGTGGCGAGACTTACAAAGATTATCTTTGATTATTCCGAGCTATAGCTGTTCATTTATACGGATCATCGGAGCTTGAGACCAATGCAAAATAATTGTTTAGTGAATTCCTGCATGAATCTGGACATGACGCAATCAATTTCAGAGGGGTATTGATCTATCATCTTGTAATTGTTGAAAATGCGATAAAACACAACATATTTATTTACGATATTGACATTGTAGATGGAGATTTTGTTGGTGAACTTGCGAGGAGAAGTGTTGAAATGTATGAGAAAAAATATTAATTTTTTACGGTACAACAACCACATATGCTATGTGGATGATATTAACACATTCTTTAAACGATTCCGTTGTCCCAGTTGCGATACGTTCATTCAGAAAATGGGAAATTTCAACCGCCATGTTAAAACGTGTAAAGATAGAGTACAACATATTTACCTAAAGAGTGTGTATACATTGAGACCTTATTTGATAAATTTGACGGATTTGGAATTTCTTACAACGATGATCAAAAATTGTTCAAAAACTTGGCTATTTTTGACTTTGAATCGATATGTGTACCCTCGAGCAATTAAAAGATACAAACACAACTATTTGGATTGGAAAGCGTGAACCAATCTCTGTCTCTATTTTCTCCAATTTAATTGATGAACCTGTCTTCCTATGCGATAAAGATCCGAAGGCTCTCATTACATCTTTTGTTGAAGCTATTGAAGTCTTAGCAAACAAAAGTAAATCTGAAATACGGACAAAGTTTTCCTCTATTGAAGCAATAATCAGAGCACGAGTTAACGAAATTTGGGAAAATTTAAATAAAAGAAAAGATCAAAACGCTTCAGCATATGAGTTTGAAGATGAACGTGTTGAAGAAGATGATGAAGCTGATATGTCTACGCAATTTCTACAAATGCAGAAAAACCAGCTTTTGGACTTACAGCAACACTTTGAGCGTTATGTGAATACTTTACCTGTGTTCGGATTCAATAGCGGAAAATATGATTTATATCTCATTATGTCCTATCTCCTGCCCTATCTTATTCATGAGCGCGACATTCAACCTACTGTTATTAAAAAGGCAAATCACTTTGTTTCTTTTAAATTTGGTTATGTAAAATTTCTCGATATCCTCAATTTTCTCGGTGGAGCTAATTCATTCGATTCTTTCCTTAAAGCATACAAGACAACTGAGACTAAGGGATTCTTCACCTATGAGTGGTGTGACTCTCCCGAAAAGCTCGATGCAATTTTTCACCCTCCTTACGACTGTTTCTTTGGCAAACTGAGAAATCATAATCCACTGGAGAAGGAATTTACTGATTACACTAAATTGCTTAACAGTGGCTTTTCCCAACAAGAGTCATTAAAAAAGTTGAGGTTGAAAAATGTTCCTCCATCTGGAATTGAAAATTACAATTACCTGAAAGTGGTCTGGGAGCAAGAACAAATGGCTACATTCAGAGACTTTGTCAAGTGGTACAACAACAAAGATGTTGTTCCAACACTGGAGGCAATGCAAAAAATGATGGAGTTTAATCACAACAAGGGTATCGATATGTTAAAACTCGTATGCACTCTTCCGAACTGGGCTAATATCTGTCTTCACAAATGTTGACTTGTGAAGACAGATATTAGCCAAGTTCGGAAGAGTGCATCCGAGTTTTAACATATTGATACCTTTGTTGTGATAAAACTCCATCATTTTTTGCATTGCCTCCAGTGTTGGAACAACATCTTTGTTGTTGTACCACTTGACAAAATCTCTGAATGTAGCCACAAATTTTTTACATTTGTTGAAGCTGACAAGGATTTACATGACAAAATACGTGAGGAAATGACTGGTGGTCCATCTATTGTTTTTACCAGAAAAGCAATAGTTGATCAAACCTTCATAAAAAAACTCTGAAAACCTTTGCAAGTCTATCGTAGGTATTGACGCTAATCAACTCTATCCCTTTTCAATGTGTCAAGAAATGCCCACTGGACTTTACACTTGATGGGAACTTGATACAGATTCTCAAAAATTCAGGGCTCGAACAAGCAGATCTCGAACATTTGAGAACATGGTTATGTCATATCTTCAATCACAACGTCCCGAATGCAAAATTGAGAGCAACTACACAACCGGAAAACAGAAGAAGATTGATTGTTTTAGCGTAGACGGATTTTGCAAACCTTGCAATACGGTGTTTGAAGCCATGGGTTGTTATTTTCATTTCTGTCCTTGTCAGGAAGCTAAAGCAAGTCTCTCGGAAGAAGAAAAGCAGAGAGGGATTAGAAAAGGAGAACATGATGAATTCAGAAGAGATTAATTAAAAAGTAAAGCCTATAGGATTGTTGAAATCTGGGAGTGTAAATGGTGAGAAAGTGTTAAAGAAGAAGAAAATGTTAGAAATCACGTGAGAAAGAACTTTCCTTAAAAACTTCCTTTGAAGCAAGAGTCTTTAATAGCTAAAATAAGAGATGGAGAGATGTTTGGATACGTACAATGTGATTTGGAAGTTCCCGCAGGCTTGAAGTACAAGTATTCAATCTTCCCGCCTATTTTTAAAAATTTCAACGTTAGTCGAGCTGATATTGTGGATTATATGAGAGATTACGCTGTTGAAAACAAATTACTGAAGCAACCTCAGCGAATGCTAATTTCAAGTTTCAATCTGCAAAATGGAACAATTATTACTCCCCTACTAAATTTCTACATCAGTCTCGGTCTGAAATGTACAAGAATTTATATATTTGTACATTACACGCCGAGAAAATGTTTCAACACCTTTGTACAGTCAGTGGTAGATGCTAGAAGGGTTGGCGATGAAAATCCTGATCCCAGCGTTGTTGCTGAGACTATGAAGTTATTGGGTAATAGCTCTTACGGTTATCAGATTATGGACAGAAGCAAACATACAGAGACCAAATATTTGAACGATGAGAAGACTCACAACGCAATCAATGGGAAAATGTTAAAGCGTTTGAACAATGTCTCAAAAGAGCTTTACGAAGTTGAACTAGCAAAATCAAAAATTGAACACTGCGAACCTATAATAGTTGGATTCTTCAAACTTCAGTACGCTAAACTACGAATGTTGGAGCTTTACTATAAATTCTTCGACAGATTTTGCGATGTCAATAAATTCGAGGAGTTAGAGATGGATACAGATTCTCTCTATTTAGCTCTAGCTCATGAGAATTTGTATGATTGTACTCGACCTGCTAAAAAACAAGAATGGGAAGCATTGAGACAGCAGGACTGTAATGACTCTTTTCAAGCAGATGCTATTCAAAATTTCTTTCCTAGAACGTGTTGCTCTAAGCATAAGAAGCATGATAAACGAGAACCAGGGTCTCTTCAAGGAAGAATTCAGATGTACGGAAATGATTTGTCTTTGTAGCAAAACTTATTGTTGCTACGATGCACAGTCTAATAAATACAAGTTCAGTAGTAAAGGTCTCAACAAAGAACACTAGAAGAGAACGGAGATGGACCAATAGAGAAATATCGACGTGTGATGGATGAAATTATCAATCTTACTTCAACAAATAGAGGGTTCAGAACAATAAACCAGTTTTGCTACGTATGAGCAGACAAAGAAGGGACTGTCCTATTTCTACCCTAAGCGCATTGTTCAGACTGACGGTATTCATACAGCACCAATCAACATATAACTGAAATAGTTTTGCTATATCACAGTTCTTTAATATTCACAATTGCATTTACACTGTGTCTGTAATTATATACTATTTTAATTCATGTTTTTTTCCTATCATTGAACTTTTTCCAATTAATGAGCGCGCAAAACACAACTGTTACACAATTGATTCAAACAATCAGGGGAACAATCTTTTCAATTGACAGAAAGCTTAACAATCAAAATTAAACATGTTACATAATTACCCTCAGATAATTATGGTAATTGAAAACCCACGCCAATTAACTTCACAATTTAATATGACCTAAAATTTGTAAACAAAAATACAACATGTCACAAAATTACCCGTCAGATAATTGCAGCAATTAATTACCCACGCCAATTCTATTGTTCTCAAGTAAATACTTAATAACTACACAAAAATTGATATTTTCCCCTCACAATCTCAGCCAATCAGGAGCGTCTCCGAACCTACCCCCGACCTTTGCACCAACTATACTACTGCCATATGTGCATGCGCAAGTACATGCACAAAACCTATACTCTATCTTAATACATGGCGGAACCTATAACTAATCTTAATACATGTCCGCGGCTATAACTAATCTTAAAACATGTCCGCGGCTATAACTAATCTTAATACATGTCGCTGGCTATAACTAATCCTAATACATAACGGCTATAACTAATCTTAATACATGGAGATCCTATTCATAATCTTAATACATGGAGATCCTAATCTCAATACATGGAGATCCTATTCCTAATCTTAATACATGGAGATCTACTCCTAATATTAATACATGTACCCTATCTTAATACATGCTATCTATACCCTATCTTAATACATGTGAGAGGCCCCTATCTCCTGGAAATTACATTATACCCTATCATAATACATGGGGGAGCTCACCCCTCCCCCCCTCGGGGAGGGTAGCTCACCTATATACTACTATTGCCTCCTCAACCGGTACATTGGTGTATAATCTTTTTACATCGAGAGATACCACTAGCTCATCTTCATCCAATTTGGTAGCCTCTAGAGCTGCTCTGGCATCTTTCAAGTTAGTCTCAATATTTGCACCTGGTAACTTCTCGAAAAAGGGAGAGAAATTTATTGAGGTCCTCGTAACTGCTACCGGGTATTGACAGAACAGGCCGAAGCGGCGTACCAATTTTATGTACCTTAGCAAGTCCATAAAGCCTGGCTGGTTGCGATCCAGTTGTCCTGAGCCTGTAATATAAATCTTTTCACTTCTCTCCCTGTTTCATTAGTTGATGCAAACTGCTATTTATCAGTTTTTCCTAGAAAGAATTGTCAGATGAAAATTAAAATATTAGTAGAGTAGGGTTTAGGGTTAGGTCCACGGGTTTTCACCCTGTTGATGCAGTCAAATTTTTCAGTCGGTTAACAGTTTGCTCATGGGGTTACAGCCTCCGCATCTGCAAAAGATCCTCCACGTGCATTTAGAAAAAATGAACGTTTTCAAACATTGCGTTCATTTTTTTTTACATTTATTACACCAAAATTAATTCAATCTTTTTTCCGGAGTTTTTGAAAATCCCGGCCAAAGCCGTTGTACAGATTTTATACAAACAAGAGGAAACGCTTTCAACATTCCGAAACCAGGGACAAAGAAATCCAATAAGAATTTCAGGAGGCGTACAAGCCAAAGCCATTCATTAAATATCATCGCTAAAACTAAATGAACTTGAACTTGCTCACTTATCAAGACCTCTATTAAACAAAATTCACTGGACCTTGGTTGAAAAATATAACTCTTGTACATGGACATTTTACTGTATGTGGTAATTACAACCCTGTGTATAAAATTCAGTGACTGTTATGTGGGACGAAGACGGGGTCTTTCCCAATATAGCCCCCCATGAAGTTAAAGCCCCCCTCATGGTATAATTTTCATGTTTGGGGGGCTCTAGGTTATCTCAACACTAAGCTGGGGTGCTATAATGGGAAAGACCCTGAAGACCCTTGTGTTTTGTACTCTAATGCTTAATTTATTGTTATTATTAAATAATTATAATCATTCTATGAAGATGGAATTCAAATGCATCCACCGATGTTGGTTCTGGATATCTTAAAGAATGCCGAAATTGAGCTAAGTATAAAGAAGGCTGGTGTTAAGTTTTTCAATTTCTGTTCTAAATTAGAACAAATAAATTCTAACAATTTTAATCAATTTCGTTTGGATTTGGCATTTATAGCCGTTTCAGATTATGGATGAATGCGGGACAGAAATCTCAAAAAAGCAGTGAACAGAATCGGAATTTAGTTAATAGCATTTTTCAAGATTTTGAAGCCGGTAAACCACAGATAGAGGACAACAGTCAACTTGATGAAGATCCTGGCGCGCGTGATGTAAATGGGAAAAATGTTTTTCCTGATTGTAATTGGACTTCGCCTGACGATGAAAACAAATGTGACGATGATTCAAAGAAAACTGAGGGACCGGCATTTGTCGGCAAATATTTTTTGATTTTCAAAAGTCAAATTTTTGTATTTGATCTAGTACTTCAATGTCAATTCCCGCCCCCGATACTCATCGCGCGTATTTAATTGCGGTTTCAGCTTTTTGATGTAGATCGCTTCTATCGTCATTAGTTTTTCAACCCCGCGAAATGGATCAAGAATCTCCCAATTTACGTTATGTGTTGTACCACAACATTCAACAAGGTGTTCTCCAACAGGGGAATCCCTCTTTTGATGCTCTGAAATTCTAGTGGTAACATGTCGGCTGGTTTGGCCAACATAGATGGAACTGCATCCTTTACATGTAACTTTATATACCACATGGGATTTCAGATTCTTATCAAAAGGTGATTTCAGTGTGGGCAAGCAAGTTCTTAGCTTTCTTGTTGTGAAATTGATTTAAATATTACACAATTTTTTCAGTCTACTTGCAAAATGTGATATTTCCTCTGTATTGAACCAAAAACCTAAATTTAGGCTCCATATTGTTAAGACTTTTATCTTTTTTAAGATGTTGTTCATTTTGGGGTGGTTTTGCTGTGACCTTTTCCTTTGTGACTATTTTATCCAAAGTCTCATTAACAATACTGGAGGACCATTCCATTGGGTATTGATTTTCAGTCCAATCAGTCCACGTCTCTTGATTTTCCTTAAGAGCTACATCAAAGGACTGCCAGTCACTGGTCGCAATAAAAGTCCTATGCACAGTCCCTTGAATCACATTTCTCTTATGTTGTAACGGTGCACAGCTACGGAAATTTAGGATTATGCCGGTATCAGTTGAATTTTGATACCAATGACAGCCGATTTCCGTGCATACTATGTCATCCACATACCTCTTGAATAATTTCAATTCCAGTGTGTCCTCTTTTTTACCTTCTTCTGCACAATAAGAACAGATCCAAAGAATTTCCTGTATGATCTTATATTCTGTGTCAGTGATACCTTGGCATTTTGAATGAAACCAGTTTTTGCATGATTCGCACTCGACTCCTTTCCCTCGGAAAGGAACGCGTCAGTTACAGTCAATGCATATCACCTTTGTGTCTGAAGTTTTGGTCTCCCTTCACTCTTTTGGTTTCTGCAAAGATTTTTCAAAGGATTTCATCCACAAATTTGCCAAAATTACCGCCAGCGAAGCACCCATTGCTAAACCGTCCGATCGAGTGTACCACATTTTATTACACTTAAAGTGAACATTCGTTACGGCTAGTCTCAAAAGGCTCTTCATAGCTGACCTCGGAATCTCAGGTACCTCGTCACTGGAGTACAGTTCTTTAAGCGCAATTTCAATTGCCTCCTCAACCGGTACATTGGTGTATAAGCTTTTTACATCGAGAGATACCACTAGCTCATCTTCATCCAATTTGGTAGCCTCTAGAGCTGATCTGGCACCCTTCGAGTTAGTCTCAATATTTGCACCTGGTAACTTCTCGGAAAAGGGAGAGAAATTTATTGAGGTCCTCGTAACTGCTACCGGGTATTGGCAGAACAGGCCGAAGCGGCGTACCAATTTTATGTACCTTGGCAAGTCCATTAAGCCTGGCCGGTTGCGATCCAGTTGTCCTGAGCCTGTGATAAATCTTTTCTATTCTCTCCCTGTTTCATTAATTGATCCAAACTGCTATTTATCAGTTTTTCCTAGAAGGAATTGTCAGTTGAAAATTAAAATAGTAGTAGAGTAGGGTTTAGGGTTAGGTCCAAGGGTTTTCACCCTGTTGATGCAGTCAAATTTTTCAGTCGGTTTTTAGTTTGCTCATGGGGATACAGCCTCCGCATCTGCAAAGGATCCTCCTCGTGCATATAGAAAAAAATGAACGTTTTCAAACATTGCGTTCATTTTTTTTACATTTATTACACCAAATTTAATTCAATCTTTTTTCCAGAGTTTTTGAAGATCCCGGCCAAAGCCATTGTACAGACTGTATACAAACAAGAGGAAACGCTTTCAACATTACGAAACCAGGGACAAAGAAATGCAATAAGAATTTCGGGAGGCGTACAAGCCAAAGCCATTCATTAAATATCATCGCTAAAACTAAATGAACTTGAACTTGCTGACTTATCAAGACCTCTATTAACCATAATTTACTGGAACTTCTTTGAAAAATATAACTCTTGTACATGGAAAATTTACTGCATGTGGTAATTACAACCCTGTGCATAAAATTCAGTGACTGTTATGTGGGACGAAGACCGGGTCTTTCCCAATATAGCCCCCCATGAAGTTAAAGCCCCCCTCATAGTATAATTACCATGTTTGGGGGGGGGCTCTAGGTTATCTCACCACTAAGCTGGGGGGCTATAATGGGAAAGACCCTGAAGATCCTTGAGTTTTGTACTCTAATGCTTAATTTATTGTTATTATTAAATAATTATACTCATTCTATGAAGATGGAATTCAAATGCATCCACCGATGTTGGTCCTGGATATCTTCAAGAATGCCGAAATTGAGCTAAGTATAAAGAAGGCTGGTGTTAAGTTTTTCAATGTCGGTTCTAAATTAGAACAAATAAGTTCTAACAATTTTAATCAATTTCGTTTGGATTTGGCATTTATAGCCGTTTCAGATTATGGATGAATGCGGGACAAAATCTCAGAAAAGCAGTGAACAGAATCGGAATTTAGTCAATAGCATTTTTCAAGATTTTGAAGCCGGTAAACCACAGATAGAGGACAACAGTCAACTTGAAGAAGATCCTGGCGCGCGTGATGTAAATGGGAAAAATGTGTTTCCTGATTGTAATTGGACTTCGCCTGACGATGAAAAAAAATGTGACGATGATTCAAAGAAAACTGAGGGACCGGCATTCGTTCTAGCTGAAATTGATGAAAAATCTCAAGAATCAACTGAAGAGCAATTGGAGCCAATTGAATTGGACGAGAGGTTAATTTTAAGGCAGTTTTCTTAGCTCAAATTGGGGCCCTTTTCCATTATAGACCCTACCAAAATTTAGATTTAGTCCCTTGCTTATTGTCTAATTACCGTAGTTGGAGTCGGTAGGTCCTATCCCCTTAAAATTAATGGTCTTTAATGGAAAAATTCGTTCTTAGTTGCCCTCAAACAAGCTGTACCGCAATTATTTTAATCATGTTGGTCTTTCTTTCTTAATGCAATTTTTCGTACAACAATCTTTTCGTCCGAGTTTATTTTGTCTGACGGGTTTTTTACAATTCAAAGAATTTGAATTGTATTGGGGCACTGTCTTTTTTTTACGACTCGAAGAGGAGTATTGGTTTTCTTAAGGTTTTTTTTTACTTGAAAACTTTGAAAATCTTTGAACATTTTTAATGCCACTTGAAGTTCTCTTCATATTTGCGATTGGCGCTTATTGTGCTTGTTGGCGATTTGCATTGCCTGATCAGGACAATGTATTGTAGAGAGGCATTTTGCGCTTAATTGTGTCATTTATGCTCTAAGAAATGTTTATTTTTCACGAAGAGCCTGATAGTTTTTGTAATTTTGTCCTGATCTGTTTTCTCTACTTCGCTGATTTTTGAGTTAACTTGAATTATTTCAGATATTAATTGCTCCATCTCGTTTTAAATTTTTATTTTTATTGGGTCGTTTTTCTCAGTAACAATTTCACAACCATATTTCAAAAAAGAAGTTATAAATTTTTTTTATTCACTAATGATGAACAAATTTTTTCTGTCCGAGACATAATTGAATGATTGATCTGAACTGCTCCCGATACTATACTTCCTCTTGCCTTCATTGCTTCTGTTACATAGCTAACGCTGGGAAGAAGAAGAAGAAGAAGAAGAATTTATTTCTCTGATACAAAATAATAATACTAGCAACACAAAGTCTAATATATATTTAGCACAGAGGGGACAGCAGACGGAACCAATTAGTTCACTTGAAGCTGCCCTAATCCAATAACATTGTATTACAGAAAATGAATAATTATCAACTAAGTCCATTTAAGTATCCCAATCTCACCAAAGCAAGTAAAAAAAACGAAACATTAAAAAAAAGAGTAACTTAAAAAAAATTGAAATTGTTTTGCATTTTAGCTACCTGACTGATGTAGAGCATGCTGAGAGGCTTTGAAGTGATGCATGATTTGTTTGAGGGAAGGGGTACGTTACATTGATCAAGGTTAGGTTCTGACACCCAAGTGTCAAGATTCCAAAACCCAAGATCTATGTAACGTTGACAGACTTCCCCCCCCCCCTGCAACGAACAACCCGCACCACTTTTGTGGCCAGGAATTCTTAGAAGTTCGTTAGGAGGAAGTCTGACTGCTCTATTCACTATACTATACTTTAACTATCCAAACACAAAGTCAGTTAAGTCTATATTGCCTAGAATATATAGATCCCTTATACTATGAACAATTTTGGGAAAAAATGCATTATCTATCTCAAGAGGTGTTTCAAGAACACCGTTTTCAATCAGCAAGTTGAACAATTTAGCTCCTCTATAGGCTAACGAACATTTTTTAAACCTGTTTGAATTGGTAGGCAATTTTAGAAGATTTTTTTGAGCACTGCGCGTTAAACGGGGGTTTTCTTTATATTGAAACAGGTTATTCATATATTCCTCCGAATGCAATTTTCCAGCAGAACGAAGAACACATATCAGAAGCTCATATATGTACAGTTCATAGACCCAAAGAATTTTATTCTGGACAAAAAGATTACCAACATGCTCGTCTTTTTTCATGAAATAGATTGTACGCAATATTTTCTTTTGAAGAATATGAATAGGCTTTAATGCATTCAGCGATGTACATCCATAAACTAAAATTCCATACTGAATTATAGGTTTAACGTTTGTATCATAAAACCTCAGCAAGAAAACTCTAGGAACTAAGTGCCTTAGCTTGCACAAAATTCCACACTGAACACTAATTTTTTTACGAACTGTTTCGATATGGTAATTGTACTTAAGTTGATTGTCCAAAACGATTCCTAAGTACTTGCAGTGCGATTGGGAAACTTGACACGATCCAGCTATGTTTAGATAACTAGAATCTGGAGTCACATTTTTGAAATTAACATGAACCGTTTTCTCTAAATTCAGTGTTAATTTGTTATTTAACAGCCAAGTGTTTACACTAGCTAGATCCACTTCCAGCTCATTTTTGGAGCAGTTAATGCCCGCAATGTTAGTATCGTCAGCAAACAGAAACACGTCACTGCTATTACATGCCTTAGGGAGGTCGTTTATATAAATGATGAACAACAAAGGGCCTAGAATTGAACCTTGAGGAACGCCGTATTTTATATCAGACAGCTTAGATCTTACACCATTTACTTCAACATACTGTTTACGATTGCTTAGAAAACTTTTCATCCAATTTTTACAAGGACCCACTAAGCCATAAAGATGAAACTTTCTGAGTAAGATTTCATGGTCAATTGTATCAAAAGCTTTCTTTAGATCAATGAAGACAGTTGCCGTTGTTTTTTTTTATCATTATGTGCTCTTACTTTTTCCGTAAATTCAGCTATGGCATCAATAGTACAATGCTTGCGCCTAAAACCAAACTGATTCTTTTGTAAGAGATTGTTGCTTTCAAGATAATTATAGATCCTGGAGTAAGCTATTTTTTCAAAGATTTTGCCCCAACATATTAAAAGATAGATGGGCCTGTAGTCATTACAGCAAGCTTTATTTCCTGATTTGAAAAGGGGAAAAACTTTTGCGATGGACAAGGCAGTAGGGAAAATACCCTGATGGAAGGACATATTAACTAGTTTTGATAGATAGGGAGCCACTACGTCTTTACAAGCCTTTATTACATTGGAACATACGTCGTCTAAACCACAAGAAGTTTTATTTGATAGGTTATCAATGACATCAGATATCTCCTTTACATTGGTATCATAGAACCAGATTGAAAAATTAGTGTGCTGACTGAAAGCATTGCTATTTAAGGGAATTTGAACACATGAATTGACGAGTTTTTCTCCAACAGAAGAGAAAAAAGTTCATTTCTTGCGCTACATCAAATGGTTTTGTTAATTGTCCGAACTCCGTTTCCAACATAGGTATTTGATCTGACTTTTCATTTTTGCCCTGAAGATCATTTAATATTTTGAAAACTTTCCTCGAGTCACCCAGACATTTTTCAAATTTCTTAAAATAGTAATTACGCTTGCATCTCTTGCTCTCTTTTTCAACTCGGTATCTCAAAAGTAGAAATTTCTTTCGCAAACTGGCGTTATTCCGATCTTTGGACCATTGGCCATGTGCTTTATTTCTTTTGTTGATTAAATTTTTTAGATTGTTAGTTAACCATTTAGGCTTCAGATTTGATTTATGACAATAAACTTTCATAGGAGCATAATGATCAAAAACCAGCTGAAAACAATGTTGGAAGGAATTGAAGCATTTATTCATTTCACCCTTTAATTCAATTTTTTGCAACTGATGACTCAATGTAAAACAAAACATCTCTGACTTCACTTGAGATTTTGTAAACGAGATATCTCGAAAATTTAACTCTGGTTTAAAATTGCTATGTTTCGCAACAATTTCAAGGGAAATTGGATAGTGATCTGAAAAACTTTCATCTTTGTGAGTTTTAATCTTGCCTTCCACATTTTTTGTTATAAAATGGTCGATACAGGAATCCGTAGAAGTTGAAATTCGTGTCGGATCGCTATTTAGCAGCTCGAAGCCATTACTATTAATAACATCAAAATAGGCTGCTGTTAGATCATTTTTCTTCAAAATGTTGATATTGAAATCACCACAAATGATAACGCTGCAGTCTTTTTTACTTAAACATTCTAAGGTTTCTTCAAGGCGTGCAAGAAACTCCATTTTGTTATTTCTCGGAGGATTGTAAACAACCAATATGAAGTAGTATTTTTTATTTGCTTCTACTTTAATCAGAAGGCTTTCATCTAAGTTGCACTGTTCCTCAGCGACTAATTTTACTGCTTCTCGGCATTGAATCATTACACCTCCTCCACGGTAGGGTCTTGTTTTAGAAACGAGCGTTTTATAGCCTGATAACTTGAAGTAATACGGTGTCATATTATCTTTAAGCCAGGTTTCTGTTAGACAAAGAATATCAGGGGGTGACTCGAGGTAGCCTAGTTGTGACTCTAGTTCATCATAATGTTTTACTAATGATCTAGTATTAAGATGAAAAATTATTAAAGAAAGCTGATCAGTTTTTGTTTTCGGCAACTTTTGATTCAATTGCTAAAACGATGGATTATCAAAGCAGAATTGTACATCCTGTAATTCGTATCCCAGCTCAATACCTCCTTCATACAGTTGACGAACACAATGTACTTTATTATTGTCCTTCCATTTGTAGAACAAATTTCCCTCTCTTGTCCATGTCGATTCTATTCTTGTGTCGCTTTTCATCAAATTGTGGAACCTTAGTCTGGCTCTCGTTAAGTCTTCAACAATCGAAACGTTCATGGTTGTGTCATTTTCTCTCAGCTTTCTCTTGTTTCTTAAAATTTCAACTTTGCTTACTCTTCTGGTGAAACGAACAATAATGGGTCTTTCGTTCTTATTGGATGGAAGACGATGAGCAATCGAGATGTCTTTTTTATCCAATGCTACTCCAATATCGGATGCCAGCTCCACTACATTGCTTATTGTTCTATCGCTAGACTCCCAAATCGTGCGATTATTTGCATCAGTTGTTATGCGCTCAGACATTCCCATTATTCGCAAATTGTCTCGCCTATTGTAGTTCTCCAACATTTCTGTTTCTGATAACATCTTCAATGTCAGCTCATCTTTTTGATACCTCATTTGCTCTCGAATGGAATCTGTTGCTGAATAAATTTCTGATTTTACTTCATTTAAAATTTCCTCCTTTGTGCCATTTAAAACTTTTTCAATCATTTCTTCGATAGCCTGCTTTACTGAACACTTCACCTCATCAATAATTTTGGGAATAATTTTTGCTACTGCTTCATCAATGAAACTTGATACGTCCAGATCACCGTTTTCTTTTAATGGGCTCAATTCACTTCTAGTTCTCTTCTTTTCAGATTTACCGACTGGTGTTTGCAGCGGTGATTGATCATGGAATCTAAGTTGAGGCATATTCACGTCTACTGAGTCATCTAAACGCTCTTTTTGAAAGTTTTCATGTTTTTTGGCAGGGTTATTTAGCATGCCTCGCTGGCTCATCTCTGAAACTATTTAATAAGTTTATCACAACAATTAGGCTAATGTGTTGTGTTTATCACAGTAATTAGTGTTGTCTTATAAAAAAAACTTTCAAGATGCGTAGACGGTAGTTGAGATTATTCGAATCGCAAATTTTCACTGCCACAAATTAGTATCATAAGCAGCTTTGTATGCTTTTTGTTTTGTGAAAGTTTTCAGAATTACATGGTTTTCAGTAAGTGAGACCCCACCTGTTTTCAAAAGCCAAATGGATTTTGCTCTTCTTGCCCTCTTGTAAGGTCCCCATTTTTTGTAACATTTTAAAAAGCAAGTGTGTGCTTCTCGAGGGTACTGAATTTAATGTGTTTAATCTAAGTTTAATGTAACTTGTTTTTTGATAACTTGGATACCACAGGTTTTGAAGATTGTTTGGTAGACAGACCTTTTTATTTCAATTGTGTAACCTCCTTTGCTTTATCGATAACAATCAGTAGTAGTGAAAGCAACCAGGTTGTCACAATTTGCTGTTTTCCTAATTATACTCCAGGACTTTTGTTTTATTTCTCAATTTTTCGTGAGGATTGCTTCAATTCACTTGCTTTTTCTGGTTTCTATAAATCTGCATAAATTCATTTTGACTTCCTCTACATGCTCTTCAAACTACGATTTAACTGAAATGAGAACGGTTTCACTGAATGCACGCAACGTGATTCTGCTGTTCCGTTGATGATTTTGGGTTCGTTCCCGATTATCTTGATAAAAAATGAAAACATAATTGTTTTAATTTTTGTAATTTTTACCACTACAGCCACTTTTACTCATGTTTGTGACTTCAACATTTTTTCTGAGATAAATAAAGTTTTATAACAGTTAACTTGGAATTGGAAGGCATCATTTTGTCCTTTGAATTGTTAAAAATCTCTAAATTCGCAATGAGTTATAGACAAAGACTGAGGATGCATAATCAAAACCGTCCATAATGCAAAAGAGATCAAAAAAATATTATATTTCATAGAAACATGTTTGAGGAAAATTTTAAGTTGAAACAAGTAGTTTATGTTTACTTAAAACACGTTTGAGAAATAATATGAGTGCAATTAAGTGTTCTTTCGTAATTGAAGATTACTCAGATTTTGCGTTCTTCTGAAAAGTCAAATATTTTTACCTGTTTATTTTTTCACGAAGTTCAGCTAATTAATGTTAAATTTTTCCTTGGCAGATTAATATAAACATTGTTTGGTGCTACAACAATTTCTGAAATATCATCGGATTTTTGGACATGATGTTTTCAAATGCTTATGTGGGAACATCCCTTGCCACGCACAGAACAAGCGAACATTCTTGTTTTGTTTTGTGTCAGTTTATAGTGAATCTATGTTAGCTTTTATTTTTCTTTGTCAAATCAGTTGTTTTATGTAGGAAATTAAATTAAGAGTTCTTTGTTTTTAGGGCAATCAAAGCTTTGGATTTGAAAGAAGACGCAAACAAGCTTTATGTGGACAAGCGAATTGAAGATGCACTGCAATTGTATACAGAAGCCCTATCTATTTGCCCAGTATCACGGAGAAAGGAACGAGCTGCCCTCTATGGCAACAGATCTGCGTGTTGTGTCCAGCTTGATCAGCACAAGATAGCCATTAGAGAGTGCTCAAAGGTATGACGAAACTGGTGATAGAAAAGTTTTTGAACGAGAACAATGATATTGTTCCGACCATTTTGTTTAATTGGTCTATGAATGATTGTTTTGCGCTTTTTTGGAATGATGGCTTTCGAATTTTGTAGCGATTATTGTGCGGTGCCGATTAACCGAAAAAGTGTTGGTCAAGTAACATATGATAGTTGATCTCACGCCTCCAATGTCAATCTTCAAAGTTGATGCCGTTTAGTGTGCTCATTTTAGTCTCTAGTCGTTATTCTATGGCTAAAATTGCTTCCGCTGGCTAAAAGTATTGAGACAAAAAAGTGGCTCAATTTAAAGGCTTCAAACTGAGCAAAATTTTAAAGAAGCAGATAGTCATCAAATGGAAACTACGCAATCTCGCTTTCGTGTTTTAGGCGTTGGAGTTTGACCCTCAATATCTAAAGGTGCTTAAGCGGCGAGCAAAGTCCTACGAGAAAGTGGAACAGTTAGAGCAAGCTTTAGAAGATTACAAGAAAATAGTAGAAATGGACCCTTCTGATCACATCGCGAGAGAACGTGTTTTCAATTTACCCAGAGAGATCAATGAAAGGAATGAGAAATTGAAAGCTGAAATGATGGGAAAGTTGAAGGACCTTGGCAATATGTTTTTAAAACCGTTTGGATTATCAACTAATAACTTCAAATTGAATCAAGATCCAAACACAGGTGGCTACAATATACAGTTCTCTCAAAACTCATCTGGTGAATAGGTTTTTACTATTTATTTTATTTCACTTTGATTAAATAGATTCTAAATAACTTTTTAGTTGCAAAGACACCTCAATAAAAAATTGATTACTGATTAGACGTTTTCATTGAAAAGTATGCGGACAATGATAAGACAGGATCAAATCGGTACATTCCCAGTTGTATTTGAGATATTCTGAGGGACAAAGTTAGCGTTAGCGAACTGATCAAGTATAGACTAAACGCTCAAATTGTAATTAATTGCTCTTGAAAGTAGTTCAGCAATTATTGTAAACGTGTGTCTTTTTGCGACTCGAAGAGGAGTATTGAGTTTCTACAGGTTTTTACGACTCGGAGAGGAGTATTGATATTCTACAGGTTTTTTTTAGCAGAAAGCAAGTTTGTTCATGACTTGAATTCTGACTTCTTTCTATTCGAGCTTTTACCTCCGTTTTTGATTGTTGACTTCTGTTTTCGAACATTGGACTTGAACAATAGCTTAGTTTGTAATGTATAGCAATTGATATCAGTCTGTAATTCAAGGTGAAGAGGTCAATTTGAGAAAATTTGATCCCATTTAACTACCTAAGCCGCCCCAAAAACTACCCTCCCCCCCCCCACCACTACCACGTACCTATCCCCCCCCCCAACGTACCTACCTACCCACCCACCCACCCACGTACCTACCCCCACTTACATACACCCCCAGCACCACCTACCAACCCCTCCCCCCACCAGCACCTACCCACACCCCTGAACTGAAAAAATTAACGCTTTTTATGTTATATTGGTCTACTATTTTTGTTATTTCTAGTGTTTTTTTTCGATATTCTGGTTTTGTCCAAGTTAGGGTAGAGATTATTTTGCACGACGATTCCAGTCGTTTCCGGTATTCTACCGGCTATGTTTTTTTGGCAGAAAGCAAGTTTGTTCATGACTTGAATTTTGACTTCTTTCTGTTCGAGCATTTACCTTCGTTTGTGATTTGATTGTTGACTTCTGTTTTCGAACATCGGACTTTAACAGTAGCTTCGATTGTAATGTATAGTAGTTAGGAACTGCCGGTTATGTTAAAGGTGAAGAAGTCATTTTGAGTTTTTTTTTTCCTATATAAGTCACCCCTAATTATCTAAACTACACCGCACAAAGCCCCCGCCAACTATCTACCCCCCCCCCCCCCCCCAACACGTACCTACCCGACCGCCCCCGCACGCTCACCCCCAACTTACCCCCACCTACCCCTTCCCCCTCACTTCACTTAGCTACCCCCCCCCCCAAATACCCCAGCACTACCCACCTCTTCCCCAACCTATCTACTGACCCACCCACCTACCTACCCCCCCCCAACCACCTACCTACCCCCCCCCCCCTACCTACCCCCCAAACTACCCCCTCCCTTCAGCTAACTACCCCCACCTACCCCTACCCCCCAAACTACCCCCTCCCTTCACCTAACTACCCCCACCTACCCCCCTCCCAACTACCACAGCACTACCCACCTCCCAAACCTATCTGCCCACCTAGCTACCCTCGCACGTAAAAAATTGTCTGCATTTCAAAAACACCTTAATGTGGTTTGTTGGGCAACTTTTGTTTTTTTTCTCTTGTCTATTTTGATGTTCTAATTTTGGTAAGTTAGTTTAGAGATTATAGTGCACGACGATTCGAGTCGTTTCCGGTATTCTACCGGCTACGTTTTTTAATGCAAAATTTTCGCTTGACAATTTTGTCTTTCGATTGACTTTTACGCCCTTGACTTTTTGCATTTCGCGTGATCTAAAATTCTCTCTCAATCACAATCTCAAGCAGCTGAACTCAATTGGCGGCAATTTAATACTAAAAGTCAAAGGAAAAGTGCTCCGAAACTGGTGTCATTTTTTACTTTAAATCTTAGTAGTGGTATATGTTAACCTCTAATGTGGTTATTTGAAGCCCACTATAGAACTTCTTAGTCGCATTTAGGCTCCCCCTCCCCCCCCCCCCCCCCCCGACTGAAATAGGATACAATTGATTAGAGCTCTCACTAGTCGTTCAAGAGCAATTCTTCCGACGTTTAGTCGGTTATGTTTTTTACTTGTTAAACTGCCTGTTTTGGGGAGGATTTTCTGTTGCTACTCGATTTCCGTTTTTTTTTCTGAATTTTAAACACATTGACTATAAAGGGATCGAATTTGAAATGCTTAACTTCAAATGATGTAGGGATGACGAAGTTGAACCAATTTAACGCGGGGAGGACGTTTATAATTATCACGGAAGATTTGCAAGTTCCTTTATCTCCCTGAGTACTCCTGGCATCTTGTTTACAATTTAAAAGGTTAAGGTTCAATCCATTTACGCTGATTCATATAAAATTCAAAACAAACAGAAAATCAGGTGCCTAAAATTTTCCCAAGAAACAGGCAGTTCACCATATAAAATCGGAATTTGAGCTTTCAGTTTTGACAAAAAGTGTACTGTGTTAGGTATACTATGTATCGTCCAAATTGGCAGGGTTTTAATGGCAGCTGTGATGACATCAAAATTAATTGAGTTCAGTTCTAATTGACCATTGATTTTTCGAACATCTTCATTTAATAAACAGTGTGCTCGTTGAACCGTTCTCGTTAAACAGTGCGCAACATGACCTTTGTTTCCGTTTGAGTTTTATGCCATTTTTTACGCAATGCATTTCTATACATGCGATGTTGTTCTTCTTAAACAATGAATATTACCACACGGTTGTTGACGGTACCGAGAAGTTATCAAACTCTGAGGCGAAGCCGAGGTGTTATAACTTCGAGGGCGATTACAACCGTGTGGTATTTTTAAATCAACACCTGTTGCAATCATTTCAAAATTGAACACAGTTTTATTGGTTTTCATTTTTATTTTTTGTGGACAAATACATTTTCAAAGGTAAGTGATATTTCTTCGGATCTGTTCTTCGTTTTGTCCTCATGCGCCCCCTCCCACACATACACGCGCACACACACAACAACACAGCACACCCTCACCACACACCCAAACGCATACACCACAAACACCAAACACACAACACACACACACCACCACCCACACACACCAAGTGTTTTTAGACTACAAGTTTATCAAACTGTTTCCATCATTATACTACGGGTTTATCACCACTCTTTTACACTGTTTAGTTAGTAACAGTGGCTATAGAAGAGTGTGATAAACTCGTAGTCGAATGCTGAAGTGTTTTTCCAGTGTCGATCTGGCATTAAAATTTATTACACTGGCAGTTTATTTAACTGCTATTATCTCAACAGGTGTTGATGTATGTGGCATCCGTTATTGGTGTGATTTTTTGCTTGTTTATTTGACATAATAATGCACAGCCGGTTATTATAGCTTTTTTTTCTGTAACATAAAAAATTGTATTGGTGCTCTGTGTCGGTAAGCAAAGAGCGGAGAAAAAGTTAGTTATTTTCTTTTTTTCCTTCTTTTAAAATGGAGTGAGCGAGAGAAGTAGAAGTGAAAATAATTTTTGCTTTGTGGGTGAATTTTCACGTGTTTATTTTTCAAACGGTTAAGGGAAGTTCAAGTACTTATCAAGTTTTCTTACAATTCGTAGACTCTTAAATATAATTTAGAGCAGTATGTGCCAGTTTCTGTTTTCGATGATTTTCGAGCCATTTTTTATCTTCTATCAATTTTTTCCGTGTTGAAGGAAGCAATATTGAATGTTGTAAGTTTTCCGCATATTTGAGTCGACCGATCGATGTGACATGTATCAATTTGATAGTCTTTTAATGAATCTTTGATTGAGTCTTTATTGGTTTAGGCCCATTTTAGTAAATTTTTGGATTTTTTCCCCTATTAAATTTAAGTGACCTCGCTTTCTGTTCCTAGTCTTTCAAAAAGTTTTTGTGTTTTATTGTTTTTATTTGCTTTTTGGTGTTTTCACCCCCCTCCTCCCCCTCCCCCTAATACACACCCTGACTTTAGAGTACCCTAGCCTCATTTGGCTAATCCCATACAGCTCGTCGGGCGTTTTAGAGCAGTTCGCCCCAAGGTTGTGGGTTATGTTTTTGCTATAAATGTGTTATTATGCTGGCTCCATTTTCATCTTTTGTTGCTTCTGAGAAAGTTATTTTAGGCCCTATTTCAAGTTGATGATTTCACATTTTCCATTTTCTTATTTTCACGTTTTGGAGTTTCCTCTCTGGTGAACAATAATGGAGCCATGCAATAAACTTAGAAAGTTGTTAGTGTTCATCTGTTTTTTTTTAATTTTGATTCCATGAGTTTTCCAAATTGCTGTTAATTTTTCTCATCACATTGGTTTTTGACGTGTAGCATGCTAAAACCAATGTCGAGTTGGACTTCTGTAATTTCGGGAGTCGTCACGCTGTCTATTTTTTGATAGGTCTGTGAGAATCAAAAGTCGGAAGTTGAGCTTTAACTCTTCATTTTAGTTTTCTGGCGTACAGTAATTAGTTTTGCTTAGTTTTGAATTATTAGTGCCTTTTCAAATAACTTTTAGTTTTTAAGATGTAATATACTGCTATCTTTGTAATTTTGGCATGTCTAGACAATTTTGAGGTTTTTTGAAATTTTAAAAGCTTCTGTAATCTGAAAGGATCATTTAGGAATGCAATTACATATTTCGACGTGGTGTTTGTTTTGATGGGTTTATTTGTAATTGTGATTTTTTGAATAAACCGTTGACAATTAGTTAAATTTTGCATTTCGTTTTTTAAACCGTTTCTTCAGACGCGAATTATTCCCAAAACGACTAGATGTCACGTTGACTTAAGAATCAGGACAAAACTCACGTGAAAACAGGCTTAGAAAGCATAATTAGTTCTGATAATGCTGTCAATGCACTACATGGAAACGAAGGTTTCGCTACAATACTGAAAAAATACTTGAAACCAAGTCTGGAAAACAATCAAACATTGAATGCAATCAACCAAACAACAATACTTTTTATGAGGCAATAAACAGTAAACTTTAAAAATTAATTCTATCAAATCAGACTTTAAAAATGAATTCTTGTAATTTGGTTTTCTTGTACAAATAATTTTTATTCGATGCTATATGGAAATGTTAACCTCAAAAATTGATACCACAGTGTTTTGCAGAGCCGGAAAATGCGTTTCAAGTTCAAAATTGGCACATATTTCTATTTTTTAGTTAATTTTTGGCCTTTTCTATTAATTGCTTCATTTTTGGATCTTTCAGCCTTTTTGTCAAAAATCAGGTAATGAGGCAACTTCCGTTTGATAATTCATATACTCAACGCCTCTTTTTACCTCAATGTAGTTTTGCTTTAAAAAATGTACATATGCTAATCCGATGTTGGTAGTTTTTTTCCAATTTTTTTGTCAGTTTTTTTACTGCTATTTCGATTTAAATAGTCTTTTTGTGCAACATGAGGTACTTTAGTTTTGTTTCAATAAAAATTCAATCTTTTTTTGTCGTTAAATTTTCGAAAAAACAGTTAAACTTTTTTCATATATGCAGTGTTAAGTTTTTTGACCATTTTTTGCAAAATTTTTCAATGTTTCGTATGGTTGAATTCTGCTTTATCTTTTTTTTGTTTTGTTCAGAAGGATGGATCTTTGTCTTGGATTACTCGTTGTCTTTTCTATGTCTTGAACGCTGAACCATGAAATGTATTCGTTTTTCTTGATTTTTTAATTTGGTTTTTTACTTTCAAAAATCAAGAATTAGTGTTTTTGTTACTGTGTTCCTTACATTGTGTCTATATTCTTCACATTCTAATTTGTATCATTCCACTTTTGTCCTGGCACCTACTTTTTTATTCGTTATTTTGCTTTTTTCGTTTTATTGATTGTTAATAAATTTAGATTTTAGATTTTCGCTTTTTAGATTTTCGTCATTTCTTTGGTTTGCAATTGATTTCATTCAGCATAAAGCAGTACTGAGAATTTGCTAGAAAGCCTTTAAAAAAAATTTCCACTTAATATATTTTGCCATTTTTGGCCTTGGTATCGTTTTAAAACAATTTTTTGCCTTTGAATATTTGTTTTTGTCTTTTCTATGTTTTTTTTATTTTTGAATTAGTATGAAATCATGTTGTCTAGCATATATACAACAAGGAAGAAGTATGTATTGTTTTGTCTTAATTGCAGTGATTAGAAATTTAATTGTAGTGGTTTTCTGTTTCTTAGTTTTAATCTTTTTTTTTTTCAAAAATTCCACTTAGTTTCGAAGATTATTATCTGACGTTTGCTTTTGCGATCTTTTTTGAGATTAAAATCATGTTTTTAAGGGCAATTGATAGCCCTGTCAGCTTTTTCAGCCTAACAGTATTTTGACCATCCTAATTTTTTCGATTTTAACGTTACCAAACGTTTTCACTAATAAAAAATTTTGCTGCATTTTGTTTCTCTTAGTGACAGTGGTTCAAATTTCATCTATTATTAGATCATGCCTGGGGAAGTGTTGAGTTATTGGTTTAATACAAAAGTTAATGGCTTCAGCCGCAATTACGGCTGTTTTGTGAAGTTTTGGCGCTTCGAGTCGCTTCCGGAATTCTTCCTGCTATGTGTTTTCATTTCGTCAAGATTTTTTAACGACCATATGACATCACAACCACTTCAAATTTGCTTTTTGTTCATTCGTTCATGCGATTTCAACTAAATTGGGTGTGTGACGTTATTTTTCACTCTTAGTGGAGCGAGTTTTTTTGTTCATTCGAGTGATTAAATTTTTGTTCACACTTGACTTACCTCACTCTCAAAAATGACTGAAATTGGCTTTTCAACTCTAACTCAAAGAGAAAAGGTCAAAATTGTATTTCTTTCTAATTGAAGGTTATTTGAGAGCAGCTATTAGAATTAGCAATAAGTTGCAGATTCCTGATCAAAATATACATAAAAAGCTTTAAAAAATGTTTTTTGTATGTTTCTTCTATCTTTTTGAGACTGCAGGTCTACGAAGCTATTGCGGCTATTTTCTGGCAATCTGCCAGCTATGTTTTCTTTTTCCTAATAATGTGAACATTTTGATATTATCAGTTTCATGCGAACGGGTTTTGTATTTATATGTGCTTTTTTATTTTAGGAATTATTTGAACTTTTCAGTTTTCTTTTTCAGTTAGTATTTTGTTAGTTGTTTTTTGTTAGTAGTTTAGCGAATCTTAGTTTTTTATTATTCTTCTTTGTTTCGTTTTGTTTTGGCTTGTATTTGTAGACACCATTTGTTTGAAGAGTTGGTTTTCACGACGGAGTTTTTTCTATACTTTTTTCGGAGTATTTGGTGCTTTGTTTTATGATTTATTCCACGGTCAAATTTTGATCATTTTAAAGCGGATTATAGAATGTCATTTTTGTAGTATTTGCTCGAATTTATAAGTAAATGTGAGAAAATTTTTGTGTGGATAAAATTTTGCTGTCTAATGTTCTGCTCCATCTATTTTGCAGCAACGCTTAAGTAGTATAGGGAGCGAAAAATTGAGTAGTTACTAGGCGTGACTTTTTTGAAACTGCCTTTAAAGTGGAGTGCGAAACGTGTTTGGACACATTTTCAGTTTTTCCGAGGGAATTTTACGTGCGCTGTTTTTACTCCGTTTTCAGTGTTTTTTTTTTCTTTTGAGTGGTGTTAAAATGATACACATGTGTTCTAATTGCATATATTTGCAATTGCTTGAATTCATCTATGGGCATTTATTGCTTTTATGACTTTGATACTGTTTGTAGTCAAAAAGTTTTAGTGAATATTTCAATTTCCCCTTTTTTAATTTTTCTCATGTCCTATCACTTAGTATCATTTATGACAAGTCCTATTGTTGCTTATTGGACATACTCGATTCTAAATAATGGTGTGGCTCCATAGTTAGTTTTTTTTTCTGACTTTGGCACTATTTGTTCTCAAAAATGTTGTGAATTTGTTTTTGTTTAGTGCACGTGTTTTAAATTTCGTTGTCGTATCACTTATCGCCTTAGGGAAAATCGCATAGGTTCCTAATATAGATTAAATTATTAAATAGAGATCGAATTAGTTTTTTTCAAATTAAGAGGCTATTGATTCGTATGACTTTTAAGAAGTTTCGATTTTTTTTAGCTTTGGTAGTATTTATTGTTACTTTGCCTTATATCAGTTTCATTAATGACAGGTCTCATCAGTTGCTATCAGTGCTTAAATCAATCTCGTTAATTGGCGCATATCATGGATATTGATTTCTATGAACTATACCCTGTTCGGTTTCAAAAGTTATTTGTGAAATTTTGAGTTTTGCATGTTTTTTTTTGTACTTATCACTTATTCTCAACAATGACAGGTAATGAAGGTTCGTATTGAATACATATTTAATCAAAAAAATTCTGCAGTTTGTTACTAATGCTATCGTTGACTACTGCTGATGTTGAAAAAGTGTAAGCGAGTTCTTTAGTTCCTGCAAAAATTGACTCATTTTTTGTTTTTTATCAAGTCTGATTTATGACAGGTTTCATTGGTTGTTAATACTAAACAATGAATCAAATTTGTCATCTTAGTTCATAGCAGTTGTTTTAAGGATTTTGAGACATTCTTTTCAAAAATGAAAGTCGACTTGTTAGTCTTGCAGTTTTTTTGCTTTTGTGTTTTCACTCATTCTTCGAATAGTTTTGCTCTATTTTGATAGGATATTTCGCTACGTTTTTTAACTTTTGACTGAGATACCGTTTCTTTTCCTATTATTCAAGTGAATTTGTGTATCTTACCTTTAGTTCTGGTTCCTTGTTTCGTTTCTTAGCCATTAGAACTCCTGACTTCTAAATGGATATCCTGACTTCTAAAGTTTTATAGTTCGCTGTGATTAAGGATTCTGGAATGTAGTTATGTGTTTATTTTACATTGACTCCATTGATTTTAAAAATTTTGATTTCCTTCAATTTCAAGAGTTTTTCTCTTTTTTTTGCTTTATCGGCCATTGTTTCCCACTAGAATTTTTATTGTGTACTCATTCTAAGGATGCGTACGGCCAATATTTTCATAAAGTGAATTTCTTATTGCTCATTTTTGTAGCGAAACACTAGTTCTTGGAAAACAAAATTTTCTAATTGTTCCTAGATTTTATTAATTAATTTTGCGCATATAGGGTGATATGGTTTTTTGCCTGTTTTAGTTTGGTATTGTTGTAAAAATGTTTAGTGCCAGACAATTAGTTATTTTAATTCTTTGGATTGTAATGCAAGTCATGTGCTGCTCTGTTTTTTTTTGTTTCTGCTTGATGTTACCTCTAAATGGTCCTTTTTAATTTGTTCTGTGCTTTATCTGATCAATGTGTTTTTGCCTGTCAAATTTTTCTTTTGTAATCAGTGAAGTTAATACTTGGCGAACTTAGTTTACAAGAACCTTAATCTGCAGAGGTATAAAGTTCAAAGCAATTAAAATGCCTGTGTGCGCATCAGTAAGATAATGTTAACTTCATGTCCTTGCAGATGTGAAATTCCCAATAGTTTACGAGGTTTTAATTACTCCTAAGTGTGACGGTAGTGCTTTGAATTTAACAGCTTTTCCTTTTTAAGTTCGAAAGTTAATCATTTCATGATCAAGGTTAACGGCTTAAGAAGACAGTCCTTAAGAAAAAAAGCGAAGAAATAATTTTACTCAAGAGCATGATTGCAGGTTTAAAATAAGTGTTGATGACTTCAAAAACTTCAACTTAAATTCAATTGTTTCGAGGTAATTTGAATTCCCGTTTAATTTTGCCAAATATTGCATAGTTTTTTCGGCTTTAGGGATGAAAATAGTTTTATGTTTTTGCTAACTTTTGTCCATCTTAGTAGCTTTTGTTTTGAGAGACAATAGTCGGTTTGATCAAGACTGTACAACAACTGTAATAGCTGATAACCATTTGTGTTTGTAAGGACATCAGTCAATTTAAAACGCTGTTGTTGTCTTCATCTTTTGGTTTCTTCTTTTCTTTTTAACTCGATGGATATAAGTTTTAACATGGAAACAGTTTGTTTTAACATGGAAACAGTTGCTTCATGTAAAATTGTTCGTTTTCGTGGTAGTTTTCTTTGTTGGTATTTATTTGGTTTCTCGTGCGGTTGTTTTTTTTTTCAAGTAAATCCCCCCCCCCCGTTTTTGTTATTCATTAAGCCATATTTATAGTTACTTCAGTTTCCGATATTGAAATTTATTCATCAGTCGGCAGCCCAAAGATAATGCAAGAAAGATCTTTCGATATATAAGAAGTTATACTTTTTATTTGGAAAATAAGAACGAGAGATGGGAAAGAGAAACGGAAACAAAATGAAAGCTTCTTCAGTTCAAAGTAATGAATTTATAACAGTAGATAGTTCTAGTTTTGTTGAAAACAATGTGTTATCAGACACTTCAAGTGAAGAAAACCAATCCTCTGGATTAACACAGTCAATGAACAACTTGACAGTTGACGACTCTGACCCCCGTTTTCAAGTACCTGTTGATACAGTGCTGTTTTATCCTGATAGAAAAGACAGACGGTTTAAAATAACTGTGAAAAGCTACAAAACAACAAAACTAAAATCAGTTATTCAAGTTGGGGACCACAAATTGATGAATGGGTGTGCTCACGATCCATTTGGGCATACGCTCAATTTAGCTCCTTTTTGTCAAACACAAAAAAGATTCCACGTGATATAGCAGCCCGCGTTGACGAGATAGTTTTGATTGGCGAAACAGAAACAAGTTTAAGTAGCACAGAGGTCAGTCCTGGTGCATCAAATGTAAATCCTATTGGACTGCTAGACTTGGAAACAATTTCCAAGAAACAGATTCCAACACTACGGTACATACCGGTCAAATTTCGACTCAGTTGGTCTGATGTTCTCACCAAAACTATCGAGGTATGTATCTCACAGCCAAACTGCACAGAAAACTGGAAGAAGCTATTTGCCATTAGTAATTGCATATTACGAGCATCTAATAGGGGTGGAAAGAAACACAAACAAAATCAGGAAAACTTATTGTCAAAACGGTTTGAGCGCTGGAAAGCTGGGGACTACGCTGGACTTTGGTATGAAGCTGCATCGATGAAGCAATCATGCAAAACCGTTACTGAAACCATAGAAGCACTTGCAGCTCGTGCTAAGGCGCTGTGCCAATTCTGGCATCCGATGGAGTAGCGCCAGATAATGTGCAAAAATTCAGAGAGCTTAAAAATCTACACCCTCTGGAAGAAGAACCTCGGCTGCAATTGCAAGATTACAGCTGCCAAGCTCATCAGTTTGATGAGCCAACTGTATTTGGCCAAATTGAAGCCTTCCCCAATTTCTCAACTGCTGGTCCATCTAAAGTGTACCCTGGACACCTTTTGCACGCAGTTAATTGCGCTGCTTCTGATCAATCTAAACAAGCTATTACAAGCATAACAAAGCTAGTGAATTTGGCCAGCAGAGGTCAGCTCCCTGTGTCAGTGGCGCCAGTTTTCTGCAGTGCTTCTTTAACTGTTTTAAAGAAATTAAAAGGTGGTGTACGTCCGATAGCTGTGGGCGAGGTCTTGCGACGTTTGGTTGCAAAATGCATAGCCAAACAAACACAAACAGAGTCGGCCGAACTCTTCTCATCTAAACAACTTGGTGTAGGAGTCAAGGGTGGAGCTGAAAGTATGATACACGCGACCAAAATTACATTCGAGAAATTGCAGCGTTCACAGGATGCAGGAATATTACTGATCGATTTTAAAAACGCCTTCAATTCCATTAAACGAAGTCAAATTCTAATTGCAGCTGTTACATTAATGCCGAGTCTTGCATCATTTGCCATATATTGCTACTCACAGCACAGTCATCTTTATTATAGTAACAAATCTGTAACGAGTCAATCTGGTGTGCAACAAGGAGATCCCTTGGGTCCTCTGTTGTTCTCTCTAACCTTGTCGCCTATAATAGAAGAGAGTGAATCAAAATACCTAATATTACCCAACACTGTTGGTACCTTGACGATGGTATTATTGCTGGAACAGAACCCGAACTGAACGAGGCTTTAGATATATTGATTGTATCAGGGAAAACTTGCGGCCTAGAACTCAGAAGAGACAAATGTGAAGTCTGGTCAAAAGGGGCTCTGAACACGATCGATAGCAGAATTAAAAGAAACAGTAGAGAAGGACTTGAAATACTGGGTGCTGCTGTTCGATCCCCCGATTCGTTGCTTCCTCGATACAGAAACGTGTTCAAAAGATCGAAAAATTACTGGTGAACCTCGGGTACATAAACGACCCACACTGTGCTCTTGGCATTCTACGTAGTTGCCTGGATGCATCAAAAATGGTGTATTCACTGCGCTGCAATACACCATCAGAGGAAGCTATAAATATTTTTGAGGAATTTGACTCGTTTCAAAGTACAACCTTTGAGAATATACTAGGAACAGTTTTGTCCAATGAATCATGGCCTCAAGCATGTTTGCCTATCAATAAGACTGGAATTGGAATCCGACGAGCGTCTGATCAGATAAAAGCAGCCTATATTGGTTCGGTATCGCAGTCTGCTACATTAGTAGAGCTTATAACCAGCCAAAGTCCGACAGCAGATCACACTTTTTCCAAAATGATTGATGAAATAAATGGTTTGTCAATATCGCAGCTTAAAGCAAAATACAGGAAGTCCTCGACGAAGTTGCTGTCAATAAATTAATTGAAAATCAAACGTCCGAAAGAGAAAAAGCTCTTTTATTGTCACTCTCTGCCACAATCAGGAGCATGGCTATTGGCAGCTCCCATACCGGCTCTGGGCCTCCATCTTTTACCAAACGAGTTTCGTGGAGCTGTGAAGTACAGACTTGGCGCTCCCTTATATGAAAAAGAAAGGAAGTGTCCCTATTGTAAAACAGGATCTTTGGATGCACTCGGTGATCATGCTGTTGCATGTCATGGGCGGGGCGATATGATTTTGCGATATGACCGCCTATAGGACAAAAATTTTCCCGCTTGCAGCGCTGCCAACCTGTCACCAGTTTATGAGCAGAAAAACCTGATACCAGAAACAAATTCTCGACCTGGAGATGTGTATTTACCTTGTTGGTCTGCTGGGCAACCGGCAGCTCTGGATATAACCATTACCTCCCCACTGCAACCCAGTATTATTTCAAATGCGGCAAAGAGGTCTGGTTTCGCCCTGAGAGCTGTGGAAGACAGGAAGTTGGAGCAATATTCCCAACAATGTGCCAAAATAGGTGTTCAATTTATTCCCACGGCTTTTAAATCATTTGGAGGACTCTCTCAATTGGTAAGAAAGACATTGAAGCGAATAGCTCTGCTCACTGACAACAGAAGTTTGTACTCCGCTGGTTTGTCAGTTGCTTTCAGCAGGCTTGCGCAATCGGTTTCAGTCACACTAATGCGAGGAAACGCTATAATGTTGATAGCAAGAAGCGCAGAACTGTGAGCCAGCTGCAAGCAAAAGAAGCCTCCTTAATGTCTCATGACTTTCGATTGTGCGGGTTTCAGTATCCCAATTGCAAACCAGATAGTGTGGGTTCCACTATCCTAGTTGAAAACCCGATTGTGTGGGTTTTACTATTCCAAATGAAAACATGATTAAAGTTTAATTAATTATGAGTTTTTATTCTTACCTGACCAAAGTGGGGAGAACAGAAACATATATTTCATATCTGGAAAACTGAAATGAACTGTTGAAAATTGATTTGTTAAACTGGTGATCTGCACTTTTATAAACCTAGTCATGGTAATCAAGTTAATTGTTTACATAAGCCGGTGAAAAAAAGTTTTTTGTTCCGTTTCTTTGTCGCAGAATTTTTTGTTCATCGACGTAAGAATGGCCTGATTTTTGACCAGAAAACTTAATTGAAATTATTCGAAGTCGTAATTAGTCCGACCCCATTTGTGGGAGGGAGGAACTATATGCTCAACTGGGCTTATTTGTTCAGTCAATTTTGGCCGATTGATATATTTATCGTAGAGTTTTGAGTGGTATCAATAAAAAGCCCGTCCAGTGTACAGGTTGAAATCATAATTTATTTCAAAATTTTGTCTATTTCAATCAAGGAGTTATCGATGTATAAAATTGTTTGAACATTTCACTTTTCACACTCATTTTGTTCACATTTAAGCTTTTTTTTAAAAAAATGTTTTTGTGTTCGCACAATTGTGTTAAGATTATAAATATGTACAGGTTTTAGTAATCTGTGGAGATACCGAGGATCTTTTTTGTCTCATTGTGGTTTTTTAGATTAAAACAAGTTTGGATTTGGGTCTAGATTTTTTTGATTTTAGCCATTATTTTGTTTCTACTTTTTGCGGTATTTTGTTTGTTTTGATGTCTTATCATGACATCCTGGCGAATTATACTAAATGCAATGAATTTTTCTAATGATTATATGCTGTTATACGAATTGTCTGAGGCAACTTATGATATTGACTTTGACACTAAAAATTTTGTTTGAATTGAAGTTTACCTACTGTATTTTTTCTTTGTTGTATTGTTACTAAGTCCCAGTACTGTCGTTCTAACGAAGTGTCAATGAACATTAATAATTTTCACAATTTATAGTTTAATGCATTGATTATAAACATTTTGAAATCAAAAATTGGCTAAGTTTTTGCGTTTTGACTATGGTTTTTCTTCTGTAGTTTTGTCACCGTCTGAATAATGAAAGGTCTCATTGTTTTTAGTAGTGGATCAAAGAGAGCTTTCTAATTGCTAGAGCTTATAGTTTGTGTTTTTTGTTACCGGAATCTAAATGCTTTGATCAAATAGAAGTGAATTCTGAGTTGTGGCAGTTTTGTTTTGTTATCTTGCCCTTCAATCTCATTAAATTTTTGAGTTAAAAACTACGCAAATCTAAATCTATTTTTCTAATTAACTTAAATAATCTTAGACATCAAATTAAAAATGACGCATACTCAAACGTGTATGCTTGTTCTAGTTTTTTAGGTTTTGAATATCTTTTGTGAGGTTTTATTTGGTTTTCAAATTTTAAAGTAATTGGAGTTTTACGATTTCTTCTATTTTTGCATATGCTATAGCTTCATGTGATTTGTTTACTGATTTGCTAGATCAAGTGTCTGGTGAGTGCCGAGGCCAAACGTGAAATACCTCTCACGACTAAGATTATTATCTGGCTTGGGGGACCTCTTTTTGAATTTTGATTCTTTTTCTAGATTTATAAGTGAGAGCAAAGGTCTTTTCAACTTCTGCGCTCATTTATACATCTAAGTTGAGCCAAAAAAACTGAGAGGTAAAGCGAGCTGAAAATTAAGGAAATTTTTAATTGAGAGTTTTTCAGTTTGAACTTTAGTTTGAAGACGGACAGATGTTGATTTCTGGATTTCATTTTTTTTTGTTGTTTGGTAATATCAATTGTTTAGTTGATTAATTTTTTTAAACAAAATGTGAAATTGCAATAGGATTGATTTAATGTCTTTATTTCCATTTTTCTAGTGTTTCTTCTAGCGAAATGAAAAAACTGATCTCACTATTATTAACCGATTTTTGTATACTCATTTCCCCTCTTTAAGAATCTATCAAAATGTAGCTTGCAAATTATGATCTACTGAGTCTTCTAGCAAATACAATGTTTTTGTCTGAATGGTCCATAGATGTTGTTATCCGATTTAGTCTGCGGGCAAGTAATGACTGGGTCTGTGGGTTAGTGGTATTTATTATAGTTAGTGGTATTGATTACTTTGAAACTATGATTGTGAAATAATTTTTGAAATTTCGCTCTGTATGCTTTTTTTCAGTTTGGTTACTATCCGACTTATCACACATCTTATTGATGACAGTAGTGACATCAGAGAAACCTATAAATGGGTGGCGTTTAAGGCTAACAGTTATTGTAAATGACAATTTTTCGAAAACTAAGTGATTTTCGCGTAATGAGGGTTTTTGTCGTCTTGCCCTTGAATATCATAAGTTTCATAAGTCAATAATGTGGCATATCTAATTTTCAATTTTCCTTTTTTTTCGTTAAATTTGTTTGTTTTAATTTTGGTTTATCAACTGTTTTGACTGCTGATAAGTCCAATTGGTTTACTCAAGGATCATAGTTGGAATTTCTGAATGCGTTCATTTTACAACCGATGGCTTTCAATATTGTTTTGTCGACTCAAAAATTCATTTTTTAAACCAGATGTTTATTGCTGCTTCTTACTGAACCAGGCTGTTCTTACTAAATACTATGTGCTTGTGCTCCATGGTTTTAGTTTTTGAAATTTTCTGTGAGCTGGTATTTGGTTAGCACCAATGTTTTCAAAAACTGGGGCTTTTATATAGGATCTTTTTTTCCGACTTGGTTTGTTTGCATGAATTCATAACCAAGTTGATAACCAAGTTCCAAGGGCAAACTTGAAGTACGTCAATCGTGACTTAGATTTGTAAGTGAGCGCAGAGGTCATTTGGTGTAATAAAATTTTTGATCCCACTGGTATGAGCACCTTTTTGTCTAGACGTTTTTCCTTTTGATGAGAATCTATCAGTTTAAATGAAATTTGTTTTACTCTTTTAGAGGTAGTGTATCTCTGCTTCAATTGGTAGACAATTGGAGCAATATTGTGGACGCTCGGTGTCAAGATTATTATGGGCCCTTGCACATAAGCGAGCCCCCTTGTTGCTTAAATGATAAACGGCAGCTATTTTCTCTTAACTTCGCCATGCTTGTGTGGAGGAGAGAACTTCTTTAGTGGATCTAATTGGTGGCTCCTTAAAGTTCAATGTTGCTCGAATTTTTAAGATCTTATTTTCCTCCATTTTCTACTGTTTTTCTAAAATAATCAACTTTAACCTTTTGTTTTCCTCTCAATCTTTTATTCTTCGCTCAGTCTTCTCAAATTGGGTTCATCATAAACTTGAGCAGCAAAAGTACTCTGAAGTAAACGGAACCAATTTTTAGAAACGAATGCCAAAGCAAAAATGCGATAAAACGATGAGGTCTGCAAATTAATTAATCCTTCGGCTGTGTGTGATAGTATAACATAAATTTCCTGTTTGACAGAAACAGTAAAAACTTTATGTTGCTTGCCGAAACCTGTTTTTGAGGTATGAGTAAGGAACTTAAGACCTTCAAGTAAAATAAGTTGGACCATTTATCTAAGTAAGTAAGCACCCAAGTTATACTAAGCAAAAATTATTTTTTGATCTCATTCTAAACCAACTTTTGACCAATAGTCTAAATCAGTTTGCACACCATTGATTCTCTACACTAGTGCTCTTGCCTTCCTATTCAATAGAGGTAGAATACAGTTTTAACTTACTAGATAACGCAATATAAAATAAATGAACTCCAATTTTCAAAAGATAAAATAGTTAAGCAAACGTGAAAACATCAAACATTGAGACAACATTTTTTGTTGTGAAACTTGGTTTGAGTTTTCAACATTAAATTGGTGTATCTGGTAATTTAACATTGCATATTGTCTCAACCTCATGGGTAGGCTAAAGCACTTATGTAGGTATTGATGGTGTAAACTTTATCAAAATTTCATTACAAATTAAACAAATAATGCTTCGCTAATTGAATTTTTACCTTTTGTAAGTTCTATTTGAATTTTTACCACTTACTAAGTCTTAGTATAACTTTTGAAGTTCAGTATACAAACAAAACGCACCAAGATGAATGCAAAGAAACAATTGAACAAGTTTTCTTATCAAGTTGTACATAGTGTTATTATGGCTGATCATAACTTCCTATCCCATTTGGCAGTCAACAAGTGAAGTTTCACCGCGTGGAGATGCCGCTTATATTCCCGCGTTCTGATGTTTGAATTGATGTTTCAGTTATATGAAAACTTTGCTTGACTCTAGTTGCTGATATTTCAAGCTGAATTTACCGAAAGATTGGTAATATCTTAACCATGATAGTGGTGTTCGTGTAGCTGGCAGATATGGTTGATGAAACTACAGATCCTCTTCGCGCCGAGATCAGGAGACTACCAAAAGCGGTAAGGGTTCAAAATCAAAACTTTCTAAGCGATTGTGCGCGTCGTTTGGAATAGGAAAAACCATCGTGACTCGAGATTAGTTAGCTTGAAAATCTTTTTTAACATGGTGGGAAAAAGCTTATTTTCAATTGAGAAATTTATTTTCATAAACTTTCTTTTTTATTCAAGCTTTGGTCATAGTTAAGAATAGTCATTCACGTTTGAGACTTGAATATACTTCTTTTCCAGATCATTCAAGGCTTAAACTGATTGAAACAGTTTTAAATTTATGGAGAAATGGCGGCGGCGTTCAAACAATTTTTTCAGCTCGTTTTTCAAGTATCATTTTTGCTGTAAGTAATCCGTTTGGATAACACGTTTTTGTTCCTTTCAAATTATGACTCATTCGGAAACCAATCGAATTATGAAATATTCTTTGCTTTGCGTACAAGTAATAGCTTGCTTGTTCTGTGACCAATATTTTAAATCGAAGAGGAGTGGTCGGAATATCGTGAATATCCGGGCTACGACGCAGTTATGGCTTCTTGGCAAAATTATTGGTGCAATCCAACGATACTCATTAATAAGGGCGACCCCAGAAAAAAATTGGTTTGTTGGTCAGTGAACCTAAACAGCCCTCAACTGATACTTCAAATGCTCCAAAAGTTATGTCCTATCTCACACACACATGCCTTGACGCTTTTTCAAAAAGTTGCGTGTCCACTTTAAGGTATGTCACGATTATAGCCCGCTTTTGTTGGTCTAAATTTATTACAAGGACTCGGGAATAGTTTATTCCACGTGCACTCAACTGATATTAATAAGGAAAAGTTTTCTGAAATGTATTTTGCGTGAAGCAGCACGGGAACACCGCGAAAACTCAACATGTCCATCAGTTGAAGAAAAATCTAAGCAGCAGCAACAATTCTCGGATTACTGAAATGTATCTACTACCATGGACCTAAGGCGCTTAACGTGAGAAAACGATTGCAAGTTTGGAGGCGACACGTGTTTACTCCACTGCATTCGCCGAGGAACTTGAGTTAGTTGCTCATGATACTTATTTTCAAGAAGACGGAATAAACTTCTTCGGCTTATTGTTGAGTTCGTGCTGGTTGGTCTGGAACCCCACGTTTGGTATTGAAAAGGATCGAACGTCTTGGAGATGGCAGGCATGCAATTTTGGAGGGTTCTAGCGTTAAAAGCCGCAGAGTGTTTGAATCTTCATCTGCCCAATTGATACGCTGCAACGCGATGATAATCACTTTCTGCGGCAGCCTAGCTGTGCCCATGTTACGTTTTTCTGTATTTGAGCTATTTGCCGGAACAATTTTAAAGGTCCTAATTATTTTGGGTTACAAAGTTTGGGTTTCACGCTTTTGTTTCAAAGTTTTGAAGTCAGGATGCTTGAAAGGGTTTTTTGGCCGTTTTGAATCTCAAGAATGAAAAGTTTTGTGCAGCAATTGTTTTATTACCAAGTTTACTGTGCTGTAGCTATAGTTCTCTCTGTTCATTCAGTATCAAATTTATCAGAGCACAAGATTTTGATGTTAAATATTTGCATGAGATAAAGTAAGAGCATTGTACAGTTTTATCTTAATAATACCGGATGTTTATGGACCTGTGAATGAGTCAGACTTACCGACAATGGGGTAAATGCACGGTCATGGACGACAATGCACGACAATGGGGTAAATGCACGGTCATGGTAGTTCTTAAGCATGACACGAATGTATATGAGGGGAGCATGGCACTCCCACGTCTTCAAAAAATTATATTTGAGTTTTCAATGTCTGAGATTGATTTGTTAGCGATGAATTGTGGTGGTGGCCGGGGACAGGCTGTTAGTTCTGTGTGCGAACCAGCATCCAGTGATAAGCATTGAAAAAATTTAGACTGAGCGAGGGAGCTGTGGGACTTTGGAAGCCTGTCGTCTGTTCCATTGGAAGCCTGTCGTCTGTTCCATTGGAAGCCTGTCGTCTGTTCCAAAGTTGACCCAGGATGAAATTGAGGGCCAAAGTATTAGTGTTGCATTCATCGCGGGGGCCTCTGACAGATTTCAGTAGCCCCAAAATGCACATGCAGATTTAGTAATGGAGGCGTAGTTTTTGTTCACTGCGTAATTGCCAGTCCATATCGCACTGAAAACCTGTCCCTTTTTTTAGTTTGTTTTTTGGACGAACGTCTCTATGAACCGAGCCTGCTCGTTGCGAATATGTGCACCTACAGAGGGCCGCATGTTGATTCCAAGCCATTTGCTGCCTCAACTTGTCATTCTTCTCTGTGGCGTGAAGCTCTGGATTTTAGGTAAAGATATCAAAACAGCGACGGCAGCTTTCATCAAAGGGCTGGATTTAAGAGATGTGCAGCTTCCTCAAATTAATTGCGTTTTTACTAAATTACTCTGACCTGTAGTTTTTTCATATGCTGACACATAGTGCGGTAGTTTTTCTTGGGTTTCAATTGTCATGCTTTTTCAGGGGTCAACAGAGTCGTTATCTAACGGCCTGGTCACACGCTCTATCTGCAAGAGATGGTTGGGCACGCTGTCCACACTGTAAATGGTATCGCCAGAGTCGTAGCTGTGATCAGTGAATAGGGCTCGTGTCTACTGTCGTCACCAGTGATCACGGATTTGTCTCCAGAGATTTTGCAAGGGTTAAGTTGGATCTCTCCATCTGGTAGTCGTGCTGGAGGGTACGATTATCTGCATTTGAGGAGACATAAGGATGATCCCGTTACAACCAGGCACACCTGCTCTTAAGAGAAAGCGGAAAGAAGGCCTGGTTCGTTCGCAAGATCTCAGCACTCAAAAAAGTTAGCTAAATGACAACTGGTATCAAATTGTGCACTTTTTCCCAATTATTATTTAAATAAAAATTGTAAGACTGAATCCTAATATATTTGTGATAATACCTATATAGGGCGAAATAAAATATTTAAGGTTTTGCGTTTTGAGTTTTAGTTGCCTAACACAAATAATGAGCTCAGGCTTCTGTTTTAAGTATTTTGCTTAAAGTCTTCGGCAAACAATCCAGATAAAAGATGAAATAAAACAGTTTGGTGCACAAGGTTACGTTGAAAAGGACACAGAGCACGAAGGTTGTTATGATCAATAACTGTCAACATTAAAGCGCTATCTTTCATAGCTAGGTGAGGTTTTTGGTTTTAATAAGAATTTGTCATTAATTTTGTTTTAAAAATAACATGAAATGGAAGTTTTGGCTCCTTCATAAAGTCTAGGTTGCACAATAACGCATGTAACACAAAGCAGTAGCTGTGGAGAGCGTATAGTGAAAACGAGAGCATTTCAAAAATCAGCGCATCTAAGCTTTTGTCTTAACTGCAACAAACCTAATGCGGATAACAGGAAGCATAGTGTACAGATAACGGTGGCTTGAAAGAAGCCATGTTTGGTTTAGCACAACAGTCAGATCTTTGTTTTAAATTTAAAAACATTTCGGGGGAATAGTACACACTGAAGAGGAATTTGAGCTGGATTAGAACCAAAGTGTTGAGCTTAAGCAATCATATGACGTGAGTAGGCACATTGAAGAGCTATGCTGAGAATTGTAGAAACAGTGCGCCAATGAGTTAGTCGGGTTTTTGTATTAAAGATGCAAGGAGCAGTAAACATGTTTACCAAATACTACATTTAAAATTTCATTTCACCCAGATGACATTGAGCACATAATGCCAACGCTGTCGAATAATACGGTGGTTTTTTTCCAGCAGTTAGGTGAGGATTTTGTTTTTGTTAACTAAATAGTGAAATTAGAAAGAAATTATTTCAAACCCTTGAAATGTTTTTCCTTTTAGAGCCAACAACATGCAGTACTCAGCCTCTAAACGGAGCAAGCAGCAGCGAATAGCTTCAAGCAGGAAAATGGGGAGATCAGGGGGACAGGGCGTAAAGCATAGAATTGTCATCAAATTGTAGTAAATTTGTCGACTTTGTTAAATTTTTTCCTCAAGATTGTCTGTTTTGTAAAATTGAAATACAGCACACATTGAATATGGGTTAAGCTATTATATTTGTAACAATAAAAATTTGAATTGATCGTTTTTTTGCAGTGAGTGTGTAGTAAAATTCCATACAGCTCCCAAAAATTATATATGTTTCACAATTTATGTATTTTTTTCCACAATTATTTAATCAAATCTTTCAAGGTAATACCTTTTGCAATTGAGTGTAGAATTGAGAGTAGCACAGGTTTCGTAAAGTGTTATTGAATGAAAGAACCCACACTTGATTCAATAAAACCGTGGTTTTTGACGATTATCAGGTCACTTGTTGTTTTGCTGTCCTTTGTTTTTTGGCGTGCGGAATTGAGGACCATAAGTTCTCCCTTATAAGAATGCGGTTTGATTTTGAAAAGGAACTTGGTTGGACTTGTTGTGAAGGAACTGAGAATGTAAAAGAGGATGGAATTATCGTAGCTAAAACAGGAGCTGTGGAGTTAGTTAAACATGGAGTGCGAAACCTGATTTTTTAAAATCAGTTTTGTTATGTTTAGTACAGCTAATCCTAATCTAGTAAGTAATCCTAATCTTCATCAAGATAGGCTATCTATCAAGATAGATACTATCAATATAGGCTGTGATTTGATGTTTCGGTGAAAAAATGATTCATCAAAAACTGTGGAATTCTTTTTGAATTAAGGGAGGATCTAAAGTAACCGCTTGTGCCGTTGACTGTGATTTGGATAGTGTCGGGTGACAATATGTTCGGCACTCTGACTAGCTGGTTGGAAGTCTTGATTTCTTCCGTCCACAAGTTGCTCCTGATTATTTCAATACTCTTCGTGACAAAAGTTTGGCCTGTTTACCAGGTTTTTGGTCTGTAAGGTTCGAAAAATGGGTTGCTCATCCTCTGAAATTTGTTCATCAGCAGCTAAATTTGTTCTCATTTCCAAGTGGGTTTTCATTTAATGACTGTTCCGCATTATTTGTAAGGGATGCTCCAGCATTAAGACGTGATCAAACGCAAAATTGCTTAATGGAGGAACTGTTTGTCTGTCCCACTATATTTGGCGGGTGGTGAGAGACTAGATCTTTTAATTTTTGCTCAAAAACTTTAGGCTCAAAGATTCTTTTTTGTGATTGGAATGGGTTTAAAGTTTTTGGAGTCAATGTCTTTCAAGTCTTCAAACTAGTATTTGGGTTGAATTGGAAGTAAACGAATTACGCGTTGTGTATTGTTGTAGTTAACTTTGCGAACTAAATAGTTTGAATTTACTAAAATTTGCTAAACTCGATATAGTGGTAATCATTTTTTCTGATTTGACGGTAAAACGCTTTTTATCATAAGAGCAACTAAAAATTTGATATATACAACTATGGAAAGAGTGTGTTCATTCGGTCTTGTTTTTGTTGTCAAAAGTGTTGTTGGCTTTGCTTCTCTGATGGTTAAGATGTTGATTTGAAAATCAAGAGTTTTTGTCCGCTTGAGGCCATGCAAACGCAGATTTCGGGGCATCCTTTTGAGGAATTATAAGTAGCGATATAAACAAAAGCTGGGACTTCAATGTAGCGATGCCAGTCTCATACAATTATGTCTTTTTAAATATGCAAAATTCTCTGTACTATAGCATGACTACGTTCCACTGCACCGATTATTTTAGGACGCTTTACAGATGCCAATTTTAGTTCTACTTCTATCAATCCATCTATCCCTTCTTGCAATTATCATTGTTGATTTGAAAACAGCCCAAATCACCCAGAATTGTTGTGGGAAAATTTGAGTTTTGCATGAAAGTTTCAAATAGTATTATAGCGACCGTTTTTTCAGCTGCGTTCCTCATTGGAATTGCAAATACTTAGCGGCTAACAACAATAAAAACATCAATAATGGAGAAGACGTGTGTCTTTTGGGGAAAAAATTGTTTTTCTGACATAACTACTTTAAGTAAGTCTCCCAGAAAACGTGCGGACGCTTTTGAAAGAAGGGGTGTCCTTACTCTTTTGTCGTACTGATTTTGTTTAAGATTATGAACCAATTGAAACAGTCTAACCGAGGCCCTCTGTAGATTTTGGAAAATGGAATCACTAGTGAAACTGAGTTTCAGTTTCTTGTGGTCCTATATGTCCCATAAACTTATATTATTATTTCTGAACAAAATTTACCAATTTTTGGAATAACAAACTGACGGATAAAATTTTGTCCGGTTTTTAAAAAAATCACGAAATAACACATTGTTGTACATTTCTAGTCGATCAGTTGTTTATTATGTTCTGCAGTTCTGCATGAGATAAGAGTGTGATTGTTTTCTTTTTTCTACTAATCCACTTGGTAACCTAGTAGTAGCCCTAATTTTGTCATCTTTTTGTTGCACCTCAAAAATATTTAAAGACTGCTTGTTACTGCTGAGATACAGCTCATCTAAAGGATTGGCTTCTGCAAGTGGTTTCAAGGGGACATAACAAGTGTCATCCACTTCAATTATATCAGAATCTGGTTCTCTAAAATAACACCACTGAAAAGCTGTAAGACTGTTAGCCGGAATTTGGCAGCAACATCTTTAACTTGAATTCTTGTTTCCAATTTTAGTTAAAGCTTGGAGCCGGATTAATATAGATTCCAAACAAGTAATCTGCGGCCGTGTTCTGCATTCCACAAGGAAGTTAGAATTGTCTGTGAAAAGCTAGTAAAACTTACCGTCATTCAACACTGAGTTTTTTAGTCGCACCTTATGTGCACAAAATTGTTAAATGCAAAATAAACTCCGAGAACACTGTTGCGTAAATCGATCATTTCAGTTGCGTTGTGTTGAAATCAAGAAGTCACAGGTGCAAATTGCTTCTGTTCTTGCCTCTCTTGGTTCAATACTTAGTCTTCTACCATAAGTACGAACCGTACATAATGGTGGCTTGCGTCGTACATTATTACGTACTGCAGATCCGTTTCTATTAGGCCAAGGGTCATTTTACAAGCGCTGTTTAGCATTTCTATTAATTCACTCATCAGTTTTCTGTGCTCATCCGTTATGTCAAAATTCTTGTCACATTTTAATGGTTTATAAAACGGCAGAAGTCTCTCATTGAGGTTTGGTAAATAGGCTTCCAAGTACTGAAAGAGAGCCAATAGGATTTTTGACTTGCTTGAAGTTTTTCGGCTTTTTAAGATGTGGATCCCAATTCATCCACTACTGTAAACATTGGTCATTAGCTATATATGAATCAAAGTACTTTCTTATGAAAAAGCTAAGGGCACTGACTGATGTACTTAACCGCTGTGCTAACCTAGTATAGGCAAAGTTTCATGCGGCTGAGTTTAAATATAATAGTTGTACGGATAATGGGTCAGACATCTTAACTGCATAATACGCCTGACTCCTATCTATTTTTGCCTAAATTCTGTTACAGGCTATTTGTGCTTCGACATCTTTCATTTTTAAAATTTGGAAATTGTTGGAGTTGTAGTCATGGCGTATTAATTTGTTAATACGCCTAAGTTCAACTAATCGGAATTTTCCGGATGGTTTGTGATTAGCAAAAAGAAGGCTTGCATATATGGAGTAAAGCAGCGTAGTAATGATGCCAAAATATTTCATTATAGTAAAATATTGCAAATCAATAAGGATTTGCTCATGCAAGTGAATTGGAGTGAGTGGGTTCTGAGTGTATACTGGCCGCAGTGTTACAGGTGTTAGCTTGATATTTAGCTGGTCATTTCCGTCGATATCATAATTGTGTCGCGCAAAAACATGAAAACAAAGAAGTCCTTCGATCTGATCCGTAACGATTGAGTTTTCTCGCCAAAAGTTTGAAAATTTTTTTCGGAAATTTTATCTTGTTTTGAAGAATTTGAGTGTCTCAAAATTTCTTTTGTAAATACCGGTTAATGCATATGGATTCTCACAATTTTTAGATGTAGGAAACCAAAAACAATCTGTTGGATATGGTAAACTTTGTTGGTAGCTGTCAACAAGCTAGCTGATGTCTTTATTAAAGAGATCTGGCTCAATTTGGTTGCAAATATTGGCCCGTATAGGCGCTAAAATTGTAATTCGATCAACTATTGATCCTTTTGGCACTGATTCTACATTTGGGGTTGCATTTAAAGCAGTTGTCGTTTTTGAAAATTGGATGTTTGAAAAGGAGCAGGTTATGCAAAGACGTGTTGATCTCTCGAAACGTGGATCAGGATCTACAATTCCAATTGTTTCATCGGCTAAAATATTGTCTTAAAAACAATCAATTGTTTTCTGACTATTGGGGAATTCCTATTTGGAAATAGTTGGAAAACTATTTGGAAATATATTGGGGAAGTAGTTTTCTGACTATTTCCAGTTTTTGGGTTGTCTTGAGAACATTTTTGTTTTTTGAGTTTCGTTCTAGTTTTGCCATTACCCTTTGTCAGCTCTGAAATTTGGAAAGAAATTTCAAGCAGGTGTAGTTTATGTGATGCTGCGTCATTTAGATTTCTAATGTTTCTGTAAAATGGAAAACCTGAAATTGGGTTATTCATTATGGGCAAGAACCAAAACTGTTCTGTGAATACTTGGTTCGCGAGTGACCCGGAGTTCACTCAGACATGCGGTTTTTGGATGGGTTGCATTTGCCACTTTTACAACAAGGAAGGGGTTGGTATCAAGGTATTTAATACTCAGGTGTGGTGCAGATAACTTGATTTTTTCAAGCATGGCTGGTGTAAGAGCACTAGAGAAAGCACCAGAGTCCACTAAGAACTTAAGGAAAGTGATTTAAACTTTCAGGGGATAAAGAACAGATTCGAGAAAAAAGGGAGCATAACAGCAGTTAGAAATGAGGTTTATTGTAGTGGCGGCTGACCTTAACTTTTTGTTGATCCAATGGCCGCTGTTGATTTCTCGTAGGTTTTTGGTTTGGACCAGCAGTACGGCGCCGTGTGTCCATATTTTGCACAACTGCGGCAATATTTCTGGTTTCTGCGAGGAATTGTATTAGACCATTGTCTTGCGTAAAATATTGGATAGCCTAGTGTTTGGTAGCCTTGTGTTTACTTCCCTGCTTCATCAGATGTCACTGACTGTTAGCCTTGACTGATAGCCAAAAACGGGGTAGACTTGTTGCTGCTGTCCTGATGTCAACTAGCCCCGTCTGTAAGAGCCTGGTGCGTTGTGATCTGCCTATTTCCCTGCCGACTTCGTGCAAATGTTTGGTTGCACATGCCACTTTTTGTTAAAGTGATAGGGCGGATGAAATCGCTCTCTTTCTTAAAACCTGCCTATGCCTCGATAAAAATGATACGGCTGTCTAAAATTATTATGATGAGGATAGAAGTTTGTATGTTAAATTTTGCTGCTCTTTCAGTGACACTATTAATTTGTCTCTTATTTCTGTCAGCACCGTTTGATCTTTGTTTAAAGCACTCATACTCTGGATAAGTGAAGTTATCTGCGGGGCTGAGATTTCTCTAATTGCTGATCCAGCATCATCTTCAGGGTATGCTCATCAAGAATCACCGTTCTAGATGCCCTAGCTTATAAGTTGTCCAGTGTGGTATGGTCAGGCAGAGTGATTATATACTTTTTAAACTTATTTAAACTTTACTCTTCTGACTCGCTCATTAAAAAGATATTCAGCGGCAACTGCTGGATCGATAGCAGCTGCTGCTCTTGCAGCAATATTTGGAAAATCTAGACTACCCAGACGTTGTAATTTTGTCAAAAAATCATGAATGCTTTCCTCTGATGGCTTGAGTTTTCTGATTTGGAAATGGAGTTTATAAAGTTCAATTCTATCGGGATATTCCTACCGATTTCTCAATGCATCTGGTGCTTTATCCAAGTCTTTGCGTACGGCTTGTGTAAGTTGTTCGGAAAAATTTACTGCATTACCTTTAAGATGAAGATGCGGATAGCGATGTTGTTGATCCTCGTCAATTGCTGTGAATCCAATGCAACTTCGAAGTTGGCGTTCAAATTTTGTAATATTGTCTTTCCCTGATCCCGATTTGGATTCATGATTGTTGTCCGACTTGCAGTCTATTTTTACCATGATTGGGGGCAATAGGTTATCTGACCACATCGGACTACGAAGCTGGTGTCGAGTTCCAAAAGGGCTGTAGTTAAGTCAGTTTTGTCAATCGGAGAGTTTGGGTTTTGGTTCTATTGGATTTTCAGTTTTGTTGAGACTGATTGATAATTTTGAAGATACTTAATCTCTTGACTCAAACTTGCCAAAAACACTCCTGACACCATGTCTGCGGCGGCCTAGCTATACCCATGTAACTTTCTCCTATATATTAGCTCCCTGACAATTTTAGAAGGTTTTTTTGTCTCGAGGAAAACCTCTCAAAGAATTAGAGGGGAGTTAAATAAATTTTTTTGTCCGCAGCCAATGTGCTGGGGAATTTCACGATATTCAATGCGAACGACTATAATCATGGTGACCCGATTGTGAGGGAATATCCGCAAAAATTTAATTATCCTGGCAGGTGGGCGTGCTTGCAAAGGTTTTCGGAATTCAACGAAATGAAGTGCTCCTTTAAATGATTTCGTGCTCCTTTAAATGATTTCTTTTCGAATGATTGAGTAAACTGATTTCGATATGGTTTATGACTACGATTATAATGGTAAAAACGCATTGTACATAATTTGAAAGTTTCTCCCTCAAAGAAAACATCTTTTTCCAAAAATGGGCTTTCTTGCTTTCCTAGTCCAATATATGGAATAAGTGATAAATGGAGAAAATATTAACTTGGCATCATTACCAGTTGTATTTCTAGCAGTCGTCAAAAGAGGTCTGTATTCTTCGTTTTCAGATAAGCTTAAAAATCCGATTTAAATTGAATCTTGTCTTCGTTTTGATCGAAAAACATCAAACGTGGCTTGTCAAACTTGGTGGAATTCGTACACATTTTTAGTGGCCCGTTTTGGATCCATTTTGAATGTCTTGTTAAATAAACTGCTGAATTAAAAATGTGAGCGAGATTTTTAATTAGCGTTATTAAATTGCTCAAAATAACGATGAGCCCAGTGAAAGTACTCATTTAGATTTTTTCGGCCTTCGAAACTTTTTTTAGATATTTATATAAATCAGAATCTATTAAAGCAATAGTCACCAAATTGCTATCAACTTTTGTTTTCACTCAAGTGTCTCTACTTTAATCATAGTCGGGCTAGAATCCTCTTCGTCGTCGTTAAATGATTGCTGAGAGAGTAAGTTTATATCTTCAGATAATGCTGATGATTCATTATCCACTCTATTGATTGCGTCATACAGGGAGACTCCACTTTCCTCACACTTTTTCTCTAATCGTCTCAAGTTTTTGAAAAACACTCGAACATTTTCTTCTGTTAAACCCAAATGTGAGGACAGCAAAGTTCGCCCATCGGCCGTCAAGTAGCGTCCATTTGAAAGGTACCATTCTAGCATCACCATTTTAGCCGAGCGGCTGATTGTTGTTCGCCTACGCATTCGTTTTATGCTACCCGAGGTTGAGTCGACTGTGCTTGACTGTTGATGCTGGTTCAACTGGTTTAGTATGTTTGGACCACCGCCTTTGGCCAGATCACTAAGACTGTTTTGAGTGCTTTTGTTTGACCCATTAGATGTTGGCGACACGTTTTGAGCTGATGAAGTATTGGTGGCATTAGCCAACGTTGTAATGTCCAAGGCTTTAATTGGGTTATTAGTTGTTGCTGAGGATTGTAAGCTTGCTACTAATGGATCTCTTTGCACCGCCGCGTTGAGAAGATGAAGGTTGTTCAGCGTGTTCATAGTGGGGCCGTGAGTCTTGTTCATTGTAAATATGTTGTCAAGAGAGCCAAAGCTGTTTTGCAGGAGGAAGTTGTTGTTCATCTGGGGTATGGCGCTGTTGGTGAGAGTTTCATTTGCTTTCAGCATCGGATTGAGCTGAAATTAAGTTGTGCAAAACAATTAGTCTCACTTCGTAAAAGGAATTGAAGCGCTGTTCAATTACCTGATTTAAATTTTAATCCTAATTGATTTTTTGTGCCAATACATATTCTGACCTTCAAGATTCGCGCCAATGAGTAATTATAACCAAATTCCAGTTTCAAATCAGTTCATTGTATATCATTGACTACTTGGTCTTCTTGGGCTTTATCTTCAGGTCATACAGGTATGAACAATTTTGATAGATGCTGACATTAACATCTGGTCTATTTAGCATTGCAACCCGACGCATAATGTTAGCGGTAACAGACTATTATAATTAGGCAGACATTCGAACAAACAGTTAAGTTAGGATTATCCGAAATTTCGTTTAAGAATTGCTGTACCTGGTTGTTATTGTTGTTTATGGCTGAGTGAGTGATGTTGTCGGCCAGTGTGTTAGTGACGGATGCGGCTGCAGCTGCCTTCAGCTGCTGTTTCACTCCCTCGTACACCTTCGCTCTCTCTGATTCCTGTAGCATGAAGTGTTTCACAATGGGCAGGAATTTGCCACTCCCGTCCATGTACTCTCCCGCTGGAAGAAGCAGAACCTAAAAATTAGGTATTAATGCTATAATGATTTGCGTTCTTGATTGTTGTGAAAGTGGCGAATCTTTAGTTCGCTAGCTCAAAAACTTCTTCATTTTTCAAATTAGAGGGTATTATTTGACTGGGACCATCCGCACCTATTGAAAACGTGGCAAGCGGATTGTTTCTGCATAAATACTCCAAACATTATACAACTCTTTATTTTTAGATGTTTTTAAATCTGCAATGTAATCATGGGAAAATGAGAAGAATTTATTTGGAATACATAGATCATTTCACCTTGAAGTTAAGCCTTGAATTGAAGAATATGATGAATTCTGGAGACATGTTAACGTTGCAGTGGAACCTTGAGCTAGAAAATTGAAGTGTAAGCAGAAAGTAATGTACCTTTTCCATGGTGGCAGCATTGCATCCCATAGTCGCGTGTGAAAATATCTCGGCATTGATGTTGAACTTGTCGATCTCAAAGTGTATGCAGTACTTGAGCACAGCCGGCATCAGAAGAAAAGGGCTGAAGTTGAAGGGAAGGGGGGCCAGACCGAAACCTAGTGGGACCTTCTCATTTTGATTACTGTAACTGCTTGGACCACTATTTATTGAAGTGGTATTTGGGGACGTCCCGGACATTGCGATGGCTGCTGTCGACAAAAATGATGAAATGCTGCTGCTGTTTGATACAATCTTGTCAGATGAATCTGCTGCTTGTGTCTTTGTTAAATCAATTTGTTTCAATTCAGTTTCGCAGAGGTGAATCGCTGCGGATTCTGTCTTTGTGTCGCCTAAAAGATATTCTATAACGTTTTTGGAAACTTTTTTTTATACCTGAATTCCTTTTTTTGCGATTGCCACCCTATTTATTTGGCAATTTATGGGAATCAAACCAAAAAGTACTTGTTTCAGCTAAAGCCTTACCTTGATGCTTCGTAAATCGATTATAACAGCGATCAGAAAACTCAATTTTGGATTATCTCACAACCTTGATCAATATCCTGTGCTCAAAATAAATCAATCTCTATTGTAAACTATTAAATTCGGAAGCCTGTTTGTACTAACCATTTGCAATAGACATATTAACGTCGGATTCTGTCGTATTGTGCGGTTGTTTTGAAGTCTGATCGCTCCCTGGGACTTTCGAAATATAATTAACGACAGATTTTTCACAATCCATCATTATCACAGCTCGTTTATCTACGTCCTTCATTCTTTGATTGTCGGCTAGCCGAACTACAGAGTGCTGTGATTGGCTGGAACAGCTATTAGTGCTCCCATTGGTCAACTTGTCGGCGACTGCCACCAAGCCTTTCACCTTACGATCAACTGTTTGTGATAGAAGAGTTCGCGCCTGGAACACAGTCGAGTTGTCGTCAAATTCCATTATTATGGAACCGTTGGGTCCCTGGAACTTAAATCGGTTCGGCATTTCGTTAAACGGTCTCTGATGAATTTGGATTGTAATTTGTTGATGAATTTGGGTTCTAATTTTAAGAATGTTGGTGGTTTATCGTGATTAAAAATAGCGGATCAGGGTATAATTAGAAATTATTGGCATTCAATTAGATAGTGTCGGAGGGTAATTATAGATAATTCGGAAGTCATGGTGGGTGAACGTTGGAAATTGTTATGAAAAGGTAATTGAGTGAATAGCAAGTAATAAGTGAGTGAGTGAACAGATAGAGAGACAGAGAGAGTATTTGGATTCTTGAGCTGTATAGCAAATGGTTTCTGTGTACAGCTCTAATTGCTCAAATGTTGGCGTTTCTTTGTCTCGCGGTAAGCCGATTATGGGATTAAACCAAACTGAGTAAGTCTTGCTAATTCGAGCAAGCGGTATTAGCCCACATTTAAATACACAACTGGGCTTACAGGAGATAAATAGCTTGGCAAGCCTGCCAAACGACTGTAGGGAGCTAGCTCCAATACCCTTCCAAGTTGAGAGGTAAATTGGTTTTGGGGCGCCTTAACTCTATATTAAGTGATTGTGACTGAGGAACTAGACTCTAATGACACCGTTTAGTAAATCATGTATGTGCAGTGCTCGCTATCATGTAGCAAGTAGTACGCACCAGGGGCTTACAGTCTAAAGTTTGTATTCCGCATTAAGCCGATTGTTTGAAAGGGGGTAAAGGTAAAACTAATCCGACAATCGTCTGAAAATGATAGGGACATTTGTTTGCACTACTTCAAACAGGCGCCAAACTATCCACTTTACTAAACCGCACGCTTTTTTATAACTAGTTAATGGTAACTAACTAACTAATGAGTTATTGGAAATGTGACGTTTCATGGTAATCCGAAATCACTCCAGGCAGGATTTAGGACATAGATTGAAGTTAGTTTTCCGGAAATTGGTCGTAGTAGATTTTAATGCAATATATATGAGTGAGTAGATGTTTGTGAACAAATCCGGGATGAAAAAGACCCCATCTTTCGGCCGAGTTAATCTGATATGTAAAGCTGAGAGGGACACGTGTATAACTTTGTGTTGTCTGTTTTGTTCCTCAGTTAAGCCTGTCCCGATTAGTAATGAATGGGGGAAAGAGGGGATATAGGTTGAATAGCAGCAAGTATACAGGATACAGGGCATTGCTGTTTGTGTGGCTCTGAGCTGAGCAGCTAAGCTGAGTACTCCCGCGCAGCTTAACTGGGAAAGGAAGCGGCTTAGCCGAGTCGTACGTACTAAGTGCGCAGAGCACATAACACACGTATGCGGCGTATCTATACATACACACGTGTGCTAAAAGCAGTGCGGCGGTGGGAAAAGCTATGAAGCCGCCGCCATGCGTGGAAATGTGTTTTGGGGAAAGAGGATATGAATTTACAGAAGTAAGGAACGGGGGGAATAATGAGGGAATTATTTTATATCTTACAGGGGATTAGCCAGGACTAAGTCCCCCGTACCCGCACGCCGTAATTCTAATCTCATCCTATTTATTATTCCCCTAACTATCTACTACTAACTACCTCTACATTCCCTGCTTACTCTTTCCTCCCTCTCTCGTTCTTTCACTTCTCTCCCTGGGTCTCTCATGTGTCTGTGAGCCCTCTCTTCTCTTCTCTTGTCATGGGTCTTAGCTTCCTGTCCTGATTAAGTGAAGTCAGCTGAAAAATGATGAAATAATGATAGTAAAAATTAGCTAGTGATACTTGAAAGTTGCCTTCATTAACTGCACAAGTCCAAAATTTTTGACTCACAAGTCGTTGTTTTTCCTTCACATTCTGGCAAAAACCAAATATTTTTTTTGTTTACCAATGTGATTAGTTGGACCGAGCAATAAGTATTTCTTGATTTCTAGGAAGATGTGATTTGTCGCAATCATTTGCGGGTAAAGGACGGGGAACTGACCAACGATAGCCAACCTAAATTATCTGAGCAAACGCGCCCAAGTTTAAAAGCGAAAAATCCCGACTAATTGTTAAATCAGATTGGAACAGAATTGCATTGCATAATCGGACACAAAACATTTCAAATACGATGTAAAACAACTTAGCGGATAGGATTAAAACCCTCAAAATTCACTTTTTCTGAATGTGCGTACTTGCTATTGAATCGAGCAGTTTTAGTTAATCCTCAGAAAACTGATGCAAATCAAGTCTCATGTTATCAATTCTTCTGAAGAATTGAGAAATGATTCTCGCAATGTATATGTATCCCTATTGCATTTCCGGCAGTTTGGAATTTGGTGCCAACTTGTTAAATTTTCTGATGAACAAAGTATGAAGTCAAAAGACTTGTGATTTGTTCCTGGAAAGTTATTAGAAAATATGTGTGCCCGCCTTTTATAACAAGTTTTAGAACTTTTTGAGTAGTCTAGCTCGCGCACGTATTGATAGTTGTCAAATGTTTGAGGCAAATTTTGAGGATCTTATCTGTGTTCAGGAGCTGCATGCCCATCTAAGTGGATCTGTGTCCTACGAGATGCTAACACGCTTGTCCAGAACCAATAGTCAAAGATATAAATTGGATGCTTGGTTCCTGAATGACTTCAGAGCCTTCACTCCAAATTTGAAACAGTGAGTTTTTGAATTTTTTTTCTAATGTTGGAAACTTACAAGAATTTTTAATATCAGTAAAATTAATATCAGTGGACAACTTATTTGAAGCCATGAATAATCTTGACGCAGAGGTGTCGTTATGGTCTGTGTGTTTCTTTTTACTAGGCTCTGTGAACTGTGTCATTTACCATTTTCTGGAAATTGATAAAAAAAAATACATCACGTTTTGTGCAAAATTTTAAATTGATTAAAAATTAACAAGAACAATGGAAAAATGGTAAATGGAAATGGTAAATGGAAAAAATAATCTGACAAAAACTGCCTCGAAGGATTGCCAAAGAGAAGAACATCCAGTGGTAACCCAGGATGACCTCATAAAAGAGAATTAAGTTGCATTCAACGCAAAATTTGTATGCTGGGTTCAGAAAAAGACTTTCAATTTTGCAGTTATCGATGATGTACGTATTTTTAAACATCTGTCAACTCTTTTAGTTGTGTTGGTGAAAGATTGTTTGGGCAAAAAAATTATATGCAACACTTGTTTTTCGCTTCAGTGATTTTCTCATCCAATTTGAAACAAATGGAATACTTGGCAAAAGTTTGGTTTTAGAGATGCGAATTAGCCTCCTGTTCACTAAATTTTGCACACAAAATTTTGAGAAGTAAGAACTAAAATTTATACAGGAAGCATTTAGTGAATAGTCTTCATTTCCAAACTTCATTTCTTTGAAGGGAAACGATTCTAAGTTCAGAAAACCTGGATTGGTGACTTGATGGCTTTTTCCTAAAAAAAATTCCAATTTATAACCAGCTGCGTTAAACAATTGTTAGGTTTCCTGTGTTTCTGATTTATAATCTAGCTGCGTTAAACAATTTTTTTTAGGTTAAGAAATATATGAATAGGAAAGAAAAGGGTTGAAATTTTTCGGTACAAAATGAAAGAGGCTGATGACGCCGCCCTGAACACTCAGGAGAAAAGCAGAAAATACTGGCATTTTTAAAATTCAGACGCCAATGGTGCACATCTAATTACGATAAAAGGATATTCCGAATCAACTGGTTAATTTGACATTTAAAAATTTTATTGTGTATTTCACAAATATTAAATGAGTTTTTGCCAAAATTAATTACTTCTGGTCTATAAACTTTCTCCTAAATGGGTGGAAATGTTTATCGCTTTGTCATTTGGCATTGATACGGAAATTTTGGGTTGTAAAAGACAACAATTTCTACAGATGCGTCCGAATTTTCTAATGTCCGGAATCGCAGCCCAGTTGTACAATGTTTTCTCTTTTTGGACGGACTATTCAAAACTACACATTAAGGGCAAATTTACTGATAAGAAATTACAAAAAATATCTATTGTTATACAGAAACTATTAGTCGTTTCTGTCTCAGAAAAAGTTTCAATGTTTCGTCCAATTGATGAGTAGCGGAAACTACTTAGTACAGGATGTTGCATAACTGCTCGTAAAAATTGTTTAACCTTTCTTTTTGCAAGGAAATTTCAGTTTTGAAAAAGCTAAATCATTGTAAATATTAGGGAAACTTATCGTTTATTTCTGTCCATGCATGAATAATGGGGAACTATTCCTAGCAACAAAATGTTTCCTGCTTGAAAAAACAATTAATTTTGTTGCTGCTGCTCAAATAAACAAACTTTGCGTTTTCACTGGACTAAAGACGTTTGCAAGCTTGGATCTGACTGTTTTCTGTATTGTCATGAACACAATATCTCTAATTCACTCCATAATGGTTCAAAGGACATCCATAAAATTGGGTGCTACTGCTTTCTTCTGATTCCATTTTTATAAATATCAGTCGCTAATTAAGCTGTACGAAAAAATTATGAATATGAAGATTTTTGCAAAGATTTTGACTTTTAGGTTGATTTTTTGAACTGAAGTGGTGTCGTGTTTTCGGTTAATTTTCAGAATAAGTAAGTGAAAAGTAATTGCATTTTTGGGTTGGTTTTTGCGTTTTTCTCGACGTGAGCGTCCTCTGAATTGAAAAATGAACGTCAAACGTTAGCAAGATAAGTGCTATTCAAGTCAGTGTTTACAAAAGCTCTTATAGAGGTTAATCATTTCAGAACTTAAATGTTTGAGGAGTATGATGATATAAAAATTTCGCCAATGATAAAGTTTAATCGTGAAGAGCGATTTTGATTTGAATATATTGTTTTTAATTGCTCTCGAACGACGTATGAAGCAATTTTTGTAAACGTGGTTAATAGCAGCTGTCAGCCTCTCAAACGGCTATTATTTTGGCGCTCTCCTTTTTTTAATTCGCTTTACATTTTGATCACGTTTTTCGTTTTACATAAGTCACGACTTTACGTTTGACTTCTGACTTACCTCACTCAACTGAATGATTTTTAAATTCATTCACTCAATGAATTACGCAAGATAGTGAATACAGTCAAGGTCAAAAGAGCAAAATCCAAAGAGACGGGATAAACCGGTAAAGCCCGGTCTTTAAGTCATTGAGAATTAGGTTATTAAAGTTCATTAGTGTTTGCTAGCTGACATTAGCTTTCAATTTAGAAGCTGAATTAAGTATAATTTTAGAATCCAACTGAAACTGCACGCCGCATTAGAACACTTTTTGAACACTGAAAAAAATAGAAATTCGGTCAATTAATCTTTTCTTTTTGTGTTTCAATCCCGATGGGCATCAAGCGCGTCAACAGCGGCTATTTTCGGGCAATCGACCGGCTATGTTGGTCTTTTTACGACTCGACGAGGAGTATTGGTTTTCCCCAGGTTTTTTAAGCTGATGCAAGTTTGTTGGTGACTTCTACTTTTGACTTTTGGTTTCGAACATCGACTTGTTTTAGAACGTTGATTTCATTTTTCAAGCAACAGTAGCTTGAATTATAATACAGTGATTAGTTACTGATGATTCAAGGTCGAAAGGTCATTGTCAGAACTTTTTTCCCCACAACAGTCCCTCCTCCCTATCCCAATTACCGAATCCGCCACCTGCATACACCCCCCTCCCCGCCAACCCCCCCCCCACCTTTCTACCCCTTCCCAATCTAATTGCCCTCCCCACAACATAACTAACCCCTCAAAACTATTTAACCTCCCTCATCTATCTACCCTCCCCCTACATAGCTATCCCACTCCACGCCATGCTCCCCGACGGCTTTTTCTTTGATTTTTCTGATTTAGAGATTATATTGCACAACTGTATATTGTATTGAGTCGAGTCGTTTCCGGCTATGTTTTTAATGCAAAATTATCGGTTGGCCAATTTTGCGCTTTCGTTCTAGAACATTCTGTGATTTCTCAAGTGACTTTTTCAAGCTTCACTTCTTCATTTTGAGTTATTTTAATTGCTCTCATTCTGAAATCAAGTTTGTTGCTAATATAAGTGATTCTAAGTGGTTGAGTAACAAGGTGGTCGGTGCTAGGAATTAGAGCTGAACCGGCGCAGACCCGAATGAGAAAAAAATAAGAATCAGAGCCGAATGTCTAAATTTGATTGGCCGAATAATCTGATGGGTTTAAATTAAACTACAAAAAATGTAAGAATTGGTAAATTAATTAATTGCTCTCAAACGAATTTTGTAGCAATTATATTAGTCCTGTCGGTCTTTTTTTAATGCGATTTTTCGCGTGACCAATTTTTCGTCTGACGCTTTTGACTTTTCGTCCTCAAAAACGGGATAAACATGTAGCGCCCAGCGGGAATTATGTGCTCTTAGAGCCTTTCAGGTCTGTTTCAGCTCAAACTGTCTTGGAGACTTATACTTATACTTATGGTGTGAGGGGCGGTTCTTAGAGGTTGACACCCCCCCCCCCCCCTTTGTTGACCCCCCACCCCCACTATTGGCTCCACCCCCCCCCCCACCGCGCTTTTGCCCCCCCCCACCCAGTGCTGCCCCCATCAGCCCCCGGTGCAACCCTCCCCCCCCCCGTGGCTAGCTACTGACCAAGCCAACCGCTCGCCGGTCGTTTGAGAGCAATTCGCCCGACGTTAGTCGGTTATGTTTAGTTTTCTTTGCTTTATTACCTATGATTTGCGGTCGGGTTGCGCTCCACTTGGTCTCTACGTGGATGCAACCCCCTGACGGGTAAGGAGGTTGCGACAACAGATAGACCTTCATTATGCTATTTTGTAGGTAGTTTTTCTCAAAAAATAACACTAAGAGTAATAATTTTAGTTTCAACCTATCAGAGCACGGGAATTATTCGGCTTTAAATTTTTTTAATGACATTCTGCGCTGAGCCCGTCTTCCAACATCGTCGTTGCCTAGTGGTTAAGATGTGTGAGTGGTTAAGACGCTATCCTAGATGTCGATCGTTCGAACCCCTATTAGGTTCGAGTTTTTGCACCCAAAAATATTTTATAAGCTACACAGCTAAATTAAATTTCCCCCAGCCTGTCGTTTGAGAGCAATTCATCCGACGTTAGTCGGTTTATGTTTTTTTCTTGGAATTGATTGGTTCGATATTTTTGTGAAATATGGTGTTTTTTTTCTATTTTAAACAGTTAACAGTATATCGTTATCTTGGAGCCAAGTTTTGCTAATGTGCAAAAATCAGCAAAAATTAACTGAAGATTAATTTCATTTATCTTGAAGTGTAAGCTTTCACGCTTGATTCTAAAATATAACCTAAAATGGGTTGAATTTTTTTGCAGGCGTTACCGATCTTCTTGTTTCCTTGATTTGAAGGCGCAGCCGCCTGGTGAATTAGCTTATTTTAAATTTAAGCGTCAATATTGTTGATTTTATTAACAGTTGTGCTTTTTTGGTAGCCAGCAATTCTTTGTGAACATTGTGACTTATGTGAGTTAGAGTTATCTATTCGGATGAAAATCTGGCGGTGATGTATTCATCCAATTTGGTTATACAATTTGTTAATTTTGTAATTTTTTTCGGCTTAACTCAATTGTCGGCAGTTACTACAAAAATTAAAAATTGTGCTGATATGGTTTAATTTTTTGGTTCAAGTTACTGTAATCTGATCTGACCATCCACGGGCAATGTTTTGATGGTTTTCACGCGTGCTCTCGTACATGCCATGAATACTGCTCCAGAGCTATGAATGAAAAAGTGAAGTTTTTTCTTTTAGGATCTTTGATGCCTTTGAGCCGGCACAGGAGATTCTATGTGACGAAGAATCAGTAAAAGTTGCAGTTGAAGATGTTGTTGGGAGCTATGCTAGCGAGAATGTGAGGTATTTGGAACTGAGAACCACACCAAAAGAACTCCCTGGTTGGTAGAAGCTATTTGCAGGACAAACGCAGGAAAAACTATATTCATTGGACAATATGCACAGCGCTGGATGAGAACTGGGGACTTTTTGTTTTTCCTGCGAAAAGTCATGAATTTGCAAAAAAAAATGTCTATCAATGTGATAACTATTTTTTATGTGAAAATAATTTTTTTCGGCTTAACAAAACGGTATAAGAGATTTGATTTTCTTTCGATGCACGATCGTTTTTTGACGGAAGCTTCATAAAAGACAAATATTTTATAACAGAAATTTTTAGTTGCCAGTATTTTTATTTAACTAATCTCGCATAATTTTCTTTTTATATCTCCGAAGCTGTAAGCTGAGTGTAGTTATATTGCTGTGTTCCTTTTCTTTACTACGCAAAGAGGAGTATTGGTTTTTAATAGCGGCCCTCATCTTCTCAGCCGGCTATTATAGCGCTCCTATTTTTTTTTATATTCAAAGAATTTGAATTGTATTGGGGCGCTGTCTTTTTTACGACTCGAAGAGGAGTATTGGTTTTCTTAAGGTTTTTACGACTCGAAGAGGAGTATTGGTTTTCTTAAGGTTTTTTTTTTACCGGAAGTACTATTCGTTCAGACGCTGTTTTGATCTAAAAGCGAAAGCGAGTAAAATTGAAGTGTGAACTAATTTTTTCTGAGCGAGAGAACTTTTTTGATCATGCGCCGCGTTTAGTGAATGACTTTTTGACTTTGAAAAGTAGTTTTTGACTGAATGGCACATATAGATAACCGTTTTTAGCCTTTTTTTCGTCTAAGTGGCCCAGTTTTTTTGCTTGTAATTTGGTTCTTTGTAGAAATAATTTTTATTCGATGCTATATTGAATTGTCAACCTTGGAAATGATACCACAGGGTTTTACAGAGCCTGAAGATGCGTTTCAAGTTCAAAATTGGCACATAATTCTTGATTTTTTAGTTATTTTTTGGCTTTTTTCTATTAACTTCTTCATTTTTGGATCTTTTAACCGTCTTTTTGTCAAAAATCCGTTAATATGGCAACTTGTTTTGTTTTGATAACTCATATACTGAACGCCTCTTTCTACCTCGATGTAATTTCATATTATAAAATTTTACATGAGAATCCGATTTTGGTAGATTTTTTTTCCGATTTTTCAGTTTTTTTGTTTGATTTTTGGTTTTAATTTCTAGGAATAGTCTTTTTGTGCGACATGATGGACTTTAATTTGTTTCAATAAAAATGCAATCATTTTTTGGCGTTAATTTTTTGAAAAATAAATAAAACTTTTTCACAAATGCAGTCTTAAAAGTTTTTTTTGACCATTTTTTTTGCAAAATGTTCCGATGTTTCGTATTTTCTATTTTCCATTTTTGAGTTCTCTTCTAGAGGGTAGATATTTGTACCGGATGGCTCGTTTTCTTTTCTATGTCTCGAATGCTTAATAATGAAATGGTATTCGTTTTTCTTGATTTTTTTTAATTTGATTTTTAACTTTCAAAAATCAAGAATGTCATTTTGTTACGGTGTTCCTTACATTGTGTCCATATTCTTCACATTCTAGTTAGTATCATTCTAGCTTCGGGCTGGCTCCTACATTTATTTTCGGTATATTGATTTTGTCAGTTGTTAAAAAATTGAATGATTTCAGCTTTTTCCTAGATTTTTGTCATTTCTCTTGATTTCATTCCATTGATTGACGTCATTCCATTGATTTCATTCAACATAAAGCAGTACTGAGAGTCTGCTAGCAAGACTTTCCAAAACATCCCCTTATTAATGGTTACTGCAACTTTCTTCTGGCCTTAGTTTTAATTTAAACTATTATTTGCCTTTGAATATTCCTCTGCTGCTTATGTCTTTTCTATGATCAATTTAATATTTGAATTAGTATGAAATCATGTTGTCTAGTGTATGTACAAGGAAGAAGTATACGCTCTTTTTTTCTTAATTGCAGTGATTAGAAGTGTAATTTTAGTGGTTTTCTGATTCTTAACTTTGAGCCTTCTTTTGTTGAAAAGATTTAACTTAGTTTCTAAGATTATTATCTGCCGTTTGCTTTCGCGATCTTTGAGACTAGAATCATGAATTAATTATTTGACGGCAATTGATAGCCCTATCAGTTTTTTCAGCTTATCAGTATCTTGACCATGTTATTTATTTCGGACTTTTTTAACGTTACCAAACGTTTTCAATAATATAAAAATTTGCTGCGTTTTGTTTCTCTTGGTTTGTTTCTCTTGGTAGTGGTTTAAGTCACCAAATTTTAGATCAGACCTGGGGAGGTAATGAGCTAATGGTTTAATACAAATGGTAATGGCTTCCATTGCATTTACGGTTTTGTTTGTAAAGTTCTGACGCTTCGAGTCGCTTCCGGAATTCTTCCGGCTATGTATTAGAATTTGAATTGTATTGGGGCGCTGTCTTTTTTACGACTCAAAGAGGAGTATTGGTTTTCTTAAGGTTTTTTTTTACCGGAAGTACTATTCATTCAGACGATGTTTTGACCTAAAAGCGAAAGAGTAAAATTGCAGTGTGAACTAATTTTTTCTGAGCGAGAGAAGTTTTTTGATCATGCGCTGCGTTTAGTGAATGACTTTTTGACATTTAAAAGTAGTTTTTGACTGAATGGCACATATAGATAACCGTTTTTAGCCGTTCTTTCGTCTAAGTGGCCTAGTTTTTTTTGCTTGTAATTTGGTTTTTTGTAGAAATTATTTTGAATCGATGCTATGTTGAAATGTAAACCCCTGAAATTGATAGCACAGTATTTTGCATAGCCTTAAATTGCGTTTCAAATGCGAAATTGGCACATATTTCTTGATCTTTTAGTTAATTTTCGGCTTTTTTCTAGTAATTTCTTCATTTTTGGATCTTTTAGCTGTTTTTTGTCAACAATCAGTTAATATGGCAACTTCCCTTTGATAATTCATATACTCAATGCCTCTTTCTACCTCGACGTAATTTTGTTTCATAAAATTGTACATTTGCTAATCCGATTTTCGTAGTTTTTTGCCATTTTTTTTCAGTTTTTTGTTTGTATTTTGCTTTTAATTACTAGAGATAGTATTTTGGGGAACATGGGGGACTTTAATTTTGTTTCAATAAAAATTCAATCATTTTTTGGTGTTAAGTTTTTGAAAAAACAGAAATTTTTTTTCATAAAATCAGTCTTAAATATTTTTTGACCACTTTTTTGCAAAATGTTTCATTGTTACGTATGTCTGACTTCTGCTTTTTCTTGTTTTATACTGTTCAGCAAGTTTGATTTTTGTCTCGAATGACTCGTTGACTTTTCTATGTCTCGAATGCTGAGCAATGAAATGTACTAGTTTTTCTTGATTTTTTTAAATTTGATTTTTAACTTTCAAAAATCAAGAATTGGTCTTCTTGTTACGGTGTTCATAACACTGTGTCCATATTCTTCACATTCTCGTTTCTATCATTCTAGTTTTGTCCTGGCACCTACTTTTATATTCGTTATATTGATTTTTTCGGTTGTTAAAAAATTGAATGAATTCAGCTTTTTCTTAGATCTTGGTTTCTTCGGTTTGCAATTGATTTAATTCAAAATAAGGCAGTACTGGGAGTCTGCTAGAAAGTCTTTTCCAACATTTCTACTTATTACTATTCATTGCAATTTTCTTCCGCGCTTGGTATTGTTTTTAGACGATTTTTCGCCTTTGAATATTATTCTGTTGCTTTTGTTTTTCTATGATTAATTTAATTTTTGAATTGGTATGAAATCATGTTGTCTAGCATATATACAACAAGGAAGAATCATGTAGTATTTTTGTCTTAATTGCCGTGATTAGAAATCTAATTGTAGTGGTTCTCTGATTCTTAAGTTTGAGCACTCATTTTAATAATTTTGACTTTCCTGTCTTTTTTGAAAAGTTTATATCTGCCGTTTGCTTTCGCGCTCTTTTTGAGATTAGAATCCTTAATTATCTGAGGGCAATTGATGTCCCTGTCAGCTTTGTCAGGCTATCAGTTTTTTGACCATCCTAAAAATTTCAGACTTTAACGTTACCAAACGTTTTCAATAATAAAATTTTGCTGCATTTTCTTTCTCTTGGTGACAGTGGTTTAAATTTCACCGATTTTTAGATCATACCCGGGGAGGTAATGAGTTAATGGTATAATACAAAAGGTAAAGGCTTCAGCTTTTTGTTAAGTTTTGGAGCTTCGAGTCGCTTCCGGAATTCTTCTGGCTATGTTTTTTTGATCTAAGACCTGTTCACACATTTTCATGATTTTTGAAGTCAAATTGGAGTAGTGATTTTGGTCACGCCGAAACAGGAAATGGAGCGAAAAGCGAGTGGTTTTGCGGCGTGAAATTTTTTCGCTCTAATTTTAAAGTAGAGTGCGAAAATGGTATTTGAACAAAAATTCGGTTTCTCGATAGTGGTTTTTTGTTCACATGCGGCAATTTCACTCTGATTTTTACTGTTTTTTTTTCGATTTTTTGGATCGGATTTTTTTCTAAATGGTTTTCCCAATCCACTCACAGCTCATTCTAAGCCTAGTTTTTTGTTTGAATTAAATTTTCATTTCTCGCTAGTGGTTTTTTTGTTCACATGCGGTATTTTAACATTGATTTTTTTTTTCTTTTTTTTATCTGATTTTTTTAAAATGGTTTTTTCAATTCACTCATAGTCAATTTTAGGTCTAGTTTTTCTGTTTAGTCAATGAAAATTCTTTGAATTGTACGTCAGGACTTGTCCTGCTATGTTTTTATACTTCGTCGAATAAAAAAATGTTTCGCTTTACCTCATTTTGCCGCCTTTTCAACATTTTGCGTGAAATCTTTTTTGACTTCTCTAGGCTAGTTTATCTCTTCTCTCATTCTGCTAAAAGTGATTTTGAACATCAGTTGCTCAGCAAAGCAATTCAAAATGAACAGAGTCAGTATAAAAAGAAGTCAGAAGTAGAAACGGGATAAACCCATAAAGCCCAATTTTAGATGCCCGTTAATTGAACGTCGTTCCTATAAGTCTTAGTTACCATCTCTAATGCTTATTGGTATTGATAGTAGCCCCTGTAGCCTCTCTCTAAAACAGGAGTATGTTCAACCACGAAATGCCATCAAAATAAATCGGACTTAAAAAAATGTTTTTGCACAAAAATCTGTTTTTTTTTCAATATCTTCTGTTATTTCAATCCCAATCATGCGTATTGGAATCAACGGCGGCTATTTTCCGGCAATCTGCCGGGTATGTTCTTGATTTTTTGCCGGAAGTACTATTGGTTCAAAAGGTGTTTTGACCTAAACGCGAAAGTGTGAAATTGTCATAACTGATTTTTAATGACTCTCGAAGGAAGTTTGAAGCAATTATTGTAAACGCGTTTTAATGCAAAATATTTACTTGGCCCTTTTTGGGCTTTTGTTTCAGAAGCTTCACTTCTTCATTTTGAGTGATTTCACCTGCTCTTTCTGAAATGAAGTTTGTTGATAATATAAAAGTGATTGCTAGCGGTAAGTAACAATGTGGATGTAGTCTAGTTGTTAAGATGTCTGACTGCTATCATGATGGTTCCAGGAAGGAGGTTTGTGGTTGAAAACCTTATCAGGGCCAATTTTGCACCCCAAAAATCTCGAAGCTACACCCCTAAATTAAATTGCTCCCAGCTTGTCTCTCGAGAGCAATTCATTCGACGTTAGTCGGTTTGTTTTCTGAGAGAGATATATTACCTTTCTGATCTTACTCTGCGTTTAATTAATTTTTCGACTGGAATAGTGTTTTTCACAGACTGATGCATATAAATAACCGTTTTGGCCGTTTGTTGTCCGTTTGGCTTAATATTTTTTGTAATTTGGTTTGAAAAGAAATAGGTTTTGATCAATGCGGCATTAATATGCAATCATCTGAAATTGAGCATTGTTTTTAGTTGCCTAATAATGACTTTCAAGTGCGAAGCTGGAACTTTATCAGTAAGTTAGTTTTTTCCTTAATTTATTGATTCTTATCATTCTTCAAAAAATCAGTACATAGCAACTTTCTTAATGCATTGAATATTTTTTTGACGCGAGGTTTTATGGTTTTACAAAATTAAAAGCATTCAGCCAATTTTGGTTGTTTTTATTCAATTTTTGTGAGTTTTTGTTTAATAGCCGCCGTCAGCCTCTAAACGTCCATTATACAGGCGCTCCTAAAAAAAATTGTTTTACGTTTTGATCACGTTTTTTAAAAGTCGCGAACTTGACGTTTGACTTAATTATCCCGCTCACAGGTTCAACTGATTCGATTTAAAATTCTTCCACTCATTTAATTTGGTTAAGTAGTGAATACGATCAAAGTCAACAGATCAGAATCAGAGGAAACGGTATAAACATATATAAAGCCCGATTTGCACACTAAATAAAATTACTTAGGATAATTTGGTCAATTTCTATCGGTTAAATTTTTCTTTCTCTGTTTCAAGAACATTATGCTTTAAGCGGGTCGATCAACGGTGGCTATTTTCTGGTAATTCGCCGGCTGTGTTTTCATTTTGGGTGTAATTACTAGAAATTTTTGTCTGTGCACCGTCAGCGGTTTTAACATCGTGTTATCATACATTGAATTATTTTTTGGCTTTGGGTCTTTGAAGTTATTTTGCATTTTGACAATTTCGTTTCGAAGCTTAGATTTATATTCACTTTTATGTAGATTGGAGGATTGCTATGTTATTTTGCTGTGCCTTGAATTCTAAGTAACAAACTCCTCTTTTTCGTGTTCAATTTCTATTTTCAAAACTTACCAATTAGTGTTTTGTTTTTAGTGTTTTACAATGTGTCTGTAATCTCCTTTTTCTGGCATGCATCACTCTAGCACTCCCTTAAGAAGTCTCCCGAAAGAAATTCATCCAACGTTTCTTTCCTGAGAGATATATTAATTTTTTGATCATACCCTGCGTTTAATTAATTTTTTTTCGACTGGAATAATGTTTTTCAGAAAGGGATGCATATAGATAATCTATTTGTCCGTTTTTTGGCTGTTTGGTTTAATTTCTTTTTGGAATTTGGTTTTTCAAGAAATAGTTTTTGATCAATGCGGCATAAATATGCAATCATCTGAAATTGATCATTGTTTTTGGTTGCCTATTAATGACTTTCAAGTGCAAAACCAGATCTTTTTTAGTCAGTTAGTTGTTTCCTTAATTTATTGTTTTTATCTTTGAGTGGACTTTTTCCTTCAAAAATTTTATAGTAATTTTATTGCATTAAATTATTTTTGGGACGCGTTGTTTTTTGGTTTTACAAAATAGTAAGCATTCAGCCAATTTTGGTCTTTTGTTTTAGGAGCTTCACTTCTTCATTTGGAGTGATTTCACCTGCTCTTTCTGAAATGAAGTTTGTTGATAATATAAAAGTGATTAATAGCGGTAAGTAACAATGTGGACGTAGTCTGGTTGTTAAGATGTCTGACTGCTATCATGATGGTTCCAGGAAGGAGGTTTGTGGTTGAAAACCTTATCAGGGCCAATTTTGCACCCCAAAAATCTCGAAGCTACACCCCTAAATTAAATTGCTGCCAGCTTGTCTCTCGGGAGCAATTCATCCGACGTTAGTTGTTTTGTTTTCTGAGAGAGATATGTTAGCTTTCTGATCTTACTGTGCGTTTAATTTTTTTTTCGACGGGATTAGTGTTTTTCAGAGAGTGATGCATATAGACAACCATTTTGGCAGTTCTTTGCCCGTTTGGCTTAATTTTTTTTTGTGATTTGGTTTTAAGAGCAATAGTTTTTGATCAATGCGGCATTAATATGCAACCTCTGAAATTGATCATTGTTTTTGGTTGCCTAATAATGACTTTCAAGTGCAAAACCAGATCATTTTTAGTCAGTTAGTTTATTTTTTGTTTTTTTGATCTTTGAGTGGACTTTTTTCTTCAAAAAAATTATTGATTTTTATTGCATTGAATTATTTTTTGGACTCGTTGTGTTTTGGTTTTAAAAAATAGTAAGCATTCAGCCAATTTTGGTCATTTTTTTTCAATTTTTGTGGTTTTTGTTTAATAGCAGCCGTCAGCCTCTAAACGCTAATTATTAAGGCGCTTCTTGTTTTTAATTCACTTTACCTTTTGATCACGGATTTAAAAATCGCATTTTTTTACGTTTGACTTCCTATTTATCTCGCTCCCTGTTTCAAATGAATGCATTTTACCTTCTGCCACTCATATAATTACGTTAAGTAGTGAATACGGTCAAAGTCCAAAGATCAAAATCAGAAGAAACGTGATAAACGTAAAATTCCGGTCATTAAGTCATAGTGCATTAGGCTATCAAAGTTCATTAGAGCCACTGCTAGTTGGTATTGGTGTTATGCTTAATAGCGTTCAGTTTAGAAGCTGAATTAACTATAATTTTAGATTGTAAAGGGATATGCAGAATTTGCACACCAAATAAGAACACTTTGACTTGGGAAAATGCGGTCAATTTCTATCTATTAATTTTTTCTTCTCTGTTTCAAGCTTCAAGTGGGTCAACGGTAGCTATTTTACGGTAATTTGCCGGCTGTTTTTATATTTTGGGTTTAATTACTAGAAGTTTTGTCTGTTCACCGTCAGGGATTTTAACATCGTCTTATCATTCATTGAATTGTTCATGGCGTTGAGTCTTTGAAGTTATTTTACATTTTGACAATTTTGTTTCGAAGCTGAGATTTATGTTCACTTTTTATGGAGGATTTTTTTTGGAGGATTCCTATGTTATTTTGCTGAGCCTCGAGTTCGTGTAACAAACTCGAAATGTAACAAACTCTTTTTCTTGTTCAATTTTTTAAAACTAGCAAGTAGTCTTTTCTTTCTAGTTTTTTTTACAAGTTATCTGTATTCTCCCCAATTTAGCGTGCATCACTATAGCCCTCCCTTAAGAAGTTAAGTTTTACTGGCTCTGCTTTTTTAGTTGTTATAAAAATTTATTGATTTTATTCTTTTTAATTGATAATTTGTTTTTGCAATTTGTATTATTTGTTAATTTTTGCTATAATTGGTTTTTGCTTGCTTGTTTCGATTATGTCAGCGCTAAAAAAATTTCTTGTTATGACAAGGTGTAATTGTTTTCAAAATATTGTATTTAAATTTAATGAGGTATAGGTTAACTGTATAAATACAAAAGGAAATGGTTTTCGCTGCAAGTACGGTTTTTGTTCGCAAAGTTTGGACGCTTCGGTTCGCTTCCAGAATTCCTCTGGCTGTGTTGTTTTTGTTTCGTCTGACGCTCTTTTTTGTTTGACATACGTTCAGGCATAAAAGCTCAAAAAGTCAATTTCTGAATGACTTCTTCCTCTCACTCACGGAGTGCGCGGTTGGCTTCATTTTTCTCTTCCTCTCTCTGGCAAACGGTTTTAAGTTGTTTGTGTGATTGTTTTTTAACCATACGAGACTTACCTCTCTCCATAAAACGACCTTTCCGCTTTAAAACTGAATTGAATTGGTTTAAATTGAATTAGTTTGATGTCAAAGGAACTCATATGTAATATAATTCCATAATAAAAAGGCTTCCGCTTAGTGAACTTTATCAAGCCTTATTTTTTTATCGATGAATGATTTTAGTCTATTTCGCAGTTATTCCGGCAATCTGTCTACTAGGTTAGTAAAAATTGATATTTTTCCTAATTATTAAATAAAAGAAGAGCATTGAAGCTGTTTCGTGCTATTGAAATATTTTGAACTATTGGTTTGAAAAAAAGCAGCTAATCTGGTGAATTGGTTGCTGAGTTATATTTTACACCAGTTTGTAAAATCGTTTTTGACTTGATGCTTGTATATTTTGTAGATTAATTCTGTTCAATCGGTTTATTTTCACCAGATCTGTTTGTTAATGTAATAATTATTGGTAATTGATTTATAGCATTTTGTCAATGTTTTCTACATGATTGAAGGTTTTCGAGGCCTTGCAAATTGTAGCTTTTCCGAAAATACTGGCAATTGATTTACAACCACTCAGACGTTTTCTGGCATCTTTTATGGGAAAAATAATGTACTCTAATGTATTTGAATGTTTGCTAGGATGAGTGCAACTATCTGTGAGCACTTTTCGAGGTCTTGCTTTAGGTTTCACTGCGCAACAGTATGTACAAACAATTGTTAATGCTGTAAACCATTGTGAGAGACAGTATGATATACAATGTAAAGTCTTGCTTTCAATCAATACCCGCCATTCGCCCGAAGAAAGCAGCAAAGTCGTTTCCATGGCAGCTAGTGATTCGTCTGGTTACATTGTGGGCGTTGATTTGAGTGGACCTCCTGCGACAGATCTGAACATAGCCTCTACTGCCAATGCTTTGAGAAGTGCCCAGTCAATGGGACTGAAAGTGTCTGCTCATTTGTGTGAAGTTGACCAATCAAAAGGCTGGTCTGTATATGAATACAAATCTATTTAAGCGTATTTTAACTGAAATTAGAGTTGCTTAGAACTGTAATCATGGCAAATACCGAGAATTTACTCCTCAAAAAATATCAGTCTATTTGATTGAGATATATCTAAATATTTTTGTGGTTTTTCAGAAGAATAACTGCAGAACTATTTGGCCTTAAAAGTGCCGACTGCACATTGAAATCCTATCCATCCCAAATTTTGCGTGAAAATACTCCTCCTGGGGACAGAATAACTCATGTTTGCATAAACATTTTCTGTCAAAACTCCTTTTCGTTAGCCCCTCTAAGGTCTCATTTTATGTTCAACCAAAATACGCAAAAAGTTCGTGATGTCCTTTTAGTTGGTCTGGATTGAAATTTGAAGCAATTATTGCAGTAGAGTGTCTTTTTTATGACAAATTATTTCTGCCTGATAGCTTTTGACTGTTCAATTGGCTTTTTCGTCCTTGACCTTTTCATTTATTAATAGCCGCCCTCATCTTAGCCCGCTATTATAGCGCTCCTATTTTTTTACGTCGTCGAACTTTTTTTCGCTTTACCATTTTGCCGCTTTTTCGAAATTTTGCGTGAAATCTTTGACTTCTCTAGGCTAGTTTCTCTCATTCTGCTAAAAGTGAATTTGAACATCAGTTGCTAAGCAAAGCAATTCAAAATGAACAGAGTCGGTATAAAAAACTGAAGTCAGAAATAGAAACGGGATAAACCCATAAAGCCAAATTTTAGATGCCCGCTATTTGAACGTCGTTCCTATAAGTCTTAGTTACCATCTATTATGCTTATTGGTATTGATAGTAGCCCCTGTAGCCTCTCTCTAAGAAACAGAAGTTGTTCAACTACGAAGAAATGCGATCAAAATAGATCGGACTTAAAAAATGTTTTGAACAAAATTTTTTTTTTTTCAATATCTATTCTTTCAATCCCAATCATGCTTATTGGAATCAACGGCGGCTATTTTCCGGCAATCTGCCGGGCATGCTTGAAAATTTGACGTATTAGAGACCACTTCTCCCTGCGAATGGTGTCCTCAAGTACTGCGAGAGAAGATTCTTGTTAGTTTAACTTTCACCTAGTGGCGAACCTCTAAAATAGTAGTAGGACACTTTTTGTCCGTACATTTCTTTAGAATTGGTAGAAAATTTATGCGGGACTTTTTTCTCGCGACTTAGTTAACACATCCTAGAGCAATAGCTTTAAAATTTTTCCGAGCAATTTTAATGTTTGTCAAGGAAAGCTAAAAAGTATTGAGCTAAGTTGTGCCAGTTTTTTGTGAAAGTAATTTACAAACAATTAAAAAACAACATTGTTTTTAAGCTTCTGTATGCATTGTTTTTAATTGATATAAACGAAGATTAACCCAAAAACTTGGTTCAAAATACTTAATTTGGCAAAAAACTATATTGTAATCAGCTTAATATTTGTTCAGTGACACACAATCATATTAATAACTTTAAGAGTTCTTTGTTAATTGCACATGTCTAACTCTGTTTAGTGGGGACTGTTTTGTCTGCTTTTTGGGACTGAACCTTCCTTTTAATTATTGTTGGTTAGAAATTGCTGATTAATAGCCGCGTCAGCAATTCCAGGCAGCTTTTATTGCGCTCCTAATTTTTTACAATTCAAAGAATTTGAATTGTTTTGGGGCGCTGTCTTTTTTTTCAAGATCTGTTCACGTATTTTTATGATTTTTGAAGTTAAATTGGAGTAGCGATTTTGGTCACGCTGAAACAGGAAGTGGAGCGAAAAAGCGAGTGGTTTTGCGGCGTGAAATTTTTTCGCTCTAATTTTAAAGTAGAGTGAGAAAACGGTGTTTGAGAAAAATTTCGCTAGTGGTTCTTTGTTCACATGCGGCAATTTCACTTTGATTTTTATTGTTTTTTAATAGCCGCCTTCATCTTCTTAACCGGCTATTATAGCGCTCCTATATATTTTAAATAGCCGCACAGCGATAGCTGGGGCTATTATTGGCCTTCTCTTGTTTTTTTTTTTATTTCGTCGTCATGATTTTTGTTACGACCATATGACGTCACAGCCATTTTTTGTTCATTCGTTCATGCAATTTCAACTGAATTGCATGTGTGACGTCATTTTTCGCTCTTAGTGGAGCGAGTTTTTTGTTCATGCGCGTGATTGAATTTTTGGTCACACTTGACTTACCTCACTCTCAAAAATGACTTCGTCAATTTGAAATTGACTTTTATTTACTTTAATTCAAAGAGATAATGTCAAATGGGTGTGTGTCACTCTAAATGAAGGTTGTTTGAGATCAGCTAATAGAGGCAGCAATAACTTATACAGGTTTATAAACAAAATATAATTTTTTTGGGTCTGTCTTTTTTACTGTTTTTTAGACTGTCGATCTACGAATCTATTGCAGCTATTTTCTGGCAATCTGCCAGCTATGTTTTTTACTTCGTCGAACTTTTTTTCGCTTTACCCATTTTGCCGCTTTTTCGACATTTTGCATGAAATCTTTTTGACTTCTCTAGGCTAGTTTCACTCTTCTGTCATTCCGCTCAAAGTTCTTTTAAACAGCAGCTGCTCAGCAAAGCAATTCAAAATGAAGAGAGTCAGTATTAAAAAAAATCAAAGTCAGAAATAGAAACGGGATAAACCCATAAAGTCCATTTTTAGATGCCTGGTACTTGAACTTTGTTCTCATAAGTTTTAGTTACTATCTATAATGCTTATTGGTATTGATATTAGACCCTGTAGCCTCTCACTGAGAGACAGGAGAATGGTAAATTACGAAATTACATCAAAATAAATCGCACTTAAAAATGTTTTTATCCAAAAATCAATTTTTGTTGATGTTTTCTTTTCTTTCAATCCCAATGGAGTTATGGGAATCAACGGCGGCTCTTTTCCGGCAATCTGCCGGGTATGTTTTATATTTTGGATTGAATTTTTTTCTAAATGGTTTTCCCAATCCATTCACAGCTCATTCTAGGCCTACTTTTCTGTTTGAACCAAATTTTCGTTTCTCGCTAGTGGTTTTTTTTGTTCACATGCTGCATTTTGACATTGATTTTCCCTTCTTGTTTTTTCTTATTTTTCTGATTATTTTTAAATGATTTTCTCAATTCACTCCTAGGCCGTTCTAGGTCTAGTTTTTCTGTTTAGTCAAGGAAAATTCTTTGAATTGTACGTGTTATGTTGAATTGTAAATGCTGTTTTTTATTTAGTCAAGATTTTTGTTACAACCATATGGGGTCGCAATCTGTTTTTCGTTCATGCAATTTCAATTGAATTGCGTGCGTCATTTTTTTGCTCTTAGTGGAGCGAGTTTTTTTGTTCATTAGCGTGATTAAGTTTTTGGTCATACTTGACTTACCTCACTCTTAAAAATGACTTCCTCACATTAAAATGGACTTTTTCAACTTCAATTCAAGGAGATAAGGTCAGGTAGATGTGTGTCATTCTAAATGAAGGTTATTTGAGAGCTGATAACAGAAGCGGCAATAAATAAACAGAACCAAAAGATAACAACTCACCACTTAAGGGTTTTTTTGGTCTGTCTCTTTTACTATTTTAGGAGACTGCAGATCTACGAAGCTATTGCGGCTATTTTTTGGCAATCTGCCAGCTATGTTAAAAATTATTGCTTGCCCGATTGGTAGTTGAACAGTGTATAAAGTGTTTCTTCTTCCAGAAGACAGGACCTTCTATGCACTACTTTGGTATGATATTACTGGTTAGAATACACAATGATAATTTTTAAAACTCCGAAGTGTTGCCTTTTTATTTGCTCTCAAACAAAGTTTGCAACAACTTCGTTTGATAGATTTTTTGTTTGAGACTTTTTGTTTACATTTTTGTTTGATAGATTTTTTTTTGTCTGACTATTTGATTCTTCGACCTCAAGAAGAGGATAAACAGATAAAGCCCTGAGGTCATTGGGTTGCTGAGCAGCTCTTAGAGCTTTACTAGTCTCTAAGTGTGCAAATCACCGAGACTGTTGAGAAGACAAAATTAAATTCATGATGTGAGGGTTAGTTTTCGGCGGTTTAGATCCCCCTCCAGATTGCGACTTTAGTTCTGAAACCACCTCAGTAATACAGACGAAATACTCAGAGGATTTTCAAAAAGTGCTCGCTCATCAATTTATGCAATTTTCGGGGAAAATGTTTTCTTGGCTGGTTGTGAGCTGGTTTTAGTGGACTTTTTGGTTTGTTTTTGAATAATTGTTTTGCTTATTGCGGTGTTTTGTGAACTGTTTAACTTTTTCTCATTAGAACTGAATCTATGCAATCCGTTATTAATTCCTTTAGTGAATCTGCTATAAGAATATTAAAAAATGATTTCAGTAGGGCTTTCTAGCAGGCTGTAGGCGACTGTTCGGTTTAATGCTTGTAGTACATTTTCCAGAAATTATAATTTTGTTAGTGATTAATTGCTCTTGAACGAAGTTCATAGCAATTATTGTAAACGTGTTGTTCTTTTTTATGCAAATTTTTCGCTAGACCATTTTGCGTTTTTCTTCTAGAACAGTCTTTGACTTCTCAAGTGACCTTTTCCCGCTTTCGTTCTTCATTTTTGAGTGATCTCTGTTGATCTCACTCCGAAGTAAACCTTGTTGCAAATATAAAGTCAGTTGTAGTAATGAAAAATTAAGGGTCTGATAGCCGAGTGGTCAGTGCATCTGGTTATGGATCGGGAGGTCAGTGGTTGGAATCGCGGTGGGGAAAATGTTTTTCTACCCGCCTGTCGTTTGTGAGCAATTCTTCCGACATTAGTTGGTTTATGTTTACCTACGGAAAGTAAACCATTATCATGAACGCCATTAGTTTGTTCGCAGAGGCGTCTGAAAGCAAAAATTTTGTTCGAAGGGGGAACAAGAATGCTCTCTTACAGTCGTATGTTTTATTTAGATGAAAACTGTTTCACACTAGCGGAAAATTTGATTGTGCAGAATCTGGTAGACAGAATAGCACACGGTACTCATCTGTGGTCTAATCTGCCTCTTGCCAGCCAAGTGGCGGAGAAAAAAATACCCATAGAAGTATGCCCAACATCAAATATATTCACTAGTGTAAGTTTCATTACACTTACCCATAAACCCGTTAAAGGGGTCATAGTTCCGTCATTTGCTCTCTTTAGTTGAGCAGTTCAGATATTCTGTTAGTTAAAAGATGATGATTAATTAACAACTAAATCTTGTAAAGCTACTATGATTTTGGTTATAAAATCCTTAGATAATTAAATCCTCTTTGTCGAAGTCCCCGAGTTTTCCTTTATTACAGGAGGGGTCATTCAAGAACTGCGCAGATCTGCATTTTGGAAAGTTCTTTGCCATTGGCCACCCTGTGGTCGTGTGCTGTGACGATCGGGGTCTGTTCAAATGCTCCATCAACGAAGAACTGTACAGAGTTGCAACCGACTGTAAACTAAGCATCAAAGATGTAGAAAAATTGTGTGCTACTTCTTTTGATTGTGCGTTTGATTTTGATCAATGATTATTCAATTGCTGATTATTCTGTTTCAAGTTCTGTTTATCTGCGACAATCGGTTCCTCTTTTTTTTGTTTTGACAAACTTATTTTTGCTTTGTTGGTTAGACTTTCGTATAGTTTAAATATTTAAAAAATAGTTTTCTTCCAAACATTCGTTTTCAGAGTTCAGAATCCATTATGAAAATCTGTAACCGAGGTCAGATCAATTGACTTCCAAACTAGGAATTCTTTTTCGCTGAAATGGATATAACTGTGGATCTTTTTGCGTACGTTGACAGCGTGGTGTAGTATAATGTTTCTTTAATCAGCGCATTTTAAGTGTTAGTTATGTCTGGCTATAGTGGGCCGGGCAGTACATTGCCTCGATTCCTCCAGGCAACCAAGGCCAGTGCAGCTAGAGAGAATTCGCGGTTGGCTCAATCCGCACAGAACACTAGCCAGTCATCCACTAATATTCCTTCACGTGGATCTAGCCGTGAACGAGATAGCTCGGCAACTCGTAGAAATGTTCCAAAAAGTACTACCGTAACGGAACCTGGAAAAGGTGGAGTTACATTAAAACGTTCTAATTCGATGCCTTCGAAGCAAGTTCGAATGAATCGTTCCGATAAGTCGAACCAACAACCTCTACGCGATCAAAATTTTCAAGCAACTCAATCTGATCACAGTTTGAAGAAGCCGCAAATGCCAGTCATCAAAGGTCAGTATGTCAATGCTGATAAAATCCAAAGTTTAGAAAATTTAAAGCTGTTAATGACTTTTAAACGAAGTTTTAGCCAATTATTATAGCTGCAAAGCTAAGCTGAGCGTAGCTATATTGCGGCATTCGTGAAATTTTACAATTCAAATAATTTGAATTGTATTGGAGCGTTGTTTTTACAACTCGAAGAGGAGTATTGTTGGTGCGTCTTTTTTTGATCGATAATTTTATGGAGTGTATTTTAAACAGGATGTAAAAGTCAATGCCGCACGTGAAAACTAAGTGTTGTTAATGAGAAAACGGTTCTGTTCATGTCGCGCTTTTCAGAATAACCGAGAACAGTAGGTGTGAAACAAATTTTGCTAAGCGTGTAAAATATTTTGATAATGTGCTGTATTTTCGAAGCAGTTGTTTTTTAGTTTTTAATAGCCGCCCTCATCTTCTCAGCCGGCTATTATAGCGCTCCTATTTTTTCAAAGAATTTGAATTGTATTGGGGCGCTGTCTTTTTTTAAAGATCTGTTCACACATTTTCATGATTTTTGAAGTCAAATTCGAGTAGTGATTTTGGTCACGCCGAAACAGGAAATGGAGCGAAAAAGCGAGTGGTTTTGCGGCGTGATTTTTTTTTCGCTCTAATTTTAAAGTAGAGTGAGAAAACGGTGTTTGAACAAAAATTCGGTTTCTCGGTAGTGGTTTTTTGTTCACATGCGGCAATTTCACTCTGATTTTCTGTTTTTTCAATTTTTTTGTTCGGATTTTTTTTGTAAATGGTTTTCCCTATCCATTCGCAGCTCATTCTAGGCCTAGTTTTTTGTTTGAATTTTAATTTTCATTTCTCGCTAGTGGTTTTTTTTTGTTCACATGCGGCATTTTGATATTGATTTTCTGTTTTTCTTATTTTTTTGTTCTGTTTTTTTTAAAATGGTTTTCTAAATTCACTAATAGTCCTGTCTAGGTCTAGTTTTTCTGTGGAGTCAATGAAAATTCTTTGAATTGTACGTCAGGACTTGTCCTGCTATGTTTTTTTACTTCGTCGAACTTTTTTTCGCTTTACCATTTTGCCGCTTTTTCAGCATTTTGCGTGAAATCTTTTTGACTTCTCTGGGATAGTTTCTCTCTTCTCTCATTCTGCTAAAAGTGAATTTGAACATCAGTTGCTCAGCAAGGCAATTCAAAATGAACAGAGTCAGAATAAAAAATTGAAGTCAGAAATAGAAGCGGGATAAACCCATAAAGCCCAATTTTAGATGCCCGCTATTTGAACGTCGTTCCTATAAGTCTTAGTTATCATCTCTTATGCTTATTGGTATTGATAGTAGCCCCTATAGCCTCTCTCTAAGAAAGAGAAGTATGTTCAACTACGAAATGCCATCAAAATAAATCGGACTTAAAAATTGTTTTTGTACAAAATTTTTTTTTCGATATCTTCTATTCTTTCAATCCCAATCATAATTATTGGAATCAACGGCGGCTATTTTCCGGCAATCTGCCGGGTATGTTTATTTTGTCAATTAAAATTGTTTTTTTTTAACCATGTTAAAAAGTAACTGTTTTTTGGGACGCATTTTTTGTTGCAGCTAGACTTTATGTTGGTTTTCATGCCCTTTTGATTTGCTTATTATCATTTTATGTTCATTTTAGTTGAAGAAAACAGGCTAAATTTGAACAATATTTGCTGAATGTTTCTGTTTTTGAAGTTTTTCTCCTAATTCCCCTTTTTCCTTTCTCTCAGAATGGATTTTTGATGTTAAATTGTTCACTTAGTTTTGCTGGTAGGCTTATTGGCTCTAAGTGTAAAATATTATTGGTTTGATACCATATATTTAAGGTGTTTGGAAAATATGGTGGTACTTTAAAAAATTAACGAATATTATTAAAAAGTTTTCAGGTTCCTTCAGTTTTCTGGCTTTTTCCTTTTTTTATCAAGACGTATCGCTTATGTTTTTTTTCTAAAATATTTACTTTTTTTTAACGAAAGTTGGTATTAGATAATCTGTTATCAAAAATGGTTTTTCGAGTCGCAACTTGTGAAAATTTTCTTTGTTTCAAAATGAGTGGTATAATTATAATCACGCCGAAACAGGAAGTGGAGCGAAAAGCGAGTGGCTTTGTGGCGTGTCTTTTTTTTCACTTGAAACTCAAAGCAGAGTGCAAAAACGGTGTTTTGAATAAAACGTTGCTTTCTCACTAGTGGTTTGTCGTTCACATGCAATTGCACTTTGTTTTTCACTGTTTTTTCTCTTTTTTTCGAAATTGTTTTTCCATTCCATTCATGGTCCAAGCTAAGTCTAGCTTTTCGTTAAATCAGTGAAAATTGTTCCAGGACGTGTCCTGTTATGTTTTTTTGTTTCGTCGTTTTGTAACGCTCTTTTATGACTTTACATCTGTTCATGGCAAAGCTGAAAAAGTCAAATTTTCTTCTCCCTCTCACTAAAAATATTTGCGTACATGACCATTAGCGTGCGTGGCGTCATATCTCACACTCTTCGATCGAAAAATGTAAGGTCATTTGCGTGATTAGCTTTTGATCGTACGTGACATACCTCACTCAATATAGTGAAACTTGAAAACTAAGTTTAATTTGAATTAGTTTAAGGTCCAAGGAACTCATATGTGTAATAAAGGTCCATAATAAAAAAGGCTGTGGATTGAATATGAACAAGCTTTTAAAAATTTTTTGCTAAATGCTAAATGTTTTTTACATAGCTTTTTGAATGGCGTTGGTTACTTTTTCAACTTAGATCTGTATCTGTTTCTATCTCTATGATGCGGACCGCCTCTCTATTTCCCAGCTATTATTCCAGCAATCTGCCGGCTCTGTTTATTGACATTCTGACCGTTTTAATTGGTGTCTAGCGAAGTTTGAAGCAATTGTTGTAAACGTGTCTTTTTGTGAAAAAATTTTTTGCCTGACCGTTTTTGAGCTTTTTTTCTGGAACATTCACTGTTGTCTTCTTCTGTTTTGTCTGATCTCAATTACTCTCACTCCGAATTAAAATTTGATGCTAAAGTAAAGGCGATTGTATAATAGTAATTTACAAAAGACAAGGCCTGGTAGCCGAGTGATTAATGCTTCTCGTAAGATTAATGCTTCTCGTAATATAATCCTTCTCGTAAGATTAATGCTTCTCGTAATATAATCCTTCTCGTAAGATTAATGCTTCTCGAAAGAAGCTGTTTGAATCCTACCCTGGTAGAAAATTTTTGCACCTATAAAGAGTTATCTAGACTACAGCCCCTGGAGTAAATTACCCCGCATGTTGTTCGAGAGGAACTTTAGTCGGTCTATTTTTCAAAGCAATTTTTCGTACGATTATTTTCGTCTGACCTATCAATCTTCGTTACATATTGTTTTCAAAAACGGGCTAAACGAGTAAGTTAGTTTTTCAAGGGCACTAAGTCTTTGAGCTCTTCTTTGGTAGCCTTTAAATGTGCAATTCTCTGGAACTGGTGATATATAAATTATTGGCGTGAAGGGCTTTTTGTTATTTAGGGTTTTTGACCCCCACGCTATAACACCCTTATCCTACCTTATGATCATAGGGCCCTCTTGTCTTTGGGATGATTGTTGCCTTCTTCAAACTCAGTGGGCATTAGATACGTGACCTTTACGACAAAGTCGTGTTTTCAGCTGTTGGTCATTATTTTAAATTTGAAAGTTTTGTCATTAATTAAAACGCAAAATTTTTATAATTTTGAGCTGAATTATATTCCTATTGATAATTAGTTTTGATGAAATGCTTATTTAAAAAGCATGTCAACTAAGCATTGTTCCAGAATTACAAATTTATGGGGAAAGATTTTGACAGATGTTTTCGATACTTTGTTTAGAGAAATTTCTAGACTTACTGTCTAAATGTACTTTTAACTTGTGAGCTTGAGTATAAAAACATAGTTCTAAGTTACTTTTTAGTTCATTTTTACTGGATGTTTTTATTTTATTCGTTCAGCATTTTTCTTTAACTGCTCTTGTTTTACTTTTTTCACGTGAGCTCGATTGACTTACCGGTTACAACAATGCTGTTAGTTGATAACGTTGAAGACATTAGTTAAACTAAAAAAATCTGAGTTATTCTTTGATGTTTTTTTCTTTATAAGACGTGTGTTTATTCTGCAATTTTCACTTCTACTTTTTTAGTACCTTGTGTTTTTGATATTTTGCAGGTGGCCTTGTGACAAAACCCACATCTGCTAAACCAGTAAATAGTTCCAGAGAGAATCGAGTATCTGCTTCTGGCAGTTCTGATAATCAGAAAGTTAAATCAACTGCCACAAAAATTGAGCCGAGATCCAGCACTGGAGTTCCAGTAATTAAGCCTTCGCTGAAGCGCGCTGAGTCATCACGAGTCCCCAGTTCCAAGAAACCTTACGTGAGTGCATTGTCATCAACGTCATCCTCCTCATCGTCGACGTCATCAAATACCCAGAGCGCCGCACTTTCAACTACAACCTCGATCAATAGAGTGCGTATAAAATCTTGCTCCGGTTCGACTACGGAAGTTCCGAAACCTAAAGTTCAAAATAGCAATCAAGAAGAAAAAATGGATCACTGCTCTACAGAAGAGGGACATGCAGAAGGAAAGCATAGAAATGAGTCCACATCGTCAACTACTGCTGACAAAACGATTACTGCTGAAGGTTTTTAATTAATAATATTTGAGTTGTTCTATATCTGCATGGTTTTCTGTTCAATTCAAGGAAGTCTGTTGTGGAGGCAGTTAAGCAAGATATTCTTTTTCATTTAAAACAGTTGTTTTCAATGGAAACAATGTTTAAAACAATGTTTTCAATGGAAAATGTTTGTCTGGTGTGTAAAAATATTGTATGGCAATTCTAATCTTCTACGATGTTTGTTCGCCCCCACTTTTATTGAGACGGGGGACTATATGCTCAACTGTCAAACTATTTTTCAGTCAAGTTTGGCCGATCCATGTATTTATCTTGGAGAGTTGTGAGCGGTATCATTAGAAAACCTGTCAAGCGCAGAGCAGTTTAAATGGAGCATTTCAGAATTTTCTTATTTTCGTAGAGCTTTGTAAGGTTTAAAAATTTTCAAACATTTAATATTTCAGTGATTTTCTTCATGTTTATTGCCATTTTGTCAATTTCCGACGTTTTTGCTCAATTGCTCTATGTTCATAGTTTGAACAGTTGCGTATTTTAGTGGCCCTAAAAGATAACCAGGCTGTAACCAGAATCAACCGGATTTGGATTGAATTGGGGATCTCAATTTTAGTATCTGTTGACAAAGTTTTCTACTTTTTGATGTCAATGAGAAGTCAAATTGGAGAAGTGATTTTAGTCACACAGGAATAGTTACAGGGCAAAAAAAGCGAGTATCTTAACGCGTAAAACATTTTTAAAATCATTCAAAATTGAAGTGAAAAGCTGCAACTTACAAAAAGTTTTAGTTTTAGAGCAATTATTTTCTCGATCAATTTGACTTCGTTTTCGGTTTTTTTTCTCGTGTTCTTTTTTGGTGGGATAAAACTTGTGTTATAATAGTGCATTGATGTCGACTGAATTTATCAGTGAGCATCTATTGAGTTTTATTATTTGGACACGTTGCGTTTTCATTAAATTTTTTGTTTTTGCTTGTATTTGTTGTCAATGGCCGCAAAGTTATTGCTGGGGCCTACCATTGGTCATCTGTTGGTTTTTTATTTTGTCTTAAGCTTTTTGATGACTTCACGATTACGTCAAAGCTGCTTCTCGTTCATTCATTCATGGTATTTTGACTGAATTGTGCCTGACGTTATTTTTCTTCCTTAGTGGAGCGAAATTTTTTGTTGATTGGCGTGATTAAGATTTTGGTCACACTACTTATATCATTCTCAAAAATGGCTTTCCTTACATTCGAAATGACCTTTCTTCAATTTAATTTACGGAGATACGCTCATCTGATTGTGACACAATAATTGAAGATTATTTGAGAGCAACGAATAATAGCAGCAACAAGTTATATAGATTTTTAATCAAAATAGAACATCTCAGCAATTAATAAAACAAGAAGTTTCTCTTATGGGCCTGTTTTTTACTATCTCTTTGAGACTGCAGATCTGCGATTCTTTTTGTAGTCATGCTACTTAGTTTCAAAACTGACAGTTTCTGAGCAGCTTTTGCGGCTCTTAATGAACATATAATATTTAATATTATTTTTGTCTTTGAACGTTTGTTTATTTTTTGATAATTTGTCGCTTTATCTGATTAATTGTAGTCCTCGTCGCTTGCTAATGAGACATGATAAACCTAATTAATATTTTGACTCAAACGCTAATGCCCGTGGTCTTAAGTCCCGTGGTCTTTTTATGCGATTTTCTGTTTTACCGATTTTTCTGACCCATTTGAATTTTCGATCTCAAAAACGGGATAAACAGGTAGCGCCCAGGGGCATTAAGTTCTCTTAGAGCTTTTCAGCTCACTAGTCTCCAAGTATGCGATTCACAGAAACTGTTTTGGAGTCTTATATTCATGATGTAAAGGGTGGTTCTTAGAGTTTGTTCCCTTCCCCCGCTTCACCCTCTCCGACAGCCCTCTCCCCCACCCCAATCCCACACCTGCACATCCTTCAAGTCGTAGGGACTTGGCCCCGTGCAGCTAAAGGCGCCCCATTAATCCCCCTCCGGTCCCCCCGCGCTGCGTTTACCTCACGCCCTTCAATTGAGCTAAGGCTAACCTCACTAAACCGACGCTGGCTACTGACGAGGCCAACCGCTCGCCGGTCGTTTGAGAGCAGTTCCCACGGCGTTCTGTTTTGGTTATGTTTTGAGTAGTCGTATCACTTATTCTGATTTGTGACTAGTCTAATCGTTTTTCAAACGGGGTTAAACTGAACTTGTTGAACGATTAGAATGTTATAGTGAATTACATATGATTTTGTGTATCTGTTTTTGTTTTCATCTAATGTTTTTTTTTTTACTGTGATACTATCTGTTTGTTTTAAATGGCAGATTTTTTCTGCTCTGCCTATTTTTTTTTAAATTTATTAGTTAATTTGCTTTAACTTGTTAGCTAATTTTATTAACTCAAAAGTTATATACGAACAGTTTTGTTGACTTTTGAAATTTGCCTTCAATTTGAGAACATGTAGAGTTGATTTCATATTTTTCAACAAAATTGTTCAAAGTTCAATTATGTCCATTCTTGTGAAAGAAAAAATTTGATAATTGGAGCCGAAACAGTGTGCGACAACGCCGATTATCGAGCCTCTTTTTCCCAATAGAATTAGGGCTGTGAAATACTAGCCGCAAGAAGTATTTGACAGTATTCGCGGAAAATGGTTGAATACTTCTCAACTCCGTTTCTCATCTTTCTGCGTCTAATAGAAATGAGGTTTACGGATACGCGTTTATGCAGATTTGAATTTTGATGTCACGTGCTGTCAGTTAATGAGGCTATTGTTTGGTTCGCCTTGTTCTTTTGAAGATTTTCAATTCTTTTCGTAAGTTTTTGATCTATTCGTAATGTGAGGCACTCATATTAATATGTTTTGAATAGTTGAACCAACTTGCGTGCCAGAATTGATAATAATTCATTGCAAAACAACTAATAAACCCACGAAATTTAGTTTCATAAGATTTAACTGAATTTGTTTTTGCCTGAATTTGGTGCTTGAGGTGACGTTATGTATACTGCTTTTGTTCGTGCAAATTTTTGAGCTACTGAAATCAATCGGTGTTGGCTGCTACTAAAATGTTAAATGAAGCGGGCAAAAAATTCTAATTGTCAAATCAAATGATTGTGTTGGTTTATAGTAAGCTTTAGGAACATCATCAAAGAAACTTTTTCTGCAGTGTTGCAGACATTTGACTATATTTTTGCACTCATGGCCCCTTTTTTGTTTGTTACGCGTGAAATCTGCTGAAGTGAAATTCAGATACTCAAATACTCTAAAATACCTTTTGTGACAGCAACTCAATTGGCGACTTGTTTTAAAAATATTTCTTGTGATCGATAATAAACTAATGGCATCAATAGAAGACCCTTAATGTATTAATAGGGTTTATCAATTTGGCTTGCGGTTTTTGAGGCCCTGCGTGTTGTGTGAGAGTAATTTTTCTCCATATCGGTTTTCTTTTCACAGGGAACTATTTTGCGACAGCGTTCGTCTTTTTATTTCTATATAATTGGATGTAACTTTTCGGTCATCGAGGAGAACAACGTTTTTTCGTTGACTTGTTAATAAAATTGGATTCGAACGTCAGGATTTTTTGAAGGTTGCTTCACGGCTTGTCTTGATGATGTCTCAATGTTCATTTGGTTAAATTTTATTGGTGTTAATGCTGCATATCTTTCAAATCTTGCGTAAGCTTTTGTTAGCTGACTCTAATCAGCTTTCTACAAAGCTTTTCGGTAGAGCTTTTCGGTACTGAAATCCATTTAGTCATTACCAATCTCACGGTTTTTCCAATCTTTGTTTCGTTTCAGGCGAATCTAATATTTCAAGTGTAAGCTCCGCGGTGAAATTTGGCCTTTAATTTTGGATTTGTGCGTGAGAAAAATCGCTCTCATTTGTTTTGTTAAATCAATTCTTAACCAAGGTCTTTAAAAATATACATTAAATATGAAATTGTTTTTCATATTAATTGTCGAATGAAAACCTTTAAGAACTTTTTGTACGACTCAAACTCATGTTTTCATTACAGGTAAAGAGAACGAGAACGAGGAAAGGAAAGCAGATCAGAATCAGTCAGAAGTAAACGCAAATATGTCAACTGCGTCCTCAACAAGTGCTATCTCTGCTGCTGGAGGGGAGGCCAAAAAGCTCTGGTCGCTGCAAGATTTCGAATTTGGCAAAATTCTGGGACGTGGAAGATTTGGCTTAGTATATGTAGCCAGAGAAAAGCAATCGAAGTTTATCGTTGCTATCAAGGTTAGTGTCGCTATTGAAATTTTTCAGAAAGGTGAATTGATTGCCTGCTGAAATAATTAGGTTAACCGATTTGGGTAGCAGGGGATGAAATTTTTTTAAGATTTTGCTTGAATCTTTTTATATTGCCGGATTTATTGGCAACCATTACCAAAATAGCTATTACTGTAGTCTTAAAATGTTTAATTGCTCCGGAACGAAATTCATAGCAATTATCGTAAACGTGTGTGTCTTTTTAAGACTCGAAGAGGAGTATTGAGAGTCTACAAGTTTTTTACGACTCGAAGAGGAGTTTTGATATTCTACAGGTTTTTTTTTAGCAGAAAGTAAGTTTGTCCATGACTTGAATTTTGACTTCTTTCTATTCGAGCTTTTACCTCCGTTTTTGATTGTTGACTTCTGTTTTCGAACATTGGACTTTAACAATAGCTTAGTTTGTAATGTATAGCAATTGGTAACAGTCTGCAATTCAAGGTGAAGAGGTCAATTTGAGAAAATTTGATCCCATATAACTACCTATCCCCCCCCCCCCCCCTCGTACCTACCTACCCACCCCCTCCCACGTACCTACCTACCCTCCCTCCGCAACGTACCTACCCCCCACCCCACCTACCTACACCCCCACCACCACCTACCTGCCCCCACCTACCAACCCCCCCCCCCCCCCCACCAGCACCTACCCACAATTTTAACACTTTTTATGTTACATTGGTCTACTTTTTTTGTTATTTCTTGTGGTTTTTGATATTCTGATTTTGTCCAAATTAGGGTAGAGATTATTTTGCACGACGGTTCGAGTCGTTTCCGGTATTCTACCGGCTATGTTTTATAGCAGAAAGCAAGTTTGTTCAGGACTTGATTTTTGACTTCTTTCTTTTCAAGCTTTTACCTCCGTTTTTGATTGTTGACTTTTGTTTTCGAACATTGGAATTTAACAATAGCTTACTTTGTAATGTATAGCAATTGGTAACAGTCTGTAATTCAAGGTGAAGAGGTCAATTTGGGAAAATTTATACCATTTAACTAACTACCCCGCCCCCACTCAAAAAAATGCCCGCCCCCACGTACCTAACCCCCCCCCCCCCCCCCAACGTACCTACCCCCAACTCCAACTTACATCCCCCACAGGTACCTACCTCCCCCCCACACTTACCTACCTCCCGCCTCCACGTACCTACCTACCCCCCTCAACGTACCCACCCCACCTACCTACACCCCCACCACCACCTACCTGCCCCCACCTACCAACACCCCCCCCCCCCACCAGCACCTACCCACACCCCTTAACTGAAAAAATTTTCACGCTTCTTATGTTATATTGGTCTACTATTTTTGTTATTTCTAGTGTTTTTTTCGATATTCTGATTTTGTCCAATTTAGGGTAGAGATTATTTTGCACGACGATTCGAGTCGTTTCCGGTATTCTACCGGCTATGTTTTTTTTAGCAGAAAGCAAGTTTGTTCATGACTTGAATTTTGACTTTTTTCTGTTCGAGCATTTACCTCCGTTTTTGATTGTTGACTTCTGCATTCGAACATTGGACTTTGACAGTAGCTTCGTTTGTAATGTATAGTAATTAAGAGGTGCTGGTAATGTTCAAGGTGGAGATCTCATTTTGAGATTTTTTGTTCCTGTATAAGTCACCCCTAATTATCTTAACTACACCGCACAAACCCCCTCCCCCCCCCTCACCACCTATCTAATTGTCTACATTTTTAAAACACTTGAATGTGGTTTGTTGGGCTACTTTTAATATACTTTTGTATATTTTGACGTTCTGATTTCGATAAGGTTATGTTAGAGATTATAATGCACGACGATTCGAGTCGTTTCCAGTATTCTACCGGAAATGTTTTTTATGCAAAATTCTCGCTTGACAATTTTGACGTCTCGAGTGACTTCTACGCCCTTGACTTTTTGCGTTTCGCGTGATCTAAAACTCTCTCTCAATCTCAATTTCAAGCAGCTGAATTCAATTGGCGGCAATTTAATTCTAAAAGTCAAATGAAAAGTGTGCCAAAACTGGTGCCACTTTTTAACTTTAAATTTTAATAGTGGTATATGTTAACCTCTAATATAGTTATTTGAAGCCCACTATTGAACGTCTTAGTCCCATTTAGGCTCCCCCCCCCCCCCGACTGAAGCAGGTTGCAGTTCATTAAAGCTCCCATTAGTCGTTTGAGAGCAATTCTTTCGACGTTTAGTCGGTTATGTTTTAATGAATGCAACTCAATGTACATGCAAATGAACTGGACAATGAAACGATCAAATAAAACTTCACAAGGTAATACCATAATTACTCAGGTGTTTCACTGAAAAAATTGAAAAAAATGCGAATTTTTTTAGTCACGTATTTCGCGACGCGTAGTTGTATGTTCTGCTTTATCTGTTTATAGATGCATAAAAATTTGCAGAATTTAAAGCAAAGTGCAGAATGTAATATTGTGCGTTATTTAGGTGCTATTCAAGAAAGACCTAGAAAGCTCTCAGATCATCAGACAAGTGAAGAGAGAGATCCAAGTGCAGTCCCACCTGAAGCACCCACACATCCTCAGACTCTACTCCTACTTCCAGGACGAAGAGAGACTCTACATTGTATTGGATTATGCGAGCAATGGAGAACTCTATAAATTCCTCAAACAGCGTGGAAGCTTTTCTGAAAATGTCACTGCTAAGGTTTTTCCCAGTCAATGATTGTACTTCTGTTTTGTTTCTGTAAAACTGCAAAGCATTTTTGTGAGCCGGTTATGGTAAACTAGTGATACCATTTTTGGCCCAATTATGTAGAGCAAGAATCGAAAGCGTCAAATGATTGGTAATATCATTCAATAATCGAAGGCATTTTGGGAAGCTAAGAAGTAGCTATCTTAGCTAGTAGATAAGTCCAATCTACTAAGCTAAAAACCACAGAACGGATATATACATATAGGGGCAATAAGATTTTCTCATGAAGAGATTCGTAATAGTAGTGAGTTAATGCAGAATGTGTGACGCAACAAATGAGAAAAAGGGGTATATTCAACCGGGAATCGGAAGAATGGGGTTCTTTGGCGTACTTGGTAAAGATAACTTTTGAAATGTTTCGTTTCAGTACATTTACCAGTTAACAAGTGCATTGATCTACTTGCAACAGAAAAATGTGATCCATAGGGATCTGAAGCCTGAGAATCTTCTGTTGGATAACAGGATGGATCTAAAGATAGCTGATTTTGGGTGGACTGTGCACTCGCCTGACCTACCCAGGAGTACACTCTGCGGAACACCAGACTACCTGTCTCCTGAAATGTTGCTTGGTAAGTTAAGTGACCACTGACTTTGCTTTGGCCGAAGCTCTTCATCGAAATATCTTTCGTTTCCACCTTTAAGAATCATTTAAAAATTGCATGTCGTATTGGGGTGAATTTTTATGGTATTACATTAGATCGGCTGTACTCCGGATCAACAAACACAAAGAATTGGTAATTATGAGGTACAAGAATGAGAATTGTGAGAAAAGTTGTACTGTATCTTCTCTTTTTCCCTCAACATACCATTTTGTTACACCGCTAATAGATAACAGATTGTTTGTGGAAAACAAATACTATCTACTTCAAGCATCTCATAGGGCGTGAATGGATAGGTCATAGCTTTTCAGAGCTGATGGACTTAGTCTTGAATCTTAGGGCTGTATTTGTGACTTTTTGTCGTGAGAAATGGGATAAACTGGTGATGATTTTAAGTCGCTGAGCAGTTCTCTTTGAGCCTTGCTAGGCTCTAAATATGCGGTTAACGAAAACCGTTGGGGAGACATTAATTCATGATGATAAGGGCTCCCTCAACTGTGTAGGCGTAAATTCACGGTGCGAGGAGAAAATTTAGGTGTTTTGGATCCCCCTCGCCCAGTAAAGATATGCTCCGAGTATAAGATAGTGACTACGGCGGTCAATCCCATGACAGTCGTTTGCCAGAAATTCGTCAGACGTTAGTCTGGCATGCTATATTCTTTTATGCTAGAGAAAAATTCTAGGATTAAAACAAGGTAATGATAAAAACAGTGGCGAAACCCTTTGATTTTTTCCTAACAACCTTGTTGATGAAAAATGCTGAATGCAATATAAAAATCTCAGTCAACAACCAACACAATCTTTTCACGCTACTTTGGCTATTTAAACGGCGACTATACAAGAAATGTGAGACTTTAATCGCTGGCAGAGTAATGTTAGGTAGGCAACTGTTGTAAATGCAAACGAGTTGATAAAAACATTACCCAAGATTTATCTAGAAGTTTGTAATTACTCTCGTACGAGCAACTTTTCGTACAACCGACGGTTTTTGTCTGATAGTCTTTCTCGTCAGACCATTCACTTTTTTGCAAAAACGGATTGAGCAGGTAAATTGGAGGGCATTCACAAAGGCAATTCACCGCAACTGTTTAGGAGACAAATTCATGATGTGAAGTGAGGTTTCTGGAATTTAATCCCCTCCTCTTACTTCATACCCTCTCACTTCACACCCCGCCTCACTTCTCACCCCCGTAACCCCCGCCCTGCCTCATTCCACCCGAACGCTCAAACTCCACGCCCCATTGTAAAGCTAGCCTCCCTGAGCCGCATCCTGCTACTAACGAAGTCTACAGTACGCCAGTCATTTGAGGGCAATTACCCGACGTTAGTCGGTTTTGTTCCAACAACTCGGATTCGCCCACCTTTTTTATAGGGTTTCATTGTACATATAGTGGTCTAGTTAACGCGGGGATAGTTTGACGTAATTTCGAGGTTTTTGATAGCATTGTTTCTCGAAATTGCTTTTGAATACCATTTATGGTGATTATGAGGCGTAGCTTCTTTTGTTCAATAAAAGTTCTTCTAATTAATTGCTCTCGAACAAAGTTTAGAAAATTTTCTCTAATCGTGCTATGCAAACTTGACAGTTTTGGCGCTTCTGTTGTAGAACATTCTTTGAAATCGCGAGTAACTTTATTTTTGAGTGATCTAAGTTACTTTTTCTGAAATGATGTTTGTTGCTTATATAAAAGTGACTCTGAGGGATACAAAATCAGGTCCAGGTTTTGCAACCCTCTGGTAGGAATTTTGACACCAATAAAACATATCTAAGCTAAATCCACCGTAAATTAATTTTCCCCTGCCTGTCGTTTGAGCAGTTCATCCGACGTTGGTTGGCCTGTGTTTGTATTTCAGGACTTGTTGTGCTATATAGTTTTTGTTTTCCCAATAATGTTGTACGACCTCTCACTTGACTAACGCTCGCTTTAAATCAGCTTTTGCGCATTTATTAGTGCAATTTTTCGTGTGCCTTTCTTTTTCTTTTATTAGAGTGAGTGTTTTTGATGCGCTTTAGTAGCTTCTCTTATCACATGACTCAACTCCTTGTCGAAATGAATTTTGCTCAATCAAAATTACCCTTGCTTCTTTACTTCGAAGAGTTGATAGGATTATGTCTTGATCTAATTAGGGGTTATTTGAGGGACTACAGCAGTTTTTGTTTTTTATGCTTTTGAAGACTGAATAATTGGTCTCGAACGAAGTTTAGAGCTTTTATTATAGTTGCTACGTAAACTTGACCGTTTTGGCCCTTTTGTTGGAGACCTTTCTTTGACTTCTCGAGTTACTTCATTTTTGATTGATCTAGGTTACTATTTCTGAAATAATGTTTGTTGCTATTATAAAAGCGACTCTGAGAGATAAAAAATCAACTTCATTGTAGCTCAGTGGGGACAGGGCTGGAGTGGCATCCTGGAAGTCCATATTTGGCAACCCTGTGGGAGGAGTTTTGACACCCATAAAACATTTCTAATCGCCATCCACTATAATTTAGTTTAACCTGCCTGTCATTTGAGAGCAGTTCATCCGACGTTGGTTGGCTTATGTTTCTATTTCAGGACTTGTTGTGCTATATAGTTTTTGTTTTCCCAATAATGTTGTACGACCTGTGACTTGACTAACGCTCGCTTTAAATCAGCTTTTGCGAATTTATCCGTGCAGTTTTTCGTGTGCCTTTCTTTTTCTTTTATTAGAGTTAGTCTGTTTTTGATGCGCTTTAGTAACTTCTCTTATCACATGTCACATATGACTTAACTCCTTGTCAAAATGACTTTTGCTCAATCAAAATTACCCTTGCTTCTGTATTTCGAAGAGTTGATAGGATTATATCTCGATCTAATTAGGGGTTATTTGAGGGACTACATCAAGTTTTTGTTTTTTTTTTATGCTTTTGAAGACTAAATAATTAGTCTCGCACGAAGTTTAGAGCTTTTATTCTTATGGTTGCTACGTAAACTTGACCGTTTTGGCCCTTTTGTTGGAGACCTTACTTTGACTTCTCGAGTTACTTCATTTTTGATTGATCGAGGTTACTATTTCTGAAATAATGTTTGTTGCTAATATAAAAGCGACTCTGAGAGATAAAAAATTAACTTCATTGTAGCTCAGTGGGGACAGGGCTGGAGTGGCATCCTGGAAGTCCATATTTGGCAACCCTGCGGGAGGAGTTTTGACACCCATAAAACATTTCTAATCGCCATCCACTATAATTTAGTTTAACCTGCCTGTCGTTTGAGAGCAGTTCATCCGACGTTGGTTGGCCTGTGTTTGTATTTCAGGACTTGTTGTGCTATATAGTTTTTCTTTTCCCAATAATGTTGTACGACCAGTCACTTGACTAACGCTCGCTTTAAATCAGCTTTTGCGCATTTATTAGTGCAATTTTTCGTGTGCCTTTCTTTTTTTATTAGACAGTGTTTTTGATGCGCTTTAGTAGCTTCTCTTATCACATGACTCAACTCCTTGTCGAAATGAATTTTGCTCAATCAAAATTACCCTTGCTTCTTTACTTCGGAGAGTTGATAGGATTATATCTTGATCTAATTAGGGGTTATTTGAGGGACTACAGCAAGTTTTTGTTTTTTATGCTTTTGAAGACTAAATAATTGGTCTCGCACGAAGTTTAGAGCTTTTATACTTATGGTTGCTACGTAAACTTGACCGTTTTGGCCCTTTTGTTGGAGACCTGTCGTTGACTTCTCGAGTTACTTCATTTTTGATTGATCTAGGTTACTATTTCTGAAATAATGTTTGTTGCTAATATAAAAGCGACTCTGAGAGATAAAAATCAATTTCATTGTAGCTCAGTGGGGACAAGGCTGGAGTGGTATCCTGGAATTCCATATTTGGCAACCCTGTGGGAGGAGTTTTGACACCCATAAAACATTTCTAATCGCCATCCACTATAATTTAGTTTAACCTGCCTGTCGTTTGAGAGCAGTTCATCCGACGTTGGTTGGCCTGTGTTTGTATTTCAGGACTTGTTGTGCTCTATAATTTTTGTTTGGCCTAGAATTTTATACGACCTGTGACTTGACTCAAGCTCGCTTTAAATCAGCTTTTGCGCATTTATTCGTGCAATTTTTTGTGTGACTTCTTCTTTTAAATTTATTAGAGTGAGTCTGTTTGTGATGCGCATTATTAACTTCTCTTATCACATATGACTTAACTCCTTGTCGAAATGAATTTTGCTCAATCAAAATTACCCTTGCCTGTTTAATTCGAAGAGGTGATACAATAATGTCGTCATCTAATTGGGGTTTTCTGAGGGACTACAGCAAGTTTTCATGTTTTTTCTGCTTTTGAAGGCTGAATAATTGCTCTCGAACAAAGTTTAGAGCATTTATTTTTAGTGTTGCTACGCAAACTTGACCGTTTTTGCGCTTTTGATGTAGAAACTTCTTTGAACGTTCTTTCACTTCTCGAGTAACTTTTTTGAGTGATCTAAGCTAGTCTTTCTGAAATAATGTTGCTCATATAAAAGCGACTCTTGGAGATAAAAAAATCAACTTATTGTAGCTCAGTGTTGACAAGGCTGGAGTGGCATCCTGGAAGGCCAGGTTTGACAAACCTGTGTGAGGAGTTTTGACACCCATAAAACATATCTAAGCTCCATCCACTATAATTTAGTTTACCCTGCCTGTTGTTTGAGAGCAGTTCATCTGACGTTGGTTGGCTTTGGTTTGTATTTCAGGTTTTGTGCTATTTAATTTTTGTTTGGCCAAGAACTTTGTACAACCTATAACTTGACTCACGCTCTCTTTAAATCAGCTTTTGCGCATTTATTCGTGCATTTTTTTGTGACTTCTTTTACTTTTATTAGAGTGAGTCTGTTTTTGATACGCATTAATAACTTCTCTTATCACATATGACTTAACTCCTTGTCGAAATGAATTTTGGTCAATCAAAAATAACCCTTGCTTCTTTAATTTGAAGAGTTGATACAATAATGTCGTCATCTAATTTGGGTTTTCTGAGGAACTACAGCAAGTTTTCATGTTTTTTGTGCTTTTGAAGACTGAATAATTGCTCTCGAACAAAGTTTAGAGCATTTATTTTTAGTGTTGCTACGCAAACTTGACCGTTTTTGCGCTTTTGATGTAGAACATTCTTTGACTTCGCGGGTTACTTCATTTTTGAGTGATCTAAGTTAGTCTTTCTGAAATAATGTTTGTTGCTCATATAAAAGCGACTCTGAGAGATAAAAAAAAATCAACTTCATCGTAGCTCAGTGGGGACAAGGCTGGAGTGGCATCCTGGAATTCCAGGTTTGGCAAACTTGTGTGAGGAGTTTTGACACCCATAAAACATATCTAAGCTCCATCCACTATAATTTAGTTTACCCTGCCTGTTGTTTGAGAGCAGTTCATCTGACGTTGGTTGGCTTGGGTTTGTATTTCAGGTTTTGTGCTATTTAATTTTTGTTTGGCCAAGAACTTTGTTCGACCTATAACTTGACTCACGCTCTCTTTAAATCAGGTTTTGCGCATTTATTCGTGCAATTTTTTTTGTGACTTCTTTTACTTTTCTTAGAGTGAGTCTGTTTTTGATACGCATTAATAATTTCTCTTATCACATATGACTTAGCTCCTTGTCGAAATGAATTTTGCTCAATCAAAAATACACTTGCTCTTTAATTCGAAGAGGTGATACAATAATGTCATCTAATTGGGGTTTTCTGAGGGACTACAGCAAGTTTTCATGTTTTTTTGTTTTTGAAGACTGAATAATCGCTCTCGAACAAAGTTTAGAGCATTTATTTTTAGTGTTGCTACGGAATCTTGACCGTTTTTGCGCTTTTGATGTAGAACATTCTTTGACTTTGCGGGTTACTTCATTTTTGAGTGATCTAAGTTTGTCTTTCTGAAATAATGTTTGTTGCTCATCTAAAAGCGACTCTGAGAGATAAAAAAAATCAACTTCATTGTAGCTCAATGGGGACAAGGCTGGAGTGGCATCCTGGAATTCCAGGTTTGGCAACCCTGTGTGAGGAGTTTTGACACCCATAAAACATATCTAAGCTCCATCCACTATCATTTAGTTTACCCTGCCTGTTGTTTGAGAGCATTTCATCCGACGTTTTTTTGCTTGTGTTTGTATTTCAGGTTTTCTGCTATTTAATTTTCGTTTGGCCAAGAACTTTGTACGACCTGTAACTTGACTCACGCTCTCTTTAAATCATCTTTTGCGCATTTATTAGGGCAATTTTTTGTGACTTCTTTTACTTTTATTAGAGTGAGTCTGTTTTTGGTACGCATTAATAACTTCTCTTATCACATGACTCAATTCCATGTCGAAATGAATTTTGCTCAATCAAAAATAACCCTTGCTTCTTTAATTCGAAGAGTTGATACAATAATGTCGACATCTAATTGGGGTTTTCTGAGGAACTACAGCAAGTTTTCATGTTTTTTGTGCTTTTGAAGACTGAATAATTGCTCTCGAACAAAGTTTAGAGCATTTATTTTTAGTGTTGCTACGGAAACTTGACTGTTTTTGCGCTTTTGATGTAGAACATTCTTTGACTTCGCGGGTTACTTCATTTTTGAGTGATCTAAATTTGTCTTTCTGAAATAATGTTTGTTGCTCATCTAAAAGCGACTCTGAGAGATAAAAAAAATCAACTTCATTGTAGCTCAAGGGGGACAAGGCTGGAGTGGCATCCTGGAATTCCAGGTTTGGCAACCCTGTGTGAGGAGTTTTGACACCCATAAAACATATCTAAGCTCCATCCACTATCATTTAGTTTACCCTGCCTGTTGTTTGAGAGCATTTCATCCGACGTTTTTTTGCTTGTGTTTGTATTTCAGGTTTTGTGCTTTTTAATTTTTGTTTTGCCAAGAACTTTGTACGACCTGTAACTTGACTCACGCTCTCTTTAAATCATCTTTTGCGCATTTATTAGGGCAATTTTTTTGTGACTTCTTTTACTTTTATTAGACGGAGTCTGTTTTTGGTACGCATTAATAACTTCTCTTATCACATGACTCAATTCCTTGTCGAAATGAATTTTGCTCAATCAAAAATAACCCTTGCTTCTTTAATTCGAAGAGTTGATACAATAATGTCGACATCTAATTGGGGTTTTCTGAGGAACTACAGCAAGTTTTCGTGTTTTTTGTGCTTTTGAAGACTGAATAATTGCTCTCGAACAAAGTTTAGAGCATTTATTTTTAGTGTTGCTACGGAAACTTGACTGTTTTTGCGCTTCTGATGTAGAACATTCTTTGACTTCGCGGGTTACTTCATTTTTGAGTGATCTAAATTTGTCTTTCTGAAATAATGTTTGTTGCTCATCTAAAAGCGACTCTGAGAGATAAAAAAAATCAACTTCATTGTAGCTCAAGGGGGACAAGGCTGGAGTGGCATCCTGGAATTCCAGGTTTGGCAACCCTGTGTGAGGAGTTTTGACACCCATAAAACATATCTAAGCTCCATCCACTATCATTTAGTTTACCCTGCCTGTTGTTTGAGAGCATTTCATCCGACGTTTTTTTGCTTGTGTTTGTATTTCAGGTTTTGTGCTTTTTAATTTTTGTTTTGCCAAGAACTTTGTACGACCTGTAACTTGACTCGCGCTCTCTTTAAATCATCTTTTACGCATTTATTAGGGCAATTTTTTTGTGACTTCTTTTACTTTTATTAGAGTGAGTCTGTTTTTGGTACGCATTAATAACTTCTCTTATCACATGACTCAATTCCTTGTCGAAATGAATTTTGCTCAATCAAAAATAACCCTTGCTTCTTTAATTCGAAGAGTTGATAAAATAATGTCGACATCTAATTGGGGTTTTCTGAGAGACTACAGCAAGTTTTCATGTTTTTTGTGCTTTTGAAGACTGAATAATTGCTCTCGAACAAAGTTTAGAGCCTTTGTTTTTAGTGTTGCTACGGAAACTTGACCGTTTTTGCGCTTTTGATGTAGAACTTTCTTTGACTTCGCGGGTTACTTTATTTTTGAGTGATCTAAGTTAGTCTTTCTGAAATAATGTTTGTTGCTCATATAAAAGCGACTCTGAGAGATAAAGAAATCAGCTTCATTGTAGCTAAGTGGGGACAAGGCTGGAGTGGCATCCTGGAATTCCAGTTTGGGAACCCTGTGTGAGGAGTTTTGACACCCATAAAACATATCTAAGCTCCATCCACTATCATTTAGTTTACCCTGCCTGTTGTTTGAGAGCATTTCATCCGACGTTTTTTTGCTTGTGTTTGTATTTCAGGTTTTGTGCTTTTTAATTTTTGTTTTGCCAAGAACTTTGTACGACCTGTAACTTGACTCACGCTCTCTTTAAATCATCTTTTGCGCATTTATTAGGGCAATTTTTTTGTGACTTCTTTTACTTTTATTAGACGGAGTCTGTTTTTGGTACGCATTAATAACTTCTCTTATCACATGACTCAATTCCTTGTCGAAATGAATTTTGCTCAATCAAAAATAACCCTTGCTTCTTTAATTCGAAGAGTTGATACAATAATGTCGACATCTAATTGGGGTTTTCTGAGGAACTACAGCAAGTTTTCATGTTTTTTGTGCTTTTGAAGACTGAATAATTGCTCTCGAACAAAGTTTAGAGCATTTATTTTTAGTGTTGCTACGGAAACTTGACTGTTTTTGCGCTTCTGATGTAGAACATTCTTTGACTTCGCGGGTTACTTCATTTTTGAGTGATCTAAATTTGTCTTTCTGAAATAATGTTTGTTGCTCATCTAAAAGCGACTCTGAGAGATAAAAAAAATCAACTTCATTGTAGCTCAAGGGGGACAAGGCTGGAGTGGCATCCTGGAATTCCAGGTTTGGCAACCCTGTGTGAGGAGTTTTGACACCCATAAAACATATCTAAGCTCCATCCACTATCATTTAGTTTACCCTGCCTGTTGTTTGAGAGCATTTCATCCGACGTTTTTTTGCTTGTGTTTGTATTTCAGGTTTTGTGCTTTTTAATTTTTGTTTTGCCAAGAACTTTGTACGACCTGTAACTTGACTCGCGCTCTCTTTAAATCATCTTTTACGCATTTATTAGGGCAATTTTTTTGTGACTTCTTTTACTTTTATTAGAGTGAGTCTGTTTTTGGTACGCATTAATAACTTCTCTTATCACATGACTCAATTCCTTGTCGAAATGAATTTTGCTCAATCAAAAATAACCCTTGCTTCTTTAATTCGAAGAGTTGATAAAATAATGTCGACATCTAATTGGGGTTTTCTGAGAGACTACAGCAAGTTTTCATGTTTTTTGTGCTTTTGAAGACTGAATAATTGCTCTCGAACAAAGTTTAGAGCCTTTGTTTTTAGTGTTGCTACGGAAACTTGACCGTTTTTGCGCTTTTGATGTAGAACTTTCTTTGACTTCGCGGGTTACTTTATTTTTGAGTGATCTAAGTTAGTCTTTCTGAAATAATGTTTGTTGCTCATATAAAAGCGACTCTGAGAGATAAAGAAATCAGCTTCATTGTAGCTAAGTGGGGACAAGGCTGGAGTGGCATCCTGGAATTCCAGTTTGGGAACCCTGTGTGAGGAGTTTTGACACCCATAAAACATATCTAAGCTCCATCCACTATCATTTAGTTTACCCTGCCTGTTGTTTGAGAGTATTTCATCCGACGTTGTTTGGCTTGTGTTTGTATTTCAGGTTTTGTGCTATTTAATTTTTGTTTGGCCAAGAACTTTGTACGACCTGTAACTTGACTCACGCTCTCTTTAAATCAGCTTTTGCGCATTTATTCGTGCAATTTTTATTGTGACTTCTTTTACTTTTATTAGAGTGAGTCTGTTTTTGATACGCATTAATAACTTCTCTTATCACATGACTCAACTCCTTGTCGAAATGAATTTTGCTCAATCAAAATTACCCTTGCTTCTTTAATTCGAAGAGGTGATACAATAATGTCGTAATCTAATTGGGGTTTTCTGAGGGACTACAGCAAGTTTTCATGTTTTTTGTGCTTTTGAAGGCTGAATAATTGCTCTCGAACAACGTTTAGAGCATTTATTTTTAGTGTTGCTACGCAAACTTGACCGTTTTTGCGTTTTTGATGTAGAACATTCTTTGACTTCTCGGGTTACTTCGTTTTTGAGTGATCTAAGTTAGTCTTTCTGAAATAATGTTTGTTGCTCATATAAAAGCGACTCTGAGAGATAAAAAATCAACTTCATTGTAGCTCAGTGGGGACAAGGCTGGAGTGGCATCCTGGAATTCCAGGTTTGTCAACCCTGTGGGAGTAGTTTTGACACCCATAAAACATATCTAAGCTCCATCCACTATCATTTAGTTTACCCTGCCTGTTGTTTGAGAGCAGTTCATCCGACGTTGTTTGGCTTGTTTGTATTTCAGATTTTGCTATTTAATTTTTGTTTGGCCAAGAACTTTGTACGACCTGTAACTTGACTCACGCTCTCTTTAAATCAGCTTTTGCGCATTTATTCGTGCAATTTTTATTGTGGCTTCTTTTACTTTTATTAGAGTGAGTCTGTTTTTGATGCGCATTAATAACTTCTCTTTTCACATGACTCAACTCCTTGTCGAAATGAATTTTGCTCAATCAAAATTACCCTTGCTTCTCTAATTCGAAGAGGTGATACAATAATGTCGTAATCTAATTGGGGTTTTCTGAGGGACTACAGCAAGTTTTCTTGTTTTTTGTGCTTTTGAAGGCTGAATAATTGCTCTCGAAAAAAGTTTGGAGCATTTATTTTTAGTGTTGCTACGCAAACTTGACCGTTTTTGCGCTTTTGTTGTAGAACAATTTCTGACTTCTGGGGTTACTTCATTTTTAAGTGATCTAAGTTACTCTTTCTAAAATAATGTTAGAAATGTTAGAGATAAAAAGTCAACGTTGTTGTAGAGCTCAGTGGGGCCGAAGCTGGAGTGTCGTCCTGGAGGTCAAGGTTTCGCAACCCTGTGGGAGGCGTGTTGACACCCATAAAACGTATCTAAGCTACATTTACTATAAATTAATTTCTGCCTGTCGTTTGAGAGCAGTTCATCCGACTTTGTTTGTGTTTCAGGACTTGCCGTTTTATATATTTTTATGTTGTCAAGAATTCTGTACGACATGTGACGTGACTCAAACTGACTTTAAATCAGCTTTTGCGTAATTCGTGCAATCTTTCGTGTGACTTGTTTTTGCTCTTAGAGGGAGTCTGTTTTTGATTCGCGTTAATAATTTCTCTTATCACATATGACTTACCTCCTTGTCAAGGTTGCTGAATCAAAATTACCCTTGCTTCTTTTACTGCGAATAGTTGATAGGATTTTATCTTGATCTAGTTAAGGGTTATTTGAGGGAGTACAGCAAGTTCTCATGTTTTTTTATATACTTTTGAAGACTAAATAATTGCTCTCGTTTGTAATATTTATGTAAACTTGACCTTTTTTGTAGAACGTTCTTTGACTTCTCGAGTAACTTTCTTTTTTGAGTGATCTAAGCTACTCTTTCGAAATTATGTTTGTTGCTAACATAAAAGCGACTCGGAGAGAAAAATCAACGTCGTTGTAGGTCAGTGGGGCCAAGGGTGGAGTCGCAACCTGGAGTTCAAAGTTTCGCAACCGTGTGAAAGGAGTTTTGGCACCCATAAACCGTTTCTAAGCTACATCCGATATAAATTATTTTCTCCTGACTGTCGTTTGAGAGCAGTTCATCCGACGTTGGTTGAGTTATGTTTGTATTTCAGGAAATTTCGAGTTATAGAGTTTTTATGTTGCCAAAAGTTTTGTACGACCTGTGACGTGACTGACGGTGACTTTAAATCAGCTTCTGCGCATTTGCTCGTCGTACAATTTTTTGTGTGACGTTCTTTCACTCGTAGAGTGGGTCTGTTTTTGATGCGCATTAATGACTTCTCTTATCATATATAACTTATCTCCTTGTCAAAATGACTTGTTCAATCTAAATTACCCTTGCTTCTTTACTTCGAAGAGTTGATAGGATTATATCTCGATCTAGTTAAGGGTTGTTTGAGGGAGTACAGCAAGTTTTCACGCTTTTTGAAGACTAAATAATTGCTCTCGAACGAAGTCTAGAGCAATTTTTTGTAATTTTGACTATGCAAACTCGAACTTTTTCCCGCTTTTTTGTAGAACATTCTTTGACTTCTCGAGTAACTGTAGTTTTTGAGTGATCTAGGTCACTCTTTCTGAAATAATGTTTGTTGCTGATATATAAGCCACTCGGAGAGATAAAAAATCAACGTTGTTGTACCTCAGTAGGGCCGAGGCTAGAGTTGCATCCTGGAATTCCAGGTTTCGCAACCCTGTGGGAGGAATTTTGACACCCATAAAACATATCTAAACTACATCCACTATAAATTAAATTTCCCCTGTCTGTCGTTTGAGAGCAGTTCATCCGACGTTGGTTGGACAATGTTTGTACTTCAGGACTTGTTGTGCTATATAGTTTTTGTTTTCCCAATAATGTTGTACGACCTCTCACTTGACTAACGCTCGCTTTAAATCAGCTTTTGCGCATTTATTAGTGCAATTTTTCGTGTGCCTTTCTTTTTCTTTTATTAGAGTGAGTCTGTTTTTGATACGCATTAATAACTTCTCTTATCACATGACTCAACTCCTTGTCGAAATGAATTTTGCTCTATCAAAATTACCCTTGCTTCTTTAATTCGAAGAGGTGATACAATAATGTCGTAATCTAATTGGTGTTTTCTGAGGGACTACAGCAAGTTTTCATGTTTTTTGTGCTTTTGAAGGCTGAATAATTGCTCTCGAACAAAGTTTAGAGCATTTATTTTTAGTGTTGCTACGCAAACTTGACCGTTTTTGCGTTTTTGATGTAGAACATTCTTTGACTTCTCGGGTTACTTCGTTTTTGAGTGATCTAAGTTAGTCTTTCTGAAATAATGTTTGTTGCTCATATAAAAGCGACTCTGAGAGATAAAAAATCAACTTCATTGTAGCTCAGTGGGGACAAGGCTGGAGTGGCATCCTGGAATTCCAGGTTTGTCAACCCTGTGGGAGTAGTTTTGACACCCATAAAACATATCTAAGCTCCATCCACTATCATTTAGTTTACCCTGCCTGTTGTTTGAGAGCAGTTCATCCGACGTTGTTTGGCTTGTTTGTATTTCAGATTTTGCTATTTAATTTTTGTTTGGCCAAGAACTTTGTACGACCTGTAACTTGACTCACGCTCTCTTTAAATCAGCTTTTGCGCAATTAATCGTGCAATTTTTCGTGTGCCTTTCTTTTTCTTTTATCAGAGTGAGTCTGTTTTTGATGCGCTTTAGTAACTTCTCTTATCACATGTCACATATGACTTAACTCCTTGCCAAATTGACTTTTGCTCAATCAAAATTACCCTTGCTTCTTTACTTCGAAGAGTTGATAGGATTATATCTCGATCTATATAGGGGTTATTTGAGGGACTACATCAAGTTTTTGTTTTTTATGCTTTTGAAGACTAAATAATTGGTCTCGCACGAAGTTTAGAGCTTTTATTCTTATGGTTGCTAAGTAAACTTGACCGTTTTGGCCCTTTTGTTGGAGACCTTTCGTTGACTTCTCGAGTTACTTCATTTTTGATTGATCTAGGTTACTATTTCTGAAATAATGTTTGTTGCTAATATAAAAGCGACTCTGAGAGATAAAAATCAATTTCATTGTAGCTCAGTGGGGACAAGGCTGGAGTGGCATCCTGGAAGTCCATATTTGGCAACCCTGTGGGAGGAGTTTGAACACCCATAAAACATTTCTAACCACCATCCACTAATTTAGTTTAACCTGCCTGTCGTTTGAGAGCAGTTCATCCAACGTTTGTTGGCTTATGTTTGTATTTCTTGACTTGTTGTGCTATATAGTTTTTCTTTTCCCAATAATGTTGTACGACCAGTCGCTTGACTAACGCTCGCTTTAAATCAGCTTTTGCGCATTTATTAGTATTGTATAATTTTTGTTTGAGCTAGATTTTTGTACGACCTGTGACTTGACTCAAGCTCGCTTTAAATCAGCTTTCGTGCAATTTTTCGTGTATTTTTTTGTTGACACCCATAAAACGTATCTATGCTACTTTTACTATAAATTAATTTCTGCCTGTCGTTTGAGAGCAGTTCATCCGACTTTGTTTGTGTTTCAGGACTTGCCGTTTTATATATTTTTATGTTGTCAAGAATTCTGTACGACATGTGACGTGACTCAAACTGACTTTAAATCAGCTTTTGCGTAATTCGTGCAATCTTTCGTGTGACTTGTTTTTGTTCTTAGAGGGAGTCTGTTTTTGATTCGCGTTAATAATTTCTCTTATCACATATGACTTACCTCCTTGTCAAGGTTGCTGAATCAAAATTACCCTTGCTTCTTTACTGCGAATAGTTGATAGGATTTTATCTTGATCTAGTTAAGGGTTATTTGAGGGAGTACAGCAAGTTCTCATGTTTTTTTATATACTTTTGAAGACTAAATAATTGCTCTCGTTTGTAATATTTATGTAAACTTGACCTTTTTTGTAGAACGTTCTTTGACTTCTCGAGTAACTTTCTTTTTTGAGTGATCTAAGCTACTCTTTCGAAATTATGTTTGTTGCTAACATAAAAGCGACTCGGAGAGAAAAATCAACGTCGTTGTAGGTCAGTGGGGCCAAGGGTGGAGTCGCAACCTGGAGTTCAAAGTTTCGCAACCGTGTGAAAGGGGTTTTGGCACCCATAAACCGTTTCTAAGCTACATCCGCTATAAATTATTTTCTCCTGACTGTCGTTTGAGAGCAGTTCATCCGACGTTGGTTGAGTTATGTTTGTAGTTCAGGAAATTTCGGGTTATAGAGTTTTTATGTTGCCAAAAGTTTTGTACGACCTGTGACGTGACTGACGGTGACTTTAAATCAGCTTCTGCGCATTTGCTCGTCGTACAATTTTTTGTGTGACGTTCTTTCACTCGTAGAGTGGGTCTGTTTTTGATGCGCATTAATGACTTCTCTTATCATATATAACTTATCTCCTTGTCAAAATGACATGTTCAATCTAAATTACCCTTGCTTCTTTACTTCGAAGAGTTGATAGGATTATATCTCGATCTAGTTAAGGGTTGTTTGAGGGAGTACAGCAAGTTTTCACGCTTTTTGAAGACTAAATAATTGCTCTCGAACGAAGTCTAGAGCAATTGTTTGTAATTTTGACTATGCAAACTCGAACTTTTTCCCGCTTTTTTGTAGAACATTCTTTGACTTCTCGAGTAACTGTAGTTTTTGAGTGATCTAGGTCACTCTTTCTGAAATAATGTTTGTTGCTGATATATAGGCCACTCGGAGAGATAAAAAATCAACGTTGTTGTACCTCAGTAGGGCCGAGGCTAGAGTTGCATCCTGGAATTCCAGGTTTCGCAACCCTGTTGGAGTAATTTTGACACCCATAAAACATATCTAAACTACATCCACTATAAATTAAATTTCCCCTGTCTGTCGTTTGAGAGCAGTTCATCCGACGTTGGTTGGACAATGTTTGTACTTCAGGACTTGTTGTGCTATATAGTTTTTGTTTTCCCAATAATGTTGTACGACCTCTCACTTGACTAACGCTCGCTTTAAATCAGCTTTTGCGCATTTATTAGTGCAATTTTTCGTGTGCCTTTCTTTTTCTTTTATTAGAGTGAGTCTGTTTTTGATACGCATTAATAACTTCTCTTATCACATGACTCAACTCCTTGTCGAAATGAATTTTGCTCAATCAAAATTAGCCTTGCTTCTTTAATTCGAAGAGGTGATACAATAATGCCGTAATCTAATTGGTGTTTTCTGAGGGACTACAGCAAGTTTTCATGTTTTTTGTGCTTTTGAAGGCTGAATAATTGCTCTCGAACAAAGTTTAGAGCATTTATTTTTAGTGTTGCTACGCAAACTTGACCGTTTTTGCGTTTTTGATGTAGAACATTCTTTGACTTCTCGGGTTACTTCGTTTTTGAGTGATCTAAGTTAGTCTTTCTGAAATAATGTTTGTTGCTCATATAAAAGCGACTCTGAGAGATAAAAAATCAACTTCATTGTAGCTCAGTGGGGACAAGGCTGGAGTGGCATCCTGGAATTCCAGGTTTGTCAACCCTGTGGGAGTAGTTTTGACACCCATAAAACATATCTAAGCTCCATCCACTATCATTTAGTTTACCCTGCCTGTTGTTTGAGAGCAGTTCATCCGACGTTGTTTGGCTTGTTTGTATTTCAGATTTTGCTATTTAATTTTTGTTTGGCCAAGAACTTTGTACGACCTGTAACTTGACTCACGCTCTCTTTAAATCAGCTTTTGCGCAATTAATCGTGCAATTTTTCGTGTGCCTTTCTTTTTCTTTTATCAGAGTGAGTCTGTTTTTGATGCGCTTTAGTAACTTCTCTTATCACATGTCACATATGACTTAACTCCTTGCCAAATTGACTTTTGCTCAATCAAAATTACCCTTGCTTCTTTACTTCGAATAGTTGATAGGATTATATCTCGATCTATATAGGGGTTATTTGAGGGACTACATCAAGTTTTTGTTTTTTATGCTTTTGAAGACTAAATAATTGGTCTCGCACGAAGTTTAGAGCTTTTATTTTTATGGTTGCTAAGTAAACTTGACCGTTTTGGCCCTTTTGTTGGAGACCTTTCGTTGACTTCTCGAGTTACTTCATTTTTGATTGATCTAGGTTACTATTTCTGAAATAATGTTTGTTGCTAATATAAAAGCGACTCTGAGAGATAAAAATCAATTTCATTGTAGCTCAGTGGGGACAAGGCTGGAGTGGCATCCTGGAAGTCCATATTTGGCAACCCTGTGGGAGGAGTTTGAACACCCATAAAACATTTCTAACCACCATCCACTAATTTAGTTTAACCTGCCTGTCGTTTGAGAGCAGTTCATCCAACGTTTGTTGGCTTATGTTTGTATTTCATGACTTGTTGTGCTGTATAATTTTTGTTTGGGCTAGATTTTTGTACGACCTGTGACTTGACTCAAGCTCGCTTTAAATCAGCTTTTGCGCATTTATTCGTGCATTTTTTTGTGACTTCTTTTACTTTTATTAGAGTGAGTCTGTTTTTGATGCGCATCAATAACTTCTCGTATCACAAATGACTTATATCTTTGTCAATATGACTTTCGCTCAATCAAAATTACCTTTGCTTCTTTAGTTCCAAGACTTGATACAATTATATCTCGATCTAATTAGAGGTTATTTGAGGGACTAGAAGTTTTCATGTTTTTTATATGCCTTTGGAGCCTGCTGGCCTGGAAATCCAGTACAGCTATCCTTGGACAATTGGTGAGCTATATTTTCAGGTATCCCAAATTCCATTTTTCTTCATATAGTTTTGAATTTGAAGTTCTACTGCGATTCGAAAGGTTAGCTTATGTTAGCGTATGCTAACAATGTGAACAATTTTTATTAGTCTTGTCGGTCTTTTTTAATGCGATTTTTTGCTTGACCGATTTTTCGTCTGACGCTTTTGACTTTTCGTCCTCAAAAAGCGGATAAACAGGCAGCGCACAGCGGGCATTAAGTGCTCTTAGAGCCTTTGAGCTCGGTTTCAGCTCTTTGGGAGACTTATACTTATACTTATGGTGTGAAGGGTGGTTCTCAGAGGTTGAAGACACCCCCACTGTTGACCCCCTCCCCACTATTGCCCCCCCAACACCAAACCCCCCCCCCCCCCCCTCCAAATGTTTATAATATTTTGCAATTTTTTTCAAGCTTTTTGAAAATTTTTCACCTTTATTTTTATCAGTCCTCTAGGTTTTACTAATAGGTTACTGCATAATTTCTATTGGTATTGGAAAGGTTTCAACATTTTAACGTCACGATTTTAAGCAATTTTTTTGACAAAATGTGCAATTTTTTCAAATTTTTTTACAATTATTTTTCCTGATTCAGGTCTTTGCAGTCCCAGGGGCCAGAAAACATCCTAAGTGGTTTGATAAGTTACTGACAAATTTTTATTGGCCATGCAATAGTTTTGCAACTCTTTAATGTCTCAAATTTCAGCAAATTTTTGATAAAACTTGCTTTTTTCAAGTTTTTTTGAAGTTTTTTTGTCGTTTTTTTAGATTTTTCAGCCTTAAGAGCCAAGGAATACTCTCTATAGTTTGAAAATAGGTCACTGTTTAATTTTTAGGTGAAATGGAATGTCTTGCAAGATTTAAACATGACGAATTTCAGCATATTTTTGACAATTTTTGGAATTTCCTTTTGAACTTTTTTGACAGTTAGTCTTTTTTCAGGTTTTTTGAACCTCAAGGGTCAGAAAACCTCCGTTGAAGTTTGATAATGAGTTACTGGAAAATTTTTGTTGCTCATGGATTAACTTTCAACTTTTTAATATATCACAAGTTTTAGCAATATTTTTTTATATAAGACTTGCAATTTTTTTAAGTTTTTTTGAGAGTTTGTCATTTTGTAGGTTTCTCTAGCCTCAAGGCCACGGAACTTCCTCTAGGGTTTAATAATATTTTGCTGCATAGTTTATAGATGTAATCGAATCTTCTCCAAGATTTTAATATCACGAGTTTATGCAATTTTTTTTTAAATAGTTGCTTTTTTTCATTTTTCAATTTTTTTCAGGCGCCAGAGGCCCTGGGGCCTCCTCCAAGATTTGATAATAAGCTGGTGCAGAGTTAATGGGATGGTGATCAACCTTTTTTTGTGACTCCAGTTTCAGTAATTTTTGGATAAAATTTAAGCTCTTCAATTTTTTTTTCAAGTGTATGGATCTTTATGAGCCTGTGAAACTATTTCAGGCTTGAAACAGGGATTCCAGATGGTCTCTTGAGACAATGAAATGGCTCTCAAGATATTAATATCTTGAATTTTAGCAAGATTTTGTTAAAATTTGCGATTTGCAAAATTTATCAATGTTTTTTGTCCTTTTCTGAGTTTAACGAACATTACTGGACTGGCCAACGAGACTTTTCATGTCTAGGAGATGGGTTATTTCACAGAACTTTTGAGACAAAAATGGTTTCCAACTTTTACCGCGCATTTGAATTTTTTTTGGATTTGGCCTTTTTCAGTTTTTTTCTATATGATTTATTTATTGACAAGGCTAGAAAACTAGAAGTTGCAGAGTCGAATCCAATCATGGAAAATGTTGCTGTCTCTTTTTCTCTCATTGTCGGTTAGCGTTCCTTTCTTTTTCTTTCTCGTTCACTTTTTATCTCCCTCTCTCTCTCTCTCTCTCTCTCTCTCTCCCTTTGTTGATGCCGCACTTCAGCTGATGTTATGTGGCGTAATGTCATCATCTCTGATAATCATTAACAATGAGTTAAAGTAGAAATGTTTTTTATCATAAATGATCGAACAGGCGCTTTTTTAGCAAATCATTGTTAATTACTCTCAAAAGCAATTTTTAGCAATTGTATTAATCCTGTAGAATCTTCAGAAACGGGATAAAGTGGTAGCGACCAGAGGTCACTAAACCCTGGCTAGCTGCTGACGAAGCCAACCGCTCGCTGGTCGTTTGAGAGCAATTCGCCCGACGTTAGTCGGTTATGTTTTCGTCTTGTAGGCCAAGAGTACAGTGTAGCAGTGGACATTTGGAGTATGGGTGTGTTGTGCTACGAATTTCTCCACGGGAAACCACCTTTCGAGACATCCACAATTGCCGAGACATACGAGAGAATCAAAAAGGTGAGCCACATTTTTAGGTGAGCTTTAGCTCTATTCAGTAGTTAGTTCTACGTCTTATCTGGATTGCGCGTGACTTTCATTTGCTACTATGCTGCAGTGAATGGTTTTCGGGGTCTACATTGTTCCGGGCTACAATGGGAATTAAATTACGTATGATGCGTTATTTTTGCAGAAAATTGCATGTTTCCATTTGCCTCTACGTGAACTTTTGAATGACTTGATTTCCCGAAACATATAGAATACAAACGTAGTGTATAGACATCAGTTATACAAATAAATTTATCTATTTTAAATTATTTACCGACGCAACTTCTTTATCAGAGGAATTTGTAGGGAGACAGTTTTGGTCTCCTTTTCTTCTTGAATTTATTGACAAACTATTAGAAACAGATTAGTTATTGAACAAGTAGCCTTCGATTTGTAGATTTAAATCAAAGCTAACTGATGCTGATTTTGCATGATAGGTTTATTATAGGTTTATTTAAATCGTGCATTAGAGTAGAATGTGTTTCATTCAAATAATGGTGGTTCCGTAGGTGGACATCATTTGGCCTGAATCAATTTCTGCTGATGCCAGAAGATTCATCGGTGGCCTGCTCAAGTTTGATCCCAAGCAGCGCACCCCATTGGCCCAAGTGCAGCAGGACCCCTGGATACTAGCCAATTATAAACCGCCTGAACATCAAAATGCATCACATGGTAGTGGAAGTCACAGAACAACAAGACACAGTCCTAAATGCGACAACGAAAGCAAATGTGATGATGGCTCCCATTCTAAGATGGACGACGCGTCCGTGTCATAACAGAAGCGCAGAAAAATACTAATATTTTGACAGAAGTGTTCTCAACGAAATGTGTTAAACTGGTTTTTAAGCAGATACTGGAGCTTCTTTTCGGTTTAAGTTGAATATGGGTGATAACACGAACTTTGAGTGCAAATATTATAGCAAACATTTATTTTGGTTACAAGAGAAGCTTGATGTAGAAAGCTAATTACATCTTATTTTGCGGAAATAAATCGATCGATTCGATTAAATTCACCTAGCAAAATCATTGCATAAAGTTGTGTGGTTAATAAAAAGAAAATTAATGGAGAGCTATAAAGTTAAGATGTATCTAATCAGTTTGTCGGATATACCAGAAGGGACCTCAGCCATCCTGTTTGTCGTATATTATATATTTTTAATGATGTACGGTGAATTTAACTGTTTTGTGACTCGAGAGGATGGTTGGACGTCTTTAGCCGAACTTTGAAAGTTGGATTGATGATATTCAATATATTGACATTTCTTGAGGCGATAGTGCTGCTACACTTGTGCTACTGCTTGTACATATTATTTGATTCTAAATACATGGACTTCAGTTTTGCGTGATTTGATTTTTGATTTGGCTTGATATTTGTTTTAGATGAAGTGGATATTGCGTAAATTGTATTTAATTTGATTTTTAATTGGAGTTTTTTATTGAGCCCTGAAGTAGAATGTGTGACATTTAGAGCAAGTACATGGCACACCTAGCCAACCGAGAATTGCGAAATACGCCCCAATGCATTAAAGTCTTGTGGGAAAAGAATGAGAAAATAACCATTACAACGTTGGGAAAAAAATACGATATCCAATAAAATAGTAGTCGAACATTTTGTTTTTAATAGCCCCACAGCGATTGCTGGGGCTACTATTGGGCTTCTCTTGGTTTTTCTTTTACAATTCAAATTTTCTCCGAGTCGTTTCCGGAATTCTTTCGGCTATGTTAAGATCAAACATTTTCATGATTTTTGAAGTCAAATTGGAACAGTGCTTTTGGTCACTCCGAAACAGGAAATTGAGCAAAAAGCGAGTAGTTTTGCGGCGTGAATTTTTTTGCTCTAATTTTAAAGTAGAGTGAGAAACCAGTCTTTGAATAAAATTTCGCTAGTTGGTTTTTTTGTTCACATGCTGCAATTTCACTTTGGTTTTTACTGTTTTTTCAATTTTTTGGATCGGATTTTCTTTCTAATTGGTTTTCCAATCCATTCATAGTTCATTCTAGGCCTGGTTTTTTTTTGTTCGTCTGATTTTTTTAGAAATGGTTTTCCGAATTCTTTCATAGTCCGTTCTAGCTCTAGTTTTTTGTTTAGTCAACGGAAAATTTTTGAATTGTACCTCAGGTCTTGTCCTACTATGTTTTTTATTTCGTCGTCAATATTTTTGTTACGACCATATGACGCCACAACCACTTTTTGTTCATTCGTTCATGCAATTTCAACTGAAGTGATTGCATGACGTCATTTTTTTCTCTTAGTGGAGCGATTTTTTTGTTCATTCGCCTGATTAGTTTTTTGGTCACATGTGACTTACCTCACTCTAAAAAATGACTTCCTCCGTTTGAAATTGACTGAAGTTCAAAGAGATAAGGTCAAGTGAATGTGTGTCACTCTAAATGAAGGTTATATGAGAGCAGTTAGTAGAGGCAGCAGAAACTAATACAAACATACAGATTCTTAATCAAAGTATAACATCTCAGCTGTGTTTGGTTATTGTCAAAAACAGTTAAAAAGTGCCGCATAGTTTTATAGTACCTTGTTAGTGCTGTCTGAAAGTTACAATTTTTGTTTTGAAAATGCGATGAAGAAATACAATGTGAATTGTTCTTGGACGACACAATAGACCCAGAATGAGAACTGACTATATCAGTCAACATGGAAATAGCATTTCATCAATTTAATTAAATGGTCATAAAAGCAAAGCAATCAACACCAAAAAAAATAGTATTTAATGATACACCCGCGACGTCTGTCATACATCATAAATTAATTCAGTGCAGTAAATTTATTATACGATGTACTTAATTTATTTAGTGTACTTATTCCTGAGGGGCATGTGTACAAGTCAATGTTATTTCACATGCTAGTCTGTTGTTCCCATCTCCCAGAGCGGCAAATTATTGTTCACGTTTGTTATGACTTCTGGAATACCAGTTGCCTTAATTTTCATTCTCTTAGTTTTGCACTTCGCGTACAGTTGCTCAATTTAACTTATTCTTCATTAACTGTCTTTACGAATCGAGTAAAGTAAACGAATAATCATCAAGCGATTCGCTAAGCGGATGCATTTAGAAATTGTGTAAAGCGCACTCGCCGCGCAAGTAGGACATAAAACATAAACGCAACTCGCGACTCAAGATCAAGTACGCAATCTCACTTGCGTACGACATGGCGCAGTCAGCAGCTCAGAAGCGGGCCCCACTTGGCATTGAGCCATTTTGGGATAAACCTAGTGTAGACCCTCCGCTGAAATGGGAAAAGTGGCAGATGCAGGCCAAGTTAGCTCTTCTTGCGAAGGAAAATATTACAATAGACACTTTGTTAGAACCAAAACCCGAAACAGTGCAACTACCACTTGAACCGATCTATGAGGATCCGATAACAGGATCATCGGCACAATCGGAGAGGGAAAGATTGGCGAGGAACGCTCAATCAAAAATGAACTGGGAAAATCGGTGTCAGAGACAACTGGAGATAGGAATAATGTGCGGAGACAAACCATAGGCACAGGCCGATCGAAAGACTGTCAATGCTATACCTCAGTTTGGGCACTGAAGGACGTCGAATTGTTTGTAGCCAAAACCCACACCTCAAGATGGACAGTCTCTCAACAGCAGAACTTTGGACAATCATGGAAGCAGCATTTATTCGTCAGCGCAATATCACATTTGATAGGTACGTACTTCTCACCACAAAACAGACAAGAGGAGAGTCCATCGAACATTTCTTTGGAAAATTAAAAGAACTTTCTGAAAATTGTGAGCTCATGAGTCAAGAAGATACTCTTATCAGAGACTTATTCATTGCAAATATGTTAGATCCGGAAATTCAACGGGAATTATCGCGAGAAACTCTAGAACCAGCCCAAGCGTTACGTTTGGCCATAAATATGGAATTAGGTCAAAGAAACCAACTACAAATTACAAACTCGCAATTTGCTCCGCAAGTTAATGCAATAATTCCTCAACGATCTTTTTGACCACCGAATCAACGGCCGACTACATCTAGTTTTACTCGATCACCAAATCAACTCTGCAGGAACTGTGGTTTAACTTGGTCAGCTAATCATAAAGTCAAGTGTATTGCGAGAGGCAAGACTTGCAATAATTGTGGTCTCCAAAACCATTTTTCGCGAGTGTGCAGGAAACCGAAGTCATCATCAAATAAACCCACCCGATCTAATGTTAACTCTGTTGAAGAAACTCCAACTGACCAAACTGTAAACGCTATACAAAATATGAATTATAACCCGCAATGCGAATCAGACTACGATAGCTCAGATGACAATATGGTCGCTAGCATCGCAAGTAACGCAATACAGATCGAACCAAAGAAAACCATCTTACAAATTGGTAATACCTATGTTGGACTTCTCATTGATTCAGGCAGTGTATGCAGTATTTTACCCGAGTCTCTTGCTTCGGAGATTGTGGAAAATTCTCCCCTTGCTCGTTGGCTGATGATAGCGCCTCCCAAGGAACTCAAAACATTTTCAAACGAACCCATAAACGTGAAGGGTATGATACAGGCACCAATTGCGAGCAATGGATGGCGACTTAAAGAAGCTGAATTTGTAGTAGTCCGTGACGGGCTAAAACCACTAGTGGGTAGAGATCTATTTCACGCTCTCGGAATCTCAGTAACTCAAATCCCAAAAAATGAAGGTAGTATGGTCAACACTATCACATCTCAATGTCCATTTAAAACACGTATTGCAAAACAATTTCCCCAACTTATTACACGTATTGGTCGCTCGAAAATACACATTGTTAAATCTAAATTCCATCGAAATTTTCAGCCAAAACACCAAAAGGGTAGAAGAGTACCCATTAATTTACAAGAACGAGTAAATAATGAAATTAAAAAACTTCTTGAAGAGGGACATATAGAAAAACTGAATAACTGTCCTGACCAATACTTTATTTCACCTATTGTAATCACAGTCAAACGAGATCAAACCATAAAGTTAGCATTAGATTCTAAAACTCTTAACAAAGCAATACATAAGAACAAATATCGGATGCCAAATATTGAAACACTTATGGATTCCATATCACAAATAATAACAAACTACAAAACAGAACCAGCGGAACAAATATATTTCTCTACTATAGATCTTAAATATGCATACAGCCAACTAAACTTACACCCTGAAACTGCTAGTCACTGTAATTTTAATATTGTAAGTGGTGACATGACAGGCACATATCGATTCAAGACGGGATTTTACGGTCTTAGGCATGCCTGCCGAGTTTCAGAAGGCAATGGATTACACCTTGATTGGTCTTAAAAATACATTTTGTTTCCTAGACGACATCTAAATTGTTAGTAATGGTTCTGAAAAGGATCACTTCCAACTTGTATTAGATTGTCTTAAAAAACTGGACGCAGATAATCTTCGAATTAACCTTCCTAAATGCCTTTTTGCGAGACAACAAATTTCCTGGTTAGGATATAATATAACTCAATCTGGGATATCGCCACTCGAATCTAAAACATCCTCTATTATGTCATTGCAACCACCTAATACACTTAAAAAATTACGCTCATTTTTCGGTTCAGTCCACTATATTAGTAAATTTATTCCCAATCTAGCTCAGCTCTGCCATCCTTTAAGACCTCTACTTCGTAAGTCCGCTAAATACATTTGGACTGACGCTCATACGCTACATTTTAATGCCATTAAAACTCGCATAGCAAATCATACAGAAAACATTCACTATAACCCCCAACTCGAAACGCGAATCAAATGTGATGCTTCTCGCTCCGGATTGGGAGCAGCACTAGAACAACTAACAGTTGTCGGTTGGAAGCCGATTGGTAGCCGGTTTGAAGCATCAAGATTTTTAAACAGTAGTGAAGAACGTTATAGTATTAATGAATTAGAACTTCTTGGGGTAGTATGGTCCATAGAATATTTTAAAAATTATTTGTATGGTAAAGAATTCACTGTTATCACTGATCACCGCGCATTACTTTCCATTTTAAAAGAACATCGATCAAATAAAAGTTACAATAGTAGGTTATCACGATGGGTTGATCGTCTTTTGCCTTATCCATTCTCAATAGAGCATCTACCTGGCGCGAAAATGGGACTAGTTGATTACATATCTCGAAATCCATATCAACCAGCAAAAAGTATTTCCAAATATGATGAGGAATTTTTAGTTGCAACGTTATCAAGCATACATTCTGACGCTCAATTACTTCAACGAAAACACAACCTCTTAGCTCATTCACTTCATAAATTATATATTGATATTGATGGTGAAAATAAAAATTCCACCACTAATACAGAACAAGTTTTAACTATAGATTATGTAACACCAAATCCTCAAACAAAAATTCATGATTTACTCGCCCCGCGAAACAATAGTTCAAAATTCTGTTCAAAACAAACTTCTAATTTAGACATAAATTCCGCCCAGCGTGTACGTTTAACAAATGTTAGTTCCAATCTCGCGGCGCGAATTTAAAACTCTAAAGTAACCTCCCTTAAATTCAATCATCAGTATAGTACACACGCCCCGCGCGTACACTTAACCGATAATACTAATTCATTCGCGGATCAAAAACATAACTCATTTCTTCATTCCACTAATAGTATTAATTGTACTAGTGCACATGATCAGCGAGTACATTCAACTCAAAATGATTCCGTATTCGCACATACATATCCTACTTCAAAAGTCAACACTTCTAAATTAATTAATACCACCTCCGATCTCGCATCGCGAGTACGCTTTTCTTTTAACAAATTAACACCCGCCAGGCATAATACTTTATTATTTACTCAAAAGACTAGAATGCTTTCCTCAGATGCAAAGCAAGTTACTAAATACCCAATTCATTCTAAATTTGCGTCGCATAGTCTACCATTTACAACTAATCTTGTACAAATTGAGCCTCAAATGCTTGTAAAAACAAGAAAAGCGTCACTCGCTTACCAAAATACTTCCAAATTTGCTCCAATATGTCACTCTCACTTGTCAATCAAAAATCAGCCTCAAATTCCTACCTTTTTTTAGTAAACCACACTCAAATACTTTAAATAACTCACGTGCTCAATTAACAAACAACAAACAGGTGCTTTTTGCCCAAATTCAACCTGAAATTCACTTGTCTTCCTCCTTGTCAATCCTCCTTGTCAATTAATTACTTGTCGAATCAACGGCCGACTACATCTAGTTTTACTCGATCACCAAATCAACTCTGCAGGAACTGTGGTTTAACTTGGTCAGCTAATCATAAAGTCAAGTGTATTGCGAGAGGCAAGACTTGCAATAATTGTGGTCTCCAAAACCATTTTTCGCGAGTGTGCAGGAAACCGAAGTCATCATCAAATAAACCCACCCGATCTAATGTTAACTCTGTTGAAGAAACTCCAACTGACCAAACTGTAAACGCTATACAAAATATGAATTATAACCCGCAATGCGAATCAGACTACGATAGCTCAGATGACAATATGGTCGCTAGCATCGCAAGTAACGCAATACAGATCGAACCAAAGAAAACCATCTTACAAATTGGTAATACCTATGTTGGACTTCTCATTGATTCAGGCAGTGTATGCAGTATTTTACCCGAGTCTCTTGCTTCGGAGATTGTGGAAAATTCTCCCCTTGCTCGTTGGCTGATGATAGCGCCTCCCCAGGAACTCAAAACATTTTCAAACGAACCCATAAACGTGAAGGGTATGATACAGGCACCAATTGCGAGCAATGGATGGCGACTTAAAGAAGCTGAATTTGTAGTAGTCCGTGACGGGCTAAAACCACTAGTGGGTAGAGATCTATTTGACGCTCTCGGAATCTCAGTAACTCAAATCCCAAAAAATGAAGGTAGTATGGTCAACACTATCACATCTCAATGTCCATTTAAAACACGTATTGCAAAACAATTTCCCCAACTTATTACACGTATTGGTCGCTCAAAAATACACATTGTTAAATCTAAATTCCATCGAAATTTTCAGCCAAAACACCAAAAGGGTAGAAGAGTACCCAATAATTTACAAGAACGAGTAAATAATGAAATTAAAAAACTTCTTGAAGAGGGACATATAGAAAAACTGAATAACTGTCCTGACCAATACTTTATTTCACCTATTGTAATCACAGTCAAACGAGATCAAACCATAAAGTTAGCATTAGATTCTAAAACTCTTAACAAAGCAATACATAAGAACAAATATCAGATGCCAAATATTGAAACAGTTATGGATTCCATATCACAAATAATAACAAACTACAAAACAGAACCAGCGGAACAAATATATTTCTCTACTATAGATCTTAAATATGCATACAGCCAACTAAACTTACACCCTGAAACTGCTAATCACTGTAATTTTAATATTGTAAGTGGTGACATGACAGGCACATATCGATTCAAGACGGGATTTTACGGTCTTAGGCATGCCTGCCGAGTTTCAGAAGGCAATGGATTACACCTTGATTGGTCTTAAAAATACATTTTGTTTCCTAGACGACATCTAAATTGTTAGTAAAGGTTCTGAAAATGATCACTTCCAACTTGTATTAGATTGTCTTAAAAAACTGGACGCAGATAATCTTCGAATTAACCTTCCTAAATGCCTTTTTGCGAAACAACAAATTTCCGGGTTAGGATATAATATAACTCAATCTGGGATATCGCCACTCGAATCTAAAACATCCTCTATTATGTCATTGCAACCACCTAATACACTTAAAAAATTACGCTCATTTTTCGGTTCAGTCCACTATATTAGTAAATTTATTCCCAATCTAGCTCAGCTCTGCCATCCTTTAAGACCTCTACTTCGTAAGTCCGCTAAATACATTTGGACTGACGCTCATACGCTACATTTTAATGCCATTAAAACTCGCATAGCAAATCATACAGAAAACATTCACTATAACCCCCAACTCGAAACGCGAATCAAATGTGATGCTTCTCGCTCCGGATTGGGAGCAGCACTAGAACAACTAACAGTTGTCGGTTGGAAGCCGATTGGTAGCCGGTTTGAAGCATCAAGATTTTTAAACAGTAGTGAAGAACGTTATAGTATTAATGAATTAGAACTTCTTGGGGTAGTATGGTCCATAGAATATTTTAAAAATTATTTGTATGGTAAAGAATTCACTGTTATCACTGATCACCGCGCATTACTTTCCATTTTAAAAGAACATCGATCAAATAAAAGTTACAATAGTAGGTTATCACGATGGGTTGATCGTCTTTTGCCTTATCCATTCTCAATAGAGCATCTACCTGGCGCGAAAATGGGACTAGTTGATTACATATCTCGAAATCCATATCAACCAGCAAAAAGTATTTCCAAATATGATGAGGAATTTTTAGTTGCAACGTTATCAAGCATACATTCTGACGCTCAATTACTTCAACGAAAACACAACCTCTTAGCTCATTCACTTCATAAATTATATATTGATATTGATGGTGAAAATAAAAATTCCACCACTAATACAGAACAAGTTTTAACTATAGATTATGTAACACCAAATCCTCAAACAAAAATTCATGATTTACTCGCCCCGCGAAACAATAGTTCCAAATTCTGTTCAAAACAAACTTCTAATTTAGACATAAATTCCGCCCAGCGTGTACGCTTAACAAATGTTAGTTCCAATCTCGCGGCGCGAATTTAAAACTCTAAAGTAACGTCCCTTAAATTCAATCATCAGTATAGTACACACGCCCCGCGCGTACACTTAACCGATAATACTAAATCATTCGCGGATCAAAAACATAACTCATTTCTTCATTCCACTAATAGTATTAATTGTACTAGTGCACATGATCAGCGAGTACATTCAACTCAAAATGATTCCGTATTCGCACATACATATCCTACTTCAAAAGTCAACACTTCTAAATTAATTAATACCACCTCCGATCTCGCATCGCGAGTACGCTTTTCTTTTAACAAATTAACACCCGCCAGGCATAATACTTTATTATTTACTCAAAAGACTAGAATGCATTCCTCAGATGCAAAGCAAGTTACTAAATACCCAATTCATTCTAAATTTGCGTCGCATAGTCTACCATTTACAACTAATCTTGTACAAATTGAGCCTCAAATGCTTGTAAAAACAAGAAAAGCGTCACTCGCTTACCAAAATACTTCCAAATTTGCTCCAATATGTCACTCTCACTTGTCAATCAAAAATCAGCCTCAAATTCCTACCTTTTTTAGTAAACCACACTCAAATACTTTAAATAACTCACGTGCTCAATTAACAAACAACAAACAAGTGCTTTTTGCCCAAACTCAACCTGAAATTCACTTGTCTTCCTCCTTGTCAATTAACTTAATTGAAAAAACTGAACTCTCATCAACAATGAGTCAACAAGCTTCATCTCTCAAGGGAAAATCAATCTCCTCCCAAACAACAAGAGCTTCGCCCCGCGTATCGTTTACAGACAATGCAACCACAAGTACTCCACGCAGATCCTCCTCGCATTCAAATCTGAGCACCCCACTAACGGATAGCCCCCAAGTAATGTCTTTTGAGAGAGTGGTGGGAAAAGTGTTCAGCAAAGGTCTAATAGCATCACTCACAAGCAAGGACGCAGTTCTGAAAGAGGTTCGGGACTGTATAACACGGAGAGATGAAGAACGACCAAAGGCCCTCAACCCGTATCTCCATAGCTATTGGCGGGACCTTCATGTGACTGGCGGGTGTGTTTGTATGGACGAGAAGGTGGCCATTCCGAATGCACTCAAAGATGCCCTCATTGACGATTTGCATGCGAGTCACCCAGGTAGCTGGGGGATGGTATGTATGGCTCAGCACTGCTGGTGGCAATACATGAATCGTAATTTGCTTGTCAAAGCAATAGAGTGCAAATCTTGCACTGCTATCGGTAAAAATTTAAAATCTCTCATTCCCGCAAAACAATTTAAAGCACATACACCATGTATAGTTCCGAACCAAGAAATACAAATAGATTTTGCAGGGCCCATTAATAACGAAAAAGAACATGAAATATACATTTTAACATGTATTGATAGATTATCAAAATATCCTTCTGCAGAATTGGTTGATAATGCAAATTCCTCGAATGTCATAAAGTTTTTAGATAATTATATACAAATTCATGGAGTTCCTCGTTCCTTAAGAATAGACCAAGCTCGTTGTCTTGTAGGTAACCAAGTAAAAATTTTTTGTACAAAAAATAATATCACACTAATACCAGCTCCGGCAAACGGCCATCGTGCAATAGGTTTAGTTGAAAGACTTATTGGTACTATTAAACAACGCTTGGCATGTATAAAAGAAGCAAATAAAGAATTAAATTCGTTCACCATTAAAGCAGCATTAAAATTAATTATATACCAGCTTCGCATATGTAAACATAAAACAACTAAGCTTTCGCCATTCGAATCTCACTTTGGGCGTAAAGCCAATACACCACTTAGTAATATAAGTACTCAACCAAAATCATCTGATCTAAGTTATGAAAAAATTCTGAATCATTATTTAGATGAAGAAACTGTAACCCCTAATGAATTGCTGCCTGAGGAACACTGGGGAAACAGCCAGAGTGACGACGAAATTGAACGCAATATGTGTAAAGCGACAAAGGACGCCACCACTCGCGAACGGCTAGCAACCGATAATGAATCCCGTTTCCTTCGCACCACGCAAGCGCATCTTCCACTTCCTCTGAAAGAACACGCCGTACAGTTAAACATTGCCCGAAAGAAACATCTTCATAAAAATCCAAGAAAAATCTGGATGCTTTGTATGAGGTGTTGGCCCCAGAATCGGTAGTACAAAATACCGATCAATACACTTCTGTCATTCGCGAGCCGGGGAAGATGGAAGTAACAGTGCGCAATAGTGATATTGCGAAATTTGGTACTCGGGAAGAACGAAAAACCAAATTAACCGAATACATTAACCGTCGTGGACCCCGCAGTGTAACCGCAATCAAAGAGTGTAACCGCATACAAAAAGGAGACCGAAAAATGAAGCATCGCAAACGAGAAACTGGTAGCGGTGTATCCTCAAACAAATCAAACATTGCTCGCGCAATGCGAGTACGCATGCCTAAAGTACCGGACAATTTCGCTCCCCAAGCAATACCCGAAATTCCAGAGGCTGCTCCCGAACAGCAAATTATAACTGGAGAAGTTTTAATTGCACCCCCTCCTACAAATAATCAACCAGAAGTACTCTTATCATCTCCTTCGGTTCCAACAACAACATTACCACATACACTGACAAGAGCAACAAAACGGACTAGAAAAAGTCCTAAATATTATGGATATGATAAAGAAGACTCATCTGGTGACTCCACTAATTCGTGTCCCCTGAACTTTGCTCCACCTCGTAGGAAACGACGCGTAGGAGACATTGAACCGATACAACCTTCGGTTGTACAAACAATTGTTGATACAGCTACGCGGGTTGAACCTATCGCAAACGACTTTCCCTCGCCTATCATAGGACAGGTGTCACCGACGAACCCCCGTATACGACCAGCAGATCACAGTACTTCAAATGAGCTAATCATTGATGAAGAAGACATGTGAAAACTCTGATTAACTAAAACTTGATAAATTATTATTTATGACTAGCTATGATAACCAGTAAATATAGTGTTGATACTATTTAACCGGTGAATAAGTGTTACTATTATTCATATTGTTATTAAAATTTTACTTTATGCAATTTTAATTTTCATTGAAGCGGGAGAAATGTCATACATCATAAATTAATTCAGTGCAGTAAATTTATTATACGATGTACTTAATTTATTTAGTGTACTTATTCCTGAGGGGCATGTGTACAAGTCAATGTTTTTTCACATGCTAGTCTGTTGTTCCCATCTCCCATAGCGGGAAATTATTGTTCACGTTTGTTATGACTTCTGGAATACCAGTTGCCTTAATTTTCATTCTCTTAGTTTTGCACTTCGCGTACAGTTGCTCAATTTAACTTATTCTTCATTAACTGTCTTTACGAATCGAGTAAAGTAAACGAATAATCATCAAGCGATTCGCTAAGCGGATTCATTTAGAAATTGTGTAAAGCGCACTCGCCGCGCAAGTAGGACATAAAACATAAACGCAACTCGCGACTCAAGATCAAGTACGCAATCTCACTTGCGTACGACAACGTCAATTATCACAGTACTCTATGACCCCTAAAAAACCATCACTGAGATTCAAAAAAATCCACCTGAAACATCTCAAATGATCTGTACCTCAGAAAAATGCCTTCAACTTTGCATTGTCAAAGATTTTTTATGAAAACACTAGTTGCAATCCTCACAACCAAAGGTTGAGAACTGAAAGAAGTGAAATATTGCAAACTGGCCGACAACCAAGCAATGCGATCAGATTTTGTCCTACTTACTTAGGCGGGATCCCTACGGGCTGGTGACCCTAAATGAAAGAGCTTATAATCGCGAAAACGTCGAAATGCAACCCGAGCATCAAAATTGGTTTACAACAATTGAATCACATAGTCTTATCTAACAAATGCAATTGCAAAGGACTAAAAAGTGCAAATAACCAAATGAAGAAATCAGAATACTTACGAGGGACCAATATTCAACGGAAAAGTGCAGGAATTATATTTCTCTGCATTTATTGATTGCTTTTCAAAGTTTTCATCCCATTATTTTACAAAATTTAGATTCTGAAGCACCACGTACCACGCACCATTAGATTCGATCCAGCATGATATCAGATTTGCCGACGAATCACTACTTTCTGTGAGAAAAACAATAAAGACATAGGTGAAGAGCCAGATAAAAAGTGGAGCGCTATTGGATTAGTCATAAGGCTGGTAGAAAACAAATAATAAGTCGCGAAGCAAGTATAAATGAGGCAGCCATAGGAAAATTCAATTTGAGATCTTTGTTTGAACTCTAAAACAAACCAACAACTCTGACTTATTTCTGTTTCGAAGCCTAATTTAGGCGGGAATTAAATAAACTCCAACCTAATTCAAAAACTGATACAAAAGTCATGTTAATAAATATTTAGAAATGGACAGTTGGCTGGAAATTCCTTGTTACCGAAATCGCCTGGCATGAAAGGAGTCGCGATGAAAACGAATTGTAAACCAACAGAAATAAAAATGATTCAAGAGGCGAATCAAATGTAAGGACCACAATCGAGGCGAATCAAATGTAAGGACCACAATCGGGGCGAATCACGACTGACAAGGAGTGAAGTCCAAAGCCTACCCGTCCCTCGATCGGAAGTGAGTAGTATAGTGTCTTACAGGGCACGCAACGAGGGATGGGGGCATTTGTGTAACCCAGGGTTTGCAACGGGGGGGACAAAAAATTTTCAAAATTTTGGTATTTGGCTTCTTGGCAAAAGCGGTGCAAGACGCCAAAAAAAACCAAAATTTTGAAAACTTTTTTGTGTCCCCCCGTTGCAAACCCTGGATTAGACAACCCCCCCCCCCCGTTGCGTGCCCAGGAAGACACATTTTTGGTAAATTTTGTCAGTTTTTGATGGGTATGGTTTGTTTTGGATGTTAGTTTGGAAGTAGCACTGCTGTTTTAGTGGTTGTCGTTTTGTAATCAGTCCAGGTGAGCCTCATCAGTGAAAAAAAATGTTTTTGTAAATTTTGAAAAAAGTCGATCATTTCGAAATTTTAAAATTGCATAAAATGCATTTTGCGCCGGGTTTCAGATCTCAAAGACGATTTTATTTACCTCAATTTGACTGGTGAGCCTCATCATCGAAAAATAAGAAAAATTTTGCGGACAATGCAAAAATTTTGAAGTGTTAAAATTGTGCGAAATTCATTTTGCACCGAGTTTCAGGTCTGAAAGTTAACTTTTTGTGGACATCATTTTAACCTGGTACTAAATTTGTATCAAATGTTTTATCATCAAACATTGTCATCAATAACTGCTTATCAACTAGTTGATAAAAAACTATTGAGTGTTAGTGGTACTCTTTATGTCTGTTGCTATCGGTCAGTCCGCTCAAATCATCTTTTAACCCTTTATTTGATCATTCATGAGAACAAATTATAGTAATAGATAAGGAGGTGAGTGGTTCTTGCTGTGCTGTTGTTAGAACTATCTGAGACACCAACCTATTTTTATAGTTGAAAATATACTATGATAAACAATTATAGTCACTGCCGAAAGTCATTTTAAACGAGTAATTGTATTCGATTTTGATTGGACGACCAATGGAACTAGAGTGTCAATGAATTGTTTCTGAATAATTTCACATGTTCAACTGTCTGCATTTGGTTGTTTTGTTATTATAGTTTAACACAGTACTTGTATAGCAAAAAAAAGACTTATACGAATTGATTTGAAATTTAGTTAGAGTTTGCCTTGTAAACAAACTATGTCAGTGGTTGGCGATTGTTCCTTTTGTGACTTTTATCATCAAACATTGTCATCAATCACGGCTTACCAACTAGTTGAAAAAAAATTTTTTCAGCTTTCGTGATATTCTTTATCTGTGTTGCTATCAGTCAGTCGCTCATATCATCTTTTAACCTTTTGTTTGATCATGCATGAGAGCGAAATATGGTAACATATAAGGAGGTGAGTGGTTGTTGCTGTGCTGGTGTTAGAACTACCTGACTCAGTAATCTATTTTTAGAGTTGAATATATACTTTGATAAACAATTATAGTCACTGCCGAGAGTCATTTTACACGAGTCATTGCACGACCAATAGAATTAGAGTGTCAATGATTTATTTCTGAATAAGTTTACATTTTCAACAGTCTGCATTGGGTTGTTTTGTTATTATAGTTTAACACAGTACTTGTATAGCAAAAAAGCAGATTTATACGAATTTGTTTGAAATTCAGTTAGAGTTTGCCTTGTAAACAAACTATGTCAGTGGTTGGCGATTGTTCCTTTTGTGACTTTTTTCACGGTATTACCTGTACAGGAAAACGTTACGCAGTGGCCTGTGTAAAATTCTACGACTCTACTGCAACATACATAACGATAAAACTTTTCAAAATGGATAAATTCCGTGATTAACTCCAAGACAACAAAAACAAATTTTAAAGTGATGGTTTCAAGTTCAACCAGAGAATTATTGTATCTTCAGCTGAATTTGAACATTAATTCAAAGCTACAATTCACCTGTGAAAAGCTAAAGACTGAACAATCAGAAGAATCTATCAAGAAAAACGCAATAAAACAACGGGAAGAAAACGACGTTAGTCAGTTTCTGTTGTCAGTTTTTGATGGGTATGGTTTGTTTTGGATCTTAGTTTGGAAGTAGCATTGCTGTTTTAATGGTTGTCATTTTGTAATCGGTCCAGGTTAGCCTCATCATCGAACCAAAAAGTTTTTGGAAATTTTGAAAAAAATCGATCTTTTCGAAATTTTAAAATTGCATGATATGCATTTTGCGCCGGGTTTGAGATCTCAAAGACGATTTTATTTACCTCAATTGACTGGTGAGCCTCATCATCGAAAAAAAAAGAAAAATTTTGCGGACAATGCAAAAATTTTGAAGTGTTAAAATTGTGTGAAATTCATTTTGCACCGAGTTTCAGGTCTGAAAGTTAACTTTTTGTGGACATCATTTTAACCTGGCACTAAATTTATATCAATTGTTTTATCATCAAACATTGTCATCAATAACTGCTCATCAACTAGTTGATAAAAACTATTGAGTGTTAGTGGTATTCTTTATGTCTGTTGCTATCAGTCAGTCCACTCAAATCATCTTTTAACCCTTTATTTGATCATTCATGGGAACAAATTATAGTAATAGATAAGGAGGTGAGTGGTTCTTGCTGTGCTGTTGTTAGAACTATCTGAGACACCGACCTATTTTTAGAGTTGAATATATACTATGATAAACAATTATAGTAACTGCCGAAAGTCATTTTAAACGAGTAATTGTATTCGATTTTGATTGGACGACCAATGGAACTAGAGTGTCAATGAATTATTTCTGAATAATTTCACATGTTCAACTGTCTGCATTGGGTTGTTTTGTTATTATAGTTTAACACAGTACTTGTATAGCAAAAAAAAGACTTATACGAATTGGTTTGAAATTCAGTTAGAGTTTGCCTTGTAAACAAACTATGTCAGTGGTTGGCGATTGTTCCTTTTGTGACTTTTTTCACGGTATTACCTGTACAGGAAAACGTTACGCAGTGGCCTGTGTAAAATTCTACGACTCTACTGCAACATACATAACGATAAAACTTTTCAAAATGGATAAATTCCGTGATTAACTCCAAGACAACAAAAACAAATTTTAAAGTGATGGTTTCAAGTTCAACCAGAGAATTATTGTATCTTCAGCTGAATTTGAACATTAATTCAAAGCTACAATTCACCTGTGAAAAGCTAAAGACTGAACAATCAGAAGAATCTATCAAGAAAAACGCAATAAAACAACGGGAAGAAAACGACGTTAGTCAGTTTCTGTTGTCAGTTTTTGATGGGTATGGTTTGTTTTGGATCTTAGTTTGGAAGTAGCATTGCTGTTTTAATGGTTGTCATTTTGTAATCGGTCCAGGTTAGCCTCATCATCGAACCAAAAAGTTTTTGGAAATTTTGAAAAAAATCGATCTTTTCGAAATTTTAAAATTGCATGATATGCATTTTGCGCCGGGTTTGAGATCTCAAAGACGATTTTATTTACCTCAATTGACTGGTGAGCCTCATCACCGAAAAAAACTTAAAAAAAATTTCGGAAAAAATTAAAATTTTTGAAGTACTAAAATTTTGTGAATTACATTTTGCGCTGGGCGTTAGGAGTCAAAAAAGATTTTTCTTGACCTCATCTTGCCTGGTGAGCCTCATCATCGAAGAAAGCGGTAAAAAAATTTAGTGGAAAAATTGAAAACTTTGAAGTGATAAAATTGAGCGTAATGAATTTTGCACCGGGTTTCAGGTCTGAAAATATACTTTTGTAGACATCATTTTACCTAGTATTAAATTTATATAAAATGTTTTATCATCAAACATTGTCATCAATCACGGCTTACCAACTAGTTGAAAAAAAATTTTTTCAGCTTTCGTGATATTCTTTATCTGTGTTGCTATCAGTCAGTCGCTCATATCATCTTTTAACCTTTTGTTTGATCATGCATGAGAGCGAAATATGGTAACATATAAGGAGGTGAGTGGTTGTTGCTGTGCTGGTGTTAGAACTACCTGACTCAGTAATCTATTTTTAGAGTTGAATATATACTTTGATAAACAATTATAGTCACTGCCGAGAGTCATTTTACACGAGTCATTGCACGACCAATAGAATTAGAGTGTCAATGATTTATTTCTGAATAAGTTTACATGTTCAACTGTCTGCATTGGGTTGTTTTGTTATTATAGTTTAACACAGTACTTGTATAGCAAAAAAAAAGACTTATACGAATTGGTTTGAAATTCAGTTAGAGTTTGCCTTGTAAACAAACTATGTCAGTGGTTGGCGATTGTTCCTTTTGTGACTTTTCTCACAATTTTACCTGTATAGAAAAACGTTATGCAGTGGCCTGTGTAAAAATTTACAAATCCACTGCAACCGTCATAACGGTAAAACTTTTCAAAAAGGATAAATTCCGTGATCAACTCTAAGACAACAAAAATCATTGCAATAGTGCTGGTCTAAGTTCAACCAGAGAATTACACTCTCTTTAGCTGAGTTTGAACAATTAATTCAAAACTACAATTCACCTGTGAAAAGCTAAAGACTGAACAATCAGAAGAATCTATCAAGAAAAACGCAAAAAAACAACGGGAAGAAAACGACGTTAACATCTCGCGTTCTCATCGGAGACGAATAGCGTTAAATCAAATCAGTTTGCTGATGGAACAAAGAAGAAAGTGAAGAAAAGTTCTGAGAGCGAAACACCGTATTAGTAATGGGTGAGGCTAAGTTTGAACGAACACCCGAATTCTTTAGGCAGTTTCAAAAAAAATTTCTTTTTTTTATCTGCAGAAGTGAGCCAACCTTTGATACTAAATGAGTCAACAACAGTTTTGCTCACAGTTTGCATGAGATTGACAATTTTTGTAGAAGAAAAGAACAATATTATCATGTTATTGCAGCTTTGGATCAAGTAACAGAAGCTTTAAATAAAATTTTTTAAAACGCTATTAAATTCCTTGCCTATACACAGGCTTCAGACATCTACTCCTTAAAACGCAATCTGTCAGCAACACTTTTCAGGGTAAAAATTTTGAGAAACTGGAGCAAGCAGTCATTTATAATCACCATCATCAGCTAGATTTATATGGCTCCAAAATAAGATTTCCAAATGCCATTGAACTGGAGACTGTCAAAGAGAATGATAATGTTCAAAATGATTTCATATCAGCTTTTACTTTTAACCGATTTTTATGTACTTATCAGAACATTTCTTATGTTTTAATTTTACACAAATTGATATTACTTTTTTCGGATAAAGCTCCCTGAATGTTGATAAAGAGAATAGAAAAATTAACTTCCGATTTGAGTTAATAAATTATTCCCATATTTTTCAACAAAATCCGAGCCATCTAGCCTCAAAGGAAAAATGCTACTAACTTATCAAAACAATTATTACTAAAAAAACAATCGATTGATTTGTCCTACATCATATGCTTAGCAAATCGTAGTAAATCATCATTATTCAAGTAATGTGCATATGGATAGCTATATGTGAAAAAAATATGAGCAAAATAAATACAAAAGAGTCCAAACAATTTTGACATTGGGATCTGAAATGGTTGGAAACTAAGAAATTGAACAACTTCTTCTACGAAGCAGATTTGCAGCAGGTAAATGTATTCAAAATGGTAGCAATCCAGTGCTTGCCCAAGTGGATCACTAAAGTAAATTGTTTGTTATAATTCAAAATCATTAGCTAATTACTTCCCAATGATGTTGACATTGGGGCACTGACCGCATTAGAGCAATCATCTGGCAGTTTTAGAAAATTAGCAGCTGCAAAAACTCCGCAAAACTGGTACTTCAGATGAACACTTTTACCTAGTAGATAATTTATCTCAAAATTATCCATCAAAGAGATATGTAGCAACCGAGTTGCTTTTAACCTTTCGTTCAGAGTTTACGTAAAAAACTGAATTTCGTTCCCGTTGGAAAAAATATTTTAATGTTGTCAACCAAAGTTGTTCCAAAAGCGAGCTCCACTTAAATTGAACAATTTGTTAATTCAATGTGAATGAAATCGTGTGAAATCGTTTGAAGTAAGGTCCCAGATCAAAATAAAGTGATATGGATAATCGGCTAGGTAAATGCCATGACTACCGTTGTCAAGAAAATCTAGAGCTTCAAGCATGTTGAAGGAGACAGGTCGATTTGAGGTTGTTGAAATAGGCTTTCCAACAACCGGTAGTCCATTTCGACAAATCAATATTTCATTCAAACTTAATTTCTTTTAATAAAAAGGGTTTGTTCTGTTAGTCTTCTTGACGAGTGTCTTCTTGACTAATGGCAAGAAAAGTTCTGGGCAACATCTCCGTGTTCCGATAGACAGCTGGTGTTTTAAGCAAAGTTTTTCAATCGCAGACAACACACTAACAGCCACGGTCATTTTGCGCACGTAACGATTTTCCTCAACAATTTTTACTCTGTAATGTTTATTAGATTCGGAAAAGAAGGTAAAAATGTATGGAGACCTTCTGGAGGAGGTGCTTAGGGTAAAACCAAAAGTAAGATGTTTGTCACCAGTCAATATATCACTGGGCGGTTTTCCAAGGAGAAATCAGTCCAGGGAGTCAGCAACTAAATTTTTTCGTGCAGCAACATCAGTAGCTCTGTTGTCAGCTCCATCAATTTTAGCCGTTTCGTCTTCATAATAATAGCCTTGACAAATTAACCAAGAGTTCTTGGCTGTTCTTCTGGATGAAAACTCTGTTTCTAAGAAAGCCTTTTCGAGCGTTCATGAACTTCAAACATTTCGTTGGTAAATGTCTGTTTTTGACTTTTCGGAAGCGTAAGTCAGCTGATATTCTAACAAAACCACCAATACGAAATTTTGGACGCCTAACTAATTTCTCGGACGCAATTGCGTTGAATGATAAAAGATGAGGAACGTCTTTTTTGGTGACTTTGTTCGGAGCAACTTTTGTTGAACGGTTGATGTGTGAGTTTATTGTTTGCACAAATTTTTTCAACAGATGTATGAATTTGTCCATTTTTCTTCCAGATACTTGTAAATAAAGATCTTTAAAAAGTTCAACTTCTTTTTGCTGAAATTTTGATCAGTTTCAATGTTTCTCCTCTGGTTTTGAGTTTTCCCTTAAACTCTGTTCCAGCAAACACCCAAACATTTTTCGGCTGTTTGTGCTTAATCATTTGTTTGAAGGCTTCAGCACGCAACGGGGAGGGGGACATTTGTGTAACCCAGGGTTTGCAACGGGGGGGGACACAAACAAATTTTTCAAAATTTATCTTGGCGTCTTGGCAACAGCGGTGCAAGACGCCAAAAAATAGCAAAATTTTGAAAATTTCTATGTGTCCCCCCCGTTACAAACCCTGGCTTACACAAATGTCCCCCCGCGTTGGTACATTTTTGGTAAATTTTTGTCAGTTTTCGACGTTTTTGATGGGTATGTTTCTTTTGGATGTTATTTGGGAAGTAGCACCTCTGTTTTAGTGGTTGTCATTTTGTAATCAGCCAAGGTGAGCCTCATCAGTGAAAAAACAAATTGCAAAATCAAAAATTTCGAAGTTTTAAAATCGCTTGAAATGAATTTTCGCTGGGTTTCAGGTCTCAAAAACGATTTTTTGTTGACCTCATCTTGACTGGTGAGCCTCATCACCGAAAAAAACTTAAAAAAAATTTCGGAAAAAATTAAAATTTTTGAAGTACTAAAATTTTGTGAATTACATTTTGCGCTGGGCGTTAGGAGTCAAAAAAGATTTTTCTTGACCTCATCTTGCCTGGTGAGCCTCATCATCGAAGAAAGCGGTAAAAAAATTTAGTGGAAAAATTGAAAACTTTGAAGTGATAAAATTGAGCGTAATGAATTTTGCACCGGGTTTCAGGTCTGAAAATATACTTTTGTAGACATCATTTTACCTAGTATTAAATTTATATAAAATGTTTTATCATCAAACATTGTCATCAATCACGGCTTACCAACTAGTTGAAAAAAAATTTTTTCAGCTTTCGTGATATTCTTTATCTGTGTTGCTATCAGTCAGTCGCTCATATCATCTTTTAACCTTTTGTTTGATCATGCATGAGAGCGAAATATGGTAACATATAAGGAGGTGAGTGGTTGTTGCTGTGCTGGTGTTAGAACTACCTGACTCAGTAATCTATTTTTAGAGTTGAATATATACTTTGATAAACAATTATAGTCACTGCCGAGAGTCATTTTACACGAGTCATTGCACGACCAATAGAATTAGAGTGTCAATGATTTTGTTGTTGTTGCATATTTTGTTTTGAATAGTTCAACACGTAGATAGCGTAAAAGACAGTCAACAGCTGAAGCCTTCAAACAAATGATTAAGCATAAACAGCTGAAAAAGTTTGAGTGGACGATGGAACAGAGTTTAAGGGACCTTTCAAAATACTTGGCCAAAAGAGAAACTTTGAAACTTATCAAACTTTCGCCAAAAAGAAGTCTACTTTTGTTGAAAGGAACATCCGTTCTTTAAAGAAGATTATTTTCAAGTATCTGGAAGAAAAATGGACTAAATCATGAATCTTTCAGTTGAAAAACTTTGTGCAAACAACAAACTCATGCATAATTTGTGTTACAGAAATTGCTCCAAACAAAGTCACCAAAAGGGACGTTCCTTATCTCTTATCAATAAATTGCGTCCGAGAAATTGATTAGTCGACCAAAGTTTCGAATTGGTGATTTTGTTAGAATATCAGAAATTGATTTACACTTCCGAAATATTTTAAACAGCTATTTACCAACGAAGTGTTTGAAGTTTATAATATTCCAACAATAAACCCTCCAACATAGAGCCTAATTGATTCGAATCAGGATCCAATCAGGGGTAAATTCTATCAGTTGGAAATATTGAAAGTTGCTGACAATAGTAGAGCGTTCACAAAACATGAATGAGTTTACCATACATTTAGTTTTGTCAGCTTCCATGAGCATCTTCCCAGAGAATACATTGGCTATCTTCAAAAACGTTTTTAATGAAGAAATCAGCCTGGAAGGTGATTGGAGAGTAGCTTCCAGTGGAATTATGTTCTCATCCAGAATCAATCTGGTTAATAGCACTCGAATCAGAAAGTATTCCTCTGATGATCAAAAAACCAACAGAGTAGTAATCCATCTGGTGCTGTCTCGTAAACATACTAAGGGGAGACAGTCGTGATCAAGGCTGGAAGCTATGGGAACTCTGAACACCTGATAGAAGCCATCAAGACAGTCTAACTAAATTCAGTCATCATTAGAATAAAATCACAGGCGTTTTGGTCTTGCTCTTTGGCAAAGATTAAGGAATTACATTTCCTGACAAAAAAATACCAATTATCCTGGTCTTTGGAGGAATCTAAGTTGGCCCTGACACTCATATTGGTTATAAAATCATAGATTTTTTGACAATATGGCAATGAGTGACGCAAAAGCGAATGCTTTTGTCACTGATTGCCCTTTTGTTCTGCTTGCAGGAAAACACTTGATACTTGTATACAGCAACATATTAAGTATCAACACATTGGAGACACAAAAACTCCGCTGATTCGGGTCATTGATTCAAAACAACGCCTGAAAAATGGTAATCTTTGTGATATTGAACCTATGCATATAATAATTTTTTAGCAATTTGGAATAAAAGAAAATGTTGTCAAACTTTTTTCAGTGTATTGAGGTTCAGTTGGGAACCGAAACTGGCAAATTTGTTTCATTTAACGGAACAGGAAAAATTATTCTGACTTTAAATTTGAGTAAATTTAATTAAATGGAAGCGCACTATCAACAACAATCAGTTTCACCCTAATTTGCAGCACACTATCCTGAACGAGGTAGTGGGTTCGGGGCTTTAGCAGCTGGGATGGGTAGAGGGGCCATGCCGGTAGCTAAAAAGTATTAGTGGCCTGATAAAAGATTTGGAAGAGAAATGTTTTTACAGCTGGCACCAGAGATTGTTGAAGTTGTCACCAAAGAAAGAGTCCTAAAGAATCTCTCAAATCAACAGTTCGAGAAAGGTTAAATAAAAAAGTTGGCGGCTCAAAAGCTCAAATTGGAGGTGTTCGTTGTGGCAAAGTTCATAAAAAATCAGAAACTGAACGATCTTATCAAATCGTGAAAGTCCATTCAGAGAAAACAACCGTTACCAAGAAGTCAGTCAGATTTTTTTTCCAAAGTGAAAAAATGAATACTAACGTATTGCTAGCAGAGGCAACACACACCACTCATACCTGTTCGAAAAGCAGCCTCTCCTTATCACCTTTGACAATGCTTTTACACAAAAAGTTGGTCCATCATATTCAACGCATGGTCCAATGCTCGAATTCGAAGTTGTTGGCGACAGGAACAATTTCAATGATTTGCAAAATTTTCTGCTTGAAATCAATTTCAAAATTACGAGAACCAATGATTCCGATTTGAGAACTGTTTCTGATGCAGCACACACAGATTTGCCGTATTTGTGTAGTAACACACTGCACTCTGTTTTCAGAGTGTACAGTCTCGGCAAATGGCGTTAAATTGCCAAATACAAACGGCAACTACGAACACAAAGCTTTCATACAAACAGAGTTTTCCGAAAGAACAGCCAAGAACACTTGGTTAGTTTGTCAAGGCTATTATTATGAAGTCGAACCGGCTAAAATTGATGGAGTTGACAACTTAGCTACTGATGTTGCTGCACGAAAAACATTAGTTGCCCACTCTGGAATGTTTTCTCCTTGGAAAACCGCCCAGTGGTATATTGACCTGTGACAAACATCTTATCTGTGGTTTTACCCTACGCATCTACTCGAGCAGGTCTCCAAACGATTTTAATCTCATATCCGAATCTAATAATTATTACAGAGTAAAAGTTGTTGAGGAAAATCTTTACGTGCGCAAAATGACCGTGGCTGTTAATGTGTTGTCTGAGATTGAAAAAACTTTGCGTAAAACACCAGCTGTCTATCGGTACACAAGGGTGTTGTCCAGAATTTTTCTTGCGACAACTGGCATCCGCAGTTGAAGTCAAGAGGATATCTTCTTGAAAGAACCCGTTCGGAGAATGATTATTGCATTGTCAACAAATCAGTCGATTTTGGGAACGAAACTTTTCCATTGATAGAATTCAATTTTGAATGAAAGTGATTTATTGAATTGGACTACTGGTTGTTGGAACGCTTGTTACAACAATTCAGATCAACGTGTCTACATCAACACGCTGGAAGCTCTAGATTTTCTTGATAAAGGTGGTCATGGCATTCCCCTAGCCCATTATCCAAATCTTTTCTTTTGACCTTCGACCTTAATTAAAGACAGGAAACTTCATGCGATTTCCTTCATCGTGAATTAACAAATTGTTCAATTTCAGTGGAGCTCACTTTTGCAACACCTTTAGGTGACAACGTTGAACTTTTATTCCTAGGAGATCAATGTTCCACTTTTTACGTCAACTCTAAACAAAAAGTTACAATGAACTCGATTATTACATATCCTGTTATTACAATTGCAATAAATGATGATTTACTACGATTTTCTAAGCATATGTTGTACGACAAATCAATCGATTGATTTTTTTAGTATCAATTGGTTGGATAAATTAGTAGCATTTTTCCATTGAAGCTAGATGGCTCGGATTTTGTTGAAATGGGAATAATTTTTTAAATTCAATTCGGAAGTTAATTTTAACATTCTCATTATCAACATTCAAGGAGCTATATCCACTGTCAATAATAACAATTTTTTTAAAGTAAAAATGTTCTGATAAACGCATAAAAATCAGTTAAAAGCACAATCTGTTATGAATTAGTTTGAACATTATCATTTTCTTTACAGTCTACAGTTCAACGATATTTGGAAATCTTATTTTGGAGCTATATAAATCTAGCTGATGTTGGTGATTATTAATGACTGCTTGCTCCAGTTTCTCGAAAATTTCACCGTGAAGAGTGATGTTGACAGATTGTGTTGTGTGGAGTAGGAGTCTGAAGCCTGTGTATAGGCAAGGAATTTAATGGGGTTTTGTAGAATTTTTCATTGAAGCCTCTGTTACGTGATCCAAAGCTGCAATAACATGATAATATTGTTCTTTTCTTCTACAAAAATTGTCATTCTCATGCAAACTGTGAGCAAAACTGTTGTTGACTCATTTAGTATCAAATGTTGGCTCACTTCTGCAGATTAAATAGAGAAATTTGTTTTGAAACTGCCGAAAGTTGTTTTGAAATTTGTTTTGAAACTCAGGTGTTCGTTCAAACTTAAACTCAACCGTTACAGATACGATGTATCGCTCTCAGAACTTTTCTTCATTTTCTTCTTTGTTCCATCAGCAAACTGAGTTGATTGAACGCTATTCGTCACCGATGAGAACACCAGATGTTAACGTCGTTTTGTTCCAGTTTTATTATTGCGTTCTTTCTTGATAGATTCTTCTGATTGTCCAATCAATCTTTAGCTTTTCACAGAGTGAATTGTAGCTTTGAGTTTAATGTTCAAATTCAGCTGAAGATGTAATAATTCTCTGGTTGAACTTGAAACCATCACTTTAAAATTTGTTTTTGTTGTCTTGGAGTTAATCACGGAATTTATCCATTTTGAAAAGTTTTATCGTTATGTATGTTGCAGTAGAGTCGTAGAATTTTACACAGGCCACTGCGTAACGTTTTCCTGTACAGGTAATACCGTGAAAAAAGTCACAAAAGGAACAATCGCCAACCACTGACATAGTTTGTTTACAAGGCAAACTCTAACTGAATTTCAAACAAATTCGTATAAATCTGCTTTTTTGCTATACAAGTACTGTGTTAAACTATAATAACAAAACAACCCAATGCAGACTGTTGAAAATGTAAACTTATTCAGAAATAAATCATTGACACTCTAATTCTATTGGTCGTGCAATGACTCGTGTAAAATGACTCTCGGCAGTGACTATAATTGTTTATCAAAGTATATATTCAACTCTAAAAATAGATTACTGAGTCAGGTAGTTCTAACACCAGCACAGCAACAACCACTCACCTCCTTATATGTTACCATATTTCGCTCTCATGCATGATCAAACAAAAGGTTAAAAGATGATATGAGCGACTGACTGATAGCAACACAGATAAAGAATATCACGAAAGCTGAAAAAATTTTTTTTCAACTAGTTGGTAAGCCGTGATTGATGACAATGTTTGATGATAAAACATTTTATATAAATTTAATACTAGGTAAAATGATGTCTACAAAAGTATATTTTCAGACCTGAAACCCGGTGCAAAATTCATTACGCTCAATTTTATCACTTCAAAGTTTTCAATTTTTCCACTAAATTTTTTTACCGCTTTCTTCGATGATGAGGCTCACCAGGCAAGATGAGGTCAAGAAAAATCTTTTTTGACTCCTAACGCCCAGCGCAAAATGTAATTCACAAAATTTTAGTACTTCAAAAATTTTAATTTTTTCCGAAATTTTTTTTAAGTTTTTTTCGGTGATGAGGCTCACCAGTCAAGATGAGGTCAACAAAAAATCGTTTTTGAGACCTGAAACCCAGCGAAAATTCATTTCAAGCGATTTTAAAACTTCGAAATTTTTGATTTTGCAATTTGTTTTTTCACTGATGAGGCTCACCTTGGCTGATTACAAAATGACAACCACTAAAACAGAGGTGCTACTTCCCAAATAACATCCAAAAGAAACATACCCATCAAAAACGTCGAAAACTGACAAAAATTTACCAAAAATGTACCAACGCGGGGGGACATTTGTGTAAGCCAGGGTTTGTAACGGGGGGGACACATAGAAATTTTCAAAATTTTGCTATTTTTTGGCGTCTTGCACCGCTGTTGCCAAGACGCCAAGATAAATTTTGAAAAATTTGTTTGTGTCCCCCCCCGTTGCAAACCCTGGGTTACACAAATGTCCCCCTCCCCGTTGCGTGCTGAAGCCTTCAAACAAATGATTAAGCATAAACAGCTGAAAAAGTTTGAGTGGACGATGGAACAGAGTTTAAGGGACCTTTCAAAATACTTGGCCAAAAGAGAAACTTTGAAACTTATCAAACTTTCGCCAAAAAGAAGTCTACTTTTGTTGAAAGGAACATCCGTTCTTTAAAGAAGATTATTTTCAAGTATCTGGAAGAAAAATGGACTAAATCATGAATCTTTCAGTTGAAAAACTTTGTGCAAACAACAAACTCATGCATAATTTGTGTTACAGAAATTGCTCCAAACAAAGTCACCAAAAGGGACGTTCCTTATCTCTTATCAATAAATTGCGTCCGAGAAATTGATTAGTCGACCAAAGTTTCGAATTGGTGATTTTGTTAGAATATCAGAAATTGATTTACACTTCCGAAATATTTTAAACAGCTATTTACCAACGAAGTGTTTGAAGTTTATAATATTCCAACAATAAACCCTCCAACATAGAGCCTAATTGATTCGAATCAGGATCCAATCAGGGGTAAATTCTATCAGTTGGAAATATTGAAAGTTGCTGACAATAGTAGAGCGTTCACAAAACATGAATGAGTTTACCATACATTTAGTTTTGTCAGCTTCCATGAGCATCTTCCCAGAGAATACATTGGCTATCTTCAAAAACGTTTTTAATGAAGAAATCAGCCTGGAAGGTGATTGGAGAGTAGCTTCCAGTGGAATTATGTTCTCATCCAGAATCAATCTGGTTAATAGCACTCGAATCAGAAAGTATTCCTCTGATGATCAAAAAACCAACAGAGTAGTAATCCATCTGGTGCTGTCTCGTAAACATACTAAGGGGAGACAGTCGTGATCAAGGCTGGAAGCTATGGGAACTCTGAACACCTGATAGAAGCCATCAAGACAGTCTAACTAAATTCAGTCATCATTAGAATAAAATCACAGGCGTTTTGGTCTTGCTCTTTGGCAAAGATTAAGGAATTACATTTCCTGACAAAAAAATACCAATTATCCTGGTCTTTGGAGGAATCTAAGTTGGCCCTGACACTCATATTGGTTATAAAATCATAGATTTTTTGACAATATGGAAATGAGTGACGCAAAAGCGAATGCTTTTGTCACTGATTGCCCTTTTGTTCTGCTTGCAGGAAAACACTTGATACTTGTATACAGCAACATATTAAGTATCAACACATTGGAGACACAAAAACTCCGCTGATTCGGGTCATTGATTCAAAACAACGCCTGAAAAATGGTAATCTTTGTGATATTGAACCTATGCATATAATAATTTTTTAGCAATTTGGAATAAAAGAAAATGTTGTCAAACTTTTTTCAGTGTATTGAGGTTCAGTTCGGAACCGAAACTGGCAAATTTGTTTCATTTAAGGGAACAGGAAAAATTATTCTGACTTTAAATTTGAGTAAATTTAATTAAATGGAAGCGCACTATCAACAACAATCAGTTTCACCCTAATTTGCAGCACACTATCCTGAACGAGGTAGTGGGTTCGGGGCTTTAGCAGCTGGGATGGGTAGAGGGGCCATGCCGGTAGCTAAAAAGTATTAGTGGCCTGATAAAAGATTTGGAAGAGAAATGTTTTTACAGCTGGCACCAGAGATTGTTGAAGTTGTCACCAAAGAAAGAGTCCTAAAGAATCTCTCAAATCAACAGTTCGAGAAAGGTTAAATAAAAAAGTTGGCGGCTCAAAAGCTCAAATTGGAGGTGTTCGTTGTGGCAAAATTCATAAAAAATCAGAAACTGAACGATCTTATCAAATCGTGAAAGTCCATTCAGAGAAAACAACCGTTACCAAGAAGTCAGTCAGATTTTTTTTCCAAAGTGAAAAAATGAATACTAACGTATTGCTAGCAGAGGCAACACACACCACTCATACCTGTTCGAAAAGCAGCCTCTCCTTATCACCTTTGACAATGCTTTTACACAAAAAGTTGGTCCATCATATTCAACGCATGGTCCAATGCTCGAATTCGAAGTTGTTGGCGACAGGAACAATTTCAATGATTTGCAAAATTTTCTGCTTGAAATCAATTTCAAAATTACGAGAACCAATGATTCCGATTTGAGAACTGTTTCTGATGCAGCACACACAGATTTGCCGTATTTGTGTAGTAACACACTGCACTCTGTTTTCAGAGTGTACAGTCTCGGCAAATGGCGTTAAATTGCCAAATACAAACGGCAACTACGAACACAAAGCTTTCATACAAACAGAGTTTTCCGAAAGAACAGCCAAGAACACTTGGTTAGTTTGTCAAGGCTATTATTATGAAGTCGAACCGGCTAAAATTGATGGAGTTGACAACTTAGCTACTGATGTTGCTGCACGAAAAACATTAGTTGCCCACTCTGGAATGTTTTCTCCTTGGAAAACCGCCCAGTGGTATATTGACCTGTGACAAACATCTTATCTGTGGTTTTACCCTACGCATCTACTCGAGCAGGTCTCCAAACGATTTTAATCTCATATCCGAATCTAATAATTATTACAGAGTAAAAGTTGTTGAGGAAAATCTTTACGTGCGCAAAATGACCGTGGCTGTTAATGTGTTGTCTGAGATTGAAAAAACTTTGCGTAAAACACCAGCTGTCTATCGGTACACAAGGGTGTTGTCCAGAATTTTTCTTGCGACAACTGGCATCCGCAGTTGAAGTCAAGAGGATATCTTCTTGAAAGAACCCGTTCGGAGAATGATTATTGCATTGTCAACAAATCAGTCGATTTTGGGAACGAAACTTTTCCATTGATAGAATTCAATTTTGAATGAAAGTGATTTATTGAATTGGACTACTGGTTGTTGGAACGCTTGTTACAACAATTCAGATCAACGTGTCTACATCAACACGCTGGAAGCTCTAGATTTTCTTGATAAAGGTGGTCATGGCATTCCCCTAGCCCATTATCCAAATCTTTTCTTTTGACCTTCGACCTTAATTAAAGACAGGAAACTTCATGCGATTTCCTTCATCGTGAATTAACAAATTGTTCAATTTCAGTGGAGCTCACTTTTGCAACACCTTTAGGTGACAACGTTGAACTTTTATTCCTAGGAGATCAATGTTCCACTTTTTACGTCAACTCTAAACAAAAACTTACAATGAACTCGATTATTACATATCCTGTTATTACAATTGCAATAAATGATGATTTACTACGATTTTCTAAGCATATGTTGTACGACAAATCAATCGATTGATTTTTTTAGTATCAATTGGTTGGATAAATTAGTAGCATTTTTCCATTGAAGCTAGATGGCTCGGATTTTGTTGAAATGGGAATAATTTTTTAAATTCAATTCGGAAGTTAATTTTAACATTCTCATTATCAACATTCAAGGAGCTATATCCACTGTCAATAATAACAATTTTTTTAAAGTAAAAATGTTCTGATAAACGCATAAAAATCAGTTAAAAGCACAATCTGTTATGAATTAGTTTGAACATTATCATTTTCTTTACAGTCTACAGTTCAACGATATTTGGAAATCTTATTTTGGAGCTATATAAATCTAGCTGATGTTGGTGATTATTAATGACTGCTTGCTCCAGTTTCTCGAAAATTTCACCGTGAAGAGTGATGTTGACAGATTGTGTTGTGTGGAGTAGGAGTCTGAAGCCTGTGTATAGGCAAGGAATTTAATGGGGTTTTGTAGAATTTTTCATTGAAGCCTCTGTTACGTGATCCAAAGCTGCAATAACATGATAATATTGTTCTTTTCTTCTACAAAAATTGTCATTCTCATGCAAACTGTGAGCAAAACTGTTGTTGACTCATTTATTATCAAATGTTGGCTCACTTCTGCAGATTAAATAGAGAAATTTGTTTTGAAACTGCCGAAAGTTGTTTTGAAATTTGTTTTGAAACTCAGGTGTTCGTTCAAACTTAAACTCAACCGTTACAGATACGATGTATCGCTCTCAGAACTTTTCTTCATTTTCTTCTTTGTTCCATCAGCAAACTGAGTTGATTGAACGCTATTCGTCACCGATGAGAACACCAGATGTTAACGTCGTTTTGTTCCAGTTTTATTATTGCGTTCTTTCTTGATAGATTCTTCTGATTGTCCAATCAATCTTTAGCTTTTCACAGAGTGAATTGTAGCTTTGAGTTTAATGTTCAAATTCAGCTGAAGATGTAATAATTCTCTGGTTGAACTTGAAACCATCACTTTAAAATTTGTTTTTGTTGTCTTGGAGTTAATCACGGAATTTATCCATTTTGAAAAGTTTTATCGTTATGTATGTTGCAGTAGAGTCGTAGAATTTTACACAGGCCACTGCGTAACGTTTTCCTGTACAGGTAATACCGTGAAAAAAGTCACAAAAGGAACAATCGCCAACCACTGACATAGTTTGTTTACAAGGCAAACTCTAACTGAATTTCAAACAAATTCGTATAAATCTGCTTTTTTGCTATACAAGTACTGTGTTAAACTATAATAACAAAACAACCCAATGCAGACTGTTGAAAATGTAAACTTATTCAGAAATAAATCATTGACACTCTAATTCTATTGGTCGTGCAATGACTCGTGTAAAATGACTCTCGGCAGTGACTATAATTGTTTATCAAAGTATATATTCAACTCTAAAAATAGATTACTGAGTCAGGTAGTTCTAACACCAGCACAGCAACAACCACTCACCTCCTTATATGTTACCATATTTCGCTCTCATGCATGATCAAACAAAAGGTTAAAAGATGATATGAGCGACTGACTGATAGCAACACAGATAAAGAATATCACGAAAGCTGAAAAAATTTTTTTTCAACTAGTTGGTAAGCCGTGATTGATGACAATGTTTGATGATAAAACATTTTATATAAATTTAATACTAGGTAAAATGATGTCTACAAAAGTATATTTTCAGACCTGAAACCCGGTGCAAAATTCATTACGCTCAATTTTATCACTTCAAAGTTTTCAATTTTTCCACTAAATTTTTTTACCGCTTTCTTCGATGATGAGGCTCACCAGGCAAGATGAGGTCAAGAAAAATCTTTTTTGACTCCTAACGCCCAGCGCAAAATGTAATTCACAAAATTTTAGTACTTCAAAAATTTTAATTTTTTCCGAAATTTTTTTTAAGTTTTTTTCGGTGATGAGGCTCACCAGTCAAGATGAGGTCAACAAAAAATCGTTTTTGAGACCTGAAACCCAGCGAAAATTCATTTCAAGCGATTTTAAAACTTCGAAATTTTTGATTTTGCAATTTGTTTTTTCACTGATGAGGCTCACCTTGGCTGATTACAAAATGACAACCACTAAAACAGAGGTGCTACTTCCCAAATAACATCCAAAAGAAACCATACCCATCAAAAACGTCGAAAACTGACAAAAATTTACCAAAAATGTACCAACGCGGGGGGACATTTGTGTAAGCCAGGGTTTGTAACGGGGGGGACACATAGAAATTTTCAAAATTTTGCTATTTTTTGGCGTCTTGCACCGCTGTTGCCAAGACGCCAAGGTAAATTTTGAAAAATTTGTTTGTGTCCCCCCCCCGTTGCAAACCCTGGGTTACACAAATGTCCCCCTCCCCGTTGCGTGCACTGTAGGACTCTATACTACTGAAGTGTCCCTCTACCTACAAATTGCAAAAACAAAGCTAGCCTTATAAAAGCTCGGAGAAGGATTTATAAAGATTCTATGAAGTGTTGGGAAGACGAAACATTCAAGATTGAGGAACTTCTAAAATTTCCTGCAACTGTACGAAAATTTGACATGGCCGTATTCGGAGGTGAAGTCGAAAAAGATAGCCTTGACAGCATTTATGTTATGGTAATCGAAGATCAAACACTCCGTCGAACAAAACAACGGCGGAGCAAGTGCAAGAACAGCCAAACTATCGGCGCCGCAAAAACGAGGGTGGAAAAAATCAATTACTGTATTCTGCCAGATGATATCCGTTGCATATCGTCAATAAAATCAAAATTTTCGAGAACCTGCAAGTCCAAATGCCATCCAAAAGAGCATTACAAACAATTGCAACACGGGATAAAAATTGAGCAATTAACTTAAATATACCCGAAGTTGGATCGTGCTAACTACACAATGCACCAGTGTTGCAAACGTATCTGATGCCTAATCTTGACGTGCAATTTTGCACAGTACTTGAAGAAAAAGCCAATTAATCGAAGAGCGAAGAAACTCAAAAAGCAAAATTCATATTTTACCTATTAGTTCTGCTAACCAGTACCTGCTGTAACTATCTTATGGGGCACCTAAACCTACTATTTCACATAACTAATGCATATTAATGCTAATTTCCTGTCAATATTTTAAAACAAAAAAAAACATTGAAGTAAGCAAATATTACTTTCTGTAAGGTGGGGAAATCTGGTATATTATCTAAGAGTACTGATTTAGTAATTTGTTTATGTTCATAGCAACCTCTGTTATCATTCCACTTCACGAATTTTGATTTTTGAAGTATTTATTGTTTCATGTTGGAAGTTATAAACAATTATGAATTGATCGAACACTGTTCATAATGTCTGGATAGCTACTTTGTTGAACTTCATTTTGCTGTAATTTAACTTAAAAATCATTAGTTGATTGACGCTTGTAATTCCCCGTTTTGCATTGAGAATTACATAGTTTATGATTTGCAAGCTGTTGCTACATGTAAACATTTTTTTTAAAATTTTATGGCGAATATAGTTAAAAATTTAACAATACTACGACGCCACGAATCACAAAATTACGCCGCGAACTACAGCGTCTTTTAAGCTACTTTCTTTGAGTACGACAGGGGTTGTTCATTTGAGAATTCATTTGGAAACTGCTATCCTGAATAGCAATTTTGAATTGAAACAAGGATACTCTGTAATGTGCGATCGCACATAAATTTCCGACCCCGCTCATCCACAATTTTGGCATGATTGACTACCAAATTAGGAACAGATAGAAAAACCCAAAAATTCAAGTAATTTTCAAAAAAAAGGTGAAATAACAAAAAGATGGCCTCCGAAGCAAATAATTCAGTGGTGGATAGTAAAATGGTGCATTAGATTGATAAGACTTGCCAATTTTAAGAAAGCGAGTCAAGAAGAACAGCAAAATCAAACAGCAACAACAAACATTAATTACATCAAAAACTTCATGTCCGTTTTAAAAACAAAGCTTAATAACGAAGTCAAAACAGCGTCAGATAAAACTAAAACTAAACAAAATAACTTATTATTCACCAGAAGAGATATGGGACTAGCCCATAATAGGGCTTGTGAACAATTAGACAATAGAGAACAAAAACAATAAAGTTGAAAAATTCGCGTATTTTTTTCAAAACAATTAATTTCAAATTAAAGAAAACCGTTAGAAATCAAATAAACTATACCATAGGTGTACGATTACCAATGCTTTTATAGAAGGAATTAAGAACTGTCGGTATTCAATTTTTTATGCAATTAAAAAAAGGACAACAAACAAAACATCAATTAAAACTTGGCAGAAAACGCTTTCGAAGCCGTAAAGCCATACTTTGGTCCTCCCAACTATGTTAAATTGCACTTTCTGTGAACCCCGATAATATATTATGTGACCTCTCATTAATGAAACTAGGTAACAAGCAGGCAAAAAAGATAAAAAAATCAAAATTAAGTAATTAAGTAATTGTTTTTTCGAAAAGAATTAGTTCCAAAGACATAAAAGCCATTAACTACAAGATGAATTGATAAAATAGGTTTGTTTATTCTTTCAAACGGAGCCCTTAAAAATCGCAATTGTCAAGAATATGTCTTACGTCTACAAAAAGAACATCAAACATGACAAAAATCAAAATTTAATTTACTTCCTTTTCCGGGTCGAAGCCAGTAAAGTCATAACGAATTCTTTGAAAACAATACATTTTGTGACGCCTATCCTTTTTGACACCCTCTTTTGACCACAAAAATGTCATATTTGGCCTATAATGAACGAGACTAGATAACAAACAGACAATAAAAGGAACAAAATTGCAAAGCCAACAAGTGTTTTTGTCTATTTTGGAAAACAAATGTTTTCAGAGTCATGAAAGCCATCAGCTATCTACTAATATCAGACTATCGGCTCTTGTACTTTTTGGTGAAAAGGAAAATGAAACCGGGTCAATGTACAGGAAATTTCCTACGACTTAAAAGACAAAGTAATAACGACAGTCAAATAAAAATTTAAAAAATTCAATTAAATTCTTCGAGATAATAATCTATATTCGACATAATCTATATCTTAAAAAAATTGAAATTATACATTGTGCTTGATTTTGAATGCCAATAATGTGATATATAAACCGTCAATAACGTGATAAGGTGACAAAACTGGAAAACGTGAAAAATGGGCAAAAACCTAAAATTACCACAAAACCACAAAGTGAGGCCTAAGACTGCAAGCACTCTGAAAGCAAACTGAAGAAGCTTTCTTTCATTGCTGACAATAAGCTACAAGTTGACCAAATTAAGAGAAAAATGGAGGCAAATTTCAATAAGCCATTTTTCATTTAAAAATCAAATACTTTTAAAAGCCTTAAGCCTACAAGTTTTATATTAGATACAACAGTGGGGAGTTGAATATGAAGCCAATTGGGCCTATCATTAGTGAGCTTTGGTTTGAAATGTTCTGGTATTCAATTAAAAAAAATCGAGATTTTTTCGTAAAAAGACTGATTACAATCCGAACTATTTTTCGATTATACCAGTCCAGGATTGGTCCAAAACTAGCCCTGTTGATAATGTTTGTCCATTAAGAACGCTTAAATATTCAAAGTCTATAGATGTAGATATTTTGTTAGATAAAAATCAAAAACAGTTGCTGCATTTTTGATAATCGACATAGAAAATTATGAAAAAACGGCAACGTTTTATTTACAGAGCACTGTCAACGGAACTTGAAGTAGAAATTGCCCCCTTTTGAGTCTGAAAAGGTGGTGTAAGTGGTGTTTGAGTGTGTACTTCCTGTAATTTTAATCAAAGTGGACTAAAGAAGCTTATTTCGTAATCTTTGATGAAAAAGTCTTAATTTTGAAATATTTAGCCAGAATTTTGGACAAATGAATTTAATAAAAATAGCCGGCAATAATTGTTTGTCTTTACAAATGAAATCAACAAGACTTTCTTAAAAAAATTTATATCAAATTTCAGCAAAACTGGCGAAGTTTTAGTCAAAATGTGAAAAAAAATCAACGTATTCAGAAACTTATGATTTAATTGGCTTCGACACTCTCCTCTCGCACTTGTCTACTGAGTTTTTGATTGTTTTTGCCTGTACTTGTTGTTGTTCCGATAGTTATAAGACTCAGTGTGGTTTCTTATTGATTACCTATGCATGACGAATACTCTTGTCCTCCAATCAAAACCTACGCTCCATATAAGCGTGTTTTTTGACTTCTGTTGAAAGCTTTTGAGTTTAATGGCTGTTAAAACTTTAAAAGTAGTTTTTACGAAAATTTTCTTTTGAAAATCAACCGATCTTAAGTTTATTTTCGTTTTTCGTGAGCTCTAAGCCAGTTTTGGCCGATCGATATATTCACCGTAGAGAAATGTGAGTGGTATCATTTAAAAGCTCGTCCAGCGTAGAATTCAAAACTAAAAAGCTTTTTTTTCATTTTGTTTTTTTGAGGAGATATTGAGGATTGAAGTTTTGTGTGAAAATGGAATATTTTGCATGATTTTGTTCACTTTTAGTGCAAATTTTCATCAAAAAAACATACTTTTTATTAAATTTTTCCATTAATTCATTTTTTGGCATGAATTACATTTCATGCCAAAAAATGAATTAATTTTGAGTCCTAAAATAAACGAAAAACGATTTAATAACTAGATCTGTCTCATAGGGGAATTTACAATAAAAAAAATCCAATTCTACTCGAGAGCTCTTTTTTTTAAATCAAACTTCTATTTTTTTTTGTTTTCTTGGGTCACCTAGATACTAGTCACTTTTCACTTCTAGGTTCCGTTAGTGACCAACGGGATTGAAGCCCAATGAAGAAAACATTCCTCTTCAAGTAATCGCTTGTTTTTTTTGGCTTCGACTCTGAGAATTTGTAATTTTAAATATAGTTTTGATATTTTTTTTGAGGTTTCACAAATTTTTTGGAGTCCTACGGCATAGTCTCGTTGACTAAACGTGCAATTTCATAATGAACATTAAGTGAACCTATCTAGAGCTTTCAATGAACAACTAATGGCTGTTAAGGCTTTAAAATTGATTTTTCGAGAAAGTTTTGTTGACATTAACTGATTATTAACTTATTTTCCAAAGTTGAAGTCTCAGTAATTTAAGTTCCCCTCTCATTCGTCTGCAACCAAAAAAAATCCGGATAGCATTTTTATCCTATAGCTATTTGTTATACGACATCAAAGCCACAAGAAATCAAATTTTTTTTAAAAATTTGTTGTGATATTTTATTATTATTGTTTCCTCTTGAATTCTCATCACATTATCCTGAGATTAATAAATCTTTCTGGCATAGAGAAGACGTTCAGTGAATCATGGATAAAGCATTCAGAAAAAACTTATGGTTTAGTTGGCTTCGACACTTTCCTCTCGCAATTGTCTACTGAGTTTTTGGTTTTTGCCTTTATTCCTTGTTCGATATTTATAACACTCAGTGTGGTGTCTTATTGATTACCCATAAATGACAAAGACTCTTGTTTTCAAATCGAAACTTACGCGCCATATAAGCGTACTTATTGACTTCCGTTGAAAGCTTTTGAATTTAATGGCTGTTAAAACTTTAATAATAATTTTTTGAATTTTTTTTTTGTAAATTGACCGATCTTAATTTTAGTTTTGTTTTTCGTGAACTGTAAGTCAGTCTCAGTGAGGAACTCGACCCTTCATTTCTATTTCAAACAAAAATTAATCTAATTAAGGGTTTTATTTTCTAACTATTGGTGATATAACTTCGATGCACTAGGTTTCATATTTTTTTTTTAATTTTTGTAATTTTTTTTGTTTTTTTGTTCCTTGTGGAATCTTAACCCATTATACTAATACTGATAGTTGCAATGGCTCCTAGATGACGCTCAATAGATCATACATAAAATTCTCGGAGAACAACTTGTGGTTTAAATGGCTTCGACATTTTCCTGTCGCATTTTTCTACTTTCTTTCTGGATTTTGCCTATATTTGTTGTCGTTTCCTTAGTCAATGACTTTTTGCAATGTTTTATTGTTGACTTCTGAATGAAAAACATCCCTGTTGTCTCATCAGGGCTTAATTAGGGTATTTAATAGCTGCCGTTGAATCTGTTGAATTTAATGGCGTTGATACTGCGGGTTTTCTCAAAAGTTGCAGGGTTAATTGATGTATTTGTTCGTGTTTGTTGATTTATTGGAGTCAAATTGTTAATAAAAACCCATTGCTGTTAAAAAAATTAATTGACAGTAGAACAGATTGTACTGAAAAGTTCGTTTTTTAATGGCTTCGACATTTTTTTGTCCCATAAGCTTGTAAATAATGGTTGAATGAGTGATGTTACCCGAAGCAGTCAGTTTGTTGCGAGTGGTCTTAAAGATAATGATATTATACAATTTTAAGATTTTTAATGATTTTTAATGATTTTTAATGATTTTAAGGTCCCATACAATTTCTTGTCTTTTAAAAATTAACATGTTTTCTGATTTTATGACGTAACTGATGTTTTGCTTGGATAAAATGCGTTTTCATAAAAAGTTACGTGAGTGCTGTATTTTCGTTTCTTTTTCCCGTCCTTTAAGAAAAAATCGCGTAATAGCAGATCCCAATGAATGAATTCCAAATGAGACCCATATGAACTTTATTCACTCAGTATAATTTCAGTTGAATTAGTATGAAAAGAATTTGAAATAAAAATGCATAAAAATCAGATAATAGCTAATGATTTTAATGGCTTCACTAATTTTGTGTTTTTGCTATGTTTTTGATTTTTCTTTTTTTGTAATTTTTTGAGTTTTTCTGCAGTTTTAGTCCGTTTCGATAGCTTAGTCTAATCAGAGACAGGTCATATTGGTTTCATTGTGACTTTTTAGTAAATTTATGGAAAATTGTTTTGTTAAAAGCTAATTATTTTTAAGACTTGAAATTACTTGGTTTTGAAATTGTTGATAGATTTTTGAATTTCCCTTCATTATTTCTTCTTTTTGTCGACTTGTTACCTAGTCTCATTAAAAAAAATCCCATCTGATGCGTAATTAGCGAAAAATAAATTTGTGTATTTAGGGTTTTTTCTGATTGTAATTTGAAGTTGTTACTAAGTGCTTTTAAATTAAGATATTGAGTTTTTGCCGTGAAATATTTGTTTTTACTTTTTGCTGTTGTTGTTGTTTTTCGTAGTCTTTTTAATGGCTGATCTTGTTGTAATGAGGCATGGCATTATTTTAGTCAATTATTATTTTGATTTTGTAACGATTTTTTTAAACTCAAACATCTCTTTTTGATTGTCTCTTTGTCAAAAATTTATGTCAAAAGACAGTTAAGTCAAAAATGTAGATGAGCGCGGGTCCGGAACATCATGTGCAAACGCATATTAACGAGCCTCTTTGTTTTCATCTAGCTTAGAAGTTTTTGAAAACTTGTGGCTAATGATCGACGCGCACTCGATGATGTTAATAATATAAAATTTGTTTTGGTAGGTATTTAACTGCAAAACACAAATGAAAGTTGACAATGTGTTCAAAGAGTATCAAACCGAGTAAAGGCACTTATCTCGTGTTTTGAAGCACAACTAAACGTATTTTTGAAGATCGGCATTTACTAGAAAGAATACTTGGTACTTCGATCGAGGCTCAAATTGAAGTTCTTTCTAACTTGGTTTTTGTTTTGCTACAAATTCACGAAACTTGTCTTTGATTTCTTTTGTTTTGTTTTGTCTCTGAACTGCAGCTCCACTTTGTCACAGATTTTGACAGACTGTTTTGTGTGGATGTGGAAACTGAGTTTCACTTTTTCCTGCTGACTTTAGTTCACTTGGAATTCTCAAACACATATTGCGTCTATTCCTCCTCTCCTTTTTACTTAATGCGTGGAAACTACTACAAAAGAACTAAAGAACATAACTAAACTATATTACGATATCACCAGTTTTAAGTGTATGTGGAATATTTAACAAAAACCAACACGCTGTTTTATTCCTTCACACTTCAAAGTGGAGTGCTTCATACTTGTGCAAACTTTGTTTACTTGTTGTTTTTTTTTTAAATTTCGGAATTTAAATTTGGGGAACGGAGTCAAGTAAACAGTGAGCCAAATTTGTTTGCTGACAAAAAAAACAGAGGAACTGCGTTCAGTTTAAAAATATACAACATAAACAAAGGTTTTTGCTGTCATGTTACCAGTGTATGAAAGTTTGATAAATCAAATTTTTTTCGATCTTTCGTTGCTTTTTTTTCAATATTACTTAGTTTTATTGCGTTAAATTACGAGTAACAGATTCGTTCATCTTAATACCGCAAAAGGTATGACCGCAAATTGCTATTGTCAATAATGACCGAGCGCATAACTGATCACGGCGCCAATTAACGAATGGCATATATATATTTTTTTAGGATTTAGATTCTCAAACTACCTAAGGTAACTGAGATCTGCTGGACCAAATATGCATTTAGGTTTACTTTGTGGCGTTATCAATCCGTCGGCTAATTCTGTATTATGACGAATTCTTCGAGTAGATAAGAGCCTAATTCCATGATCTTCATGAAAAACTAAACAGCTCGCAGCTCCGCCTTGTATGATTTTATTTCAATTCGGTTTTCAATTAATGCGATTGTTATTGCCATCGGCTATAATCAGAAGAATAACTTTTTGTTGTTGACCATTTCCGAAGAGATTTTGTTATTCTGAGGGGAAAGAAATAATTAGGAAAATTTTTCTACCACTTCGTGCAACACTATGGTTGAAAATTATATGAAGAAACTATCTTGACAAATAGATGGTGCTAGAAAATTTAGATCGTCGTCTAAGTTTATCTATTTCGCGTCGGATTCGTGGCAATTTTTAATTAAACATTTCATGATATATTAATGAAACACTGAGATAAATATACAACAGAGATTTTTTAAGAATGCAGTTTCACTGTTTGTAAACTTTATGCCACTAATTAGCTTGCTGTGACAGAAGAAGAAGTCTGCAACAACCCCCTGAAGTGAAAAAGGAGAAAGTGTTGTCCGGACATGGAGTATCTATTTGAAAGCTACGTTTCATCATCTGATGAAGAGGAGCCATCGCCTGTTCCTGCAAGGAGAAAAGGTCAGTTGAAGGATTGTCCCCCCCCCCCCCCCCGGTTAATTGGCATATAACTTTTACTTCCCCAACCCCACCCCCTCCCAAATGCACATATTTAAAATAGTAACGTGCTATATACACAACACATGATTTGTAAGTGGAGGTCATTTAATAAACTTGGGGGCGGAGGCAGACTATAGATTCCATATGAGTTCTTCATGACGTGCAGGATTCTTCTGTTCTTCTATAATTTCTGCTTCTCTGCTCCCGTTCTTTCTTTAAAGTAAAACGTATTTCTAGTACTTTTTGGCATTCGTGATGACAAAATCAGAACGAATATTGGAAATATGCGTTCGCACACCAAGCAATCAATTTGAAAAAACTGAAAAGAGGTAGTTTGGTTATCAAAAAAGCGTATATTGATTTATTCATTGAACATAATTATGCACCAGTATAAATGTTCAGGCTAATGTGCCTAACTTGAGCTTATATGTGATCGCCTGCCTCTATTTTTTGTTAGCTCATAAATATTTTCCAAAACCATTTTTGTTATCACAGTAAAATAAATTAAATGAAAAAACGTTTGCTGAAAAGTCTTGCGGAAAAAAGTTTTAATAAAATCAGGCAGCATTAAAACGTTTCTTGTGTCTTCTTAAGAAATAAAGAGACTCGTTATTACTATTATTTTTGTTTTTTGTATTCGTCGAAGCTCGACGGCCGTGACCGAAATTGAAGTAGGACAACGAGCAAAAAAAGTCTTAGTTATCACAAATTTGAAAGTTGAATATTTGTCATTCCAAATTTATTATACGTGAAATTAATTGCATGTTCATAAAAAACTTAAAAGGTCAGAAAGATTATTATAGAAAGATATATATGCTTTTTTATAACCTGACATTTGCGAGAACTGTTAAGTAAGGGAAGATATGCATATGGATAAGTCTCTAAATCGTTTTTATTTTTTTCTCTTATATTTTGTGCCAATTCCGTAAATCTGAATTGTTTCTTGCTTAATGATTTTATCTCTGAACTACTTTATTAGAGTAAAAAGAAAAATGGAACTCCGCCCAATGAGATCAAAGTGATCTGTAAAGGAACCCGGTAATAAAAATTGACGGAAAATGCTTAACTGCAGTAGAGGTTGAGAGATTTCAGCTACCGTCATTTATGTCTATTCCAATTGCAATTGTCTAGGGGTTGATCAGAAAACAGCATCGTGGCTTTAGCAATGCTGTTTTACCAAAAATATCAGCTTAAAAAACTGTTTAAATCTAAAGTTCAAAATTTTTGAGGTTACTTGATAATTGATAGATTGGATTGCTGGCTTCCTCTTTCAAAAGGTTGAATCTAATTTGTCTCGCAAAAACATGCAAAGGTTTTTTACCTTCTGCGTTTCTGTGCAAGATGAGTACAATACACCCCAAACTTTTTTCTGTGCAAAAATGTCTCTGTTCATAAAATCTTTGCCTGACAGATAAATATTGCTCCCCTGACCGCTGATTTTAAAATTATTTCTAAAAAACCGATTGGTAAGCGATTTGGCAGTAAATTGGGAAACAGAAAGAAAAGTCACAGGGAACTTTGACAGTTGCTATATTGTTTCTTATCCACTACTTCATGAGATGAAGGCAAAAAATTATCTTCTTGGTTTTGGAAATGAGCAAATTGGGAAAACATTTCTATGAGGAAAAAAATTTTATACCGCCAATAAAGTAACACTTCATGTCGCTGCTGAAAACCTAAAACTATTGAGAACTTCAGACTTAATTACTTTTCTTTGTGATAAGAAAACGTAAATTTAATTGAAATTTCGAAAATTTTTCAAGCATCTATGATCTCAGTTGAAATTCAGATTCCACGCAAGGTCAGGGGAATCAGCACAGGCATTTTCTATCAATTCGCCGTTGATCGTTCATTGTCCTGGATGATTGTGGTGTGAAAATTAGCATGTGATTCTTTGGGTTTTTCGAGGTGTAAATACAAAAAATCAGACAGGATTAACATTATTTTGTTGGAAAACAAATTCTGTAAGAATGCTCGAATAGTTTGTGAATGAAATACAGCAATCGTTTATTTTTCATACTCATGCAATGTAGTTGAAGCATGGTATGTGATATCAACGTTTGCTTTCTTCTGCAATTTGAGTTTTAATAACGGATGTTAATAATTGACGGTGTTTTTTTTGCATTTGAGGACTATGTTAGCAAGTTTTAGACCAGCAGAATTTTGTCTGGAATTGTTTTTTGAGATTTTTACTTTTTAGTTTCTAAAATTATATTGTTTCTATCACTTAAAATATTTTCTATTTTTATGGAAATTTTTCTTGTTTTCTCTTTCAAATTTTTCTTCTAATAAACTCTGGATATCAAAAACGATTACTTCTTTTTATCTTAAAGGCCAATTTTAAAACTTCGTGATCTGTTTGTGAAGAAAATTAGTTTAAATTTATTTAGTTGTCTTTCGTATTTTTTTCTATTTTTCTATCTTTTTCTTTCCGTGTTCTGTTGTGCCTGTAATTAGTCCTTGAACACAAACTGATTAAATGTTTTTGAGTGTTTCTGGGTTTCATCTTTTTCTAAGATTAATTCAATCATTTCTTCATTTTCTGAAGTTGGTAAGAAATAAAACTTTACAAGCGATTCGTTGCGTGCCAATACTGAAAAAGAAACTAAAAACAAGAGTGGCTATAGTTAAAGAAATCAACTTATAAAATGATGAAACTGATATTCAGTTTTCAACGGAGTTTATGTTTAGTGCAACAATTTGTTTAGATCTCCTAGGTTTCTCTATTTTGTCAGCGGTATTTTTATACGAGTTTATTTTGTTGTTTTTCTAATTGGGTTTTTGAGGGTTTATTAATTTTTCAGAAGATTTATTAAATATAATTAAAATAATTGACTAAATTCTATTGCAACCTAAATACATTTTAGACAATAAAAAACTGGAGACTTTCTGCTTAAATTTTTAAGCTTTGTTTTTGGAAGCTTTTTGATGCTGCAATCTTAGCTGTAATCTTAGCTGTAACCTGTCTTTTTGATGCAATGAGAACAATTTTTCATTAACTTCGTGAGAAAACGGGTGGGTTGGATTTGCAATCTATTTTTGTAGCTAACTCAGATCCAGTTATTTTCTTTGATTTCATGCAAGAATCATATGTGATTTCATACAGTCCATACTTTTATGTTAGTATGATCGTTTTGTGAAACCAAGGAGATCATCATTCCTTGTATAATTGTACATGATTTTTTGTATGACAACCAGAAAATCGTAATAATCAAATACGACCCTGCATGATTAGCAAGCATCATATATGACCTTGTATGATATCAAGGAAAATTGTATGATGGGTGATCAGGAAAAAAACAATTTGTGCACGTTTTCGTATGGCTAAAAACAACAACACAGATTAACTTAGCAATGTAAGTAACTCCTGTTTTCTGCTATGATTATTATGCAAAACGTTTTTATTCAATTACTCAATTCAGAAGTGCTCCTGAAATGAGCATTTGATCTTCTTTTCATCTACTTATTCAATTTGTTACCGCAGTTTATGGAAAATTTGTACAACTCAAACGTTTGCGTTGTTCATATCTGACCTAGTTTTGATTCGTTGAGCTTTCTTATACATTCGTATTCATTTAAATAAACCGTGTAAAGGTTGATAACATTGAAACAAGGTAAAACGTTTGAAGGTGATTTCATGTTTTTTTCTCGGTGATTATTTTGGTGCCTTTATTTAATTACCCTCTTTGGTGTTCTAATGGCGCTTAATAAGAGTGGAAGCGCTGTTTTTCAGTTTAATTACCCCCTACATTCACGGAAGTGATGAAATGTCTCAAGTTGGTCAAAAGGGTTTCTATTTGGGTCTTTTAAAAACCTTTTTTTAAACTTAGTTAAACACTATTTTATCTGTTTAATCCAATCGGTTTGTGGACATACGAAACTCCAAAGCATATTCTATTTGCAAAATTAGGGCAAAATTATCCCCAGTCTATTTCGGGAGAATGGCGAGATAACAGGAAAAAATAATTAAATATACAGGGGGTATGAAAAGTGAAAAATATATTCCCTCCCTCGCTTGAGCAGTTTTTAAACCATCTACATTAAGTACCTCACTATACATGCACGTACAGACCCCTAACCTCTATATTTGCCTTTTTATACAAATATGACGGACCTGGCACCGAATGAAAGTGAGGGGAAGTCGGGGAGGGGGGGGGGGGGGTGATAACACGCTTGCTCGCTTAGAGTTAATCTTAGAACACAATTACGTTCGGCGCCCTTGTTGTAAATTGTCATTAGCTCACCCCACAAAAACTAGAGGCAGAAGCAGACACCCCTGCCACCGCTCCCACCCTCCCTTGACAAAAGGTGCGCGGTCCCCTTGAGGCTGTAATTTATTCAGAAGTGATCCATTTTCGATTTGGAGAGGCCTCTTAATGCCGTGTATCATCATAGTACACTGTAATAATACACGCAGTACACTTTTTTACTCTCTCAAAGGCAGTAGAGTGGAGATTATGTCGATACGCTCCAATGGCCAATAAACCATTTTTAGTCTATGCCAACACTTTCGCTCACTAAACCGAAAGTGATTCCAGACAAAAACCAGATCTTTGGTGCAGCAAAAAATAAGACTTTTTTAAATCGTGTAATCTGTTTTTCGAAGGTTTTTTGTCTTCACCACTCATGCATTTATACTTGAAAAAGTGGAATTTTATTGCCGGAATCGCTATGTTCCTAAAAAGGTTTTTTTTTTAAAAAATAGTTAATAATAGGACGTTTTTTAATAGATTCCAGGAAAAATATGCTGTGAGCAAGCATTTTTTCAAAAAGTTTTCTTAAAAGTACTAAAAAATTTAGTGCTTCCCTTTAAGAATAATTTTCTCAAGAAACTTTATGCACCGATTGCAGTTACAGAATTTGACGCATCGGTTAAATTTTAGCTGCTTGAGCGTACGCTCTTCGGTTGAGCGGCTTGTTTGTTTGTTTGTTTGTTCATTGTTGCGGTATATCCATGATAATACACAACTAGATCAGGTGGTGTTCTCTAGATTACTGCAGTATAAGAGGAGTATCAATAGACATTTTCACAGCCAGCTTACCAATATTTCCGCATCTTAATTCTTGTCATTACGTCCCTCAATTCTTCTTGCCGCAAATTTTATCATCCGCATGGCATGCTACACAAACAAATAAACAAACAAACAAACAAGAATAAAAGATTTGCTCAACATTTCACTTTTGGCTGGACTTTTTCGATGCAGCTTTTCCTTTACTTTAGAAATTTATTGGGCAAGCTTTTTAATGTTGATAAAAATTTTGCAGATTGCACAAGGGTTTTTGCGGACTAATAAAAAGATTACTTTTTCTCTTTTATCGCACTCAAAGTTTGAACACATTCCATTTATTTGTGCAGTGAATTTAATTCAGTTTATACCGAAGCGCTTTTAGCTCATTCATAAAATCATTGCATTGTCCTTATTTTATTTATTTTTTCCACGTCCACGTCAACAATTGTGTCGCCTTGTTATGCAAATTTTATCGCCACAATCAAAAACCATTTTGCATTTTATTTTGTTCATGCGTTTCTATAATACCATCACTGCGTGAAAGTTTCGATTGTTTTTTGCTCTGCTTCTTACCTCAAAACTGTCCGCTAATTGCTTCCCATATTTCAAGTTGTTTCTTTTCAACTCTGCTCGTTATCTGCAAAACACTGTTTATTTATCCATTTATTTACCTGTTTCGTTCTAATCTATTTGCTAGCTCAAGCATTCTCCCGTCGAATGTTTCAATGGCGTTTGTAAACTGAAAAACAAGTTAACAAATAATAAATTAATGCCACTATCTCGGTTGTGCTAATTGAGTTCGAAATGAACCGTTTGTGGAAGAGAAAAAGGAAAACAGACAGCAAGTCAAAATCAGACAAAAATGGAAATGGGCCATCTGACTACCTTCTGTTGACATGCCACGAGTTTTCCTTAATTTGGCAACAATTTGACAGAGACCGTAAGTTTGTTTATTTGGTTACAAACGTTCGTGTGAAATCATTTCAGGCGGCATGAAGGGGAAGAAAAGCGAGAGTTTCATGGAGGAATTCAAGTCCAAGTCAGAGCTGACCTCTGCCGAGTTTTGGAGGATTTGGAATAAGTTTGACGCTGATGGTTGGTTAAAGCATTTTGTTTACAGAAAACTCTAATCCGGGTCCGGGTTTCGTTGCCGATTAATGTCAGAACACCGGTGCATCTTCGCAAGAATTCGGGAAAACTGCGCTGAACTATTCTTAGAAAAATTTAACGTATATTCACCACAATTTTTATTCTAACGCTGAAAACAGGTTAAACCACGACCCTGGGTTTAAAGGTCATGGTTTCTAGATTAAGCTCCAGATAGAATATCGCCAAAATTTCGGAACAATTTGATCATAATTTAATACAAAACAAATTCTGATGGTTTATATATTAAAAGTTACGAAGCACTGACGGGTATTATTGTTCCGACCCCTCTTGCGGGGAAGGAACTATATACTCATCTTGGTTTTTTTGTTTGGACAATTTTGACCGATCAATTTATTCATCGTAGAGAGTTCTGAGCGGTATCATGAAAAAGCCCGCCCAGCGTAGAATATGGAATTAAAAAGATTTTCTTTTAATTTCTTTTTCTAAATACAATTATCATGGTTAAAATTTTTGTGAACATTAGACTGATTTGCGTTCTAGTTTGATTTAATTTTTTTGGCTAACATTTTGGCTAAATGTTTCAAAACTTAGGCTTCTTCATCAAAAGTTGCCCGAAATAAGTTTCTTTAGTCCGCTTTGATTAATTTTGCCGGAAGTACACAATCAAAAACAACTAACACAATCTTTTTAAACTACAAAGGGAACTAGTACTACTTTCACATCCGTTTAGAGCAGTCGGAAAGCAAATGTTTGCCATTTTTTGCTAACTTTACTCCATGATTATCAAAAGCAGATCAACTAATTTTGATCTTTTAACTAACAAATTATTTAGATCTAAAACATTCGAAACAATTGACAGTTTGTAATACAAAAAACAATAGCCAGGCTGGTTTTGGTCCAATTTTGGACTGTTACAGTCCAAAAATAAATCCCATTGAAATCCGTTTTTTTTAATTTGATATTTTAATGTTAATTGAAGAACAGAACATTTCAAATCAAAGCTCACTGTTGATAGGTCCAATTGGCTTCCTAAGCAATTCCAAATCTTTGTATCTAGTTTATTTACTCGAAATGTTTCGATCTTAACGACATCTAAAAGTGTTTGATTTTCAAATAAACAATGGCTTATTGAAACTTGCCACTATTTTTCTTTTAATTTTGTCATTTTGTAGCTTATTGTCAGCAAAGAAAGAATGTTTTTTCTTCCTCTCCTTTCTACTGAAATATAAATTGATAGTTTTTTGCGGTTTTACGCTTTAAGTTATGGTTTTCTGCCGTTGATACTACTAGATTTCTCATTTTAATTTTGATTTTTACGCATTGGCCCGTTTTTCACGTTTTCTCTCGTTTTTTCACATTATCTCTTTATTGACAGTTCAGTTATTACATTATTGACGTTCAAAACAAAACACAATTGAACATACAAAATTTTTCAAAGGGATAGATTATGGTTTTAACGGCGTCGACGAATTAACGGCTCGTACAACTTATTTGAATTTTTTCACATTTGTTTTCAACTGTCGTTTTTACTTTGTCTTTTTAGTCGAGAGAATTTTCCTGGATAATGACACCTCTAATTGGTTTTTTATGGAGGAATAAATGAGCCAATTTTCTGTTTTGAGCAGATAGCTGATGGCTTTCATGACTTTGAAAACAGTTGTTATCAAAAACAAAGACTTTTTAACTCTACATTTTTGTTCTTTTTTGTCAATTTGTTACCTAGTCTCGTTAATTACAGGTCACATGTGTCAATTTTCTCCTCGAGGAAAATTGCCAATGAACAATATCTAAGATTATAAAAGAATTCGTTTTGAATTTACTGTCTTCGACACGGGTTTTACGCAAACAGAAGTCAACAAATTTTTGATTATTGTTTATATTTGACGTTCTTTTTGTAGACGTAAGACATTTTCTGAACAACTACAGATCTCAAGCGCTTCCATTGGAAAAACAAACGAACCTACTTAATTATTTTTTTGTAGCTAATGGCCTTCGTCTCTTTAAAATTAATTGTTTTCGGAAAATACAAAACTATTAATTAATTTGGCTGTTTTTCTCTTTTTTTGTCTACTGTTTCGGATTCTCATTAATAAGAGGTCGCATATCACATTTTTGGCGTTGCTCTAATATAGGCTAGTTTTCTTGTAACTCGTTTTTTGGTTCTTTTTTGTCTAATTGTTTACGAGTGTTATTATGAAGTAGTCCCATATCTTTTGTAAAGAAGTAAAAGTTATTTTGTTTGGTTTCATTTTTATCTGACGCTATTTTGACTTCGGAATAATTTTTTTTGAAAAATGGACAAAAACTTTGGATGTATTTAATGTTTGTTGTTGTTGTTAGTGTTGTTTGATTTTGTTGTTCCTTTTGACTTGCTTGTTTAATAATGGCTGATCTCAATCTAATGCAGCATTTACTCTATTGAGCTATTTGCGTTGCAAGAGATCTTTTTGTTCATAAACATTTTTTTTCTGAAAAATACTTTTCCTCATTTGGTAGACATTTATGTCAAAATTGTGGATGGGCGGGGTCGGAACTTTATGTGCAAACGCACGTTACCGAGCCTCCTTGTTAATTTTCCTTTTTGATTTCTTTTTCTCATTGGATCACACTTTGTTTGTTACGTCTATTTGCTATCACCTCAACATCAAGACAAAACAAAGTTTTCTAATTGATTTCAACCACTTTCTAATTGAAATAAAGTTGACTTTCTCTTATATGCATATCACAAAAATTATTACAACGTTGATCATGAATTGTACCAATGTTCGGTTTTGGAAATTTTTTCAATTTTACTTGTTTAGACGTACATAACATTTTAAAATCAGATAAAGATGCATCGCTATAGGAAACTGCAAAAACAACAAGGAATCATCTCGTATTTGACTTATTTACTCCTTTTTAAAAATGAAATATACACTTTTTTAAATTGAGTTTGCCAAATGTTTTGTTTTCTGATAGCCACAAGAAGTAGACGGTTAGTACCATAAAGTTGATTTTTCGAAACTCATGAGCAATTTTTTGAACACGATCGAAGATTTGGAAAAATTAGAAGATTGCAATTAAAATCCAGAACACTATTAGGTGAAAAAGTTCAGAAAACAACATCAATAATATTTTTTGTCAAAGCAGACATTGAAAACCATGCAAAAAATGAACATCAAACGTTTTCAGAATAAAATTTTCTCATGATTTATTTTAAAACTCAAGTTGAAAATTCGGAGATAGAATTTTGAGTTTAAAGAATTTCAGCTCAAACAATAGCAAACTTGGAAATAAAAAAAAACAAAATGTTTTTTTTTGAGAAAAACCCATATTGAGTTTTCAGCTTTTGCGTGTTTTTTGCTTCTCTGCATCCTCAAAAGAATAGTTAAATCACTAGCGCTCACTTGAGAACTAGAATGCAGATTAGTATTGAGAGTATTTTCCTCTGTGTGTCTAAAACATGGTAGTTTTATGGTAAAACATCGTAAAACATGGTATTAATTATTGTTTTCTTTGGTAGTACTTACAGGATCCCAATTACAAAAGTAGATATCCATAGATTGGCAATGCAAATAGAAGTCAGTGATTCATTATATCTTCAGGGAAACTAAAATGAAAAGACACGAAGTTGACGAAAAATATTTTAAAAAATTAGTAGCAAGCTCCGTTAATTTGCTGCAGTAATTGCTGATCAAGAGGTGTAAACAGGACATGGTAAGAAAACTACAAACTTAACTAATTTTCGAATTGTAAAATGTATTTTTCTTAGAATTATTTTGCCATCTGAATTCACAACTAACAGATAATTGAATTGAAACTTTAGGTAGGGAGAAAACATTTTTTCAAAATCTGCACCCCAATAAATCAAATTGTTTGTTGGACAATTTGTTTTAGCATTTTCTCCTTTCTGAAAACTGCTTTACTTTCATTAAAAATCGATTGTCTCTCACTGTTGAAAAAAAGTTGTCGGTGGACTGGATAGATGTTGGGAAACTGCGTAATTGGACAATACAATAATTACCACTTTCTCAAAATATATCAAAAACAAACTTCAAATTAAAAGCAAATTTTGTAATACAAGAATTTTTTCTCTGATAAGATTCGACGATTAGATTTTTCGACAAATCATAGGATAATATGAGCACAGATGAGTTTTTCTTCACTTCTATTTATATAAGCCACCTATATTGAGGTAATCATAGGCGAAAAAAATCTTCTTACTTTTTGTTTGCCTTCGAAGTGGAAATTAGGCCGAAAATATGCAAAATATAGACAATTCAAAAAATTTTTGGATTGAACAAATGTTCAAAAACCTCATTACAGAAAAATCCAAATTTTTTAAAGCTCTACAAATTTTACTGACTGCTTGAGGAAATATTTTGATATATAAAAAAATTTTAGGCTGAGTTTCTACGAGGAACTCTTCCAAAATTTTTAACTATTACATTTGTTTTAAAGTTGAGTTGAAGTGTGACAAAAAATTCCAACATTGACGCCAATATTTTCAATAAGGCATGAAATTCAATATGATAGCGAGAAAACTAAAAATCATCAAAAGAAATTAATTTGACAGGAGAGATTTACTTGTAATTGGTTTACATTTTATTGCATCGAGCAGCCAAGCACTAGAAAAACTTAATTTAATGAATAATATACACCCCCTTACTAAATTGAGCCGGAACCTCTTTGCATAGAAGATTAAACGAATGTGTGATAGTTTGTAATGTTTTGACTTTTTTAGTGTTAATTAGGCCTTATGTTCGTTTGTGGGTCGTTAAATTACCGAATTAACTCTATTGAGAAAACTATTGTTGTACTTCGTGATTGCATTGGAATGATACGATTTGGTGATCAAAGCATTGCTTTAGACTCTTTTTTTTTGTCTCAGAAATTTGCACTTTAACTTAATATATTTCCAGTTAACCTTACCAACTTAAAAAAAAACATTTATATATGTTTTTTGTACGCAATGATGAGTTCCTTATAATTTAAATTACTAGAACCGTGTTGCGACATTCCCGTCTCTCGTTTCCGGCCAGCATTAAAGGAAACGAAACATCAAGGTAAATAAGAAATTGGAAAAATTATTATGTTTTATGCGTTTATAGACGTAATGATCTAAGCTTTTTAAAAAAAATGACCCAATGTTTATCTATATGTAAAAAAAACGTGGTTTGCAAATTTTGGTTCATATTTTTGGGCTTCAGAATATCCAAACTTGAGCAGGAAAACTCCTTTTTTCTACCGCGACCATTATCTTAATTTAGGAAATTTTTTGTTCTGCTATTTGTGTTGAAATTTCAGTTTAAAGCAATTTTGAGGCTTTCAACCACAGATTTCAGGTCGACTATTCATTCTTGCAAAAACTTCGTTAAGTGGTGCACTAATTTTTTGACTAAGAAATTGTTATTTGTTGAACTAATTGTAATTGTAGAAACCCTTTCAAACTTTAATGATTTCAGATTTATCGCATTGCACACGCAACGTTTGGGCTATTGATTAGGTGATATAAACTATAGTATAAAGTTCTGAAAAAACCGAGGTCGGTCAATGTGCGGTTTGAAACAACGGTGGTCGACCAATTTTGAGTATGAAAAAAATCATGGAACAGACTTTGAGTTAACCAAGGTGACTATAGTGGTGTCCTGAATCATGACCTCGATTATGTAGGGAAGTATCTCCTCCCATCATCTAAGACTTTTTGCAGAGTTGACCTCTATAAATATAACTGCATCAATTTTAATACCCTCATAAGGACTCAATAATTGAAATTTGACCCCTTTTCGTGGGGTTGCACAAGTCTTAATGGTCATTTTCACTGGATAACTTTTCCTGTTGTTTCTTCTTCAGCCGTCAACATATGTTACTAGCTAATTAGTCTGACATCTTTTAGGCACTGGGTATCTGGAGGGAGATGAAATCAAATCCTTCTTCAAAGAACTCATCACCTCTGGCAATGACAGGGTAAGGGAGTCTACCCAGTATCTGTTTCCCTAAACAAACATATCCTGTTTCTGATTCCTCTTGGCTTAATTAACATGTCATTACGCAATCTGAGACGGGCTAGGCTTTGTACAGTATTTTGAGCTGTTATCGCTTCGAAAGAAGTCCCGATCTAACTCTTGAAATTTAGACAATGCAGATATTAGGTTTGAATTGTAACAAACTTAGCAGGATTTTTTAATCTTCATGAACTGACAAAGAATGAGCTATTCTAGTATGTGATAATTTTTAAACCTAACTATAATTGGTTAGTCCCATTTATATTTTATGAATGTTCTTAAAATGGCCTGGAGAAGGAGGTCAGTTTGGTCTGAGATGATTTCTCATCAGGGGTAATTTTGGTCTGGGACCTCAACCTTGGAAACAATCAGCGCTATTTTCCAGCGCAATGAACAACTGATTTCAGCAACTGTCAACAAATTGGCTAAAAAAAACTCTAATAATGTCGATGTCTTAAAAGATTAACTTATTTCAGTGCATGATCAGAGATCAACCCAGACTAAACTGACCTCTGATCAAACCTTTTCCAGACCATTGTCCAGGCCTTCGTTCGCTCGATCTCTAATGGCAGACTGTGTAACACGAGCGCACGATGCTCATGTGTGCGCTCGAAATTGGTTTGATCAGAGATCGCTTCGGGCTGGGACCAAAAGCTGGGTTCCCAGTCTACGCAGTGCCATTTTTGTTAGGGCTTATTACAATTGTAGTGTTTTTAAATAAATATAGATTGGGTGGTTTAATTTAGGCGATTTCCCAAGAAGCATTGAACGAAATGATCAGGACATACATGGACGCCTATGACGTAGATGGGGACGGCAAAATCTCCATCAGTGAGGTCAGTCTATGCTAACATACACTCTTCAATTACACTCAGAACAAATAAATAACCTTTATTGTTCATTTGTTCACACTTTCGCTAAAACAGCTTTATTCCATCATATCTACCAACTTTGAGCAAACCTTGCTTGCGTATATAATGCTTTCGCTTCTATTACAGTGCGTTTTTTTGTTAAAACTTTTAACTTTTGTTAAATTTTTTTGTTAAAACTGAAAAACTTTTTGTTAAAAAATCAGTTAATGGTCATTCACTCTTTATGGTTGAGGACATCGTTATGCGCACTTTGCGTTTTTGGTTGAAGTCAATTTTGGGCGCCAGATTTTTAAGGCGTATTATCTTATTGTATCAGACGTTTCACTAATTAAATTGGCGTCAAAGCGATAAACCAACAATTTTTCCACCAAAATTTCCTTTTCTTGTACAGATTATCCTCTTAAATCGTATTTTGAAAAAATTTTTGTATTGTGAAGCTTCAAAATGAAAATTGTCCAATTACTTATTGTTTTGGAGTCAAATGTTGTATCATCAACGGTATTGATGCCCTTTCTCCAATTGTTCCGACCCCTTTTGTGGGTGGAGCAACTATCTCAAATGGGTTTTTTCAGTCAATTTTTACCGATCTATATATTCATCGTAGAGAGTTGTGAGTGGTATCATTTAAAAGCCCGTCCAGCGTAGAATATGGAACCAAAAAGATTTTTTTGTATATACTTTTCTAGAGCGAGTTATCGTGGTTTAAGTTTTTGTGAAAATTGGACCGATTTGCGGTATTTTTATTCACATTTTCCGGAATTTTTGCCTAAAACTTAATCAATGATGCTAAACTTTTAAAAATTGTTATCAATCAAACTTTTGATTTTATTGCTACAGACATAAAAGTATTGTTGACTGTTTTGATTTAATTTTTTTGGCTACAAATTTTGTTAAAGTTTCAAAATGCAGCCTTTTTTGTCAAAAATTGCCCGAATTAAGCTTCTTTAGTTTACTTTGATTGCATTTGACGGACGTACACACCCAAAAACAAGTGACATAATCTCTAGCTGAACTAATATGGGAGCAAGTCTTTCTAACACGTCCCTTGAGAGTAGTGTGGAATTAAAATTTTGTTCTTTTTAGCTAAATTTTCTTTTTGATTATCAAAAAAGCAGCATTTGTTTGCGGTCTTTTAACTAAAAAATTAGAACAGAAGAGTTCAAATCAACGCCCAATGTTCAGAGGTCCAAATGGTTTCCTAAGCAGCACCAAATTAATGTGTCTACGTTTTTCACCTGAACGATTGAAGTCGTTTTGACTTTTAAAAATGTTTGATTTTTAAATAAACAAAGGCTTATTGAAGTTGCCAATATTTTTTTCTTATTTGGTCAACTTATAGGTTAGTGTCAGCAACGAAAAAAATGTTGATCTTACTGTTTTTTCAACTGAATTAAAGTTTAATCGTTTTTGCGATTTTAAGCGTTAAGTCATGGCTTTCTATGCTACTAGATATTCTGGCTTTGATACTATTAGATATCACAATTTTATTTTGGTTTTCAGCCATTGGCCCACTTTTCACGTTTTTGTTTCTCGTTTTGTCACAATTTCACATTGATGACAGCTCACATTTTACTTTATTAGCATTCAAAGAAGGCATAATTGAACACAAAAACTTCATAAAAGGCATAAACTTTGTTTTAATGGCTTTGGTACCCCTTTCTCGAAGAATTTAATTGAATTTTTTACATTTGTCTTGAACGGTCGTATTACTTAGTCTTTTAAACGCATTAAATATCTTGGATAGGGACAGGTCTCTTTGGCTTTTTAAGGAGGAATAAATGAGCCTCTATTCTGATTTGAGTAGAAGCCTGATTGCTTTCTCGACTTTGAAAACAATTGTTTTCAAATATAAAAAAAAACTGTTTAAACTTCGCTTTTTTGTTTTTTGTCTATTTGTTACTAAGTCTTTTCAACTACCGGTCACTTATGACATTTTTTGTCGAAGGAAGGTGCAAGTGTACAAAAGTTATTGTTTTTAATGCAATCGTCATGATTTTGAAAAAAATATTACTTAATTTCGCCACTTTTCTCTTTTTTTGTTGACTTGTTACCCATTATCATTAATAAGATATCGCATAGCACATTATTGAAATTTGCAGAAGGCTCAGTTTAACATATTTTAAGGGCAAAAAATGATTTCACAGCTTCGACAGCGTTTTCTAGCAAGTCTTAATTGAATTTCTGTACGTTGTTCCTATTTGTTGTTCTTTTTGTCCTACTATAGAGGAATATGTGACCATAAACATTCGTCGTGTTTTCGATTGCTATCTTTTGGCTTTAATTAATTTGAAATTAATTGTTTTTAAAAATTTAGGTCAACTTTTTAACGCTGCCGTTTTTTTGTTCTCTTTTGTCTGTTTGTTTCCGAGCCTTATTATGGAGTAGTCCCGTATCTTTCTTTTGAAGTACAAGTTATGTTGTTTAGTTTCAGTTTCATGTGACGTTATTTTGACTTTGTTCATAAGATTTTTTTTAAAAATGGACATGAAGTTTTGCATGTAATTATTGTTTGTAGTTATTGTTGTTTGATTTTGGTGTACGTCTTGACTTGTTTCCCTAATAACGGCTGTTGTGACAATTGTTTTTACTCTACTGAGTTGTTCGCGCTGGAGGCGATCTTTTAGTTCATCCATATTATTTCTTAAAAATACTTGAATTTTTGGGAGTTTCCTATCTGTTCTTCATTTGGTAGACATTTATTCCAAAAATGCCGATGAGCAGGTGCGGAACTTTATGTGCAAACACACATTACCAAGCCTCCTTGTTGGGTTTCATATTCTTTCGGATTGGTCATAAAACTACCATTATTTTATCGGAAGCCAGCACACGACACGCCAACCACAAGGAGTCCTCGAAATCAGTTATGAAATATTGATTTTTCTAGCCCTCAGATTACTGAAGCGAAGAAGGTCTTTTTCAAATCATGGAAAAGAAATTTCGATTTTTAGATTTTTTGCTCTATAAACATTTTTTGTACAATTTTCAGGCAAAGTTTGATCGCCGCCTGTCATTCCAAGTTTTCGCTTCAAATCTCCAATTTTTTCAATTTTGAAATTGATTGAATTTTTCTGTTTTTGTTCAGGTTTGAACCGAAAATTTGACGGTAATCAAACGCTTCACTGCCAGTTTTACACCTGTAGCACAATTTCAACAGTAATACAGAACAAAAAAAATCGTTAAATGACGTCACGGGCAGAGCGTCCGTTTTCTTGTCCGTTTATGCACGATAAAGCAGATCACTTTTACGATTTCTAGTGTCGCCGTAATTTTGTGTTTCGCTTTGTTTTTTTCACTCACTTCATATTCCTGCGGCATCAAAGCTCTAAGAATATTTGTTGTGACAAAATGAATTATCAGCCGCAAAATAACCATCCAGGCCCATATATTGAGAGGTCCTTAACTTCAAGTTTTGAGATTTTTCTAACTTCAAAATCTATAATGATTTTTTTCCTAGTCTATAGAAGCCAAATCAAAATTGAACTATTTATTGTTCCGACCCGGCTTTAGGGGGGAAGAACTATATACTCGAATGGGTTTTTTTGTTCAGACAATTTTGGCCGATCGATATATTCATCGTAGAGAGTTGAGAATGGTATCATTAGAAAGCTTGTCCAGCGTAGAAAATGGAATTAAAAAGTTTTTTTTGGATTTTTGTTATAAACAGGGTGTTATCCAGGACTTTTGGAACAATAGAGTGAATTCCGTTGATTTTATTCACATTATCCGGAAATTTTGACTAAAATTTTGCTAATGTTGCTAAAATTTGTTAATTTTTTTTAAGAAAGTGCTGTTGGTTTTATTTTTGAAGAAGAAACAATCGGCCATTTTTAATAATTTTTTTTCAAAAATTCTCGCTAAATATTCCATAATTCAGACTTTATCATCAAAAACAGCATGAAATAAGTTTCTTTAGTCAACTTTGATTAAATTTGCAGGAAGTGCACACCCGAACACTGCTAACTCAGTCTTTGCAGACTCAAAAGGAGGCTATTTCTACTTCATATTCCGTTGCGAGTGTTCCATAATAAAAACTTTGCCGTTTTTTGCTAACTTTACTCGTTGACTATCAAAAAAGCAGCATTCAATTTTGATTTTTTAACTGATAAAATATCTATAAGATATGAAAAATGAAGTGCTCTTAATGGATGAACATCATTAGCAGAGCTGGTTTTGGACCAATCTTGGACTGTTACAATCCAAATAAAATTGGATTGTAATCAGGCGATCTTTTTATGAAAAAAAATTGATCTTTTTTATAATTAAATTAAATAACAGAACATTTCAAGTCAAAGCTCACTAGTCATAGGTCCAACTCACTTCCTAATTAGCTTCAAATTATTGTTTCCAGTTTTTTTTCTAAAAACCTATGGTCGTTTTGTTTTTAAAAATTTTTTTTTCAAATAAATATTGTCTTTCTGAATTTTGTCTCCTTTTTTCTCGTAATGTGGTCAAGTTATAGCTCAGTGTCAGCAATAAAAGAAAGCTTCTTCTTTCTATTGAATTCGAAATCAACCTTTATTTCAATTTTACACCCTTAGTTATCTGGCTTTGATACTACTAGTTTTTTTCAGGTATTTGCCCTTTTTCATGTTTTCTACTTTTGTCACATTATCACGTTATTGACAGTTCATATATCACATTATTGGCGTTCAAAATAAGGCAATTCGATAATAATAAAGTCTTTAAGGATATGGACTCTGGTTTAAACGGCTTTGACAATATTTTCTCGAAGAAATTAGTTGAATTTTTTAAATTTTTTTCTAAATTGGTTGAACAACTTGCGCAAAAACACATTACCAAGCCTCCTATATATATATATATATATATATATATATGTATATATATATATATATATATATATATATATATAAATATATATATATATATATATATGAATATATATATATATATATATACAAATATATACGTATCGCGTCAGATTTATTCATATATATATATATATATATATATATGTATATATAAATATTTATATATATATATATATATATATATATATATATTTATATATATATACATATATATATATATATATATATATATATATACGTGTATATATATATATATATATATATATATATATATATACACAAGGAGGCTCGGTAATGTGTGTTCGCACATGATGTTTCGATCCCGCCGATCCACCTTTTGATTTAACAGTCGACCAAATGAGAAAGAGAATGAAAAGCCAAAAAAATCAAATATCTTTCAACAAATAATTCAGTGAAAAAATAATTCTGGATTAGGGAGCTGATGAGATTTGCCATCAATGAGATTACTGGACAAAACACACAAAAACGAGTAATAGCAGATATTAATTTCGACCAAATATCAAATGACTATATTCAAACAAAACAGAAAATAACCAGATGAAAATGCAATACGATAAAACGCGATCTAAACAAATCAGCTTGTACTTCATTAGATGTAAATTGGATAAGATATAAGACCTCTCAATAATCCGAATCGGCGACAAGCCGACAAAGAAGAGCAAAAAACAAAGTTCAATATTTCGTTTCCCTTTTTGAAAACTGCCTATTTCAAATTGATTGAAACCTCTTCGTATCAACTGGGCTCGCTAGGAAATCTAAATTAAACCTCAATGGAATCAATTGAGAATTTCCGTTATCCGTAATATGTCGGATGACTGCAAAAATAAAAGCAAAAACGAAGCAAAAACAATTTAATTTAACAAGAACACGGTGCAGCAACCACCGTTGAAGCCACAGGCTATTCATGTTGTTACCCAGTAAATAGATTTATATTGAGTGATGCATCAATTAATTTTTCCTAACCAATCAGATTCAAGTATTTAAATTAGCATATAAATCGTTCCAATATACGTATAAAGCTCAGAAAAAGTTCGTTCAGCATAATTTTAATTAATCCTAATCATAAAGCCTGTCAAATGAGACAAAATTCGGCTTTATATTTTTCGACTTTTGGATTCATTTTCACGAAATGGTGGCTGACATTGAAGCGATTCGTTATCAGACAAAATACCGGCCAAATGAGCATCAAAAATCGCCGTCTAAAAATCCACTTGTTGCTTTGATCGTTACCAATTTTAACGCGTTATTATTGGTTGCTTTGTCGATGTTATAACACGTTGATTTTATGCTTGATCTTGATGAATTGAAACCTTATCGGTAGACTGTTTGTATTATCAGCTACATTATGGTGCTGCTCTAAACGAACACAAGGGATCTTAAGCGTTTTCTGGGAAAAAAATTACATCAAGCCGTATATGAACGGAGACCATTCTGTGTTTGTTAAACGTGTTCAATTCAAGCTGCATGATAGTTACGTAAACCCCAAAAGTTTTTGTCAGTCGGCCTGCTTATGAGATAGCACAAACTAGTTGAGATGATTTTGCGATTCAGATCAAGTTGAACTTTGTTGATTCCCAGGAAAAACCAGAGACATTTTATCATCTGTTGATTTCATTTTCAGAGCATCTGATATAAATCAAAGTAAAAAGCTTCTAATCTTGGAGCACTATGATGAGATCCTATTCTATGAACCATCTCAAACTTTGGTGGATGCAGCTTTGCTGTTAGCGAAATTCCTGTCGACGGCGGTACACAAACACGATGATGGGGAAAGGTTGAGGGATACGTTCAAGACCAAACAAGCACATTTGGAGCAACTGAAACAGGAACTGGCCAAATATGAGACTCCTCTGGCGTAGAAGATTTTGGCCGAAAGATACTCACAGCTTTCAGGACACAAACTAAATACTTTGAATGTTGCCAAGTCAATTGTGTGAATCTTTTTGCGTAAGAAGTTGATTTGGCGTCATGATCCGGACATTATCTTCTGAAAAACTTGCACAAGGACTTTTATCAAAACTGGAGACCAAACCAAAACATTTTAAAACTAACTTCGTTATTGCATTGAACTTAATTTTTGAATTTAGACGGCAAAGACCCAACCCCCGACAAAATTTTTCACATTTTTTTCCTGACATTCCAAAAACTGCTATATTACCCGAGACTCAAGAAGGTTAGTAAGCTAAATTTCAAATGATCGGTAACCATTAACCTACACTAGCGTAAATTTTGTGCCGGAAAACATCGATTTTGGAAATTTTTGTCAAATTTTATGAAAATGAAAAAAATGGTCTAATATAGTTTATATACCAAAGAGAAATCTGGGATATAGAGAAAATTAGAAAGAATAATGCTAAAATGTTCAATTTTGAAAGATTTTGTTCATTTTTGAGTTAGTTCAAAAAAAAAAATTTAGAAAATCAAAGCCAAATATTTATAAACCTTATTTTTGAGCCTAAAACCTTTCAATTCACTGGACTACCGTTCCGTATTCAAGAATTTGCAAGAAATTGACCGAAATAGGAAAAAATTGGACAAAAATTGTGAGTTGTTGACAAATTTGTCAAAACTATTTCATTTTCAACTTGATGATACAGAAAAAGTGTGAAAAAATTCACAATCTCTGGCCTAAAAAACAATGGATTGCCATTTTTTTTCTAATCGCTCGATTCAATGACGTACCGTCTGCGTTTTTTTCGTCCTTTAACTTCTCTTGTCTCCGTGTTCCTTTTATTTTAAATAACGACTCTCTCCGTAAACTTCGCGTTTCATTTTTGTATCCCATTGTTTCGTTTTTTTTTGTTTTTTTTTAGCGTTCAACGTCGTATTTCCCCGCTTCATTAATACCTTCGAAGTAGTATGTTGTCGTATGTGATGAAGTTGATTTTGCTAGTATGCTGGTTTGTTCTTTTGGTCTTGTAGTTTTCTAGAGTGTGACTTAGTTGATTCACTAGTTACGACTGGATTGTCTTTTGACTTTCCCATTTTACTACTTTACTGGCTCCCATATTGTATTATAAGAAATTTTACTGCTGTAAGTTTGTGTGTATATTTATGATATTTCGTTGGTTTGATCTTCTTTGCTTCTAAAGTGGGGCTTAAGATTTATCTGGAGTTTCGGCTAGATTACGTTTTGACATTTCCAGCTGTCACAGTCTACAAATACACTATTGCAAGTTATTTAAATTTTGCTGTATTTTGTTTGATATTGCTTGTATGCTCGACGTTGCCGTTCAGTCCATCCACTATCCACCCCTCGCTGTCTTGAGTTGTCCGACAATACCGCTCTGTCTGTTTTTCCCCGTTTTGTTGTGCATCATTTGCCCAGCGTTTCCGTCCCGTCCGTTTTAGTGCCCGTTTTTTCACTGCGTTCTCGCTTGGTGTGTTCCGTTTCCAGTTTCGTACTGCGTCGTTCACCCGTCGTTTCCGCCCCGTCCGCGGTGATTCCGGTTCCGTCATGCCCCGTCCACTTGACCCTCTCTCGCTGGTCGCATGTCGTCATGTGAAATTCTGACCTTGCGTAAAAGCACGTTAGACGGTCTCTCACTATCGCTACTTACTTTCGCCGAGTATTTTTTTTCGGTAACTTCTTTCCTGCTCTTCGGCGTCTTGATTTCCAAGTCGTTATCATTTGGGTTATGTATAACTCTCATTCCACATGTTTGGTTGGAAGTTACTCTATTTTGAGAAATTATCCATTCCAAGATCATGGCCGAACATCAGAGAAATTGAAAAAGAACTATTACGCAAGATCTAATCCAGAATCCAGAGTTGCACAAAATCCACAGGGACATCATAAAGACCATTGATCGGCAAGACAGGAGGGTTGAAGTTGAACGCTTGGTTCCTCAGTTGAAAATGTTTTCCGTAAACTGGTGCTGAAGACTGAAGAACTATTTGACTTCGCCAGTAAAACCGAGAACGCTGATTCAATTTATCTTGTCCTTGAGCAATGGTTGGAGGATGTAACTAACAACAATGATAAATTCTTGCTTACAGCTAGAAGCTATGCTGAGTCATTTGTTGACCGATACACCGTATGCGAGGGCGTTAATCCTCAAAGCAAGGCTAAGAAAAGTTCGTGCCTAATTACGTCAACAATGTCTAGCAAGCGTTAAATTGACTTTCTCATAGCAAGACTAAGACGCGGAGAAGCTGAAAAGCAAGAACAAGCTACCATGCGCCTTGCTAAGCAACAACACGAAATTGTCATGAGGAAAAAAGAGCTTGAAATACAAGTGCAGCAGATGGCACTTCAAGAATTGGAGGAGGACCACCGCCAGGGAGTTGCCGCAGCTTAATTAGATGAGGCCGAATTAAGTGAGAACCCTTGTTTGTTGGGTCATCACTCAATTGAACTAGTTTTACTTCACTTGTTCATCACTCAAATGAACTAAATTTTTTTCTCTTCTTGGTTCAGCAACCGCTGACCATCCCGTTCAAGGTGCTGGTAACCTAAATCACCTTGAAATGTTATCTCAGTATACACAGTCAGTAGTTGCAATTTCTATTGCTCCCAGGCCACCTACTCATGTTATGGCACCATCAAACTCCTACATTTTTGGTACCTGATTTGTCATCAAACCCACAGGCTAATCAAATCAATCCGCTGTACACATGAGAACAAAAAGCTCCTGAATGCCTGGTCAGCTGCATCTGCCCTCCCTCCTTTTGTGCAACAACAGAATCCACCTCAATTTAAGATTCCACACAAAAACAACTCTATTAACCATCCCCAGCATATTTTCCCTCCACCTCCAAACCCACTCGTGAACCCGCCACCGTTATGCCGCCTAAACAATTATTTATTCCTCAGCATCCCGTGATCTCGTCGTCTATTCCAGCGAGCTTAACATTGGATTTACACGTCCACAAAAATCCACAGCAGAACACTTCCCATTCACCTCAAGCCCGCCTGGTACCGTGCCCTACCGCAGCAAAACCTCTTATTAACTGTAGCCTCGATTTAAACTTGTGGCGTTTTCCTCAAAATAACCCCCCCCCCAAAAGTAAATCAGGCGCTAAATAATGCAGCCTTTTTCAGCAACATCCGACCGACCCTAACCCAAGCAACGCTAACCCCGCCATCAGTCATCGAATCTTATAATTAACTCCAACACAAATTGACACCAACCACGCAAAAACCTGTAGCATCCCCGTTAACCCCTTCAGTAGAACTACTAACATCGCGCCACCTTTTGTCACGCCCGCTATACCTCAAATATTTGGGAATCCCCTTCAGTGGCACGAATGGTATGGTCAATTTAAAAGCTCAACTGACTCTCAGTTTCTAACTGATGATGTATAACTAACAAACCATATATCCCTCGTAACCGGTAAAGCAAAAACAGCTATTGCTGAGTTCGCCGACGGAAGCGCAATGTACAAAGACGCACTGAGGACCTTGGAACTTAAATTTGGCCAACGAAAGTTGGTCGTAAGTGCCCATTTGGACAAACGTAGCAGCTTTTCAACATTGAAGATGCACAATAGTGATAACATCATTAATTATTGAGGGTGCATTTCAAATCTTGTCGGGGTCTTTAAATCGCTCTCATAAGATTCGGACTTCAAGAGTGCTGTGCTTCTCAACACTGCTATAGAGAAGCTACCGTTCATTATGAAGGAGTCATGGTCACTCTTCACTGTCAAAAAGCATTGGGTGAAACCTACTGTTCTGAATTTTGACAACTAGTTGAAGGTGAACGCCAACAATAACGGTTTAATGTAGAATACCATTATTTAAAGCAAAACTGAGGATACAATCAAACCAGTAGACAAGACAAAAGTTGCATCAAAGGCATTTGCTGCAAATACACAACAAAAGAGTCTTCAGGAGCCGCAACTGAGCGCTTCGTCATCTATCTCATGCTGCATTGTATGAAAAGACTCGGCTGTAGTAGTGTCGTGTATTTAAGAAAAAGTCTTTCAGGCAGCGGGACAAGGTTGTGAACTAAGCAAAGCTCTGTTTCTCTTAATTCCGTGATGAACACATCAATGCCCAAGTCAGCTCCCAACAGCTCGCAAAACACCTTACTTCAAAGAGCTTTAAGGGTTTATCCAGCTAAAACCTCAATTAACAACTTTAATAATTCGAAGTCAATTGTAGGTTGTTGTAAATCATCTACCGGTCAACAGACAGCAAGCAAAACGAGCACTTTGTCTGCTGTCACGGATATTTTGAGTCACGGATGTTTTGAGTAAAAGCACGTTAGACGCTCTCTCACTATCGTTATTTACCTTCGCCGAGTAATTTTTTACTCGGTAACTTCTTTCCTGCTCTTCGGCGTCTTGATTTCCAAGTCGTTATCATTTGGGTTGTCTATAACTCTCATTTCACGTGTTTGGTTGGAAGATACTCTACTTTGAGAAATTAGCCATTCCAAGATCATGGCCCAACAGCAGAGAAATTGAAAGGAACTATTACGCAAGATCTAATCCAGAATCCAGAGTTGCATAACATCCACAGGGACATCACAAAGACCATTGATCGGCAAGACAGGAGGTTGAAGTTGAACGCTTGGTTCCTAAGTTAAAAGATGTTTTCCGTAAACTGGTGCTGAAGAATGAAAAACTATTTGACTTCGCCAGTAAAACCGAGAACGCTGATTCAATTTATCTTGTCCTTGAGCAATGGTTGGATGATGTAACTAACAACAATGATAAATTCTTGCTTACAGCTAGAAGCTATGCTGACTCAGTTGTTGACCGATACACCGTATGTGAGGGCGTTAACACTCAAAGCAAGGCTAAGAAAAGTTCGTGCCTAATTACGTCAACAATGTCTAGCGAGCGTTAACTTGACTTTCTCATAGCAAGACTGAGACGCGAAGAGGCTGCAAAGCATGAACAAGCTACCATGCGCCTTTCTAATCAAAAACATGAAATTGGCATGCGGAAAAAAGAGCTTGAAATACAAGTGCAGCAGATGGCACTTCAAGAATTGGAGGAGGACCACCGCCAGGGAGTTGCCGCATCTTAATTAGATGAGGCCGAATTAAGGGAGAACCCTTGTTTGTTTGGTCATCACTCAATTTAAATAATTTTACTTCACTTGTTCATCACTCAAATGAACTAAATTTTTTTTCTCGTCTTGGTTCAGCAACCGCTGACCATCCCGTTCAAGATACTGCTCTTGGCAATCCTCCAGAAAACTCAAGTATTGTCGCTGGTAACCTAAATCACTTTGAAATGTTATCTCAGTATACACGGTCAGGAATTGCAATTTCTATTGCTCCCTGACCACCGACTCATGTTATGGCATCATTAAACTCCTACATTTTTGGTACCTGATTTATCAACAAACCCACAGGCTAATCAATTCAATCCGTTGTACACATGAGAACAAAAAGCTCTTGTATGCCTGGTCGGCTGCATCTGCCCCACCTCCTTTTGCACAACAACAGAGTCCACCTCAATTTAAGATTCCACACAAAAAAACCACTCTCTTAACCATCCGCAGCATATTTTTCCTCCACCTCCAAACCCACTCGTGAACCCGCCACCGTAATGCTGCCTAAACAATTATTTAATTCTCAGCATCCCGTGATCTCGTCGTCTATTCCAGCCAGCTTAACATTGTATTTACACGTCCACAACAATCCACAGCAGAACACTTCCCATTCACCTCAAGCCCGCCTGGTACCGTGCCCTACTGCAGCAAAACCTCTTCTTAACTGTAGCCTCGATTTAAATTTGTGGCGTTTTCCTCAAAATAACCCCCCAAAGTAAATCAGGCGATGAATAATGCAGCCTTTTTCAGCAACTTCCGACCGACCCTAACCCAAGCAACGCTAACCCCGCCATCAGTCATCGAATCTTACAATTAACTCCAGAACAAATTGACACCAACCACGCAAAAACCTGTAGCATCCCTGTTAACACCTTCAGTAGAACTACTAACATCGCGCCACCTTTTGTCACGCCCGTTTTAATTCCAATATTTGGGAATCCCCTTCAGTGGCACGAATGGTATGGTCAATTTAAAAGCGCAACTGACTCTCAGTTTCTAACTGATGATGTATAACTAACAAACCATATATCCCTCGTAACCGGTAAAGCAAAAACAGCTATTGCTGAGTTCGCCGACGGAAGCGCAATGTACAAAGACGCACTGAGGACCTTGGAACCTAAATTTGGCCAACCAAAGTTGGTCGTAAGTGCCCATTTGGACAAACGTAGCAGCTTTTCAACATTGAAGATGCACAATAGTGATAACATCATTAACTATTGAGGGTGCTTTTCAAGTCTTGTCGGGGTCTTTAAATCGCTCTCATATGACTCGGATTTAAAGAGTGCTGTGCTTCCCAACACTGCCGTATAGAAGTTACCGCCCATTATGATGGAGTCATGGTCACTCTTCGCTGTCAAAACGCATTGTGTGAAACCTACTGTTCTGAATTTTGACAACTAGTTGAAGGTGAACGCCAACAATAACGGTTTAATGTAGAATACCATGATTTAAAGCAAAACTGAGGATACAATCAAACCAGTAGACAAGACAAAAGTTGGATCAAAGGCATTTGCTGCAAATACACAACAAAAGAGTCTTCAGGAGTCGCAACTGAGCGCTTCGTCATCTATCTCATGCTGCATTGTATGCAAAGACAGTCATCGGCTGTAGTAGTGTCGTGTTTTTAAGAAAAAGTCTTTCAGGCAGCTGGAAAAGGTTGTGACGTAAGCAAAGCTCTGTTTCTCTTAATTGCGTGATGAATACATCAATGCCCAAGTCAGCTCCCAACAGCTCCCAAAACATCTTACTTCACGGAGCTTTAAGGTTTTTTCCAGCTAAAACCTCAATTAACAACTTTAATAATTCGAAGTCAATTGTAGGTTGTCGTAAATCATCTACCGGTCAACAGACACCAATCAGAACGAGCACTTTTTCTTCTGTCACGGATGTTTTGAGATTGCAACTAACCTTTGAGGTTACAGAATTGCAACTAACTAATTTTTCTGGAACTAATACAACAGTGGGTCCACCATCTGCCCGTCCCAGATCCAGTAAAATATAGCTATGGAGACTTTGATATAATAATTGAACAGGATGTCTACCATGCCATCCTCCCGTTGAATTACTTTTCAGCCAACCATACTTTGGGTTCTAAGTGGCTCAATCCGGTCAAGTTCAAGTTTGGTCTCACCGTGTTTCGAAGCAAATATTGAAGAAAATTTTGAACTTGCTTGTCAAGTTATATCATGGTACGGCATTGAATCATACGGCGCGTACAAGCAAGTTGCCCACGATCCGCAGCCAATGCTCGCACGCATGAAATACTTGAAACAACAAATTTTTATAATGACCAAAGATACGATATCGGTATGTGATTGGCTGATGACCACATCCAGCTCACACATAACTATTTTAGTTACTGGTGCAAACTATATCTCCCGAGAAGCGGCTATCGAGAGACACAAAATTAAAAGATGTTTACTCCAAATCCCATCTGTGAAGACGATGAAAATGGTTATTTTATCACAGTTCCTGACGCTCTCATGGTCGATCAGTGGTCGGATAAAGAGAGGTACCTACCACATCATCCCGTAATGAACCCCAACAATCCGGAGAAAGTGCGTAGTGTACTAAATAGTGCAGCGAAGTTCCACGGTAATTCTTTGAACAAATCGTTACTCACTGGCCCCGACTTGCTCCGGAAATTAATCCTGAACTACTCAGGTTTCATCTCCATCAATTTGCCGTGTCCACAAATATCGAGGGTATGCTCCTCCAAGTTGGTCTCCCAGACCGTGACCAGCCATCACTACGTTTTTGTGGCGGCAGGACCCCATAACAAATGTAGTGTTCCGTTTGTTGCGGGGATACACGCGTCATAATTTTGAAGTTAAAGACTCGCCCACTTGCGCTAACTATGATTTGCAACGCACGGCCCGAGACAACATAGGTCAGTACCCGAAGCAACTAAAGCACTCGTTTTGGACGCTTCTATTTGGACACTTCTAAAAAAGCTTCTGTTTGGACGTTTACCTAGATGCGGTGGAGTCCCTTGAGTGTGCTCTCAATAGATCGAAGAAATTGGTGCACCTTCCACATCTAGGTAAGTTCAAGCTTACTAAGTTTGTGAGCAATGTACCTGATCAAATTGATAGGTCAGCGCAGTCCACCGAACCAAATGTATTCGCGTCATCCAAGGAGGAATCTTCGCATGTGCTTGGTTTGAAATGGGATCACAACAAGGATACCCTGGTTTACAGTCGAGGCACCTCAAGTTTAGTAACTAAGTCTTTTACACAAAACTTGGTACTGAGCCTAGTGTCTAAAGTATTTGTTCGCATCGGTCTAGTGGCACCATTTACCGTTAGTGCTTCATTGGTACTAAAGCACACCAGGTGTGTCCGCGGGCAGCATCAGGATGAGGAGCTACCGGAAGACACTGTAGAAACGTTCCTCGAATGGAGCGCAGAACTACCCAAGCTTGCGCAGATCACTATGCCGAGGAACCATTTTTTGAGAAACCTGGAACACCACAAACTACAAAGTTTTCAGTGCCGTTCCATTTCTCCAAGATCGAGTAACTACATCGAGTGTACCCCAAACAGAACTTGAGTTTGTTCTGGGTAACACTCTTCAACTCATCATGGCTCACCTCCCAGTAGAAAGACTCGCATGCCAGTCTCGTCCCATCACAGTCGCCGGGGTTGACTATTTCGGCCCATTTTATGTTACTTTGCGTAGGACTACCGAGAAAAGGTGGGTTTTCCTTTTCACATGCTTAACTACTTGTGCCGTTTATGTTGAAATCGTTCCATCTATGAACGCCAGTTCGTGCGCAATGGGAGAGCAGTGGTTTGTCTCCCGTCGGGGTACACCGTTAGTTATTTGGTCAGACAATGGTACCAAATTCGTCGGCGTGGAAGAAAGCTACGCGAGAATATCGAAAATTGGAATACTATCAACACTGCAGCGGAACTTGCCCAAAAAAGCCTTAAGTGGAGATTCAAACCGCCCAGCGCGCCACACCAAAGTAGCATATGGGAAAAACTAGTAGGTAGTTTAAAACAAATACCTAACACTATCGTTGGTACTCTTTGCCTCAAGGACGAAGTTTTGAACACTACATTTTGTCTCGCGGAATACGCATCCAATGCACTCCAGCTAACTTTTTATACTTGATGACCAAGCAAACACAATTCCGTCAATCGTTTGCGTTGACCAATTCAATCAACATAAGCGTTACGCCCGCGCATAGTCTTACGCTAACGCTATTTGGTCTTGTTGGATCAAAGAGTACGTCCCAACACTGAACCAACGTTCTAATTGGCCGACTTTTACCGAACAACACCTGAAAACCTGCGACTTGGTCTGGGCAGTTGAAGAGACTAACCCAGGGGGTTACTACCTTTCTGCTCGTATCACTGAATTGCGTTGCGGTTCAGACAGCGTTTCACGCTCCTCCGTAGTGCGCTCGTCTACCAGATCGCTCTTCGGCCCGCTTGTAAAATTAGTAACTATTCTTCCTACAGTTTCTGGGCCGGAGGATGTTACTAAGTAAAAAGATTTACAGCGAATTATTTACCAAAAGGCGTCCTTTCTCTAAGCCAATCAGAATCAAGTATTTAAATTAGCACATAAATTATTCAATCTATATATAAAGCTCTAAAAGGTTTCGTTGAACATATTTTCAAGTAATCCTAATCAAAAAACCTATCAAATAAGACAAAATTCAGCTCTATATTTTTCGGGTTTTTTTGTGTTCAAGGGTAAAAATGGGTGACTGGAATTGAACTCATTCGTTATCGGAAAAAACAAAATTGCCGTCTAAAAACCACTTGTTGCTATGATTGTTAGGAATACTAATGCGCTATGATAGGTTGCTTTGTCGATGTTTTAACTCGTTGACTTTATGCTTAATTTTGATGAATTGAGACCTTTTTGTTAGACTGTTTTACTTCTCCACTACATTATGATTGGGATAGATGTTCAGCTATTCCTCGAAGTCACTAAAATGTTTATTCTGCGAATATTTTTTGGGTTTGTTGGTTCATTGGTAAAAATTGGTGACTGGAATTGAACTGATTCGTTATCAGACAATTTAAAATTGCCGTCTAAAAAACCACTTGTTGCTATGATTGTTAAAAATACTAATGCGTTATGACAGATTGCTTTGTTGATGTTATAACTCTTTGAGTTTATGCTTAATTTTGATTGATTGAAACCTTATCGGTAGACTGTTTTACTGCTCAGCTACTTTTTGATTGAGATAGATGTTCAACTATTCCTGGAAGTCACTAAAATGTTTATTTTGCAAATATTTCCAATGCCAATTGGAGCTATACTTAATATGATTGATTAAAAGGGAGTAACTCACTACCTCAAGTACAGGAATTTATGCAAAAATTCAGAAAACTTTCATGTCGTTGTAAGAAAGCCAAAAAGCGGTACCGAAACACTTCTCTAAAGAAAATTTTTTTATTGGAATAAATCTTACCAGTTGTAAATTGAGACTAAGCTACAAGGGGACGGAAATAATATTAAAAAACACAAACCTTCAAAATTCAAATTTTCACTAACAGTCTCTTAAGTATATTCAAAGTCATAAGAGGCATTAGATAACAAATGAAGGCATCGTATAGGCTCACCTGCAGCTCCGTATAAGCCCAGTTGAATCTTTAAGTAAAGAATCGAAAGTCATGAGGCCGCAAAAAGTATGACAAATGAATCAAAAACAAAAAGAAATTATTTAAATTTTACGAAAATACACCGTCAAAGTCTAAACAAAATGGGAGCTTTTCCCTGAAAACAAAATTTATTTTCATATTGCCTTGATTCGTTGTATATAGTATCTGTCATTGATTGGGCCGTGATTTGAAAAAATTCGTGTCAGTAATCAACATGAAAAAGCAGAACTGCAAAAAAATTTTGAGAAAGACCACGCCCTAATATAATCCGAATAGTTATTGATTGTAAGAGTCCATGATGATTTCAAACCTAACCCTGATTTTTCTCATAGTCCAACAAAAACCATTAGTCATTCTATGTTTACAAATTAGATCAAATAGCAAATGAAATATTTCAATGAACCACAAAATCAAGCATTTTCTATAATTGTTAGATTTATTTTTCGAAACATTGCCGTCTAAATAACCACTTCCTGCCATGATCGTTACCAATACTAATGCGTTATGGTACGTTGCTTTGTCGATGATATAACACGTTGACTCTTTGCTTAATCTTGAAGAATTAAAACCTTATCGGTAGGCCGTTTTACTTCTCAGCTACATTATGCATGTGATAGATATTTACGGAGCGATATCCGTATTATGACGGACGACTGCAAAAATAACAGCAAAAACAAAACGAAAAACAATTTAGCTGAACAAGAAGGCGCTGCAGCAACCACCTTTGAAGCCACAAGCCATTCATGAAGAATATTAAACACCTAAAGTTTTTTGGCGGACAATGGTAACAACATCGTTGGCGCGGAAAGAGGACTACGCGAGAATATAAAAATGTGGAATACTGTCAATTTTGCATCGGAAATTGCCCAAAGAGGCATTAAGTGGAGATTCAACCAGTCCAGCGCGCCACACCAAAGTGGCAGCTGAGAGAGAATAGTACGTAGTTTCAAGCGAATACTTTACACTATCCTTGGTACTCGTCGCCTCACCGACAAAGTTTTGAACACCACTTTTTTTTGTCCCGCGGAATACGCATCTAATGCACGCCTGTTAATGCCCGTTAGCGCCGACCTGTCCAACCTAGGCGTAATAACACCTAATCCTTTTTTACTTGATAACCATGCAAACGCAATTCCGTCAGTCGTTCGGGTTGACGCATTCGATCACCATAAGCGTTACGCCCGCGCATAGTCGTTCGATAACTCTATCTGGTCTCCTTGGATCAAAGAGTACGTCCCAACATTGAACCGACATTCTAAGTGGCCGACAACTGCCGAGCAACACCTAAAAACCGGTGACTAGGTCTGGGCAGTTGAAGAGAATAACCCAGAGGGTTACTAACCTACTGCTAGGATCCCTGAACTGCGTTGCGGTTCAGACAGCGTTGCACGCTCCGCCGTATTGCGCACGTCTAGCGGATTGCTCGTCCGCCCGCATGTAAAGTTAGTAACTATTCTCCCTATATCTTCTGGTCCGGAGGATGTTACTAAGTAAAAGATTTAAAGCGTATTTTATGCGTCATTTTTCTGAGCCAATCAGATTCAAATTTTTAACTTAGCTCATAAATCGTTCCAATCTACATATAAAATTCTGAAAATATTTGTTGAACATAAATTCAAGTATTCCTATTCATAAACCTATCAAATAAGACAAGATTCGGCTCTATATTTTTCAGGTTTTTGGATTCATTGGTAAAAAATGGTGACTGGCATTCAACTGATTCGTTATCAGAAAAAACACCGGCCAGAGGAGCACCAAATTGCAGTTTAAAAACCATTTGTTGCTATGATTGGTTAGCAAAACTAAAGCGTTATGAGAGATTATTTTGTCGATAATATAACTCGTTGACTTTAAACTCAATCTTGATGAATTGAAACCTTATCGGTAGTTTGTTTTACTTCTCAGCTACATTATGATTGGAATAGGTGTTCAGCTAATCATGGAAGTCAAAAAATGTTTATTCTGCGAATTTTTTCAATGCCAATTGGAGTTACACTTAATATGATTGATTAAAAGGGAATAAATCACTACCTCAGGTACAGGAAACTATGCAAAAATTCGGAAAATTTTCATGAATTGTCGTTGTAAGAAAGCCAAAAAAGCGGTACCCAAACACAAAACCACTTTAAAGAAAATATTTTTATTGGAATAAATCTTACCAGTTGTAAATTGAGACTAAGCTACAAGGGGACGGAAATAATATTAAAAAACACAAACCTTCAAAATTCAAATTTTCACTAACAGTCTCTTAAGTATATTCAAAGTCATAAGAGGCATTAGATAACAAATGAAGGCATCGTATAGGCTCACTTGCAGCTCCGTATAAGCCCAGTTGAATCTTTAAGTAAAGAATCGAAAGTTATGAGGCCGCAAAAAGTATGACAAATGAATCAAAAACAAAAAGAAGTCATTTAAATTTTACGAAAATACACCGTCAAAGTCTAAACAAAATGGGAGCTTTTCCCTGAAAACAAAATTTATTTTCATATTGCCTTGATTCGTTGTATATAGTATCTGTCATTGATTGGGCCGTGATTTGAAAAAATTCGTGTCAGTAATCAACATGAAAAAGCAGAACTGCAAAAAAATTTTGAGAAAGACCACGACCTAATATAATCCGAATAGTTATTGATTGTAAGAGTCCATGATGATTTCAAACCTAACCCTGATTTTTCTCATAGTCCAACAAAAACCATTAGTCATTCTATGTTTACAAATTAGATCAAATAGCAAATGAAATATTTCAATGAACCACAAAATCAAGCATTTTCTATAATTGTTAGATTTATTTTTCAAAACATTGCCGTCTAAATAACCACTTCCTGCCATGATCGTTACCAATACTAATGCGTTATGGTACGTTGCTTTGTCGATGATATAACACGTTGACTCTTTGCTTAATCGTGAAGAATTAAAACCTTATCGGTAGGCCGTTTTACTTCTCTGCTACATTATGCATGGGATAGATATTTACGGAGCGATATCCGTATTATGACGGACGACTGCAAAAAAAAGCAAAAACAAAACGAAAAACATTTTAGCTGAACAAGAAGGAGCTGCAGCAACCACCTTTGAAGCCACAAGCCATTCATGAAGAATATTAAACACCTAAAGTTTTTTGGCGGACAATGGTAACAACATCGTTGGCGCGGAAAGAGAACTACGCGAGAATATCAAAATGTGGAATACTGTCAATTTTGCATCGGAAATTGCCCAAAGAGGCATTAAGTGGAGATTCAACCAGTCCAGCGCGCCACACCAAGGTGGCAGCTGAGAGAGAATAGTACGTAGTTTCAAGCGAATACTTTACACTATCCTTGGTACTCGTCGCCTCACCGACGAAGTTTTGAACACCACTTTTTTTTGTCCCGCGGAATACGCATCTAATGCACGCCTGTTAATGCCCGTCAGCGCCGACCTGTCCAACCTAGGCGTAATAACACCTAATCCTTTTTTACTTGATAACCATGCAAACGCAATTCCGTCAGTCGTTCGGGTTGACGCATTCGATCACCATAAGCGTTACGCCCGCGCATAGTCGTTCGATAACTCTATCTGGTCTCCTTGGATCAAAGAGTACGTCCCAACATTGAACCGACATTCTAAGTGGCCGACAACTGCCGAGCAACACCTAAAAACCGGTGACTAGGTCTGGGCAGTTGAAGAGAATAACCCAGAGGGTTACTAACCTACTGCTAGGATCCCTGAACTGCGTTGCGGTTCAGACAGCGTTGCACGCTCCGCCGTATTGCGCACGTCTAGCGGATTGCTCGTCCGCCCGCATGTAAAGTTAGTAACTATTCTCCCTATGTCTTCTGGTCCGGTTCATCTCCCTATATCCAGTTGTGCATGTTATTACTGAGATCAACAAATAGGACAAAAAAACAGCAAATAAAGACAGAACTTAACTTTTCACAAAACAATTTTCGAAGCCATCGTGTTCAAGCAATTACATCCATAATACATGAAAAACCATTAAAAATTTTAAACTGAAGAAAACGATTATGTGATTTGCTTTCGTCTCGTTTGATTTAAACTGACTCTTTCGTAAAGGGCCATTGTGGAAAAGACAACAAAAAGAACCACAATTAATGACCAGTATCAAAAACAAATGAAATTCCTTGCAAAAACATTTTCATGCTCTATAGACATCTCTCAATGCATAACCAACAGCAAAAATAGCAAAAACTTTGTTTGGAGCAGCAGAAAATTGAGCTCTGTCAATAATAAGACTGAGTTACTTGTTGACGATAGAGAACAAAAAATAGTACAGATATTAGCAGAAATTTTAACCAAAAAGCTCGGATAAGACAAATCGGCGAGCTTTCTCTATCCTTAACCGTAAAACCAATAACATGGTTTTAGAAAAATATAAACAAGTTTCAACAAGATTATCGAAAATTTGGTCAAAAATTACGGAAAATGAGTTTAAATACAACGGAGTTCACTCTACTTTTCTCAAAAATTTAAGTCTCGATAACTTCCTGTAAAAATGGGAGATCACAAAAATCTTTCCAATTCCATATTCTACGCGGGACGAGCTTTCTAATAATACCAGTCTCAACTCTTTACGATTTTCATATGGAACGGCCAAAATTGTCTGAACAAAAGACCCTTTTGAGTATATAGTTCCTCCCCCACAAGTGGAAAGGAACAAATATATATATATATATATATATATATATATATATATATATATATACATATATATAAATATTTATATGTATATAATTGTATAAAATAGTTCAATTTAAGTTCGGCTACCCTGATACAAAATTGTTATAACCTTGCTTCAAACAGGCACGCCCTTTAGCAATAACACGACACCATGACAAACTTAAATTGAATTAAATCTTAAAATTTTGCAAACAATTCACATAAAAAAATAGCAGAGGACAGTTGAAATCAGTTATGAATATTGCATGAAAAGTGTTTGTTGCCATATGATCATATATATTTCTTATGAAGTCGATTTTTCATTATTATTAATTTCCGCTTTTCTTGGTATTTTTTGGTTTTAATGACGTTTCTCTTTTCGTTTCAATGTTGAAAATTGGTTATTGAATTCATTTTAGTGATCAAGATCTTGTAGAAAAAACCATCATCACCAAGGTTTCACAACAAGCTCACTCGGAATTATATGCCGCGGACCCCCATATAATAAAATATTTCAATGGAGGAGGGGTCCAGGTTCGTCGTAAAATGAGTTCCAGAAAAATGTTCCGTCAGTGTTTTGCTATGCGTTATGTAAATCAATTTAATCTTTTCCAGATGTTTTTGAAGGATGAACTAGACGAGGTCCCAAGGTTCTTTGGAATAAAGCTGTTTGATTGCAAGAAGTTCTAAAATTTAGATGCAACGAGAGATAATGTCAAGAGAAAGTTTTAAAATTTTGCAGAGTGTCGACAGGTGGTGAGACGAGAGTCATCGGTGTCCAATCTTGAAGCCTTAAAGGGAGACAAAGCACGCAGTTGTTCCAAACTTTCTTTAAAAATCTGAGAAAAAACAATTCAAATACATCTTCAATATTCATTTTTTCAAAAATGAGTCTCCCTCAAAATTTGTTTTGGAGCAAGATGAATTCTTAACAAATTATACTCAGGGGGGCTACCATATATAATTAATCCGTAGGTAATTATTTTGTAAAACTTTATCGACTGTTGCCTATCCAAACTAATACGAGCGCATAGCAATACAAAATTGAATTGAGCAAGCTTTTTGCAGACGTGGTCAGCGTGATGCCAAAATGAAAGTACTCCTTCATCAATAAAATATGAAATTTTAAAGTTATCAACTGTTTTTACTGGCAAACTCACGACATATACAACTCACGAGTTCTCTGAAGTATTATTTGCTATGGGCGATATACCTGTTTGAAAGTGTTTGTTGCTGAGAATTATTTTAAAAAATTATTTGGAAAAAAAATTGAATTATGGAAAATGGAATTTAATTAGCTGGCAGAATAGTACTGTCGGTTGTGGACAATTGAAGTGCATGTTTTCTCTCGAATTTGAGAGAACAGTTTTCATAGTTTTACCACACGATGATTTAGTTATAACATGGAGAGAAAATGGGTTGGGGATGGTCTCCGTTTTAATTTTCTAAAATTTTTTCAACCAAATTTCTTTGGTACTGCCAAGATAACATCAGCATTGATATTGTTTAGCGGACCGTTTTCAATTTTTAGATCTTTTAGTGCAAGTAGATGGAGATGATGATCTTTCTCAAGATCAGCTTCACTATTCACTTTTGCTGTTTTGAAGAACATTTAACATCAAAGTTTTGGATTGCTTGTACAATAAATTGTTCTGGAAGTTGATTTTCGTTTCAAATTGTCGACTCAAAAAATTGTTTTCAGCAGTAGATGATTCAGTGGCAGAAAGATATTTTCTCGCATCGCTCATTGATTTTGTGTTTGTATTAGACCACCTTATTCAGAATCTGCGACTGTTTTCAGGCAAGATGCCAAACTCTAAATTTGTTTTCTAAAAGATCTACCTGTGGTATTCAAAAATTCAAATTGTCTTGTGGAAAGTTATAAACTCTTTATTTCGGAAAGTTTCATTAAGAATTTTTAAGGTTTTAACCTCCATCTTCAAAATTTTTTATTTATATTTTTATCTGAAGTTTTGCTATATGACAATTATTTAGCAATCCCTGCTGAGTTTCTAATGTGCTAACTAATATTTCTGATGACCCAACTCCCTTAGATATTGCGAGAAGACGAGAGGGCACAAAGAGATGATAAATGCATGGGTATGCGATTAATTGTTTAATTTTTAATAAGCAGGACCGACTTCAATTTAATAGATATTATCTTTCAAAATTCAACAAAAAATCAACTTAAGTAACTAAGGTAACTTCAGAAGAGTTGAGTGTGTTGATTTTGTTTCAGCTGGGTGAGATTTTGCCAGTGGAAGAGAGCTTCCTGTTGATATTCCAACACGAACAGGAACTGACAAGTGTACAATTCATGGAGATATGGAGAGAACACGACAAGGACAGGAACGGATTCATAGACTCACACGAACTCAAAGTCACTACTTCAATTTACACACCTCACTCGCTTGAGAAATATTTTAAAATTTGAGAAATAATTGCACCAAAGACAGTAGAGTTATTGCATGTTTGGATCTTTCGCGTCTGTCTCCCCCTCACTACCTTATGCCCCCCCCCCCTGTAACAGAGCACGTGCCATTGAATAGTAAATAATTATGTAACAATATGGCAAGTGCAATCGGGGGAGCAAATAATAAACGCCCACTTAGCTAGGGAGGCACACACGGACAAACGGAGGAAACAATTCGCTTGTTTTGAAGAAACGAAAACTGCGCTCTATTAAAAATTAAAATAGTTGTAAGCTATTTTGTATAACGTCAACGAATATTTGTGAAATTGAGGTTTTCATGGTACACGTCCATTGCTAAAAATGACAAATGATCTTCAGCCCTTGACGATATCATTTTTGCAAAAAACTGGCAGAAGACTTTCAAAGCACAAAGGTTCAACCATTTTGACGCAATCTTATATTTTAGAGTTTTCTGCACTCTCTACTGAAAAAGAAGTCAGCGCATGTTCCCAAGGATCGACTAGAAGAATATGCGCAAACAATTGTGAGCTCAATTAACAACTTTGCTCTCATACTTTACCTTGAATTTGAGCTGAAAATTGACAAATTATTTTTCAGCTCCAAATGTTCGATCGAAATAATGACGGAAGATTGGGACTTCAAGAAATGGCCAGGTAGGCAGATTAATTACAGCCTTATCTGACCCCCCCCCCCCCCCCCCCTCCTCGCCCTCCCACAAACTAGCGATCTTTCCGACCCCCACTTAGGGACTATATGCTCCACTGCTCAGTCAATTTTGGCCCATTGATATATTTATCGTACAGAGTTGTGAGAGTTGATTATTATAAAGCCTGTAAGTTGCCCAATTTTTTGTTTGCAGGTTTTCTTTAGTTTTGTCTTTTTCGAGGAGTTATCAAGGTCCAATTGTCTGTAAACATTTGGTTTTTTTAGCGTAATTTTGATGAATTTTAGCGTTATTTTTTGTCAATTTTAGATAAATATTAAGAAATTTGCAATTATTTGGACATTTTTGTTTTCTATAGCCACAAAGTGATAGTAAAAATGCTCTTGGTCTAATCATGGCACTTTGAAATTCATTTGATGTAGAATGTATTGGGGTGCTGTCTTTTTTAAAAAAAAAGTTGTTCGAAAATTTTCAATTTTTGACGTCATTGACAGGTCAAGTTATATTATTGGTTGCTTTGGAGCACAAAAAATTTCCAAACGGCTTTCAAAATCAAGCGAGAAATTGGTTTCTGAAAGAACGTTTGATTTCTGCAGGTGAACATTTTTTCACTTGCGGGAGTTTGAATTCCGTCTTAGCTATTTTCCTATTGAGTTCTTAGCGAATTCTGATCAAAGTGATTCTTGTGTTCCAATGTTGCATTGCTGCTTTTAATTGAAACGATCAATTGGCAGCTAGTGTTTTCATGACTATAGCAATCTGTTATGACTATAGCTATTTGCTTTCATTAATTAATTGTTATTTTTTATTTTGCCTGTAATTGTTTTCCGTTTTGCTTGTGTTGCCACGACTAATGAAGCTTAAGTTGACTTTTGTTGTGTTTTGTTAGTTCAAAGTGTTCTTTATTATTGCTCTGGCAATATGGGTCGTCTTAAGCTCTTAGTGAAATTTTATATTTTGGTTAAACAAAATAATCTATTCGTAGTTTATTACAAAGTCATGTTAGTTTCGTTTACCTTCCAGAGAGGCTTAAGTAACCTCAATAGTTTAAATTTGTTATTTTTCGCTTATTTTTTTTAAAAATGAAATTGGGTTTTTGCTTGAATATCGTCCTCTGTCTTTGTCCCATTAATAACCAACTCCATTGGCTTTCTTACGCGTCTTTGTTTACCCGGACCTTGCTCACAGTGAGTTTCAGCGCTGTAGCATTGACTTTCAATGGTAACCAGTACTGTACCAGACAAATAGCAGTATAAATACTTTTGTCAGTCTGCCCAGAGTCGATTAAGCAACATCCCAGTCTGCCCTTCTTCTTCACAGTCTCTTTTACATTCTTGGTCAACACTGCACAGAATGTTTCACATTTCTCTCATCATCAGACTGTACATACAAAGAACATAGCAAGTTTTGAAAATTTCGAATAGCTGATATCATGCTTAAACTTATTAATATGGCGATACCCTCAAAAGCTATTCTAGCTCAAACTATACCATATATTGGTGCATTTACATCTTTGCAGTGGAGTCGGAGGCGGAGGTCGGAGGCGGAGGTCGGAGGAGCCGCAATTCAAGGAGCCGCAATTCAAGGAGCCGCAATTCAAGGAGCCGTAATTCAAGGAGCCGCAATTCAAGGAGCCGTAATTCAAGGAGCCGCAATTCAAGGAGCCGCAATTCAAATGGCCGCAATTCAAATCAATCAAATGCATGAGACAAACTCAAAAACTATAATTCAAAAGCATAGTTATAATCATAGTTTCAGAGCCTATTAATTGAATTCTTACGCAGAACAAGTTCTGCAACTAGATATAAATTCATTTATATTGAAAACGCATGTATTTTTAATTACGATCAAAACAGATATCGAGAGAGAGAGAGAGAGAGAGAGAGAGAGAGCGAGAGAGAGAGAGAGAGAGAGAGAGAGAGAGAGACGCGAGATAATTGGCTCTTGAGCAAATAGAAGCGCGAAAGCGCGGGTAATTATGTACGCTATGCGCATATCAAAACCAGGCGGCATTTTAATATGGCCATAACCAGGGCAGACAGAATTTGTTTATGCCCAGACCGCAAACCGAATTAACAAATTCATGTTCAGACGAAAGTCAGTTGATGACTCATCTTGTCTTACTAAAATCATACTAAACAGTGAAATCTCGGACCTGAACATAGTAATGGCCCGCCTAAAAACCATTATGATTTTTTTTCTGGTCCAGTACTGAATCTCTCTGGCGATGCGCTCCGGGTATGTACTTTCTGGTTTAGTTTATTGATTTAGTTTACGACTGAAACACCATTTACTTCTCGACAGATTTCTTGGTTAATGAAACTTGCCGTAATTTTTTGTTGTTCATTTTGCCTTGTTGACGCAATGTTTTGAAAGATTTTTTAAATTTTTGAATCTTCAACTGGCAGCTAACTGTTTTTAAGACTTTGATCCTATTTGTTTCAAAAACCATGTCATTGTTTGAGTATTGTAATTTGCGTTGATTTGATACTTAAATATTAATAATTAAGAAGTTATTTCTTATACGAAATAAGTTAACCTTTTTTCGGATTTGAGCTCATAGGTAATTGTTTTTTTTCATTTTGAATCCCTTCACCTTTGTAAAATTTAGAGAACATTTATTTTTGCCGCTAATTTTTCCAATAATTGCCATTTGTTTGTATTTCCGACAAGTATTTTCGGTTTTCCCACGAGACATAAGTGAATCTGTTTCAAGGTTTGAGCTTGTAATCCATGTTTTTTTAACCATTGACACTCGTTTTCAATTTTTTTGATCTTTAAGATCTTGCCTTTATTTGCTTTATTTATTACTTGTCTATTTTTCGTTTTAATGTTCTGAATAAACACGTAAGTTCTCTAAGGGGACTAAATCAAAATACTTTGCAAGTCACTGGCTCTGACGAACTTAACACCTATAGTTTTTATTGAAAAGGAGATAATTTCGTAGATCTTTTTTTTATTTTGTTGTACGTCATTTGATTTGTTGACAAAAGCTGATAAACTAAAGTTATTCAAATCTTTGGTTGGTGATTTAGGGCTTGCACTGCATTCTTTTTTCAGTTTGTTGTCTGCCTCGATTTTGTTAGCTCCGCTCCAAAAACTAATGGTAGTACTACTCCTGGTTATTATTATCCCATTAACTTCTCTTTGTTATTCCAAAAATTTCCTTTCTCTGCTTCATTTGGTAGATAATTCAGCCAAGAATGTGGCAAGAAGGGTCAGAATTTGTGTTTAGAGCCTCCATTGTTCATATGATTACTCCGATCTCTCATTCATTTATGCGAACTAAAGAGAATGCAAAAATAGATTACTGTCTTCCTATACACCAACGACTCACAAAGACCAAAGTTGGGACTAGGAAATAGAGCCGAATGCTGAAATTTGATTGGCCAAACAATGTGATCGGAAAAAATTATAATACAACAAAAGTAAGAATTATTTAGTTGTCTTCCCTTGATTATCTCCGTTGTGCGATCGGGTTGCGTCCCCCTCTCCGTAGCTGCAACCCACTGAAGGGGGAGGGTTCAGTTGCAACCACAATCAAACAATTAATGCCTCTAAAGAAATGAGGTTAAAGATCAATCAATCGGAGCAGCGGGAAATATTCGGCTTTATATCTTATTTAATGGTATTCTGCTCTGAGTCAGTTCGACTCTACCGGCGTTCTCCGCAAAATTTTTAGTTAGTTAGCGTGGGAAATATTCATTGAGTAGACCTTATTAAATTTTTAACCTCTTTTCCTCTTTTCTATCATTATGAGTGGGTTTTGTCAAAAAATACATAAAATGTATTTTCACAAAAAATGTGCTTGAATGAACTGAAGTTAAAAAATTTAAAAAAATGCACAGTAAACTGCTCAGAAACAGTTAAATTTTCATTGCATTTGGAAATCTAGTCATTTTTTAATTTGCCTAGAACTCCTTTACTCTGTATATATACGTGAGCAACAATTTGGTATCACAACCCTGAGTGATTCAGCTAGTTTTCATTTCTTCTTTCATAATTGTTTGTATAGCTGGATAAATCAAATAGGTGGTAAAACCGCCATGGAGGACACCGGTGGATCCGAACGGGGGCAGAGCAGATTGCCTTGACTTGAAATTTAAAGCCGAATATTTCCCGTGTTATGGTTGGTTAATCTTAATTTCATTAATTTGGATGCAATTTATTGAGAAGAATAGTTACAAAATAGCGTAACGAAGGTATATCCGTGGTCGCAACTTCCCGGCATCATACCCTATCAAGCGACGACAATTACTTATTTCGTCATTTCTTACATTTGTTGTACTTTAATTAAAACCAATCAGATTATTTGGCCAATCAAATTTAAGCATTCTGCTCTGATTTTTATATTTTTTCATTGGGCTCCGCCCCGTAAAGTCAATTATTACCAGTTATATTCCTCCAAAGGAGAAACAAGATGACAATGTCATTTTCTTGATACTAGTTTTTCGCGAATATTGTAGAAAAGTTGAATTACCTTACTTTTTAGACTTCTGCCAGTACAGGAGAACTTTCTTCTCCAGTTTGGAAGCAAACCCAACTTGACAAAAGATGAGTTCAATGCAGTCTTCGATCACTACGACACTGTCAGTAGCCCAATTAATACATGAAATCATAGATATTTTTTTAAAAAATCAAAAGTCTTTCTGAGATCTTCTCAGGATGTTTCAGCTTTTGTTTCCATGGGCCAACTCAGCTTAACTCATTACATGCCTTTACCAGTACCAATTTTTTTGAGTAAAATCATCCTTGTTTTATAGCTGGTTTTCCACTTTTGTATCTTAATACATTGTTAAACAAGGACTTTCCTTGCTGACACTTAATCCTTTTAATTGGTCTGTAAGTCGTTTCGCTTTCTTTGAAAACAAGTTTATGTCGGTACAAGTAAACGATTGTAACGTCTACTGAGTTCTGATACTATGTTGTAAATTATTTGGTGGCGACGGCGATTGAAAAACGTAACAAGAGGTACCTAGTTTACGAAGTTTATCGGGGATTGTGGTGCTACAGGTCATTTTTATTAGCTGAATAAGCTGGCCCCCTTCCTGTAATGACAACAAGCAAAATTTGGTGTACCCACCAAATCAGAGCTGAGAGTGTTTTCAGGTTCCAAATTAGTCCTCGGGTCATAGTAGCCAAATTAGTCCTCGGGAATTTTTACCATTTTGAAAAACTTCAGTCAATCGATCAAAATTACATTTATGAAAATCCTTTTTAATAGGATCAGTCTAAATTTCCTGAACTGATCAGTCTAACGAAGCTGATTGACTTTGTCCGGGCAGGAGACGCTCAAATCAAATGTGCAATTCATCTGAATGAAGTATATCGAGAGAAAATAAATGCATTAGCATGCATACGTGCTTTTTAATTAACAGACAACAATGAGTTTCAATATAATTTTTATTGAAACTGGCATATAACAACGAAACATTAATGTCCTATTAATTTTAACTGCTTCCTATAGAAAAAAAAACAGTCACGCTTCAAAACCAATGCTTTTTGGCAAATAGATATTCTTTAGGCTACTAAAAACCAATAGACATTAAATCAAGTTCTAGGTTTTAGCAGATCGTCGGCAGAAAATTTGTTGCTTTTCAGTATGAAACGGTATGAAAAATTTTTTCTACAGACTCATGAAACATTTCAAAGGCTAAAAAACAAAAAAAATCTTTAGACCAACTAACAGGAACAAAGACCTCATGTATAGCATTACAATTGATTTTTACCAAACATATAATCCAGATTGCACATATATAGAAAATGAAAGAACAAACACTGAACGTTTCCATCCTAGTTAGCAGTTTTCATTGTGCTGGTATACAAAATCAGAGTTATCCTTGGTCGATACAGGAGGGTCAACTTATAAGAGATGTTTTTTACAACATCTCAAAGTTAACCAAAGAATTTATACTTGCAAGTTTACTAAATAAACTTTACAAGTTCCTACAAGTGAACCATCCAGCTTATAAGTTCTTACAAGTTTACCATTCGATCTTACGAGGCTCTTACAAGTTAGGTAGGCTCTTCGTCTTGCCTAATCTCTGGCAAAACATGAGAACCTCGAAGGCGAATGCACACATATATTTGCATCGACATATTTTTGAAAAAAAAAGCAAACATCAGAAAACTTTTAATCTAAAGCGTCGAGAGAAAAATTCTTCCCTATTCAATTTTTTTTCTCGAAAAACTTCAACTTTTGACTTTATTGGTCTTCCAAACTCTTGATTTCTACTTTATAGTTTCTTGATTTTTTCTTGGCGTTGTTGAACTCGTAGAAGGTTCCTTTGTCAATTCCTTGTAGAAGTTCCATGTGGGTCCTTGTAGAAATCCTTAACAGGAAATTGTTGTATAAAAACGCACGTACAGACACGCACACTACCACACACACACACACACACATATATATACATATATATATATATATATATATATATATATATATATATATTTATATATATATATATATATATATATATATATATATATAAATAAATATATATATATATATATATATACATAGACAGACATATATACTCACATCGCACACGCTTGCACGCACATCATCACACACAGGCACACAAACAGGTACATTTATTGAATAAATAATCGGATCTTTTTTGTTTGTGCCCCTAGTCCGTTATGCATCCCCAATTGCAGAGCACGTGCCATTAAATATTAATTCATTATGCAAAAATATGGCACATGTGTCTGGTGGTGCAAATAACATTCACCCAGTAAGCTGGGGGGGTACTGACGGAAACGATCCAAATATTCAAGTATTCTTGATGTTTTATCACACGAATTAGTAATCAATGAAATAATATGATTTGAAAATGTAAACGATTTAAGATAACTAACTATCTCTACCTTTATAGTAAAGTTTGACAGAAGTTTACAAGATAACCATCAGACTTGTAAATTCTTATGTTAAAAATCTGACTTGTAAGCTCTTACAAGTTAAATATCTTTCGTAAGCAACTTGTACGTTCTTGTAAGTTAACCATCTTGTCTCGTCTCGGGATATTAACAGCTTTCTTTGTGCTAGTATACAAGATCAGATTTCCATCAGCGGTACGCGAATATACTATTGTGATTGCATTCAAAATCTAACTCATCTAATTCAAAGTTTGATGGAGGAAGTAATTTTAAAATTGTGTTGGCTTGTTCTCGTTTTATTGGAAAAAATTGAGCTCAAGATAATTTGAGTTAGCTCTTCAACCAATCACAGTTTGTCTAAGTATTGTTAACTTTTATTTAATGTTTTTGATACTAACTGAAATTATTTAACCGAAATATTTTTCTTGAATAATGGAAATTTCGGAAAAAAACGGATAGTAGTTTTGGTTTGTTCAAGAAACTATCGCTCAACCCACAACTACGTTTAAAGTTACGTGCAAAACAATTTCACTGGTGCCTCAATATAAAGTTTTGGTTTTGTGATGATTGCGGAAAGAAAAATTAAAAACAATTTTGTTAAAAACTTAAAAATTTTCTGATTGTATTGATATTCCTGGCGAACGATGACTTTTTGAAACATAAATGTTTTGAAAATCGTGATTTGTTGGCAATTTATTATCACTTCATTTGACAGTCTTTCAAAATATGAAGCTGACTAAAATAAGAAGCTGATCTCATCATTAATTTTTATTTTTATCTCTATACAAAAAATAAATCTTTAAAATTTGCCTCCACCTTTTTACGTAATTGTTTCTAATGAAAACAGCCAGCTGTTTTGTTTATTTTCAGATGAGTCTGAAGAAAACAAAAGAAGAGTGAAAACAAACTTATAGATTGAAGCAGATATCTATTTCGTACAGTTCTGGAAAAAACTCTTTTAAATTGTCTTTTGACCATTTGACTGATGAAAATGAAATCAACAGAGATTGCATGAGAATAAAGACCAAAATTTGCTGTAGTTAGTCATGTAATTGGACAAATATTATATTCTCACGACTCAGCGGATAGGCTGTTGGGACATTCCTCGGATTTTTATTCAAACGTTCTGTATGATTAAGAATGATCAATATTCTGAAAACTGATAATTCTTTATTCTTGAAACATTAAAAGTTCTATTATCAGCTGTTTTCAAATGATTCCTTTTTCGTTGTTGTTGATAGGATGGAAATGGAGTGATTCAGGGCGATGAACTGACAGGCTTCTTAAAAGACCTCATGGAACACGAGAATCAGGTAATAAACAAATAGGATCTTTTCCATTTGTAACCCCCCCCCCCCCCCCAGACATGGGTGCGTATTCTATTTACAGTGCCCCCAATGTGGCTATACTATTATTACCACAATGATTTACCATGTAATAAAACGCGTTCTATAACTGGGAAGGGGTGCATAACGTACTGGTGGAGGGGCACAAACGGAAAGGGTCATATGTGCAGTCATCCTCATCTGAACTACAAAAAAAATCTGAAATTATCCTACATAACTAATGTTATTGATCTCTTTTGTGTCTTTTTGGCGAGATAAGAAGACAGATGGTTTCCTAGAATTTGATTTACTGTAAAAAAGGTGTAATTGTCTAACCCACATATGAAAATCCACAGAGGTTAGCATTATGAAACTGAAAGAGAAATTTGCTAACCAAAAGAGGCGCTTTTTACATGCTTCCCACTTGGAGCTTTTTAATTAAAAAATTCAAAACGTATTTACATGATTTTCCAAGAATTAATTTTCATGAATCGATTGAAAAAAATCCTGTCTAAAAATTAGGCAAAAAATGTCTGTAGAAAAAATTCTGTGAAAAAACAATTTACTCAAACTTTTTTTATAGAAAAAAGTGCGTTCATGTTCAGTCTTTTGGGTGATCTTTGATGTTTCCAGACTTTGTAACTTTGAAGCCCCCATTCGTGCTTTCATCTTCGGTCTTCACATACGTGCTTGCGTCTGGTAGCTCATTCTGGGTAATGATCAATTATTTTGTACACCCAAGTTCAATCACTTTAGAAGGCATCTTTATGAGGGTTTAATTTGAAGATAAATGAGAAGAAATTGAGGTATCGCTCTTTTGGAATTTATGAAAACAATTGATTGACCTCGTAGGTGGGAGTCTTTTCAAGCACCACATTTTTTTGCACCCAGTTGTAAAGATGCTTAAATAGCTGAAAAGAGTGATGACGAGATCAGTTGAGTATTTATGAAGAAAAGCAATTATTTTGTCTTAAAGAATATCTAATGGAACTTTTGATTGATTCCTCAAGTGATTGATTCCACCCTGCGATTGATAAGATATCCGCCCATTTGTGTAAGGCTGTGATAATCTGCTCCACTTAGTGGTTTACCACAAAGTGGTACCGTTTGTTTAACTTTTGCTCCGAGTTCACTAAACGAACGAGTACGAAAAGGTAATCAGATAAGAGCTTTTTCAAAAAAAATGACAGAAACGACTCTGGAAAAAACGACGAAAAGAGAAAAAACTTCAAATTTTGCTGTGATTTGGACGTCGTCTCCTTATTTGTTCATAGAGTGCTTGCCGATTTACCTTGGTAGCAGATTGATGCTATTTGTGATTGATAAAGCAGAAGAGTAAAACTGTTAATGGGACTTGTAATCGGGCATTGTTTTTTTCCGGATGAGTTCAAGCATCCGTTCAATTTTGTCAGTTTTTGCGCTCCTCAGGTAGTCAATTCCTAATTGGATCAGTCCATCCCTTGCTGCAGGTATATTGGCTTCTTTATGAAGCGTTTTCAATTTTTGAAAACGTTTCTCCTAAGCAGATTCTCAAGTCTTTCTTTGCGTTAGCTGTGAGTTTGTGGTAGTTATATTATGTTGAGCGATCCAGCGAGGTTTCAATTTGTGATTGATATGATAGCAGCATTTTTTTGGTGCTCGGTTGACTTAGTTCTTCTTTTCATGCTTGGTTGACTTAACCGCCGTAGATAACAGATATTAGATGAGGAGCTATAATTACGTCTAAAAATTTAACGGAAATTTCTTATTCAATCAGTTTTCCTTCTATGAAAAGATCAAGACTACAGTTTTTCTGTTTCATTTTTGAACAGCAATTAAATTGGTTTTCCAGATTGCATTTTTGTTTTCAGTTTTTCGCAGCATTCGAATATTTTGTCTAGTGGGCAATTTAGTTTTTCTTGTAATAGTCTACAGGAAGGCGACTTCTATTAAAGGATAAAGTCATCAGCATAATGAGCAGTTTGCGTCAGTTTATTTGCAATACCGCTGACATGAATCAAAAAGAGGTGCGATGACACTTCCCTGGAGTACTCCGGTTGTTGTTGAAAGTTGCTGCTTCAGGAATAATCACATGAGCACCTCTTGTGAGAGAAACAAGTTAAACCATCTTAATAGTTTTTGTCTTATTTCTGAACAGCAATTAATTGGCTTTTCCAGAGTGCATTTTGTTTCCTGTTTTTTTTGGCAGCGTTTGGTTATTTTGTTTAGTGGGCAATGTAGCTTCTCTTGTAATAGTCTACAGGAAGGCAACTTCTATTAAATGATAAAGTCATCAGCATAATTAGCAGTTTGCGGCAGTTTATTTGCAATAACGCTGACATGAATCAAAAAGAGGTGCAATGACACTTCCCTGGAGTACTCCGGTTATTGTTGAAAGTTGCTGCTTTAGGAATAATCACATGAGCACCTCTTGTGAGAGAGAAAAAATGAAACCATTTTATCACAGTGTTTTTAATATCCAACACTCGTCGCCAATTAGGCAACGGTTTTGATCTATTTGCACTTTGCGCTTTGTGGAATGGATACGGTTTTCATGACGTGTTATGACAGTAACTTTTACAAATTTCCCTCATATCTTTGCGATGCAGATAGTGAGGTTGATAGGTTGGTAGTTTTTGGCCTCGTTTCTGTTTTAAATCGGCTCGGGTAACTTTTTTACTTGAGACCCTGTTCAATTATTTGGAACGTAATAACAGATAACATGTTGTTAAGCAATTAGGCAAGCTTTTAATATATATTATTCTTTATCCCCGGTCTTGAACTAAATCACTCTTTGTCTTGGAGTTTCATGGTATAAGCCTTCTTTTAATACGCAATGAATTTTTCAACTCTTCAGTGTTGGAGAAACAGCTTTGTTTGTTCTTCAGTTTTCCCGAAATGCTGATCTAATTTCAAGCTTTCCTTTTTGTGAACCTTCACCGTATACTCCAGTAAGGTTTTAAAGATTCTGCTTTTTTGTTGTCTCTCTTGTTTTGAGCTGTTTATCGAAAACTGTGCTTTTTCTTTTTCTGAGCAATAGCGAGACAAAACTTTAATTAATCTCAAAGATCTCTCATTATTTAGAGTTTTTGCAATAGGATTTCACTGTTCAAATTTTTCCAAAATTTGCAGGGATTTTTGTATTTCTCTATGATGGAAGCTTGTTTGCTTCTTCAATCTTCTATGCCCCACTCCATATGCTGTTTCAGCTTTCTTTTGTTTTTGACGGATTGGATTGATAGTTTTCAGTCAAAAAAATTTTTTCTGTTGGTAGTACAGTTCTTGTAGAAAGCAGTGACTAAATTGTACAGGAACTCGATTATATTTTTTCCGCTAATCTTCTTTTCGGCGGATTGGGGGATGCATTATATTTTTTTTTTCATTCTTGTCCTATTAGCTGTTTAATTATCTTAAAGTTAAATTTTGCTTTTAAATCAAAATGCAAAATTTATCTTTGGCCTTGGTTTAAAATTGTGCTAGTAACGCTTTTCTCACTATCAAATTTGTCGACAGCAAAAAACGTATCAAAAAAGTTGAAAACTGATTGGTTGCAAAAGTGTAGATAGAGTTTTGATAGTCTCTTTAATGTAGAAATTATGTGTGACAGCAGTTGTTTAAAAAATATTTCCCTTTTCAATCAAGTGTGATGTTTTTACAGTTTTAAGGGTTACAGATGCAATTTGATTGTGGATGGGCTGTGTTAAAATTTTGGTTGATATAAAAGCTTTCCACATCTGTTTTGAAATTTTCCGACATGCTCAAATTTCGGCCACGTAACTTTATAGACCGACAACCTATAGATTACCTAAATTAGGTGTTTCAAAGCAGTTTCTTGAAAAATTTTTCACGTACAAATAATGCATATAATTATGATGTCCCTATAGAACATTTTGTGAAGGTCGGTTGAATTTTGCTGAGCCCTTCAGCAAGACAGACGTGTATGTTATTGCTGAGACACTTCAGTTTGCGATTACATTTCAGGTTTTCACCGCACCACAATTCATTAGCTGCATTCTTTTTTTCATTTTTGTTACCTATGTTATTGCATTCTGATAGAAAGCACATCCTTTGTACAAAGTTTCCTGTGGATCTCTACTACAAGCGCCTTTGGTTTTGTTTTTTTCCTCCGTGCATTCTTTAGTGCGTATTGGCCAGAGCATCGTCCGTAGAGCTGTTCATTTGTACACTTAATGGCAAATTTTAAATATGTGATGCCGTTGTTCTTTTTGTTTATTTCGCTTCTGAATACAAGTTAACCGTTCCTAACACCGTGCTGTTGACCGTCGTAACATGAGTTAGTGCTTCTGTTATTACTCGATCTAATTTTTTTGGGGGTGTTTTCCAGTTACTGGGCTCATTATCCTTGATACTTTAAGACTTTCATTCTCTTATTGCTTAACAATTCATCTTCTTTTTCATTATCCTGCATAACGTGATGCAGATTGGTTTTAAAGAAGCTTCGCTCGGTCTTGGGCTCGGCAGCATTTTTTTTTCGTTTACAATTGTGTCTGGGAACACTTCTTGCAAATTTGAATTTGACATGAGACAATCACTGTAGGCTCAATATTCTGTCTGGTAAGTTTTGGAAATTTTTTTTCATTGCTCTGGCGAATTGCACTCCAGTCGGTCTTGTACTGGTTTTTACAACAATATGTCTAATAGGCACTGCTATTGATCTTTGCTGGTTTGATTTTGAACACGTTAACGTTTGTTCTGCACTTGTAAAGTTTCATCTGCGTCCTCTGTTGCTTCTGCTAAGAAACCGTTTTTTGGCTCATTTCATCTACAGCTTATCTGAAGGCTGTTGTTTGTTAGGAAGGGCAATATTTTTGATCTATCGTGAAGGGCGAGCTTGGTAAATTTGAAAAAGCAGGAATAGTTAAACAATATGTTTTGGTTGTGCTGTGAAAGTTTTGAAACTAAATGTTAAGGGCAAAAAGTGAAAGAGGAAATTTAGAGTCTGCTGAAATGGTTAGAAGAAAATTTGAGAATTTTAGTGAAAAGCTTCTTGTTATAAAAAGCAAAACTAAGGACTTTCCTATCAACGCGGAGCATTAGATTTCCTGTCACACATCACTGATCCAGACGTGAGGATAATAGTCTTTTACACATCATCATCGTCATCATCATCATTTATTAGGACAACGATTAATCTGGTACCTCAACCTGGGTACTTAACTGTATTTTCAATAAATTTTGTTTTCGTTGTTTTTGTCCTCTAAGAATATGATTTTCAATATTTTTGCTCAAGAAACTTGATTTCATAATATATTTCAATTGCAAAAAATGGAGGCTTCGAGATGTTTGCAAAAAAGCTTATAAGAGATTTAGCTGGAAATTTCAAAAGAGAGGGGAGGACTTTTACAACTGCTGGCGTATTTTTTATCCACTACCCTATAACATGGCTACAGAAATTTGAATTTGTCCTTTTTATTTCGATTTCAACTTTGTGACAGACTGCATTATTGCAGGACATTGCGGCCAAAGAGTTGGAGGAGTACAGGAGAGTATTATTGCGTATCTGTGATATGAACAAAGACGGCAAATTGCAGAAGGCAGAACTGAGTATGGTGCTGTGCATGGAGATGGGAAAGAGTTTGGAGGAGAAATAAGTACTCGCAGGAGAAAACAATAGCGACATAAGGATGAACAAACAAGCGTTCTCGTCCACAATGTGAAGTAAACATGAACTCCCTCCCCTTATTCATATTCCATAAAACTACCATGCCCGTTCCCAACCCCGCCGCCACCCCACCCACCTAAACCGCACTCTCACACGCACTCGGTCTTTAGTGATCTCTAGTTTTATAGATGTCATGAACGCATTAAGAGCTTCGTAACATCCATTTGACAATGGAAGAAATCCAGCGGCTTTTTTCACTCGAATCATTACCAGCTAGAGCAGACGCCAAAAAATTGTCCTCTTCGATCAGATTTACTCGTTTTGGTAGACGAAATCCTCTTTATATATCAACACATGGGTCCCTAATTTCCCTTAATCCCCTTAACTTCAAATATAGATTCCCGCAGGAAATTTTGAATCTGTTCTGCCCCCCCCCCCCAGTGTTTTTTTACGCCCCCTAGTTACAAATATTGTTATATAGCACGTTACTATGTAAAAAATAGCACGTGCGCTTCGGGGGCATAAAAAATATAAGCCCACTAAGCTTGGGGGGGGGGGGGGGGGTAAAGCAGAATAGATCCGAATTTTTGAGTCTCTGCTCTCTCTAAATGGTAATGATTTTGGTGGAAATAGAAACCGCATTGCGACATTAACTAAAACGATTGCTTGAAATTTAACGAAACAGTCATCACCTTTTATGTCCATTCAACTCTCATTAATTATAACTTCAACTAACTATCCTTATCCACTCTTTCATCCCCTGACTATATTTGACTGTCAGTGAGATCTGACGATAAAAAACCGGATCTATTCTGTTTCCCCTTCCCCCAGTGTTATTTATGACCCCACCTACAAATTTTGTGTTACATATAGCACGTTACTATGTAAAAAACAACATGTGCGTCTGGGGGTCGTAAAATTTACATGCCCACTAAATTGGGGGGGGGGGGGGCTATAACCAGAATGTATCCAAAAAACACCATTGAACCATTCAACTATTTTTTGTGCTCTTTATGACCACTACAAATTCCTTACAATGGTTTTATATGGAACAGAACCACAAATTGTGCTCTTAGGATATAATGTCAATCAGCCAAACCCGTCATTGCATACTAGTGAATTGGAGTGATATACTAAAATCTATTCAGAGCTCCCCTCCCCCCCCCCCCCCCCCACCCCCACTCTTCCTCTCACTTAAGTGCTTGATTTTGCTGGCAAGTAGAAAAACATTTTAAATGGAAAAGCTATAATTGTTGATGAATATAGTTATTTGTACAGGTCGAGAACAGGTAGGTGCCTTGGTCAAAACAGCATAGAATCCAGACGTAAATTGAACACTTCCAGATCATCGCTCATCTGTTATATTTACACATTTTTGGCGCTATTTTTTCAGAGGTTACAGATGTTCATCAAAGTATACAAAACCTTCCTACAATCCGATCATCAATATGGTGTTATAATATCAAAAATGCTAGTTTAACTATGTTTGATAACAAACTAGGTACTAGAAACCGACAAGCAATTAATATTATACTTAAAGAGAACCATTGGAAATAAATCAGAGAGAGATTTTTGGGTATATGCGTTCCAGACACAGGAGTGTGAGCAAAACTGATATGCGGCCAAGGCTTAGAGCATAAAAATAAATTAAATCTTGAAAAATTGAATCGTTTCCAAAATTGAATTGCATAAGAATTTTTAAAAGTTCACTCTTTAGATTTGAAAATTACTCATTTTCTTAATTCTCCTAGATCCTACCTATTGTTAAAGAGCAGACTATCACTGCAACAGGAGCTGATATATTTTGTCACGAGTTCATGGGGGAGTACTTTGTAAGCACTGAAGAACTAGATCCTATTTTTCTGACAATATTTAACTTTTGTTATTTCCCAAACGGCGTCGTTCCTCCTCTCTCGCCTGTAACTCAAACTGATTAATTTTTGACCATTTTTAAAAAAAGATTCCGTCTTTTTTGACCAAATCAGAACCCTAAGTTTAAGACTACTACCAACAACAGAGCACGGAGTAGAAAGGTAGGAGTTAAAGGAGAAAAGAGCGAATTATAGGATTGTATTTTTTGGGAACATACAGAGTAAGACTGACTGCATGCAAAGACCCATACACACACATAGACACCACACAAACACACACACAAACAAACAAAGGCAGAGACACACACACTCTCTCTCACACACAGACACAGGCACACAAACACACACACACACACACACACTCGAAAACACACACAGAGAGGCACACACACACTCTCTCACATACACACACAAACACACACAGGCAGACACACACACACTCAGTTGAGAAATGGTCACTGTTTTTCGATCAACCAACAAAGATATTGTCAGTCAGTTTTAAAGATGAAACAAAAGATTCATTACTTAGTTGCATTTAGTCATAAGTGCAGCCAAAAAATAGATATTTGCATATTCATGGAAATCCATTTTCTTCCAATTGTTATTTCTTACAACTTGCCAATTGCAAGTTTTTGCTATAATAAAAAATTTTTAAAAAAATTTTGTTTTTCTGTCTCTATCCGTGTTTTGAACAAATAGTGATCACTTAACACTATCTTCATCACCTCACATTTCTGTTTAAAAATGTGTCTTAGCAGAGTGATATAAATAACGCAAAACTGCTATTTTATATGTTTATATGTTTTCTCATATTGATTTTTATATGTTTTCTCATATTGAACTATTACTTCAAAATTTAAAACGTGCTGATACCAACATGGTATTCAAATTTGAGCTACTTCCTTCAGGTTGAAAATGTGTCAAATTTTATCCAATAGCTTAACCAGCTTTGTCTGATTTTAGAAAATGCAGCCAGCTTATGTTGTTCGCGGACATTTTTTATGCTACAGACTTCATCTTGTAGGTCCAAAAATTGAGATTAAGTTGATAAAAACGATTGAAATACCTGAAAATTACAAATTTGTAATTTTTCCTTGTTGAAACCTATCAACAAATTAGCACAACTTGTTTCTTCAAGAATACTTCCTTGTACATTACAGCGCATCTCTTTGATTTTGCTGGTGCACAAATCAGTTACCGGTTTGTAATTTTGAGAGCTCTCCAAACTGACTCTAAATTGAGACAAACCGATCTAAGGAATATCTCTCCTCTCTCTCTCTCTCTTCAAAATTTTTTAATATCAGATTAATCTGGTACACACAATGACATCCTGTACCCTAGTCAAATTGGGACGGTTATCTGCTAAGATCTTGCAAGACTCTTGCAAGACTCTTTTATGATTATGCGTCATCTTGTAAGAGCTCTTACAAGACTCTTACCAGATAACCGTTAATCTTGCAAGTTTCTTAGCAGATAACCGTTGTTTTTATAAGATTCTTACCAGATAATCGTCGACTTTGTAAGACTTTTGCCAGGCAATAGACTTTTTGATGCTTTTTTTAAATTTTTTTTTAATGTGACAACTGATACAAATGATAAGAAACCAGGCGCTGCCTATTTAATGAAAACAAAATGTGGCCGCGGATTTTTTAAATTGAGCGGCAGAAAAATTTTGAATGTTGGCTATGCTCACAAACAGCAATACTTTTTATGTAGCTCATTTTGTGTTTCAAAGTTTTTCGCGGTGAAACCTTTCTTTCTATAGGGTGGAAAACACAGGCTTTTTTGGGTGCTTTAACCAAAAATGATGAAACTCCTACCTGGTAAGGATCTTGTAAGTGTCTTACCAGATAACCGTTGCAATCTTGCGTCTTATTAGATAACCGTTATTTGCAAGAATCTTGCAAGATCTTAGCAGATAACCGTCCCAGTTCGTCTAGGGTATTGTGTGAGCAGTCCAGTTTGATAATTAATTTTGTTTTCGCATCTCAGAGTTTGTAATAAAATTGCAACACTGCCCTATGACAGCTCCACAGAATATGATGACCTTATTCCGAATGTTGAATTCCATCTTGAATTGTTTTCCGCAGAACTCAATAAGGGAGTGTAAAATTATTTTGTAGAAGGCTTTCCATTTCAGATGATAAAGTCGTTGCAATTTGATGTTAACTGTGGCATTGAAGCGCAATCACTCAAACATTATTTTCAAAAGCCCAGAAGAAATCTAGGCCTACGCCAGCAGCTCTAATCTTTAATGTGAATTGATTTGCGTTAATTTTCAATACCATAACACGAAATCAAGCACTTTTCATGTTGGCCCTAAATGTTCGTACAATTCAATCAGTTCATCATTAAGTCGCTATAAATCATTTCTATATTGAGTAGTATTGTTTGTGGCTTGGGGTTAATTTATGGATTTGTTAATAATAGAATATCAAATTAGTACTCGAATTTAATTATTCTCAAGCTCTTTTAATACCGCAGCGCCTCTTTCTCGAATAAATCGTGCTCTTCGGGAAAATTCAGTGCGCATTTTTGGCTGATATATCGACGCTGAACGCGGTCTTCTCGCTGACAAGGTCTTCAGTTTGGGCACAAAAGATTTATGGCCAAACAAGCCAGAACTCTAGAGCGAAAGTTTACAGTAGATCAAGTTGAGGGGTGAGATTGACGAGGTGTTTACTTCTTACACCGTAGAAATAAAGCTTCATTGTAGAAAATAATATTTCATCTCCGAAACTGTCATTAAAAATGAGTCCACACGGTGAGGTTGCCCGTCAATGAACAGACAATTGAAAAGACGGGGTGAAGTGAGTTCTTACTACACGATCGAGCTTCAATAAAATCTGATCATGAGGTAGCTAAGGTCTGAATATTCTGAATGTTGTTTGGTTGTATCTGATTGAAGTCATTGTTCCGACACCACTTGTGGGGGATGGAAATGGGTTTTTTTTTGTTCAGACAATTATTCGGCCGATCGATATATTCATCGTTGAGAAATGTGAGTGGTATTATTAAAAAGCTCGTCCCGAGTAGAATTCGAAATTGAAAAGATTTTTTGAATTTCGATTTTTTCGAGGTTTCGAGTTATCGAGGTTTAAAGTTTCATGTGAACGCGGGATATTTGGTTCACTTTTATTCATTTTTAGCGTAATTTTTATTCGAATTAACATTTTTTCTATAAAAGTTTTAAAACAAAAAAATTTTTCACGCTACGAAATGCATCAATTTGGTGTTCCTAATAGACGAATGGCGACTAAAAGACTAGTTCTGGTCTCATAGGGAAAATTACAATAAAAAAATTCTGTTTGAGAGCTGTTTTTTTTTAGAGAAATTTTTACATTTTCTTAGGTCAATAAGAGAATAGTCACCTTTCATATCGAGATTCCGTTGATGACAAACCTTATTTACAGTCCAATGATGCCCAATAAACAGAAAACTAGTGTTCAAGCAATCGCTCTTATTTTTCTGGCTTAGACTCTGAGTGTTAGTGAATTTTAATGAAATTTTGATTTTCTTTTTGAGATTTTGCTGAATTTTTGAAGTCCTATGCCATAAACAAGTTAACCAAAAATGCAATAGTCTTCCTAAAGAGCGTTAAGTGAACCTATCTTGTGCTTTGAGCGGACAGATAATGGCTGTTAGGACTTCTGAAAATTTCTGAACGTTGGCCGAATATAAAACATAATTTTGCGAACTTTAAGTCAGTGTCGATATAATAGGACCACCAATTTTTTTATTGCAACCACAACAAATCTGGCTAGCTGTTTTATTTTCATTATTTGGTTTTATGATTTCGATGCTAGTAGTTTTCATATATTTTTTTAAATTTTTGTATATTTTTTTCATAATTTTTATTCCTTTTGGAATCTTATAACCTAATCCTTAAAATGATAGTTCCCATTGACTCAGAGAATATGATTAAAGGATCATGCGTAAAATTTTCATAGAAACGCTTGTATATTAATTGACTATGACTTTCTTGCACTTTTCTAATAACTTTTTGGTTTTGCCTGTTTTTGTTAATGTTTTCTTAGTCATATAGACTTATTCTGATGCCCTACTGATGACAGGTCAGCAGCAAACATCAAATCTTCTCATCGAGGCATACCATAATATCATTGTTACTATGGGTTTTCTCAAAGATTCAGTGGTTTTAAAGCTTTTGTTCATATTTGCTGGTTTTTTGAGGCCTTACAGTTAAAAAAAAAGAATCCTATTGTTTTTTAAAAAAATAATTAAAACTAGAAACGTTTGTACTGAACAGTTCTTTTTTTAATGACTTCGACACTTTTATCTCATTTTTTTAGAGTTTGCTGTTTTTTATACTTTATGTAGTCGTAAAAAGCTGAGAGGTCTCGTAAGCTTCTAATTGAGGATTGAATTAATGATAATTCTCAATGCAGTCTGTTCATAGTGAATGGCGTTAAAGTCTTTGGTATCATTCGTTTTCAATTTTTTTTACTTGTTTGTTATTTGTATAGTTTTTGTATTTTTCTTATTGTTCTTTTCGTCTTTTCGTCAAATTGTAAATCTTTGGCCTCATTAAATGGTCATTTTTAACTCCTTGTTTTTCAAAAATTAAAAATTACTATTGATATTCTGTCGTAATAGAGGTTTTGTTTGTGGGACAATATGCGTTTTCAGAAATGTTTTGTGAGCGGTCAACATTTGTGTTTTTTTCTCTTCTCTTACCACATTCGCCTATTAACAGAGCCCATTTTTTTTCAAATGAGGCTCAAGTGAACTTTTCTAGTCCGTCAGTATAATTTTAGGTCAATTAGTATAGATAAATATTGTAATAAAAAAACAATATTTATATAATAGCTAACGATTTTAATGGCTTCAATAATTTGTGTTTTCGCAGACTGTGTGTTATTTCGTGAGCTTTTCTGCATTCTTTGTCCGTTTCTATGGCTTAATCTTACCAAGGACAGATTCTTTCGTAATAATTTTTAGTGCAATTTATTTGACTAAAAGCTAGTGATTTGCAAGACGTTTGAAGTTATTTGTTTTAAAGTACTATCTGCTCTGTTGCTAAGATAAAAAATTTGTGCAGATAAGATTTTATCTGAATGCTTTTTGACGCTGTTTACTGGGTGTTTTTACATTTAGATATTGAATTTTTGCCGTTAATTTTTTAGTTTTGCTTATTTTTTTTTGGTCGTCGTAGTCATTTTATTGGCAGATCATATGAGGGCTCTAATGAGGAATGGAATTATGAAATTCAATTAGTTTGGGTGTGACACGATTTTTTAAAACTCAAACATCTGTTTTTGGTTATCTCTTCAGTTGGTTGACACTTAAGTCAAAATTTAGATCAGCTTGGGTCGGAACTTCATGTGCTAACGCACCTTAACGAACCTCCTTGTTTGGCTCTAATATTTTTGAGGCAATGTTTGATCATTAACGAGCGAAACATTGTCTAAAATCGAGCCTAAGTTTGATCATGCTCAGAACACCGAGAGCACAAGAAAATATTTGATTTACGAAAACGAAACTGTTCAAAACTAAATACACGAAAGATAATTTACCAAAACTCATAGCAGACATCAATTCACAAAATGAAGTTCGTATTCAAAAATTGAGAGAAATGCGTCAAAATTTGCTCAAAGCCGAAATGAATTGATCTGGAGCACTATACCGGCTGTTCTTTTATAATCAGTTCATTCTGGCGAAAAAACATAATGCTATTAAATATCAACCCCTAAAAAATTGAATCGATGAGCGAATTTGAACGGCAATTTGTTCTGACACCAAAAGTATGCCATTTTTCTCAAATTTTAAGCATCTACAAAATTTCAATATAAGTTCACCCCCACATATGTTCCCCAGATATTCCTCGCCCATTGGTTCTAACTTTTTAGATTAAAACAAATAAGAGATTTTCCAATTCTTTACGCCATTATTTTTGCCCGAAAATTTAGGTAAGGTAACAGTTTGAAAAAAAACGGCAACATTTATGAGCACTTCATTATGTCCTTTACTTGTAAAGAAGACTGTTAGGGACACTTTACTAAATGTTTTTTGTTTTGGAGCAACGCCCTTAATTGTTTAGTTGGTGTTCGCCTAATGTTTCCGAAGATTTAATCGATTGTTTGCTTAATGGCTTCAAAATATGCTTCCTTTATTCCAGCTTTTGGTGAATATCCGACGGCAAGTTAGAACAGAGTTATAAAATGGAACTACAAGCAAAACGAATTCCTTTTGAGCTAGAGTATGTAGTATACATTAAAAACTGTTGCGAAATCTCAATTTCACTTTCAGTGTGATATTTCTAAAATTTTGTCTAAGGATGGATTTTGATGTTCTGTTTTCGGTAGAATACAGGTTTGAGTTAAGAAAATGTGACGTGTAAAGTGTGATTGTGATAAGTATGATATTTTTGTACTAATTACCAGACAGTATCGGATTAATAGTGGATCGAAAGCACAAATTGAACATGAAAACTTGAACTACAATTGACCTCAATCAAATCAACACAGTTGTGTATCAACTTTGCTGCACTTTCTAATTTGAAGACTTTGAGTTTCATTCCAGCAATTACAAAATATCAAACATTTAGGAATAGCCGTATCAAAAATATATCTGAGCTTTGATACGCTCGCAAACGTTTTTCCTCGTGGTATTGATGAGGACAGCGTGCAGTCGGCTTTTATTGCTGACATTTTGATCCCTCTTGACAGACAGACCAGAAAATTTATTATGAAGTAGCAAAAGTTTTTAAGTTTACGTGTTTTTTTAGCGGGGACCTCAAATAATACAAAAACTGCCTTATTTGTAATTGTTTCCGGCAAAAGAGTGAGAAAAATTTTGAAAAAGAATTCATTATTGATAGTTTTTTCAATGTTTCGTGTAAAAAAAAGAAGTAGGTGGCCTTTAATATTGTCGTTTTGAGTCAAATTGGATATAGAAAACAAAACTCAACAATTGAAGCTATCGTGAAACAACAAAACACACTTCTTTCATTCTGTACAGTTGCTTCTTGACGTTCAATTTTTAAACGTTTGAAGCACTTTCTTATGCATTGCTAGTTTTAAACATTAGAACAATAGTTTTTTAAACAACAGAATCTGTAACAAAAATTGTAAGTATCAAGAAATGTAAATTATTCATGTAAATATCTTCCTTTAATTTATCCCAATCATGACGATGACGGCAATTATTAGACGATTACGATCAAAAAAGATGAGAACAGTCATTTTACAGGATGGGACCAATGCTGTTCTAAAACAAAAAGCGATCATTTAGAAAACTTACTTTCAGATTACCAAGATCTTGTCTCCGCAATAAAGCAAAAGTTCAACCCCAGAAAATTTAGTATTGATGGAAGTGCCTCCTTTGCCTCCATTAAATAAATTGCCGAAAAACGAACAGACAAACAACAAAATTTAATTTTTGAATTCAATGGAAAACGGCGCGAGTATATTACACAAGAAAACACTCAAAAAATTAAAATACTTCTTGTCTACAACATCAACATGTTGAGTCAAATGGCAAATTACAACATTCTCTTTTACGGTGATATATACTTTAAATTTCAGCAGGGAATTCCGTTCATTAAAAATGCATTCATTTTCTTTTAAGTCATTTTCTTGAAGTCATTTTCTTTTAACTTCTGGTAATCCTGTTCGTTTACAATCATCGCAGTATTCGCAAACTGCATATGTGATTAGGGATAACACTTACAAAGCATGGAGGCAAACATATCGTAAAACAAATGGATTTTGAGCACAGTTTTTCTTTTAGCTGTTTTGCAACATGTAAGGCTTTATTAACAGATTTTGCTTAAAATTGCAAATATTCGACTCATAGTTATACTATGTGTACTACTCATTGTCTCCGATAGTATTTCATAAAATTTGTTTACAGTTTTCATTATGTATCTCGAATACCTTCATTCAAAAGAAGCTCTAACATCAAACAATGTGCTTTAACATCCAAATTCAACGTTTCTTTTTTCTTGGTTGTTATAGGGTACCTTCTACTAAACACTGGTGATATCGGAATAAACCCGGGACCTGTTTTGTCATATGCACTTATGATGAAAGGGTTAGAATTATTTGATTCCAGAACAAAAATTCTACATCAAAACGCCAGAAATTTAGCAGGATAACATCAGCCGTTGAGGAACTCATTCACTACATTGGTTTTAAGTGCATATATGCTTTTAATGAGACATGGTTGTCACAAAATTATCCGGAAGAGTTTTGGCATGTAGATAAGCAAAACTTAGAATGTTTTCGAAAAGATCGCATCCAAACCACAAAAACAAAAAGGGGTGGCGTTACAATGTACATTCAAAAATTTTTAAAAACTGGTCTTCGCGATTATTTCAACTGCATCCCGGATATAAATTTTGAATTTTTATGGCTTGAGCTGAGCATACAAAAAAAGAAATGCGTACCAATTTTATCATACTGTCACGAAAAACATAACAGACGACTACGAAACAAGAATAGTAGCGGATGCGATTTTGAAAACTGATCGTTTTGCAACAATTACAGTTCTTATATCTGTGATGCCAAAATCAAAAACAACAAAAAATTTTTTCGACAAAAAAACTATTAAGCCATAGCGTTCCACAATTTTATTGAAAATCGGACTAGAGACACTTTTTCGGTGCAATAACGGGAGATATCATGTCTTTAGAATTTCAAAGAATTATTGAAAGAGCACTAGCACTACATTCTTCAATTAAAGTCTGTTATATTAGACAAGACAAACCAAAATTTTTGCTTCAAGACAAATAACTAAGTGAGACAACAAAAAGCCAGTTTTCAAGAATAAGCGATGATGAAACTACAAACGATTTACTTCGCCAAAAAGAAAATCGATTTCTTTCAAGTTTTATAGAGTTAAACAGTAAAAAAGCCAGATGGAAACTCAATCAAGATCTTTGTTATAAAGAAAAGAATCAAACAAGAACTCAATCTTTATTAAACAGTTTTGGTAACAAGATAACAAAGCCTTCGGAAATTGCAGTTCTTCTAAATTACAGATTTTCTACTTGAAGAGAGTTCATTGGCTTGCAACAAACAAACAACATTTCTCCTAAAACTGCTCCAAGAAAGTGTTTGAAGTTCCGATATATAACAACCAAGGAAACAAATGTGCTCATAGATCCATTGCCTACAAGTAAACCAATTGGTCCTTAAAAAAAACCAGCTTGGTCAATAAAGGATGCTAAAGCAGCGCTAACGGAACCACTAGAAATTTCCATCAGATCTCAAAAAAGCTTATGTAACTCCACTTTTGAAAAAGGAAATCATCAAAAACAACTTATTTATAGAGCCATTTCTGTCACTTCCGCTTTATCAAAAACTTTCCTAGAAGGGTAGCTGTTTTTGACTATTTGTCAATTTCAACAATTGGAACTATCCTGAAATCGACAGAAAAATTAAGATTAAAACTCAACAAGAAAAATAGTTGTTACAGATGCGTTTTTAGATCTTTCAAAGGCCTTTGATTCTATAAATCACAAAATATTGTTACGGGGACCTGAAAATTTAGGTTTTGACAACAAGCTACTAATTCAATAGAGAAATATTTGAGAGAAGAAAGCAAAGAGTTGTCCTAAATGGAATTGAATCAGATTGAAAAAAAAATGAAAACAGGAGTTTCACAATATACTATTTTAGGACCTCCTTTATTTAACATTTACGTCAACGATCTAGCAAAGAATGCAGACAAGGATTGCACGGTCGTCTGGTATAAAGACGACACTTCCCTTTTTACATCCGACACTGATGAAATATTGCCAAAAACAACACTTGAACATAACATTTCGAAAATCATTTATTTTTTTACAAAACCCCAGATACTGGTGAATAAGCAAAAACAGAATATATTGTGTTCAGCACCAGGAAAAGGTTAACAAATACTGTTCTGAATGTAGAAAAAGAAAAATAACAGAATCAAATAGTGTGAAGTATCTTGGCGTGATCATAGATAGCAGACTAAAGTTTGATGCAGAAATGAAAAAATCTTCAGAAAATAGCTTGTGAAACAAAAGTTTTGAACACACTTAGTGAAAATTTACCAGAGAAAAGGAAAATCTTATTAATTAATGCAATAGTAATTAGTCATCTACACTATTCCGCTTTAGTTTTGACAGGGTTGCAAAACTCATTACTAACAATTTTAGAAAAACAATTAAATTGCCGAATAAAAACCATTTTTAATAGGAGAAAAAACGATCGATCCACAGATCTCAAAATTCGCAACAAATATTACCAGTCTCCCTTCTCTTGAAATATCACTGCTCAAAAAATTTTTTCGCTTACACATCAACAATCTTCCAGCATTTAAAATTGAACCTTTCTCTACCATGAGAAAAAAACAACATGATAGATCAAAAATTAACGTTCGATATAAGAAAGAACAACACTGATTCTTTTATTGCAGAAGCTATTCCAATTTGTAATAGTCTGCCTTCCAATACTAGACTGAAAGCAACATCGAAAGCTTCCTTAAAAAGAATTGAAAGAATTTTTTTGGAAAAAAATTTTATAGGGCTAAAAAGTAACTGATATGAAAGATGACATTGAGAGCATTAGATTTCAATTTTTATTTTTTATCCTCATGTACATATAAATTTGTAAGAAAACTTTATGCTCGCATTTTGATCCATTTTTTACTAAAGTGAGGTAAAATTTTTGGTTAAGTAATTTAATGATTTTATAGTTTTATAAATTGTTACATTCATAATATTACGTTGCCTCTTTTACCATTTGCGTTTTTCTCTTATATGTCTCAGAGGAAACTAACATTGTTCTTTGTTTTCCTGAAAAAAGCGAGTGCGGTCTGATAGGAAAAAGAGATACGACATCTTAGTGCACATTAGGAAAATAAAAAAAGACACTATAGTGCTTATGCTTGCTTCTTTGCATTCTTTATCAGCCTTCAAAGATTACACTAAATGTCAGTTTAAAAAGCCGTTAAAAAGACTGCTTAAAAATTATGTAACGGCTGCTCTTCTATCAATGAGAACCAAAACGTTACACAAACAAAGTGTTGGCGCAACTTCTGTACATCAGCAAAACGTTGACCAGGTAGCAAGAAAAATTTTTTCGAAAATGAAATGAGTGGAATTAAAAAAAATACAAAACAGAAGAGTTTCACAGGCTGGATCAACATAGTTTGCCACCTCTTTTTGGGAAAAGAAAAATCTCCCCCAGCGACTGAAGATTTTAGTTCTTGGTTGAGGCAACTTCTAACCCAATAATGAACTCAACGAGGTCTATAGCAAGGATTCTCTATCTGTGGCTATTAGCACATATTGGGTGCAAAAACGCATTTTTTCATTTCTATGTTTCAGTGCACAGTCTCTGTCTATGTTTAAAATTCTAATATCTTAATTATGCGATCTTTTAGTTGTTCGTTTTAGCTCAATTGCCGTATATTGAAGATATCGAGCGCTACTTAATAATGATCATTGCTTTTGTCAACAAGACCATATTGCGCAGTTATTTAACTTTTTGTTGCAAAAAAATTGTTTTACAGTATTTGATTAACTAATCGGGAACGACTAACAAAGGTGTAAATGTCGTTATTTATCTCATTAGATGTTTTACGCAGCTTGTTTAGATTGTGTAACCGTACAGTATTCAGAACCAATAGAAAATGTTACAAAAAGCAGTTGGCTCGCAAAATGGCCATATTTTGTTTCTCGATCAATTTTAATCTTTACTGGTTGGTTTTAGCTGGATCGCAAATTTGTCATGGTTTTTAAGTTACTAGAGCTTTGTTACAAGAAGTTGATAGCAATTCTGTTATTGATTGGAGACTTGTAGACTTTGGTAGGAAATTGAACATAATTTACAACTCAGCATACTCTTAGCTTCAGTCAGACTTAAAGTTAGGGTCCTTTAATTAGCCCGAGCAACAAAATGGTTGACGGGATTATGTTTCAATAGAATTTTGCACAGGACCAGGCCGGCCGAAAACTCGAGAACCAAGCGTAGGAGGGAGACCCAGTAGACAATAAACAACATCTGATTAGAAAATTTCTGGCCAAGTTGAGAAATTAACCAGTGAGCAGGGCTATACTTCTCGAAAGATTTTACTGCAATCTCACCAATGTAAAAAACAACCGGACCCTAAACAAAACAGTATCAGTGGAAAGAACATACCGATGCCTTTTTGTAGCTTACGATGAATTGGATGAAAAACGATAGCGAAAAAGTCTACTCCTGATTTCAAAGAAGTACTTGTGGGTTTTTGACGCCAACAGAAAACATAATTTGGGCAAAAAAGGAAGGGTACTCCAATAGCTACTTGAACAAGTACCCAAACTTGGAGAAATTTAGAAACATCGAAGTGATGAAACATCTGTCGATAAAACACTTTGCCGCTTTACATTTTTGCAGAGAAAAGCTGTTTAATTTTCTGGGGAAATATCAGACTTGGACAAAGATTTACGTAATACCAAATTTAATCCCTCAGACAATCTTTGTGTAACAAATTAGATAAGCACTTAAAGACGCTAGTAGCTAACAACGCAGTAGTTATTCCTGTCATGACGCTAGTAGCTAACAACGCAGTAGTTATTCCTGTCATGAAGCTAAACATTGACACTACGCATAAGTTACCGTCGATTCGAACTCCAAAAGTTTCAACAGACAGCAGAAAATGGAAATCTTATTGTCATCCATGTTTTCAGGTGATAACGACGTAGTAGGAACAAAACTTGTTAGTAGGAGCGACACTTAAAAAATAGAAGCAAAACAGAGCAACGGTAGCAGGAGCGCAGGAATCAGTTAGAAAGTGAGCATGAAGAGATGGAACTACGCCACAAAAACAAGTTTTTTGTCTACAACAAGAAGATTTACAACAAAAGGAGCAATTTTTGCATATTTGTCAATTTGGTTATAGAAAACGAATTTCGACAATTGAAGATATCCTCAAATCAACAGAACGAATAAGATCAGAACTCAACAAGAAAAAAAATGTTACAGATGCCTTTTTAGATCTTTCAACGGCTTTTGATCTGTACACCACAAAATACTGTCAGGGAGACTAGAAAATATGAGTTTTGGCACTAAGCTACCAATTCAACAGAGAAATGTTTGGGCGAAAGAACGCAAAGAGCTGTCCTAAATGGAGTTGAATCAGATTGAATAAAAATGAAAACAGGAGTTTCATAATGTACTATTTTAGGACCTCTAATATTTAACATTAACGTAAACGATCTAGCAAAGATTGTAGACAAGGATTGCACGGTCGTCTAGTATGCAGAACTTTCATTTTTACATCCGACACTGATGAAATATCGCCAAAAACAAAACTTGAACATAACATTTCGAAAGTTATCTATTTTTTTACAAAGCCCCAGATAGTGGTGAATAAGCAGAAAACAGAATATATTGTGTTCAGCACTAGGAAGATGTTAACAAATACTGTTCTGAATGTCGAGAAAGAAAAATAGCAGAATCAATTAGTGATAAATATCTCGGCGTGATCATAGATAGCATACTAAATTTTGATGCAAAAATGAAAAAGATTCTTCAGAGAATGGCTTGTGAAATAAAAGTTTTGAACACACTTACTGAAAGTTTACCAGAAAAAACGAAAATCTTATAAGTTAATGCAATAGTAATAAGTCATCTACATTATTCCGCTTTAGCTTTGACAGGATTGAACAAGTCATTACTAATAATTTTTATTACATAACAGGGTTGCAAAAGTCATTACTAATAAAGTCATTACAAAAGTCATTACTTCTAATTTACTAATCTCAAAGTTCGCAACAAATATTACCATTCTCCTTTCTCTTGAAATATAATATTTTTTTCGCTTACTCAGCAACGATCTTCCAGCACATAAAATTGAACCTCTCTCTACCATGAGAATAAAACAACATGACATGTAAAAAAAATAACCTTCGATATAAGAAAGAACAATAAGTTTTTTAACCGATTCTTTTTTTGCAGAAGCCATTCCAAATAATAATAGTCTGCCTACTAATATTAGACTAAAAACAACATCGAAAGTTTCCTTAAGAAAAGAACTGAAAAAATATTTTGGGAAAAAATTGAAGGACTCAAAATTAACTGATATGAAAGATGACATTGAGAGCATTAGTTTTTAACTTTCATTTTTTATCCTCATAATATAATTACAAAATTGTGAAAAGTTTTTATTCTCGCATTTTTGGCTATTTTTATTAATGTAAGGTCAGAGTTTTAGTTAAGTACTTTAATGATTTCATAATTTTACATAATGTTATATTCTTAACTTTACATTGCCTCTTTTATCATTTGCATTTTTTTCTGTATCAGAGCAAATTAACAATGTTCTTTGTTTTCCTGAAAAAAGCGGGTGCGATCTAACAGGAAAAAGAGATGCGACATCTTATCGCACAATACGAAAATATAAAAAGACATCATAGTGCTTTTGCTTGCTTCTTTGCATTCTTTATCAGCCCTCAATGATTGCATTAAATGTCAGTTTAAAAAGTTGTTAAAAAGACCGGCTGCTCTTTTATCAAGAAGAACGAAAATTGTATACACTGAAGTGTTGGCGCCACTTCTGTATATCAACAAAACATCGATTTTTTCGAAAATGAAATGATTTCTAAAACAGAAAAAAATTCTAAAACAGAAAAGTTTCACAGGCTGGATCACCATAGTTTGCCACTTTTTTCGTGAAAAGGAAAGCCTCCCCAGCAACTGAAGGTTTTAGCTCTTGGTTGAGGCAACTTCTAACCCATTAAATAACTGAACAAGGTTTATAACAAGGACTCTCTCTCTCTCTCTCTTTGGCTATTAGCATATGTTGGGTGCAAAAATGCACTTTTCCATGTCTATGCTTCAGTGCACAATTTCTGTTTAAAATTCTAATATCTTATTTATGCGATCTTTTAGTTGTTCATTTTAGCTCAATTGCCGCTTTGAAAATATCGAGTGCTACTGAATTATGATCATTGCTTTTGTCAACAAGACCATATTGCGCAGTTATTTTACATTTTGATGCAAATAATAATTTGTTTTACAGTATTCGATTAAATAATCGGGAACGAATAACAAAGATGTAAATGTCTTTATTTATCTCATTAGCTGTTTTAGGCAGCTTGTTTAGATTGTGTAACCGTACAGTATTCAGAACCAATAGAAAATGTTACAAAAAGCAGTTGGCTTTCAGAATGGCCATATTTTGTTTCTCGATCAATTTTAATCTTTACTGGTTGGTTTTAGCTGGATCGCAAATTTGTCATGGTTTTTAAGTTACTAGAGCTTTGTTACAAGAAGTTGATAGCAATTCTGTTATTGATTGGAGACTTGTAGACTTCGGTAGGAAATTGAACATAATTTACAACTCAGCATACTCTTAGCTTCAGACTTAATATTAGGGTCCTTTAATTAGCCCGAGCAACCAAATGGTTGACGGGATTATGTTTCAATAGAATTTTGCACAGGACCAGGCCGGCGGAAAACTCGAGAAACAAGCGTAGAAGATTGCGTTTTGGCCAAGATTCTTGAACAGCCAACATAATTGGTCCGCCAATCCAGACAATAACAATAAAAACAGCTACAAATTTTTTCAGTTTTTCCAGATTGACGACAACTAAGCCTTACATTTCTTGGACGGGAGACCCAATAGACAATAAACAAAATCTGATTAGAAAATTTCTGGCCAAGTTGAGAAATTAAACAGTGAGCAGGGCTAAACTTCTCGAAAGATTTTACTGCAATCTCACCAATGTAAAAAACAACCGGACTCTAAAAAAAACAGTATCAGTGGAAAAAACATACCGATGCTTCTTTGTAGCTTACGATGAATTGGATGAAAAACGATAGCGAAAAAGTCTACTCCTGATTTCAAAGTACTTGTGGGTTTTTGACGCCAACAGAAAACATAATTTGGGCAAAAAAGGAAGGTACTCCAATAGCTACTTGAACAAGTACCCAAACTTGGAGAAATTTAGAAACATCGAAGTGATGAAACATCCGTCGATAAAACACTTTGCCGCTTTACATTTTTGCAGGGAAAAGCTGTTTAATTTTCTGGGGAAATATCAGACTTGGACAAAGATTTACGTAATACCAAATTTAATCCCTCAGACAATCTTTGTGTAACAAATTAGATAAGCACTTAAAGACGCTAGTAGCTAACAACGCAGTAGTTATTCCTGTCATGAAGCTAAACATTGACACTACGCATAAGTTACCGTCGATTCGAACTCCAAAAGTTTCAACAGACAGCAGAAAATGGAAATCTTATTGTCATCCATGTTTTCAGGTGATAACGACGTAGTAGGAACAAAACTTGTTTGTAGGAGCGACATTTAAAAAGTAGAAGCGAAACAGAGCAACGGTTGCAGGAGCGCAGGAGTCAATTGGAAATTGAGCTTAAAGAGATGGAACTACGACGAAAAAAAGTATTTTGTCTACAACAATTAGATTAACAAAGACAGCAATAAGAACTGATTTAAAACAACATGAAAAAACTACGTCTGCGAGAGCAGACGCGAAAGCTTAAAAATGAACGAATGAAACTATGACCAATGAAAAAGAAAGAGGGGAGTTTTAGCTGATAAGAGGAAGGTCAAGAGCATCCGGAGCAGTAGCAATTGAAACAGAAAGAGTCCGTTCCAGGCCAAAGAAGACAAAACGCCATAATAGATAAAATCAATGGCTGAGCAGTTTGGCCCTAGCCAACATCATCTCCAAATAATGTGATCAATCCTACGAAGAAAGTTACTAAGGCGAAAATAACATCATACTTTCCAGCGCAAAGCCAGAATCCAACCACGCTGATCCGGCATTTTGAAAGAAAATTTTTCAGCGCCATTACGTTGTCTGCAGAATTGAGAAACCCCTATATCAATTAGGGTGACAACCTCTTTTACCCACGACAATGTTTCAGCAACAAAGGAGTGAGAGTTTTAAAGAAAATTCTCGCAACAGGTCAATGGGGAATCGAAATTAACTAACTTTGAGTCAAGCAAGTTATTTATCGGTCAATAATAATCAGTGGCTTCCAATGATTACAAAAAGTTAAGTAAATAGAATTAGATCTATTAGAGCGGCTCGGCTGAACCAAGACAGATTCAAACCGAGAAGTTCCATTATCTGAAAATCAGCCTCGCCAGTACGGCGAACGGAGCATTTTGTGGGCTGGGATTCAGCATACAATCATTTTATTATGATAAGTTCTCTGCAAGTAGTTTGCAGTTTGAGATATACAGGCATCCTCCAGTTATTATGAGTTTAGCAGAAGTGTTCGAATTGCTTTACTAGTGTCAAATAGTGTAAAGTCCTGAGCTCAACCTGGATTTAGGCTTTACTTGGAGTCGGAAGGAGTTTTAAGTTCAACGAATGAAAAATTTTGAATCAGAAGCTATAGTACCTACAGGTTTAGCTAATTTTATTAGCAAATTTGATTGTATTCACTGATTGCTTAGAATCAATTAATTTTACACCTGAAGAGATTTTTTGGTTCAATCAAACACTAAGTTTCAATGAAGAGAAAAACCAAAAACGAGTTTTAGGCATCAAATACAGAAGAATCCTCAAAACCAAATAAAGTAGAGTGCCTATCGAAGTTGAAAACGCTGCCACTTTGAGTTCTAAGAAAGTAATATCAAAGTAACTAAACAAATTGTTTCAATTGCCTATTGAGCTATCTCAGAAAATGATTGTTCGGAATTTCAACAATTCCGACACTAGTTGGAAGTTACATAAAGTCATGGTTGCGATTTTGAACAGCCAGAAGAACATCGCTGAGGAAGTGCTCGGTATAACAATATGTCTTGAAGAATAATGCAAGAATCATAGAGTGAGTGAAACCATGGTCTGGCAAAACTTTTTCGAACCTTCAAGCATGTCCCGAAACGATCTGGAATAAATTGAGTTGTAAAAATCTATCACAATGGAACCGGATATCGAACAAGTTGTCAACAGGACTAAAGCAAAAACTGAGGGGAACTCAACTTACTTGTTTAGTGAATCAATCCGCGAACAAGGGCCAATAAAAATCGGACGGATGTGTTTAGTGGTAGTTATGAAGTTTTCTGATCACCAAGAGTTAAGAGAACAAATGGAGATCTAAAGCGACCAGCCATGAAGCTAGTGCTCTCAATTTTTGGTGGTATTGACAAGTTCAATAACACGACTGGTTTTTGCAAAAAAGTCTGAATAAAAGCATACACCATCTGATAGCCAGAAATGACTTTTGAACCTGAAAAAACAAAAATTTTGAAAAATCTCTGCAATGACCAAAACGGTCCCTCAATTTTTGGTGGTATAGTGAAATTCAATAGCAAGACTGGCTTTCGCAAAAAAGTCTGAATAAAAGCATACACCATCTGATAGCCAGATATGACTATTCAACCTGAAAAGAAATAAACTTTGAAAAATCTCTGCAATGACCAAAACGGACAAATCTGACATGTTATTTCTTCACGGTTGTCAACCCCTTTTTTAGGAAGGGAAAATTTGGTTATTCAAAAGTCTTAACAATTGGCCATGCAATCTTCCAACCCATTCTCGATATCCCAATGGTTGGTAATTAATGCTGAATTGGTCAAAAATGCACATTTGTTTAAAATTTCTATTTCTTCATAAAATCTTAATATGTTAATTGAATGATCTGTTTGTTGTTCAATGACGCCCAAATTCTGTATAATAAAGGAGTCGAGTGCTACGTAATTATCATGGTTGGTTGTGTCACTAAGATGATACTGCTCATCTACATGACATTTGAATTGAAAATATTGGTCAACATTACTTCCTCTATTAACCAATCAGAACGAGCTGCAATGAAGTACAGGATCATGTTTATCATTTTTTGGTTCAAACAGTCTGTTCAGAAATTAAAACAGTATTTTACTTCGAACCTTTAGAATCTGCTACAAAGAATCTGCTTCCGTTGGCGCTGAAGTGGACTAAAACTTGATTCTTGATCACGTTTAATTATTTATTGTTAATTTTTCCTAGATCGAAATTTGGCAATGTTCCTGTTTTAGTAGAGTTTTATAACAAGATTTTGACAACGTTAATAAAGCTGACTGAAGCCATACAATTTTTAGTAGGATGTTGAACAAAGTATATCACTAACTATACTCCTAACTTCAATCAATCCTAAAGCTACAGTCTTTTAACACTTCCGAGCGACTAATTGTTTGACGAGATTGATATCCAATTGTAGTTTGTACAGAATCAAGCTGGCAGAAAAATTGAGAACCGGGCGGAAAAGTCGGCTTCCGCCAAGACTCTCGAGCAACCGAAAACCTTGGACCACCGACCCCCAAAAAACTTCAATTGAAGAAGTCTGGAGTTTTTTCGTTGCTTTACTATTATATGATTAATTCCGAACTCTAATCACTCAAATTTACAGTTCAAAAAATTGCCTCATTCAGAATACCAGGAGAACTCCAAAAAACATTCATTTGTTGTTTTGTTTTTCGCTAGTTTTAACTCAAATTTTCCAGCTCTTCGTCAGTGTACAGCCCTAGATAAGTGATCTAGCTTATGGAAAGGGCAAACGAATTCAACCAACGATATGCTTAACAACATTACAGATACTTCGTTGACAAATAAGATCAACAAATGCAATAAATACTAAATCTGCGTTAAAAAGATTTTACTTAAATTAAGCTGTAAAACCACTGAGATCGTTAACAAGAGCAAGAATTATTAACATGCACTTTGGTGCTCCAGAATTGTTTATACTTACCCACGGTAAGTACAGCTTGTGAAACTGTTATGAGAAATTTCATTATATATTTGGTAGTTTTTCGAGCTTCATTTTTTTTACTTACGTGGTTTTTCATGTCAGTTTCAAGTTCATGAACCTGTACGACAAAATAAATCATATTGTGCACTGCGTTCCCCGAATTGATATGGTACTCAAATTTGAGTGGAATTGGTGTAATAAACTTGATATGTGAGGCCTCATTAGAGTTTGATTTTTTGAATTAGAGAGTGTTTCTGTAATTATTGAGTTTACGGTAATACCGGTTTGGTGATAGTTGAGGTGGTTCGAGTTTGAGTTTCCTTCATTTGCGATATTCAAGTACTAATAATACTTTATATTAATGTTGAAAATCTGAACAAAAATACGTTCTTGAGAGAATGGAGCAATAGTTTTTGCTATTCACGCTTTTCAAAAATACTATATTTTGTTCATGATTAATTACTATATAATAACGATATTTTTTCATTTATTATACTCAGCTCAAACGGAATATTAACTAAATTGAAAGTGATTTATATCAAAATTATTAGGTTGAAAAGAATAGGTTGAGTAGGTTTATTAGGCAGAATAGGTTGAAGAGAAGAACCTAAATAGATTGAATAGACAGTTTTTATCAAGAATTTTAAAAAAAGAAAAAAAAAAGAAATAAAAGAGATATCAGATTGCTACTAATTTTGTTTTTTTTTTTCATTAAAAGCCATCAGGAAATAAAAAACATTTAGAGGTCAGAGCAGAGTGTGTAATAATAAGAATAAGAGTAATAATAAAATAACAATAATAATAAGGATAATAAAAATAAGAATAAAATTAATATTTATAATAATAACAATGATAATAATTAGAAGAATAGAAGTAATAATTATAATAATAACAATGATAATAATGATAATATAAAAATTGATAATAATAATAATAATAATAATAATAATAATAATAATAATAATAATAATAATAATAATAATAATAATAATAATAATAATAATAATAATATTAATAATAATAATAATGATAATGATGACAATAAAAACAATAATAATAATGATAATAATAATAATAATAATAATAATAATAATAATAATAATAATAATAATAATAATAATAATAGTAATAATAATAATAATAATAATAATAATAATAATAATAATAATAATAATAATAATAATAATAATAATAATAACAATAATAATAATAATATTAGTAATAATAAAAATTGTAAAATTAACAATAATAATAATTTTAATAATAATAATCATAATAATAATAATAATAATAATAATAATAATAATAATAATAATAATAATAATAATAATGATAAAAAATAGAATTATTTAAAATAACAAAAATAAAATTAATCATAATAATAAGAAAGAAATTACAAATATGAACGATGAGAATAGAAATATATTTTTTAAAAAACCAAGGAAATAATATTAATAATGGTAATAAGAAATTATTATAATACGGGCGATAAAAAGAGGTATGATAAAAATAATTATTGTAATAGTGATAATACTACAAAAAACAATAAAATTTCAATAACAATAATAAATGTAATGATAACAATCAAAAATAATATCATTCACAATAATATTAATAATAATAATAATAATAATAATAATAATAATAATATTATTATTATTAAAAGGAATAAAAATTATACTAGTAAAAAAATATTAATAATAAAAATAATAACAATAAAAAATGTTATGAATAAAAATAAGACAATAATAATAACAATATTAACAACGATCAAAAGTATGATAATTTGAATGATGATGATAATAATAATGATAATAATAATTATGGTTTCTTTATATATTTTTACTTTTATTATTATTATTAATATTATTGTTATCATTGTTATTATTATTATTAATAATATTATTGTTATTATTAGTATTATTAACATTATTATTAGTATATTCATTATTGTTATTATTTTTATTATTATTTTTTATTATTATTATGATTTTTATTATTATTACTATTATTATTTTTATTATTATTATTATTATTATTATTATTAATATTTTTATTATTATTATTATTATTATTATTATTATTATTATTATTATTACTATTTTTATTAGTATTATTATTATTATTATTATTCTTATTATTATTATTATTATTATTTTTATTATTATTATTATTATTATTATTATTATTATTATTATTATTTTTTGTCTTATTATTATTATTATTATTATTATTATTATTATTATTATTATTATTATTATTATTCTTTTTATTATTATTAATATTATTATTACTACTATTATTATTATTATTATTATTATTATTATTATTATTATTATTACTATTATTATTTTTGTTTTTACTATTTTTATTGTTAATTTTATTATTAGAATTATTATTATTATTATTATTATTATTATTATTATTATTATTATTATTATTATTATTATTATTATTATTATTATTATTATTTTTGTTATTATTATTATTATTATTACTATTATTATTATTATTATTATTATTATTATTATTATTATTATTATTATTATTATTATTATTATTATTATTATTATTATTATTATTATTATTATTACTATTATTATTATGTACTTTTGTTATTATTATTTTTAAAATAATTATTATTATTATTATTTTTACCATAACTATTTTTTTTATTATTATTATTTTTATTATTATTATTATTATTATTATTATTATTATTATTATTATTATTGTTATTAATATTATTAGTAGTATTTTTATTATTCTTTTATTAATATTTTTTATACTATTATTATTGTTAGTGCTATTGTTTTTACTGTTATTCTTCCTATTGTTGTTATCTTTATTATTTTTACTCTTCATGTCACTCTTATTCTTAATGTTACACAATCTGCTCTGATCTCTAAATGTTTTCTATTCTTTTTCATTTTTCAAATTCTTGATAGAAGCTGCTTTTTCAAGCTATTCATCCAAATCTTTTCAACATATTCTGCCTATTTAACCTGTTCAACTGCCTATTCAACCCATTATTTTCAATTTCTTTTGCCTATTCAACCCTATTCTCTAAATGTTCTCTATTCTTTTTCATTTTTCAAATTCTTGATAGAAGCTGCTTTTTCAAGCTATTCAACCAAATCTTTTCAACATATTCTGCCTATTCAACCCGTTCAACTGCCTATTCAACCCATTATTTTCAATTTCTTTTGCCTATTCAACCCATTCATCTGCCTATTCCGCATATTCGACCTATTCTTTTCAACCCACTCTTCTCCACATAAAAACCACACGACGGAATTTTTCATTTTCAATAAACAATTTAGCGAATATTCTGTTGGAGCTGAGTTTATTAAGTAAAAAAATCAATCATGGACAAATTATACAGCGTTATTGAATAGCGGGACCGACAACAACTATTGGTCCATTCTCTAAACTCCGTATATTCGTTCAGTTTCTTAACATTTATGTTAACTATAATTAGTACGTAAATATCGCAAAAGAATTGGGCTCAAACTCGAACTACCTCAGCTATCACCAAACCACTATTACCAAAAACCCATAAAATACAGAATAATTCTCTAATCAAACAATCAAACTCCAATATGGCTTCAGATAACGACTTTATATTGCCAGTTGCATTCAATTTTGAGTATCATATCAATTCAGGGAACCCAGTGCACCAAATGAGCTATTTTGTCAAACAACGAATTCAATGGTTTCAAACTGACATATAGAACCACCTAAATAGTAAAAATAAATACCAAACACATGTTGAAACTCTTCAAAAACAATTTTACAAGCTGGATTTAACCTGGGTAATGATGAACAATACTGAACAAGAAAGAACATATTAATCTGTCTGGCTTTTGTTGATAATCTCAGTGGTTTTTTACAGCAGAGTTTAAAGTTAAATTTTTAAAGGTAGAAAATGCAATGTTTATTATATTTGTTGAACTTGTTGGTCAGAGAAGTATCTCTAAAAATATTAAACACATCGAAAAATGAATTCATTTGCTCTTTCCATTACCTAGGTCAGTAATCTAGGGCTGTACATTGACTCGGAATTTGAGTTATAATTAACCAAAAACGAAACTAAATTTGATTGCTTTATTTTGGAATTATGTTGGTATTCTGAGCGAGGCGTTTTATTCAACTGTAAGTTTGAGTGATTTGAGTTTGGAAGTATTTGACTTTCAGTAATGCAACGAAAAAATCCAGCCTTCTTGAGTTGTAGTTATCTGGTTGGGCGGTCCAAGTGTTTCGGTCACTCAAGAACCTTGGCGCAATCCCATTTCTTTCCGCCTGGTTTTCAATTTGTCCGCCGGCTTTATTCTGTACAAAATTCAATTGAATAACAATGAATCGGTCGGACGTAATAAACGACTCTAGCTTTAGATTGATTGAAGTTAAGAATATTATACTGAGCGATATAGTTTGTTCAAAATCCTGTTAAAGATTCTATGTTTTCAGTCAGTAAAATTAAGGTTGTCAAAATCTTGTAATAAAACTCAACGAACACAGGATGTTTGCCAATTTTACGATCTAGGAAAATTTAACAATAAAATTTTAGAAATGATCAAGAATTAAGTTTTAGTCAACTTCAGAGCCAACTGGTCTTTGTAGCAGATTCCAAAGGTTCTAAGTAAACTACTCTTTTAATTTCTGAACAATCTGCTTGACCCAAAAAATGATAAACTTTCCCATACTTCATTGTTAACTGTTCTTATTGGTTAATAGAGGAAGTAATGTAGACCAAAATTGAGCAAAATCATCTTATTGACACAACCAACCATGATGATTACGTAGCTTTCAATTCCTTCAATATGCAGAATTTGGGCGTCACTAAACAACAAACAGTTCATTCAATTAACATATTAAGATTTTTTTGAAGAAATAGAAATTATACGCAAAAGTGTTTCTTGACCCATTAAGCACTAATTGACAACCATTGGGATATCAAGAATGGGTTTGAAGCTTCCCTGGCCAATTGTTAAGACCTTTGATTAATCCAATTTTCCTCTCCCAAAAAAGGGGGTTGACAACCGTGGAGTAATAATCTGTGAGAGTTGTCAGTTTTGGTCATTTTAGAGAATTTTCGAAATGTAAGTTATTTCAGGATAGAAAAAAGTTCTGGCTATCTGATGGTGATTGCTATTATTCGGAATTTGCGCAACAGCTGGCCCTGTTTTTGAGCTCTTCAATACCATCATAAAATGATGGCATTAACTTCATGGCTGGTGGCTTTAGATCTCCATGTGTTTTCTTAACTCTTTGTGATCAGAAAACGTCACAACTACCAGTAAACACGTCCCCTATTTGTCCAAATTTATATTCGCACCCGTTCAAAGAGTGATCCACTAACCAAACAAGTTGACTTCCCTTCAGTTTTTGCTCTAGTCTTTTAGACAACTTCTTCGATATCCGGTTTTTTTTTGATAAATTTTTGCTATCAATCTACTCCAGGCAGTGTTGGGATATGCTTCAAAGTTCGAAGAAATTTTCTCAGACCAAGGTATCACTCACTTGATTGCGCATATGCGGCAATTGCGCTTTCTGTTCCCAGCAACATGCATTTTGTTGTGAGTGATCTTAGATCTACATGGTCGTCGCTTACTGATGTAATGGGTCTTGCATTATTTACATCTACAAGACGTTTTGTTAAAGTGCGCACTTCATCATTAAGGTTTTCATTGTTCAAAATTGAAACCATTACTTTTCTGTAAGTTCCAACTAGTGTTAGGTATGTTGAATTTCCTAACAAAGGATTTCTGAGTGAGCTCAATTTTACTTTTTGCCCTGTTCCATGCGTCCATGAACATTCTGTCCAGGTATTAGGGAACTGAAACAGTTCTTTTAGCTACACTGATTTGAATTTTTGGCAATTCTAAATGTCAGCTGTTTTAACTTTGAAAAGGCACTCTACTTTATTTGGATTTCTGGACTCTTCTGTATTTGATGCTTAATACTTGTTTTTGGTCTTTCTCTTCTTTGAAACTTAGTGTTTTTCTGAGTTTACAAGTCTTCATTTGTAAAAATTATTGATTCTAAGCAACTGAATACAATCATATTTGCTAATAGTAGTCGATAACCCTGCAGGTGCTATAGTTTCTGTTTTAAACCTTTTTTTGTTGAGCTTAAAACTCCTTCGCACTGTAGATAAAGCTTATATTCAGGTTGAGCTCAAAAAATTGCTCTATTATTATTATTATTATTATTATTATTATTATTATTATTATTATTATTATTATTATTATTATTATTATTATTATTATTATTATTATTATTACCATTATTATTATTATTATTACTATTATTATTTACTTTTGTTATTATTATTTTTATAATTTTTATTATTATTATTTTTACCATAACTATTTTTATTATTATTATTATTTTTGTTATTATTATTATTATTGTTATTAATATTATTAGTAGTATTTTTATTATTCTTTTATTAATATTTTTAATACTATTATTATTGTTAGTGCTATTGTTTTTACTGTTATTCTTCTTATTGTTGTTATCTTTACTATTTTTACTTTTCATGTCACTCTTATTCTTAATGTTACACAATCTGCTCTGATCTCTAAATGTTCTCTATTCTTTTTCATTTTTCAAATTCTTGATAGAAGCTGCTTTTTCAAGCTATTCAACCAAATCTTTTCAACATATTCTGCCTATTTAATCTTTTCAACTGCCTATTCAACCCATTATTTCCAATTTCTTTTGCCTATTCAACCCTATTCTCTAAATGTTCTCTGTTCTTTTTCATTTTTCAAATTCTTGATAGAAGCTGCTTTTTCAAGCTATTCAACCAAATCTTTTCAACATATTCTGCCTATTTAACCCGTTCAACTGCCTATTCAACCCATTATTTTCAATTTCTTTTGCCTATTCAACCCATTCATCTGCCTGTTCAGCCTATTCAACCTATTCTTTTCAACCTACTCTTCTCCACATAAATACCACACGACGGAATTTTTCATTTTCAATAAACAATTTAGCGAATATTCTGTTGGAGTTGAGTTTATTAAATAAAAAAAAATCAATCATGGACAAATTATACAGCGTTATTGAATAGCGGGACCGACAACAACTATTGGTCCATTCTCTAAACTCCGTATATTCGTTCAGTTTTTTAACATTTATGTTAACTATAATTAGTACGTAAATATCGCAAAAGAATTGGGCTCAAACTCGAACTACCTCAACTATCACCAAACCACTATTACCAAAAACTCATAAATTACAGAATAATTCTCTAATTCAAATAATTAAACTCCAATATGGCTTCCGATAACGACTTTATATCGCCAGTTGCATTCAATTTTGAGTATCATATCAATTCAGGGAACCCAGTGCACCAAATGAGCTATTTTGTCAAACAATGAATTCAATGGTTTCAAACTGACATATAGAACCACTTAAATAGTAAAAATAAATACCAAACACATGTTGAAATTCTTCAAAAACAATTTTACAAGCTGGATTTAACCTGGGTGATGGTGAACAATACTGAACAAGAAAGAACATATTAATCTGTCTTGCTTTTGTTGATAATCTCAGTTGTTTTTTACAGCGTAGTTTAAAGTTAAATCTTTAAAGGTAGAAAATGCAATGTTTATTATATTTGTTGAACTTGTTTGTCAGAGAAGTATCTCTAAAAATATTAAACACATCGAAAAATGAATTTATTTGCTCTTTCCATTAGCTAGGTCAGTAATCTAGGAATGTACATTGACCAGGAATTTGAAATTTGGAGTTATAATTAACCAAAAACGAAACTAAATTTGATTGCTTTATTTTGGAATTATGTTGGTATTCTGAGCGAGGCGTTTTATTCAACTGTAAGTTTGAGTGATTTGAGTTTGGAAGTATTTGACTTTCAGTAATGCAACGAAAAAATCCAGCCTTCTTGAGTTGTAGTTATCTGGTTGGGCGGTCCAAGTGTTTCGGTCACTCAAGAACCTTGGCGCAATCCCATTTCTTTCCGCCTGGTTTTCAATTTGTCCGCCGGCTTTATTCTGTACAAAACTCAATTGAATAACAATGAATCGGTCGGACGTAATAAACGACTCTAGCTTTAGATTGATTGAAGTTAAGAATATTATACTGAGCGATATAGTTTGTTCAAAATCCTGTTAAAGATTCTATGTTTTCAGTCAGTAAAATTAAGGTTGTCAAAATCTTGTAATAAAACTCAACGAACACAGGATGTTTGCCAATTTTACGATCTAGGAAAATTTAACAATAAAATTTTAGAAATGATCAAGAATTAAGTTTTAGTCAACTTCAGAGCCAACTGGTCTTTGTAGCAGATTCCAAAGGTTCTAAGTAAACTACTCTTTTAATTTCTGAACAATCTGCTTGACCCAAAAAAATGATAAACTTTCCCATACTTCATTGTTAACTGTTCTTATTGGTTAATAGAGGAAGTAATGTAGACCAAAATTGAGCAAAATCATCTTATTGACACAACCAACCATGATGATTACGTAGCTTTCAATTCCTTCAATATGCAGAATTTGGGCGTCACTAAACAACAAACAGTTCATTCAATTAACATATTAAGATTTTTTTGAAGAAATTGAAATTATACGAAAAAGTGTTTTTTGACCAATTAAGCACTAATTGACAACCATTGGGATATCAAGAATGGGTTTGAAGCTTCCCTGGCCAATTGTTAAGACCTTTGATTAATCCAATTTTCCTCTCCCAAAAAAGGGGGTCGATAACCGTGGAGTAATAATCTGTGAGATTTGTCAGTATTGGTCATTTTAGAGAATTTTCGAAATGTAATTTATTTCAGGATAGAAGAAAGTTCTGGCTATCTGATGGTGATTGCTATTATTCGGAATTTGCGCAACAGCTGGCCCTGTTTTTGAGGTCTTCAATACCATCATAAAATGATGGCCTTAACTTCATGGCATGTTGCTTTAGATCTCCATGTGTTTTCTTTACTCTTTGTGATCAGAAAACGTCACAACTACCAGTAAACACGTCCCCTATTTGTCCAAATTTATATTCGCACCCGTTCAAAGAGTGATCCACTAACCAAACAAGTTGACTTCCCTTCAGTTTTTGCTCTAGTCTTTTAGACAACTTCTTCGATATCCGGTTTTTTTTGATAAATTTTTGCTATCAATCTACTCCAGGCAGTGTTGGGATATGCTTCAAAGTTCGAAGAAATTTTCTCAGACCAAGGTATCACTCACTTGATTGCGCATATGCGGCAATTGCGCTTTCTGTTCCCAGCAACATGCATTTTGTTGTGAGTGATCTTAGATCTACATGGTCGTCGCTTACTGATGTAATGGGTCTTGCATTATTTACATCTACAAGACGTTTTGTTAAAGTGCGCACTTCATCATTAAGGTTTTCATTGTTCAAAATTGAAACCATTACTTTTCTGTAAGTTCCAACTAGTGTTAGGTATGTTGAATTTCCTAACAAAGGTTTTCTGAGTGAGCTCAATTTTACTTTTTGCCCTGTTCCATGCGTCCATGAACATTCTGTCCAGGTATTAGAGAACTGAAACAGTTCTTTTAGCTACACTGATTTGAATTTTTGGCAATTCTAAATGTCAGCTGTTTTAACTTTGAAAAGGCACTCTACTTTATTTGGATTACTGGACTCTTCTGTATTTGATGCCTAATACTTGTTTTTGGTCTTTCTCTTCTTTGAAACTTAGTGTTTTTCTGAGTTTACAAGTCTTCATTTCTAAAAATTATTGATTCTAAGCAACTGAATACAATCATATTTGCTAATAGTAGTCGATAACCCTGCAGGTGCTATAGTTTCTGTTTTAAACCTTTTTTTGTTGAGCTTAAAACTCCTTCGCACTGCAGATAAAGCTTATATTCAGGTTGAGCTCAAAAAATTACTCTATTTGACACCAGTAAAGAAGTTCACAAAAATCTACTAGACTCATTATTTTTGGAGGACGCCTTTATATCTTCCTAAATTGCAAACTACTTGCAGAGAATTTTTCATAGTATAATGATTGTATGCTGAAGCCCCGGCCCACAAATTGCTCTTATTGCCGTACTGGCGAGGATAATCTTTAAATACTGCACCTTCTTGGTATCAATCCGTCTCGGACCAATCAAGCCACTGAAATAGATCTTATGAAACTTCTCTTTACTCAACTTTTTGTAATCCTGCGAAGTCACTGATGATTATTGACCAATAAATAACTTGCTTGACTCAAAGTTATTTAACTTCGATTTCCCATTGACCTCTTGCTAGAGTTTTCCCGGGGACTCACACTCCTCTGTTGCTGAAACATCGTCTTGGTTGAAGAGTTTGAAGTTAGTCACCATATCTGATATAGATGTTTCTGGTTTCTGCTGATCACGCGCTGGCACTGAAAAGATTCTCGAACAATGCTGGATCAGCGTGGTTACATATCGGCTAGGCCCTGAAAAGTTTGTTGTTTTGGCTTTAGTAATTTTCATAGTAGGATTGACCACGTTATTTTGGGGATGATGATCGGCTAGGGCCAAACTGTACAGCCATTGATTTTATCTATACTGACGTTTCCTTGTCTTTTGCCTGGATCCTACTCTTTCTCTGTCAACTGCTACTGCTCCGGATGCTCTTGAGCTTCTGTTTATCAGCTCAAACTCCCCTTCCTATTGTTCATTGGTCACAGTTTTCAATTGATCTTTTTCAAGCTAAAAGGTATGCTCTCGCAGACATAATTCTTTTTCATGCTCTTATAAATCAATTCCTCTTCTTGTTTTTAACCTTGTTGTTGTAGAAAGAATACTTGTTTTTACGGCGGAGTTCCTTCTTTTCACGCTCACTTTCTAACTGACTCCTACGCAGTCAGTTGCTACGCATTTTCTCTGGCTGCGCAGCACACTGCATATAAGAGACCTTAATTTTCTGTTCAACAATTTCTATTAGCTGATTTCCCGCTACCGTATCAACTACTGTATTGGATGGGTCGTTATTTCCTGACAATATGAATGACCCTAAGATCTCCATTTACTGCGGTTTGTTGAAACTTTTGACGGTGGACTCGACGGTAACTTATGCCTAGTGCCAATGTTTAGCCTCGAGACAGGAAGAACTCCTGTATTGTTAGCTACTAGCTTCCTTAAGAGCTTATCTAATTTGTTACTCAGAGTTTCTTTGAGGGAGTCACTTCGGTTTTGTGTTAACAAATGCTTGTACAACTCTGACTTTTCGCAAAAAATTAGAGAGTTTTTCTCTGGTAATAAGTACAGCGGCAAAGTGTTCTACCGACACAGGTTTCACCGCTCTGAAGTTTTTTTTCTCCAATTTTGGGTACTTGTTCAACTAGCTATTGAAGAAACATTTATTTTTTTGCCTATTAAACGTTCTGTGTGGGCGTCAAAAATCCAAAAGTACTTTGAAATCGAAGTTGACTCTTTCGCTATCTGTTTTCATCCAATTCATCGTATGTTACAAAGAAGCATTGGTATGCTATTTCCGCTGACACTGTTTTCTTTAAGGTAAGGTGGCGTTTTACATCCGTGCAATTTGGGTCAAATCAGGTGAGAAATTTGACCCAGCCCACTCTCTAATTTCTCAACTTGGCTCAAACTTTTCCAATCACATTTTTTCTATTGTCTGCTGGGGCTCTCCCTAACCATTGTAATGTTGAGTTGCGGTCCATCAAAAAACAGTAAAACTTGTAGCTGTTAGAATTGTTTTTGTCTGGGTCTGCGGACCAACTGTCTTGGCTGCTTAAGAACTCTGGCGAACCCCAGTCTTCTACACCTGGCTCTTGATTTTTCCGCCGGTCTGGTCCTGTGCAAATTTCAATTGAATAATAATCCCATCAAGCAATTTGTTGCTCGGTCTAATTAAAGGACACTAACTTTAAGTTTGACTAAAGCTAAGCGTATGCTGAGTAGTAAATTATCTTCAATTTCCTACAACAATCTACAAGTCTTCAATCAAAAATAGAATGACTATCAACTTATTGTAAAAAAGTTTTTGTAACTAAAAAACCTTTTACGATCTAGCTAAGCCGCAAACAGTAAAGGTTTTAATTGATCAAGAATCAAAATATAGCCATTCTGAGAGCCAACTGTTCTTTGTAACAATTTTTAATGGTTCTAAATACAATACTGTTATACAATCTGAACAAACTGCTTAAAACAAATTATAAGATAAATAGCGTCATTTACATTTTTGTTAGTCGTTCCCGATTAGTTAATCGAATACTGTAAAACAAATTATTTTTTGCATCAAAATGTAAAGTAACTGCGCAATATGGTCTTGTTGACAAAAGCAATGATCATAATTCAGTAGCACCCGATATCTTCAAAATAGACATGAAAAAGTGCTTTTTTGCACCCAATATGTGCTGATAGCCACAGATAGAGAATCCTTGCTATAGACCTGTAAAACATAATATTCGTTCCAACAAAAATGTCAAGCAACTGTGCAATAAGGTTTTGTAGACCAAAGCAATGATCATAATTACGTAGCACTCGATATCTCGAATGTACGGCATTTGAGCGTAAATAAACAACTTAAAAATTACGTAATTATAATATTAAAAATTTAAACACAGACAAATTATATGGAAAAGTGCACTTCTGCATCCAATAAGTGCTAAAAGCCAAAGATAGAGAATCCTTGCTATAGACCTCGTTGAGTCCATCAATGGGTTAGAAATTGATCTACCAAGAGCAAAAACCTTCAGTCACCGGGGGAGGGTTTCCGTTTCCCGGAAAAAGAGATGGCAACTTCCGTCTTACAGCTGGCGAAAATCTTCTGTTTTGGACTTTTATTTTAATTCTACTCACTTCTTTTTCGAAAAAAAATTTCTGGCTATCTTGTCGATGTTTTAATGTTGTACAGAAGTGACGCCAACACGTTAGTTGTATACAGTTCTTTTTCTCATTGATAGATGAGCAGCCGTTACATGTTTTTTTAAATATTATTTTTAACAATTTTATCGGCTAACAACTAATGAAGACTTTGTAGGCTGAAATAGAATGCAAAGAAGCAGGCAAGAGAGCTATAATGTCTATCTTATTTTTTCTTATTGTTGACTAAGATATCGTATCTCTTTTTCCTATCAGATCGCGCGTAGGAAACAAAAAGACAACATATAAGGCCACCTACTTCTTTTTCTCAAATAAAACCATGAAAGAACCGTCAATAAGGAATTCTTGTTCAAAAATTTTCTCAATTCATTTAAATGAGTTCAATTGTATTTCATCTTCTTATACTCAGTTTGTGCTTTCGATCCACTATTAATCCGACACTGTCTGGTTATTATTATCAAAAATATGTTACTTAAAAACCACAATCACACTTCACACGTCACATTTTCTTAACTCAAAATTGTATTCTACTGAAAACAAAACACATTGAAAACAAAATTAAAATCTCGCAACAATTTTTTAATGTATACTAAATACTCTAGCTGAAATGGAATTTGTTTTGCATATACTTTCATTTCATAACTCGGCCGTCAGATATTGGCCAAAAGCTGGAATAAAGGAAGCATATTTTGAAGCCATTAAGCAAAAATAATCGATTAGATCTTCGGAGACATTAGGCGAACATCAACTAAACAATTAAGGGCGTTGCTCCAAAACACAAAAAATTTAGTGAATTGTCCCTAAAAGTCTTCTTTACAAGTGAAGTTTATAAGGAAGAACTTATAAATGTTGCTGTTTTTTTTCAAACAGTTACTTAACAAAAGTTTAGCCGAAAATAATGGCGTAAGATTTGCGGCTCTTCACATAAAAACTTCAAGTTCGCCTCTGAAGAAACGATTGCCATTTTGAACTGATCAATCCTAATGATTGAAGTTTAAGGATACAGCGGTTTTTGAGGAAAAGAATTGTGAGCGGCTTTCAAGCGTGAAGCTCTGTTTGGATCTAAGCAATTGTGAGTTTCAAACATTGCAAGAGATATTGATAAAACTAAAAAAATGATCAAGTATATTTTTTGTTTGTTTCTAAGTACTTTGTTTTACACAGAGAATTTAATTTTAAAATTGGAAATACTTATCTCGTTGATTGTCTTCCTTGGGCTTTCGGTTACAATAGCCTATTCCTCCTAGGAGAACAATTTCAATATCAGTGTTCAATTAAACGCAAGAATGATATTTTTGCTGTGTTTTTTAGGTGGAGTTCATATACAGAAGAAAGAAACTGTTAAATTAAATTGGGAGACTTCAGTTTTCTCAACGTTAATTTGACCACCTGGATAGATGATCAAAAACTGATCTTTTATTGGTTGATTAATTCAACCTCAAGTTTGCGTTTTAAACGGAGGGTTATTGGAGGCTTTTCTAATTTAGTTGTCAGTGGGGACAAATTCATTACTCAACTTATTGAAACTCTTAACAGTGGTAAGGCTATTGGTTTTTGTCGTTTATCATAGTGTAATAATTTATTTTTGACTGGGTGTAAAGAGTCGGAATTGTCCCATAATTAGATGATTGTTCTGAATGATAACTTAGTCAATCTCTAAATTTAATAAAATTTAAAACAATTTGTCAAAAACGTATGCCGTAATTCGAAGAGGCAATTTATTTTACCTACGAGCAATTGAACTGGAAACTGGACGACAGGCAAATTGAAGTTTTTGCTCTTTAAGCATTTTTTTGCACAGATTGTCCCCTCTGCAGATAAGATTTATTCACTGCGCGATTTGCAGAATTAATGCGTGAATAATCAACGTGAAAATTTGTCAGAGTTCGCAATAACAATGTCCTGCAGCGGTGCATTGGTAAAAAAAACTGACTGAGAGAAGAGAAAACTTTTTCTTTTCTAAACAAGAAATACAGTTTCTGATTTGGTTAGGGGGGATTTTTTATTTCTTTTCCCATTTTTTTTTCGCTCATTTGTTTAAACTAACTGCACCTAACCTTGAGTGTCATGTGGCAGCAAGGAACTGCGTGTATGTTCTATGGCGTGTGTGGTGAATGTATGAGAATTGGATATAGTACTCTATTAGCGACATTGGGGACTAAATAAATTTCTGTGCTGTGCTTTCATTGTCCTTGTTATTCGTTTTATATGGCTGCCAGCGCTCTCCCCCACGTCTATCTGAAAGGTTGTGAGTATTCAATTTAATGTGGCGATGGTGTTTGTTCCACCTGATTATTCGTTTTGTTAATAGTAGGCGAAGGCTTGTATTCAGTATTGCCAAATGTTTTTTAATGATTGAATCTAATATTTAAGACCGGTTGAATCTATCGTATTAGGCTTTTGAATTATCTGTTTTAATACCCTAGACCTGGGGTAACTCGTCATTTGCCTGTTCTTTAGCAAAGAGTTCTATTAACTGCTTTCTATGCATTATTTTCATTTGTTCCATCGAGCCGTGAACAATTTCATGCATAATATTAGTATTTTGTTGAAAAACAGGATAAGGTCCAGGAGTTATCTCTATTACTTTTGGATTTAAATAATCTTTAGCGGGATGTTCTACCTAAACTTTAGGACCATTTTTGAGAAGTTTGCGCAATTTAATTATATTTACTCCTATACTCGTGTGCCTTGTTTGTAGTTTTCCGAAATTGCATATTTTTACTTTATTTTTTTGGTGTTGTTCTTTCGCTGTAGAACATTTCTTGATAACCAATTTTGTAGTAGTTTAAATACCTTCTCTTTTTTTACAAAAGTTTTTACAGTGAATGTGCCATTGAATGTATTAACAATAACCTGAACACACCTTCTCCTGTTATGACGTCGTAAGCCAGGTTTAAGCGAAAACGAAATTCGCTTTTCAAAAGCAAATACTATCTCGTACGTAGTTTTTCTTCTACTGTAAGTTATTGCGGTATTTTGTGCAAAAGTCAAATCCACTAGCAAGACTAGCCCTGCTAGAACAAGTCTCGTTAATAAAACTTTCCAGATAATTTGTTAAGTTCTTATTTCGTACTTCAAAATTGTCGTTTGTCCAAGGTGCGTATCAAGTTCGTAACCTTAGAATATTTCCGAATTCATGCGCCCAGTGCACAAAGACTTTACTTAAGAATGCAATACCGTTGTCATGTACTACTTCTTTTGTATTGCGAATAAATTAACAGTTTTTTGTGCATCATCGGTTTTCGTTGGATACCCTTGTATGAAGCGAGGGAAATTGCATACTACAACTACCATTTAGTTATTATAGGACCTAATTGGCACCTTGTGAATTATGCATAAAGTAGGAAATTGCAAGAGTTTTTTCTATTTCTTCCAAATTTTTTAAGGTTGCTTTGTTCAGATCATGCCTTTGTGCTTTATTCTTTTGGCAATCTGAACAGTTGTGTACGAGGATTGTATTCCATACTTACATTCCAGGCATTTAGAAGAATGTAATAGTGTTATTAAAAATAAATTCACCTCAATGGTGCCCTCTGACTGAACTATTGTGTGCTAGCTCAAAACAATCACTAATAGGGATAGTGAATTATAAAATTTTAGTTTTTGTTTTTGTGTTCTGAATCGTGTAGGGTTTTTCTCAAACAAATTAAAAGTTTTTGGTGCATCCTCGGTTTTCGATGGATACCCTTGTATAAAGAGAGGGAACATGTCTACTACTACTATCATTTTATTAATATTGACCTAATTGGGCCTTTGTGGATTATGTGTAAAATATAAAATTGCAAGAGTTTTTTCTACTTCTCCCCAATTTCCTAAAGATGCTTTGTTCAGATCACGCCTTTGTGCTTTTTTTGGCAGTCTAAGCAATTTTTTAAGAGACTTTTATTCTATATATACATTCCAGGCATTTAGAAGAAAGTAATAGTGTTAATAAATACACATGTACCTCCATGGTGCCCTCTGATTGAACTATTGTGTGCTAGCACGAAGCATTTCACTAATAGGGATAGTTGTTTATAAACTTTCGTATCATATCAACCATTCTCGTCTATATAACATAGTAGATCATAGTGTTCTTTGAGGATTAAGAGGTTGAATATATTTTTGTAGGCACCTAGTCCTTTACAAACCTAATTGCATTTGTATTTGGCGGTTTTTGCCTGCCTTTAGCCTTTGGTGAACGGTTTGTAAAAATAGATCCTTCTATGTTCACGCGGAATCGTATCTGTGTCCAGTTGAGTTTCTTAGAGAATTGGCTAAATTCTAGTATTATATTCTTATTAATAATAAATTTTATTTTTTCTGTGCCTAAAGTTGTAAAATCCACTTTGTCCTAATCGTGCGTGCGTTGCTTGTTTTCCTCTGGCTTGTTTTAGCACTTTTCTAAGAGACACATCTTTATATTTCCTTTCTGCAGTTCTAAACAATGTTCCTCACCATGAAAAGAAGAATTTTTCTGAGGACTTCTCCGCATGTTTGATCGTCAATTTTTTTGTAATTACATTTTTTGTTGAAATTTTTTGCCCAAGGTGCGTATCAAGTTCGTAACCTTAGAATTTTTCCGAATTCGTGCGCCCAGTGCACAAAGACTTTACTTAAGAATGCAATACCGTTGTCATGTACTACTTCTTTTGTATTGCGAATCGTGTAGAGTATTTTTCAAATAAATTAACAGTTTTTTGTGCATCATCGGTTTTCGTTGGATACCCTTGTATGAAGCAAGGGAAATTGCATACTACAACTACCATTTAGTTATTATAGGACCTAATTGGAACCTTGTGGATTATGCATAAAGTATGAAATTGCAAGAGTTTTTTCTATTTCTTCCAAATTTTTTAAGGTTGCTTTGTTCAGATCATGCCTTTGTGCTTTATTCTTTTGACAATCTGAACAGTTGTGTACGAGGATTGTATTCAATACTTACATTCCAGGCATTTAGAGGAATGCAACAGTTTTATTAAATATATATGTACCTCAATGGTGCCCTCTGACTGAACTATTGTGTGCTAGCTCAAAACAATCAATAATAGGGATAGTGAATTATAAAATTTTAGTTTTTGTTTTTGTGTTCTGAATCGTTTAGGGTTTTTCTCAAACAAATTAAAAGTTTTTGGTGCATCATCGGTTTTCGATGGATACCCTTGTATAAAGAGAGGGAACATGTCTACTACAACTATCATTTTATTAATATTGACCTAATTGGGCCTTTGTGGATTATGTGTAAAATAAAAAATTGCAAGCGTTTTTTCTATTTCTCCCCAATTTCCTAAGGATGCTTTGTTCAGATCATGCCTTTGTACTTTTTTTGGCAGTCTAAGCAATTTTTTAAGAGACTTTTATTCTATATATACATTCCAGGCATTTAGAAGAAAGTAATAGTGTTAATAAATACACATGTACCTCCATGGTGCCCTCTGATTGAACTATTGTGTGCTAGCTCGAAACATTTCACTAATAGGGATAGTGGTTTATACACTTTTGTATCATTTCAACCTTTCTCGTCTATATAATATAGTAGATCATAGTGTTCTTTGAGGATTAAGAGGTTGAATATATTTTTGTAGGCACCTAGTCCTTTACAAACCTAATTGCATTTGTTTTTGGCAGTTTTTGCCTGCCTTTAGCCATTGGTGAACGGTTTGTAAAAATAGATCCTTCTATGTTCACGCGGAATCGTATCTGTGTCCAGTTGAGTTTCTTAGAGAATTGGATAAATTCTGGTATTATGTTCTTATTAATAATAATTTTTATTTTTTCTGTGCCTAAAGTTGTAAAATCCACAATGTCATAATTGTGCGTAGGTTGCTTGTTTTCCTCTGGCTTGTTTTAGCACTTTTCTAAGAGACACATCTTCATATTTCCTTTTTGCAGTTCTAAACAATGTTCCTCGCCATGAAAAGAAGAATCTTTCTGAGGACTTCTCCGCTTGTTTGATCGTAAATTTTTTTGTAATTACATTTTCTGTTGAAATTTTTTGTAGTTGGTTTATTGGTCATTCAAATGAAAACAGGTCAAAAACTTTCTAGATTGAACTAAATTTTTGTTCTAGATGATCGCTTGCGTCTTTAATACTGAATTCTTTGTTGATTAGACTCATATTTTCTAATTCTGTCTTTGTTCGTATAATTGTGCAATTACCGGATAATAAGTATTATGTGGCTCTATGTTTTGCCACAGTATAGAAGTGAAAAATTAATTGCATTGTAATCGGATGTAGAGAAGCGAATGTCATTAGTAACCTTTCTGTGTTCATTTTCAAATTTTCCCCCTCGTTTTGTGCACGCTGTCGACTAAGCAAGTCAGGAATAGCAAGGTTCTTAGCATCAGGGTATGTTATCCTAGACACTGAAAATCTAGCATGCACGACATGGTGGTTAAATAATCTATGTGCTAGTTGTCCACGACGAGACCAAAAGAAAAGTATGGATCTGTGATCACTAAATTTTTGTATTTTGTACGGAGACCCTTTTGTTCAAAACTAGTACGTTTTTTGTGCAGCTTCTATTTCGCACAGTTTTTTTGCTGTGGGGACGTTTTGGGTGTGAGGACATTGCGGCATGTACTATGCTTTTTTCTTCGGGAAACTGTTGTTTTAAACAATCGCTCCCGAGGTTCAACAAATAGGCATATAAATGAAAAGGGTGTTCCAGTTTTGGGATAGCATCGGAAAAATCTTGCGGAAAATTTGCTTTTCAACTATCAAAGATTTTTTGGTGGAGATTTCATCAATCGCAATTTGTGTCGTTTTTAACTAAAAACATAGAGAGGTTTTGCGTCAGTGTGATAGTTTATGACAAAATGTTTACAATTTATATATATATATATATATATATATATATATATATATATAAGTCCGCCTACAAAAAAGATATCATATTTCTGAGTGTCTTCTGTAAAAGGTACTTGATGATAGGCGAACGATAGATCACTACTTGTAAATTTTACTCCGTTTACTTGTGTCATTATAAATTGTTGTGGCTCGAGTGGCGAGCTTCAGTTCCTTGTATCCGGAATTGAGTTTATGTAGCGAGCGTCGATTACTAAGTTTACATAGTTGTTTATAGGCAAAAAAAATTGTTTTACAAATCAGCAATTTAAATTGCCGTGCTCATTCAGTTCTCTTATTGTTACGGTGTTTATCAATTCATCCATTAGAACTTCGAAATAATCACGCAAGTAAAAATAGTTTTTGCTAGGACGTTTTTTTAAAGTTTTAATTAAGAGCTATATGAGTTTTTATATGGCAATTATATTAAAAGTAATACTGTTTCATGCGGCCGATTTCATGATGGTGATTGGAATATACATCCTAATTGTTGAGTACAACTTTAACAGGCACTATTATTTCGTATTCTGTTGAATTTTGTTGTGTGAATTCAACCTGTAAGGTACTCAATATGGTGTGCATAGTTCTTACTTGTATATTTATTTTTGTGTGGAGTCTTTTTTAAACAACTTCTTCAGGATAGTGAAGAGGTTTTGTTCACTTGTTATCAACTCAGGAAATTGCTGAGTGTCATCACTTACAAAGCCAAAAATCTCTTCAGTGCTTTTGTTAGTGTAATTTGTAGAAAAGGGCATTAGCCTCACTCGCCTCCACTCACATTCACATATGTTTAAGTTCACTAAACATAAACTCATTGCCGAGTGATACGGTTATCTCAATCCAATCCTTTAATCCAATTCGCGTTAAATTTTTATTTTAGCTACCCAATTTTGTCCTTCATTTAAAGTATAATGCGCAGTACGAAGAGTGCTCTTTCGAGGTTTTCAACTGTTGCTTTGTTTTTGTATTTTTCCTTAGTAATTAAACTAAAGTTTTGGTAGTTGAAGCTGGGAGGAAGACATTGTAATACATTAAAATTTATAACACATTACGATTGTAATACATTAAAACTTTTTCTCACGATCCTTTACTTGCGCTTGCCACTTACAGTGTTCTCTCAAGCGAGGCACCTATAACACAGTATTATTGGAGTCCTTTGCTTATAGAGAAGTCCTTAGAAAATAAATGTAACTTAGTCATGCTTCTATTAAAACTGATTAGTCTGCGTAATTAATGTAGTCTTTAAAAGTGTAGGGGTCTTTCAACTCAGCCTCTCTAACTACGTTTACAATTGTAAGCATAGGGAATAACGAGATCATTGCACTTGATGAGTTTTGAGTCGCTTGCAGTCCTTCGTATTCAATTTACGTGATTCAAGACTTAATAATAGATCACTACAGAGTATCCAAATATACATTTACTAATTGTAATGAGATGATTTTTTTTTACCTTCTCTTAAAATAGGAAGTGTTTTCTGTTGCGTGCAGACCGTGTTAATACACACTAGTTTTTGTTTCAGCTGTTTTCTTGTGCCTCAGAAAATAAGATCCTTAAGGATATGATAAGTTTTTTGCTAACCCCAATAAATTGCTATTACTTGTTTGTAAAGTGGCTGAGACAAAACTGCTGCTCCATTTTCTGACACTTGTAGATAATATTTTTCTGTATTTCAGCGTACCAAAGTTTGTTACTCTGTGTTTTTTATTGCTACAGTAGGACTATCGGAATCTAGAAAGTGCTGCAGAAGTCAGGGCCAATCAGGTTAGACGTCACTTCTTGTGTAATCCCTACTTTGTAGTTTGCTCCATATCTTCCATCGGTCCCAAATTATGATGTTACTGTAGTTTGCCCTAGCATACGAACTTGCAATCCCTTGTACATTTTTTTGACAATTATTACAGAGAAGATCATCATGCTAGCTATTCAGTTTACAGTCCATTTTTTAAATCTGGTTCTGGTAGTGAAACAAAACATAATCAGGTAAATCATGGATTTCGGATACATTTGTTTTAATTTTCGAAGATTTTGGAACTTAAAAGGGAAGAAACCTGTGCTGGCATTGGTATAGTTATTATGGTTGTAGTATTCTGTTTGTCGGTTTTGATCCTCTACCAGTTGAAGATTTTGAGAAGAGCTGAGCTACTGATCGTATTAGCCACTGCTGGATGCCTGAAGTTGATCAGTTGGTGATTAAGGGATAGGAGCGTTGAGAATGTAGGTCTTCACTTTCAGAATATTTTCTTGCATTAGTTTCGTGCAGGCCAAACTGGTTGTTTTGAACTGTTTTTATATGTGTAATTTTGGTTTTTGATGAACGTTTTGCTGTTATTTTGCCTTTTGCGCACTTTTGAGGGATGTTTGCTTCTCTTTTTCCTCAGTGGGTTTGCTTTTCCTCTTCTCACACTTAGAAATTGAATGTCAATGGTTGCGGCAAAAGTAAAAAAATCAAGTAATATTTGGCCGTCTTTATGCATTGGGGTCTTTGGAAGGCCTTGAGGTGAAAACGCTAAATACATTTTTTCGAGATAGTAAAATCCCCGACTTTTGCTCGTAAGCTAGGCGTTTTAAAGATGGAGGCTGTAGTCCTCTGATAGCAAGATAAACTTAGTTTTTCTCTCTGGTGTCTTCTGTATTGTTTTCTCAGTGGCAATTTGGCCGGGTTCTGTTATTCGTGCGGGCATTTTTCAAGCCATCCCCTCTCAAGAGCATGCTAAATACGGGGGAAATGATTTTCGTTCAAATTTTCCTGTCTAAAAACTTTTTCATGTTCTAGTTGATATTTAAATTGATCACAACTCTCTGTACATCAATTTGCAAAACTTCCTTTAGATTGATCAAGATTTCTTGTTGGGTTTACAGTATCAAACAATTCTATTGCGGTTCCTGATAGTAGCGATCCAAAACGCGCTTTGCGTCTGTTATGTTGACTGGCTAGTGCGGTGCCGTCTGTGGGTAGCGTTGTACCACAGAAAATTATTTTTTTTCAATGTCAGTGAAACTCCAAAACATATGTAGCATGTGCTGATGGGAGAGGAGGTATCAGTAAGTGTTCTTGTTACTCTGATAGTACAAGTTGTACCTGAACAAGTGCTTACAGTGATTGTGCTACTGTGTGCAGAGGTAGCTGAAGAGTGTGCACTATCTGGTGTTTCTTCTCCTGATGACATTATGTAAACTAAAATTAATTTATTTTTTGCTTGAGAACGATTAAATTTGTTAATTTTTGAATATTGTTAAAAAAAATAATCACATTACTGTTAACATTTTACTTGAAAATAGATAAGTTTTTACTGAAAAGTGATTTTATAATGGCTTCGACTTTTTTCTCGCTCAACTTTTTTTGAATTTGTTTCATTTGTTAGCCTTTCAAATCTTTAGATAGCCGTTAAATGCTGGCCGATCTCATAGGCTTGTAATTGAGGATGTTGAGGATTGAATGAATGATGTAACCTAAAGCAGTCAGTTCATAGCGAACAATCTTAAATTTTATGGTATTATACATTCATCATACAAATATTTTTCAAACTTTTCAGTTTTTGTTGTTTTTTTGTCAACTTGTAACTTATACTCATGATTGAGAGGTCCCAAACAATTCATTGTATTTCACTACTTAACATGTCTACTGATATCATGTCGTAACTGATGTTTTGTTTATCGGACAATATGCGTTTTCATAAAAGTGGTGTATGAGTGTTGTATTGGTGTTTCTTTCTCTCTCCTTTAGCACTTTCGCGTAATAAAATATGTGGTACATTATTTTCAAATGTGGCACAAATGTACATATTGAATCTTTCAATAATTCAATATAGGTTTAGCTGAATTAGTGCAAATAAAAAACTGAAATAAAAACACGTAATATTCAGATGATAGCTAATGATTTTAATGAAATGTGTTTTCACTAACTGTTTATATTTTTTTCAGTTTTTCTGCAACTTTAGGACGTTCCTTTGGCTTACACTCACCAAAGACAAGTCACAATGGTTTCATAATAAACTTTTTATCAAATTTATCAGTTGTTACTTATTTATCAGCTAATGATTTTTAAGAATTTGAAATTATTTGGTTTAAAAAATGTTGATTGATTTTGAATTTCGCCTCATCATTTCTTCTCTTTGTCGACTTGTTACCAAAACTCCTTAAGGAAAATTTCCATCTGCTGTATAGTTAGGAAAGAGTAAATTTGTGTTGTTAAGGTTTGATCTGGTTGCATTTTGAGCATGTTACTGGGTGCTTTAAAATTTAGAAATTGAGTTTTTGTCGTGAAATTTTTGGTTTTGCTTAATTGTTTGTTTTTTCTCGTAGTCTTTTCAATGACAGATCTCCAGAGCTCTGTAATGAGGCATGGCTTTTTGTAATTCAATCGGTAGTTAAATTTTGTAACTTTTTTTTAAACTCAAATATCTATTTTTGTTATCTCTTCATTTGGTTGACAAAAATATAGATGAGCTCGGGTCGGAACATCATGTGCGAACACACATTAACGAGCATCCTTGTATTTTATTGTTGTCAAAATCAAGTGTTGCCTCGAAAAAATTGCTGACAAGAGTACAGATCAAAACTATCCCGGGTACAAATTGTTCCAGTTTTTCTGATAATTCGCATCTTCGATCGACCAATGATAACATTTGTTTCATTTTAAACACTGAATATACCTTGTTCTGTTTTTTTTTCATATACGTTAAAAGAGGTAACAACAACTTTTTCTGCTTCTTGTGGGCCTGATTTGCAATCCTGAGATCTTTTAAAGCCCTGGATCTTTTCAGAAACTGTTTAGTATCCGAAGTCATTCTGTAGTCTTTAGTGATTCAAGATTAAAAAAAGCGGTAGCGTCTTCGTTATTTGAAAAATTTAACCCCAAAAAGAACTCAAAAAAATTTTGAATAGATTTTTGTAAATTTCTTTTTTTATGAAAAAAGATTTCATTTTTCAAGAAAATTGTCCATTTTTTTGTTAATAGAAGAAAGTGAGAAAATTTTAGAAATTATGAATTACTTCGGTTATCTGTATAAAATTTTATGATTTTGCTTCGTGATGTATGAACTCTTAAGCGGATTAGTTACTAAAATTGATCAATAATTTTTCATTATGTCCGACAACCAGCTAGCGGCCATTTATTTTGGTCTGCTCTCAGAGTGTGTTTTTGATATACATTTTTATTGAAGAAACTGAAATTTCTGTCCCCATCTAATGGGCACGACGGGGAGTAAAGAAATAGGGGAGTAAAGAAATAGGTTTGAACAGCAAAAAATTTCATAACTTTTCAGTAGAAATTTTTGTGAACACTAATGTTTTAAAACATATCTCTAGTCTAATCATTTGTTAATTTGTTAAAAGAGCACGTCTAAGTTTCACGTTGTTGGACAAAAGAGTCGTTTTTGTTGCAATTTTGGCGGTTTTTGAATCATCTTGAAAATTGCAATAACATTGGCAACATGCTGCAAGGGCACAAAGGGGGCATCACGGGTTTTCGGAGGCATCAATTGATTGAAGTCTTTTCTCATCGTCTTTGAAATTGGCTCTGAAACTGTAGGCTGAAATGTTGTCAATATGGTCAGTACATCAATTTGTGGGAAACGGGTAACTCACGTTGCCTAAAACCGGAGCGAGAAAAATCTTAAAAAAACTACGGAGAAAAAACGCGTGCGAGACCGGAAACGGGGCGAACGAACGTGCTGTAAGCCGTTTTTACCTTTACGACTCGTGTTTCTCCATCTCGTCCTGGCGTTGTCTCCATGACTCTTCCCATTGGCCAAATGCCTCTTGGTGTTTGGTCTTTCAACACCCAAACGATGTCGTCCACTTTGAGAGGTCGATCGTTGCTGTTTGACCATTTCGACCGTCGGCTAAGCGTTGGCAGATACTCTTTCACTAAGCGTCGCCATATATGGTTCATCAGCTTCTGCGTGTATTTCCATGTCTTCAATTTGCAGGTTGCTGGTCTCCAAATTGTCCTTGTGACAAGCTATTGAAGGGACGCTGGATAAGAAAGTGGTTTGGAGTCAAAGGTTCCTCGTTGTCAGGCTGCTCAGCAACGTTAGTTAGTGATCTGGAGTTGAGGATTGATTCTGTTTCCACCATAATTATTAGGAAAGTGTCAAAAGAGAGTCTTCTGGATCCTAGAATGAGGATGAGCGTTCTTTTGGCGCTCTGGATCAAACGCTCCCGGACACCGCCAAAATGAGGGCCGTATGGGGATTGAATTTCCACGTTGTATTGGCTACTGCTAAAGCTTTGTAGATTCTGTCATTGTCCAAGGCTTTAACAGTTTTCTTCAGTTCTTCAGAAGCGCCAACGAAAGTTTGCCCGTTGTCGCTGTAGAGAATTTGGGGCTGGCATCGACGACTGCAAAATCTTCTGAAGGCATTGAGAAACCTATCTGTATTGAGGTCTGGACAGGTTTCTAAGTGAACTGCTCGCGTCACCATGCAAGTAAATATTAGACCATAACGTTTTTCTAAAATGCCTTTGGAATCTTCGATGTAGAAGGGTCCAAAGAAATCTACACCAGAATTAGCAAAGGTGAACTGTGTTTTTGCTGTTGGAAAACAAAAACTAGTTAATGGTGCCATAATTGGTTGAATGTTTTCGTGTAAAAGCGTCGACATAAGAAACAATGAAAACGTACGCTTGCTAACGCTTTCCGAAGGCCAATCACATGGTAAAGTTGTTGAATGAATGCTTTTGTTGGTTCTGTGGACTGGTGAATACATATTTGATGGGCATATTCCAAGTACAAACTAACAATTTTGTCCTTGGCGTGCAAAATTATTGGACGTTTTTCCAAATCCAGTTGTGTTGGTGCATACTGCAATCGACCACAAGATCTAAGTAATCCGTCCTCATCCAACAGCGGATTTAAGCATCGTATTTTGCACTTAGAATCTAGTTTGATTCCACGTTGTAAGGAATTAACGGTCGAATGGAAAAAACTGTCCTGAGATAATTTCAGGAGATAATTTCTTGATAATTGAATGTCTTCAGTTGTGTATTGGTGATTGTTCGTTCGCATTTTCTTTGCACGATTAATTAGGTTGAAAACTGTTGCAACTGTCAGAAGAAGTTTGCTCTATGTTGAGAATTTACTCGGATCGACTATAGGTTTAATTGCCTTGGGACTTCTCGTGACTGCCGCACATGTTGCGCGTGGTTTGTTTATCTCATTCCAGGTTGACTCGCTTTGGCTAAGAAATTGGGGTGGATCTAACCATTTCTGCTGAATTTTGTTTGTCTCAAGACCGCGAGTTCCGTGATCAGCGGGATTGAGATAAGTTGAGATGTGATGCCATTGCTGGGGTGAAGAACTTTAATGAATTTCTCGCAATCTGTTTGAAACAAAAACGTTTTGCTTCTTATTTGAGGCTATCCAGTCCAAAACTTCTTGACTGTCGGACCAGAGAAAAATTTGGTCGAATGTCAGTGTCATTTCTCTTTGGATCAGTTGTAGAAGGCGCACTCCTATAACAGCGGCTTCTAGTTCCATTTTTGGCACACTTATTTGTTTAATGGGAGCAACTTTGCATTTTCCCGTGAGAAAGCATGCTTGTGGCGGCGTGGTTTGACTATTGGTTGTACGGAGGTAAGCAACGGCTGCCATAGCTGCCATTGGGGCATCCACAAATATATGAAGTTGGCTGCTTGTGTTTTTACTGAAATTGTGAACAGTTCTTGGTATTCGGATTTCGGGCATGGCAAAATAGCTGTTTGAAACTTTCTGGAGGTCATGGTGTAGTTCATGTGGTATCAAATCATCCCATTTTCTTCCAAGTTTCCAAATCTGCTGCAAAACCGTTTTGATTCTAATTGTCAGGGGAGACAACAGACCAAAGGGATCGAATATTGAAGATACCAAACTGAAAATTTTCCTTTGTGTGTACATTGTTGCATCTTTAGGAAATTGTTGTAGGGGAAACATGACAAAATCGTCAGTTGTTATGTTCCATTTTGACCAAGGACTCTTATGATCTCTTTTGTTTCGTCTTTGTCGTCGGAAGAGATTTCAGCAAGTACATCTGGTTGGTTCGAAACAAATTTTGTTAACCTGAAGCCACCATTTTCCAGGCATCTTGTTGTCTGTGATATGAAATCTTTGGCTTCTCAAATTGTTGGCAGGGACTGAATGTAGTCATCCATATAAAAGTGGTGTTTAATAGCGTTCAAGGCGGCTGGAAATTCACTTTTGTTGTCTTCTGCACATTTATTGAGCACATAAATTGCGCAAAATGGTGAACATGTTGCGCCAAAGATTAATCTAGTGAATTAAAATTGTCGAATGGAGTTGTCTATCATCCAAAGGAAACGAAGAACAGACTGGTCTTCTTGTCTCACGGCAATCTGCATAAACATTCCTTCGACGTCTGACAAAACAGCAACCGGGTGTTCTTTGAATCTCAACAGCACTCCAACTAAGTTATTTAGCAAATCAGGACCAGTTAGAAGATTTGAGTTCAGTGATTCACCGCAGAATTTTGATGCTGCGTTGGCAACTCTTCTCACTTTTCCGGGTTTGTTTGGATTAGTGACTGGATGATGAGGTAAGTACCATATTGACTCTGGGGGTGGTGCTTGCATTTCGACTGGCTTGACAAAAATTTTTATCCAAGTCCGTTTGGAGTGTCTGGTTGTACTTCTGATTGAGACCGGGATCGTTTTGTAGTCGTTTTTGTAGACTTTTTAGTTGACTGACTGCTGAGAATTAGTTATTCAGGAGTTTCTTTACAGGTTTCCAAGGAAGGCCAATCTGATATCTTTCACCGTTGTGACAGATTGAGTTTTCCATTGTTTGCACTGCTAATTGGTCTAGTGAGCTGTCTTCATTCTGTTCGGGTAATGTACCTTCAGCTTCTATTTTCCAGAATCTTTGAACTAATTCGTCCAAAGGTTCCTCTTCAGTGTCTTTCCGGCAGATATGGTAAATGAATGGTTGGCGAGGGGGCTTGTTTGCGTTCATTGTTTTAGGAGATAGCTCGTACTCTCCAGCGAGAGTCCAATCAAGCTTTGTTTTTACGCCGAATGGACGCTTTTTGCTACCTTGGATTACGTCGACTGGATATGTGAAGGGAAACGTATTGACACCAAGAAGGGCGCCTATTGCACCGTTGGCTATGTCAGGGAAATAAATGTGACTAAGTTCCTTAAAGGTGTCGCATAATTGATTGAGTTCAAGAACGTTAGCGGGTGATACATTGAGACATGGCGTGCTATAGGCTCTTGCAATGCTGAAGTGTTGATTGATTTTGTCATAAGGCGTTACTGTCTCTGTTTCACTAATTTTGGACAGTGGCATTTCATGTTCAGTGTTTAGGTACTGCAGAGTTGTTGATGCTTGTGCTTCGCAGGGAAGCTCAAAAAAGCTAGTTAGTTTATCCAGCAGGAAGGTAAATTGGCTTCCGGGGTCAATCAAGGCGTAGGTATCAAACACTTTATTTCCGTTTACAAATGAAACTGGTATTATTTGTAGTTGTTCATACCATTCAGGAGGAGGAATTGTATTTCGGTTGATACTGAAGTTTTGGGTCGGATTCGAAGCATTCAAACGGGCGCGTTGAATATTTTGTTGCTGTGATTGTCTTTTACCAGAAAACGATCGACCGTATCTTGTCTGCTGGCTCTTTGTACTGCTGACAGTGTCAGTAATTTTGTTTTGATTTTGTTGTTGAAAGGATGGCTGTGTTTGGGGGCTTGCTAGTTTTTGTGTCGGCTGATTGGGATTGCTTGTTGAGAAAGGCAACGGTGGGCCGCTTAACTTGTTTCTAAGGATCATGCAAAGTTGTGTGGTGAAATCCTTTACATGTTTGGCATCGTTTTGTGGACGGACGTGACTGCTTAAAATGTTTGTTGCTTAAGCAGTTTGAGCAAAGATTGTTCTTGCTCACAATGTCATACTTTTGGTCTGGCGCACATTTCTGGTATTCAGGGCATGTTAAGAGTATGTGACTTCCTTTGCATTTCTCGCAAGACTTGTTTGACTGATCAGCATCTTTACGCGGAGGAAAGGGTGGTTGACTATGCTGGTTTGCAGGGCGACTTGAGTGCAATGAATTCGGTTTCCAATTGTTTTGTGAAATATTAGAAAATTGATTCATAGCATTGCTGTTCCTATTATCATTGTTGTTGTTAATTCTGCTAATGCTATTACTGTTTTGACCGAAAGTGTTCCATTTATTAAACGGCTTATGAACATTTTCTCTGTTGATTTTGTCGTATACTTGGGTCTATACTTCAAGCCACTTCTGAAAATCAGAGACAGTTGCTTGATTTCCAATTGATGTTATTGTATACTCTGTCCATTTTATCAGAATATTATGTGGAATCTTTGCTTTTGCCTTTTTTATCAATGTTGAACTTTGCAAGTCGGCTTTGAAGCCTAAATATTCAAAAGCTTGCACTAATCGTTTGAGAAAAGAAGCAAAAGATACGAAACTCTGTTTGTTGTAGTCATTGTTCGGACGCCGGGCTTCCAGTTGATTGATGAAAGCATTCACAACAATGCTGGGATCTCCAAAGTGATCCATGAGCTCTTTCAAAGCAATCGCGTAGTAAGCTGGGTCACACGAGTAGGCTTGAATTTTTTCTTTGGCTTTTCCTACGACCGAGTTCTGTAAGTATGTTATACGGTGTGTATCCGTAAGGCTAGTATTATTGTGAACTAGGTTGAAAAAATTGTTTATCCACTCATGGTATTTCAGTGGGTTACCATTGAAATTGATATTGTTATCGGTGGAAGTTTAATGGAATTTTTGTTTGTGGTTTGTAAATTAAAATTATTTTCAAACGAGATTGTTTCTGTTTGTAATTCAGTTCGTGGCTGAAACAGTTGCTTTCCGGAAAAAGACCAATTTGGAATTTGTTTGAATTTCCCGAAATGTTTGGTTGGCTAATATGTTGAGTAAAGGGGGGAAGAATGGCTGTTTGGTAGTTTGTAAAGGGATTTTCCGGAGTAAGCGGACAATTAGGTGGCTGAGATGATGTACAGCAAACAAGGTTGGTACCTTGGTTGTTGAGTGTTGTATTGGAGGGGAAAACAATTCCATTGTTTGGTTCTTCCGTTCGATTTCCATTGCTAAAATGAACTCGAGTTGGGTAAAGTGGTTTCTGAAATTGTTGGGAAACGTTTGTTTGCGCTACTGTTGGTAACGACATTGCTGACGCCAATTTTCCGCTGTTCTGGTTTTCACTTCTTGGAACAGCTGACAATTGAGTGTTTGAAACAGTTTGAGCAGTTGCATTTTGATTGTCAAAATGTAGGGGATTGTGACGACTGTCTTCGTAACAATATGGATTTGGCGTGGTCTCATTTGTCACTCTATTTGTTCCTTTTTCTGAATCAAATTGACGCTAAAGCATTTGCTCATTCAAATTGCGTGAACTTGATGTTTGGTATGTATTGGTTTTGTTAACTGAGCAGTTATGTTGAAGTGAGTTTTGTAAATCTAATGCAAGACGTTGTATGCTTTTATCTTCTCTTTTGTTATTTAAGAGAACAGAAGACTTTTCTTTTGGGCTAACTGTGGCATTTGCTGGTTGACTCATAGGCATTTCGGGCAATGTGATCAGCTTTGAACTAGAGAACTGGTTCAATTCTCCAATTGATGAGTGAATTAATTCCGGCTGGTTATCAATAGATTCAACAGGAAATAAGACTGCAGTTTGATTCATTGGAATGGAGGGTTGTTGACTTGAAGCAAACTGGTTGAAAGTGTTCTCTTGCTCTCTGAGAACAACTTTGTATTCTGGGGATTGAGAATTACTCAAGACAAATCTGTCCTGAATGTTTGCTCTGGATAATAGGGTTGATGCTGGTGTTGGGGCTGCTAACAACGACATTGATTGATTTATGTGTTCAGCCGTCGTAAAATTTTTTACTGGTTCTTCAGTCAATTCTCTAGTATCCTGCGCAAATTGGCTGTTGCTCTGAAGAAATTTGGAGAGAAGGTTGGGTTTATTTTCTCCTTGCGGAAGGAAAAGCGATGGTTTCGCCGGTCTTGTGGGCACTGGAGGGGAGACATCGCTGGCAGTGTTCTTTACTGTCATGTTGTTTTGCTCTGAGTTTTGGGAAAGCGGTGTCAATCGATGCAACTCGAGTTGTCTTCTTGAGGACTGTGAGATGCAGCTGATGTCATCGCGCACTTGAGTTGATGATTGACTCAATTGACCATCATCGTCGAGACTGTTGACTTCTAGTTCCAACTTTTCTAGACGAGAGATCAAGTTCGATTGACGTTTCAAGACTGAATTTATGCTACTGGAGCTTACTTTTTCCATCATGATGCTGTCAAGGTTGTCTTCAGCTCTTCAACGCTCTCCTTGATTTTGTTGATCAACAAAGAAAGAGTGCGGAAGCTTTTTCTCTGCTGAACGGATGTCTGTAAGAGATCAAGCTGATTTTTCATGTTGAGGTCAGTCATTTTGAACTTGTTCAATGCGTATTGTAACTTCTGGCTGTTTTCTTTTGTCATTTTGATGAACCGGCTGTAGTCAACTCGTAATGGTTCTGTCGTATTTAAAGTAAAGGTAAAGAACGGCTCGAAACTTACGGAGCGACGACTTTTTTGGTAAATTAAAAAACCTCTTAAGTTTATGTAGGCTAATCAGCCTAGCCCTTTTCGTTCATAAGTAGCGACGCAACTTTTCACAAAAACAGGAATCCTAAAGGTGTTTTTTTTCGTGCTAAATCTAGCCTAAAATTTGCTTAAAAAAGGAAAAACTAAGCGTTCGCGCGTGTGTACCGTTGATTTGTTGAACAGGACCAAATATTTGCTTTCAATTTTTTTTACATATATGACTTCACAACGATTCTCCTTTAAGTATTAGTTCTCCTTTTATCACAATCAAGGTACCAGAAAAAATTTTACTGAAGTGTTTTCTTTTTTTTGTGTGTAAAGTTTTAGGAACAAATAAAACCTAAAACCAAACAAACTAAATCTATATTAATACTTCTTCAAAATAAGTTATATTTTTTTAGGATTTAAAATGCGGTGCGACCAGGCAACGTGAGCTACAGAAAAGCAGAGAAAACTGGTTGCTTAAAAGCTGGGTCTACTTTGAAGCTCTTTTCCAAGAAATTCTGTTTTGCGATACTTATGAAGTTAAGGACAACTGCTACCATTAAACTGCTCGCATTTGTTTCTGGATATTATCTGCCACCTATGAATTGCTCATCTTTACTTTGGTGACTACTGCGACCCAACGGAAACACACTCTTCTTCAGTTGGTGACTACTGAGACCAAAGGGGGAAAAGGGACTTCTTTCGGCAACTTTTGAGACCGCGGACAAAAAGAAGAGACGTTTGAATTCTCCAACTTAAAGGGACTATATGCGTGAATGAATTTGAGTGGGGAATTATTCGAGAGCTTTTGATTTACTTCTTTTTGAGAAAAAAAGAAAATGGATCTTATCTTCGCTTTTTATTTCTCTTGAGAAGGTATTTTCAGTGTATACTACTCAATTAACTAGATGCGCGGCTAGTAGTATGCAAAATGAAAACAAAATAAGTGTAAATGTCGGATTTTCTTAGGAAAGCATACTACCCCATTAACTAGGCTCGCGGCTAGTAGTATGCAATTAAGATCAAAGAAAACACAAACCTCTTTGTAGGTTTTTTTGTCAGAAGCTTTTCAGTAATTTTCTGTCTGTTGTTTTCGGTTTTGCAAAATGGTTATATAGTTTTTCAGCTTGTTTTGTAATGAACTGTGGAGGTATATAAAATAGCTCTTTTTTGAAAATTGATTGATATTTTCTTTAATAAGAAAAAAAAACGTTAGAAAAAACTTTTTTTGATTTTTATATAACAGAGAAACAATTTTGCCACTGTTCTGTTGCTTCTTTGCAGTTTTGCAAGGGGATGAATTAAATTTTCAGATTGTTTTCGAACAGACAGAAGGAGCTATTTTGAACGCTTTCTTGTTATCTACTGAAAATTTCCAATAAACATTAGAAAAATGTTTTTTGAGTTTTTAAAGTAAAAGAAGCAAATTTGCAAATTTCAAGTTACCTCTTTATAAGTTTGTATATTCAATCAACTGATTTTGAAGCTTGTTTTCCAACAAAACCAGTGGGGCTTATCAATGGGTTTCAGTGGAACTATTAAATGTTTTATTCAAAACGTTAGGAAAACGTTTTTTGAATTTTTTTATTCAAAGAAGCAATTTTTGTCAAAATTGAGTTGCTTCCTTACAAAATTGCAAAATCGATAAACTGATTTTGAAGCTTATTTTTCAACAAACCCAGGAGGCTAATCAATGGGTTTTTTGGATTTATTAAAAGGTTTTCCCTAAAACGTTAGAAAAACGTTTTTTGATTTTTTGTAGTCAAGGAAGCAAATTTTGTCAAAATTGAGTTGCTTCTTTACAAAATTGCAAAATCGATAGATTGATTTTGAAGCTTCTTTTCCAACGAACCCAGGGGGCTAATCAATGGGTTTTTGGAGTTAATAAAAAGTTTTCATTAAGACGTTAGAAAAACGTTTTTTGATTTTTGACGCTCAAAAAAGCACTTTTGCGACTTTCTCATTTTTTGAGCAAAAGTTTTACATAAGGTGTTCAACCAAAATAAAGTTGATTTTGAGTTCAACTGAAGTGTTCTATTCAAATAAAAATTTTACTTTCATGTAGATTTTTTGCGACAAATTGAGAAAATTGTTTTTGAGTTTTTCCGATGCAATAAACGCTATATCGTTTTTTCGGGCAATTTGTGTTTTTTTTTTCGTTAATTGCTGACTTGTAGTTGCTCACGGCTATTTCTTTCATAAACCATCTACCAAAAGCTCGTTGGGGGACAATTTTTGTGTGTTTGAGATTTTTTGTCGCAAAAAAATCACGTTTTTTTTTGGATACGTCTAACCGGGGAAAGGACTTCTAAGGTGACATCTGGAACCTCGGGCGATCATCTCTTGGTGACGTCTGTAACCAAAAAAATGTCAGGCCCTCTTGTTCGGGTGACGTCTGAAAATCCTTGAAAAAAAACTCTTCGTCTTTGGTTGGCTCGTCTGCAATAAGAAACTCTTCCTCTGTCGTAGTCTTGGATATTAGTCTTGGGGTGTGCTCATGCCCGCTCTTTGTTTCAAAAAAAATTAAATTTAATTCAGAAGGTTTTATGTCCTTATTATCAAGGCAGATGGTCACCAAAATTATGTTTTAAAACATATCTCTAGTCTAATCATTTGTTAATTTGTTAAAAGAGCACGTCTAAGTTTCACGTTGTTGGACAAAAGAGTCGTTTTTGTTGCAATTTTGGCGGTTTTTGAATCATCTTGAAAGTTGCAATAACATTGGCAACAACTATTTATATATGTTTTTTTAATCTTCCATCTTTTCGCGAACCCAATAGTAGTCTTTTTTATTGGAAAAAGCATCTTCAATAGTAAACCAAACTCAAATTGTCGTTTCTTCAGCTATTCACGCTGTTACGCGAGATCCCATTATCCCTTAGCATCGAAAAACCAAAACGGTCTTTTAAATATTTAGATGTCATAATTAGTCCAAAAATTGGTAGACTCTTTCGCCATTTACCAAAATCTCGGATTTCGTTTTACAATTAAAAACTTATTTTAGTTAGATTTGTGTAACTGATAGCAGTTTTGCTTATTTTTTGCAGAAATGACCAAAAATAACCATTAATTAATCCAAATTCTCGCGGACGAGTTTTCGAAGTTAATCTAATTCGGGGTAATGTTGTCGGCTGAACGTCGTTTTGATCTCCGGTTCCGAAGCTCTAAATTTTATTGGTATAGTGTTATAAAGAAGGATTCGCGATAAAAATTGTTACTAAGTCTTTTACTCTCATCTTAACTGCACTAAATTAATAAGTAGCTGTACGATGATAGCTGATATTCATTAAAAGAAGTCTTTCTGATTAATTTTATGGAAACTTTTTCTTAATTTCAGAAGTGATCAGATGAGAAAACTCAAGAAGCACTCATTTTTCAAGAAAAATTGTTCATTATTTTTTAGGCTCAAATTGAATTGTCTTGTTTGTTTCTTCAGTGATTTTTCAATGTGAAAGTTGGAATGGAGTTTATGACTAGTTTAAAGCTGTTCTGGTATCCAATATTGGCTTCATTTTGGGCTAAACATGCTTTAATATATGACTAATGTCACGATTTATAAATGTATATACGAGTTGACTTGCCGCCCTCGAGTTGGGCCCTCTTTTAATTGACATTAAATTAGATAGAACCATAAAACCTTAAACTAGGTTAGATTCTATGGTTCTATCTAATTTAATGTCAATTAAAAGAGGACTCAACTCGAGGGCGGCAAGTCAACTCGTATATACATTTATAAATTGTGACATTAGTTATATATTAAAGCATCAAAAGAGAAAAAGAGAGAAAGACGAACAGCAGAAACGTACTTTCTTATCTAACGGGAAAGTAAACGGGTTTTCCCAAGTTTTCCTTATGATCAGTGAAAAAAAAGCAAAAAACAGAAAATATTTCTGAAAGTTTACTTAAAACACTCACGGCACATTTTAAAAGGCCGAAAGTCTGGAGTGCTAGAAGTTAAAATGCCAGAAGTTCCTACTTCGCCAGAAGTTGACTTCCGTTGACTTTCGTCATTTTAAAACGTGCCCGATTCGTGTTTTAAGCATGGTTACGTGACTCCATCTTAAAAAGTCATCTTAAAAAATTTTGACTGAATATCTTGAACTGCTTCGCGGTTCTCGATAAATGCCAGAAGTTCTCAGTGACGTCAAGCAGAGTCACGTAACCATTACTGAAATTGCTGTAGCCAATTTGGCACAAGGGTGTTTGGCATTGCTTTAATTGTCGTTTATGTGAATTTAATTAGTTTCAACGAAAAAAATCTCTAACTCTGGTATACCAGAATGTAATTGATTTTAACCAAATCTTTTTTAACCTCTTAATTTTTGTTTAATTGAACGTCAAATGCAATTCGTTTTTCTCTTCCAAAACATTGGTCAAACAAAACTTATTCTCCCAACCATTAATTGAAGCAAAAGGCACGAATGTACAAAATGCTCCTGAGCGTAAATTTTCAGGTGCAATTAAACGCCATTAATAAAGTCATAAGTTACAATAAGATCCACTCTTTTTAAGATTAATTCTGATTTTCCCCCATATTAAAGCGTAGGTTTCTTTCTGAAAAGAGCTGACATTTTTAGCTAATTTTAAAAATCGGTTTTCAAGTGCTCAAAAGGCCGTTTACCATATATGAGTTTGTTTTTCGGGATTTTTCTTCACTTCAATTTGCGCAAAACAAATTACCACTGATTAAGGGCGTCATCGTTAAAAGAGGGTTTGAATTATTTCAAAATAATGACGCCAACAATTTAAACAATAGCCAGTTTTCATTCCTCATCAAAACAAAGCCTTTAAGATATTATTTATTTGAGGCCTCAGATCTTTAATGCCCGAAGAAACAAAACAAATTGGGATATAATTTTTCAGAGAGCTCAGATTCTTTTCAACTCTATTCATCTGTTTAAATTTATCTCCCCTTGATTTTCCGCTATAATCACCCCGCACTAAAATTCTGAGAGCTAATTTCTACAAAAACGGCTCTGTGAGAAGTTGCGCTTTTCCGTCAATACGTTTCTTTGAATAGAATCTCTGCCAGAATGATGAAATATGTTCTGATGTTCCTTGCCTGCCAGTACCTGGCATTTTCAGCGCGAATTCTGGACCTGCTCCTGAAAGACAGCCAGTATCAGGTCCCTGGATCTAGTTGGTCCGACCAGGGTGAGCTAGCCACAATCAGGAGTCTCAATAAACGAACTGTGCTGCCCAAGGAATTCCTGTACCCCCTCAAGCGAGAAATAGAAACGACAGATTTGTCCAAGCGGGGCGCAAATGACGACTGGATTCTGGTGTTTTCTCAATCACCTCAGATGTCTGGTGCTGTTGACGAGTTTGCCAAGAGGTCCGAGGGAGGATCCGAGAGCAACGTCAATCATCAAGATTCCCGGAGGTCTTACTACAACCCTCAGAAATATCTGGTAGATTACTCTTATACTTATATTTTCAACTCGATTAATTAGATATTTTCCTAGTTATGTAGAAAAGAAGCTTGCAGGGAAATTTAAAACAGAATTTATCATATCAAAAGCTGTAGTGAAAAAAGGGCTGGACACTCAAGAATTCTTTATTGTTCAAACTGAACAGCAAAAACAGATCTCAAACCACTGTCATAAAGATTGTATTGTAAAATCACTTGTTTTCAAAATGTCATTTAATAAATCAGTTCAACTCAACTCTTTGATAGTACTTGTACTTAAAAAACTCGACATAAATTGTTCACATGCTTTGGTTATGTCTAATCAAAGCTACTTTTTCCCCCGAATATGTTTGTTAAATCCGCTAAAGAGTCACTGTTGCTGCTACCAATAGACAAATGTCGCATTTTTTGATAAGCCTGTATAAGAGGCATGTATTAACACTCATTTATGTTTCATACACAAACCGAAATGGAAAACTTAACAACTCTTTCTGGAGTTTGAGATAAAGTACTGCAATATTTGCAGTGTCCATCGGGACCGACACTGACAGCTTCAAAGTGTACCATAAAACTTAACATGATGGATACAGAACGGGCCAGTAAAAACTGTGATTGGAAACCTTATCTCAGTCTAACTTTAAAAATTTTGGTATAATGCGTAGATAGAAAGTATCGGAAATGTTTTTAAAAAAGAATTTAAAATTATGGAAAAATTTTTTTTGTCAATAATGACCATAAGTTTAAATTAAGTATTTATGTAGCTACCAACTCTATTTTCACTTTGCCGGCTTCCTTGAACTTTATAGAGGAAATATCATATCGCCCGATATGCCATTGTCAACAAAAGATAATCAAAGAAAACTGAAATGAAGAACTAATTATTCGCTCTTTTCATTTTGCTTCTTCGAGACAAGTCGCGCAATTTAATCATATTAGATCGTGTCTTCGTCTACTCAGATCGAGTATCTAGTAAAATCGAAATAACTCTGAATCTGGTTTCGCACAGCGAATCCACTTTTGTATTTTAAAAAGCATTCATTCGCACCACCAATACGGTTTTATATTTCGACCTCACCACAGCCCTCATACTGGAAAACATCACCCGCATCAGGGAATACTTGAGTTATTCGGGGTCACACGTTACTCGACCACTGAGCAGGATACTAGAATGAAAATGATTGCAGAAGTTAGCCGACTGAATGCTAAGATATTTGAAGAAAAACAGGGGAAGAGTTAGATGACTTTCTTAACGCTTTTTTGTTTCTATTCCATAAAGCTATAACTTGACGAGAAGACATATCATTGATTTAAAGCTGTTGTTTTTGCACTCATTTAAATTTTTAAAAGCTCCACGTCGTTATGAACAAACAATTGGAAAACTGCTTTTAATAATTAACCCTCTGTTAATTAATATCTGTAAAAACAAGTTGCAGTTTATCAAAAAGGATTAATTCGAAACACTCTTAGATGGCTACAGAATACCTATTTATGAAAAAATAGATTGCGTTGCAAGTAGTGATCCTTTAAGAAGAATATAGTGAAGTATGTCGTGATGATATCAGCCACGCAGGAACGATCGACACAAATTTTCATAAAAGTTCAGTTTTCCTGTTATATTTTACCAATACACTAACGCCAAAATCGCTTGGCGCAAAGAGTTGTTTTTTCATATATTTTATAAGTGAGAAAAAATTGGTCCACTGACCGTTGGGTTTCAAAATATTTGAAGAAACTGTTCACTTGAATACCAACTGAAATTATAATTCACAATTCACCATAAGAAGCGCGAAATTTGGATAGTATTCGGGTGAACAATGTAGGAAGGTTTGCCTAATCTTTGCGCCCTTTAGTGAAAAAATTTTTGCCTTTCCTTTTCTTTGTTTTCCTTTTGAAGTTAAATTTGCCTTTCCTCTTCTGAAATAGTTTTTATATTTTTTTCATGCGCAAAAAATGCATTTCACTTGAAAATGTTTAACAAAATAAAATTGAAGAGATTTATCGAACAAAGTCTTTTTGAAAATTCATTTTTATCCGAATCAATAGATTGAAAATTTTTGGTTGCCTTAGTTCTTCAAAACCCGCACTATCTTTTTTATGAAACAATTATGACACGCAATAAAACTACCAGATTTCTAAGAATCTTTTTTGAAGATACTATGATTTTCTAATTTCATATCATCATGTTTCTTAAACTCAACTTGTTTTACTGATTATTAGCCGCTTTTGTTCAAATCTAATGTAGCAGTAGAAATACTGGATGTATACCTTCATCCAATCAGAGACTGAGAAGACGCTATTCTCTTTTATAAGAGAGAACTCCACTAATTGTATTCAGTCTATTAGAGTAGTTGCACGTTGGGCGTATCTCTGACTCCGGTGTTATTCTTTATAACCACCGTTACAACTGAAATATATCTTCAGTGTTTTACTGAGTCGGTTAGTCTGAGAGATATAGGTAAGCCTACTTCGCGCGCAGAAATAAGTAGCCTTAGCTCTTTATAACTTAAGGCTGTAAAAGGAGCCCTCAACGGGTCTGCCATAACTGGTGCGACCAGTGAGTTAACAAACCGTAACAAACCGTTTAGTTGTCACTAACCGTAACAAGAACTCACACAAAACACACTAATATTTTTTGAGAAAAATCTTAAATCTAGCCTATATAATTTTATACTCCTTTTACAATTAAAACTCAGAAAACGGGAAACATTGCCCCACCAAAACCACAATACTTAATACAAAAGCACAAAAACTAACAAAATGAACCATCACACTGGTCAAACTTCCTCTAATCTCAATGCCCACTCTGATGAACTACAATTAGCTGTTCTTACACAACAAAACAAGCGTCTCACACGTGAAATTTTACCCTTCGAGCTTAAACACTATTATCACCAAGATGAATTAAATCTACTTTTAAACATAGCAAAACAGCTCAGATATCACTCTTTTGCCCCACCAAAGCGAGACACAGCCTCTTCTGTCTTTACCAGAGAAAGCATCACAAATTTCGCGAATTGCTTTTTTTCGTACCTAATTGAAGTTTATGGAGCTCAACTCTCAAAGGGCTCGATTCTTTTTCTTTGTGATCCTCACACAAACACAAATATTTTTCTCATTTATGACACTTTATTTAACCCACTATCAGATACAATATTTGAATTCCTTAATGGAGTATGGTCAGAAATACAACATTCGGATAGAGCAGGTGTATTTAGAAAATCCTCTTTGGAGTTTCTTAAACGTCTAGCCGCTAAACTTAACACTGCTGCTTTACAATCTCGAAAAAAAAACGTACATAAAATCGCTCGACAAGAAATCGAAGGCTTCACTTATCTTCTTAGAACGCGGCTTCTCTTACACTTCTCTCTTGGTATATACACAAATTTTGGAAAAGTCTGGTAAAATATATTTTTCCAGCTACACAACTAGTAGCTGAAACGTATACACAGTTAATACCTGAACTAAAGGAAACGTTACATTATATTTACGATCCGAACTGGTTTCCATAAAATTTCATAACTATTACAGAGGTACCATCGGAAACAATAAAAAAGTTGTCTATCAATCATAATAATATCGAAATAAAAAAATATAACGCAAAAACCAAACATTCACATGTAGAGACACTCCAGAAAACACAAATATGTCTCCTGAAGCGACATCGGTAGAAAATCTAGATACTATAGTCCACTCACAACCTACAGACACTTATACTAATGTTTTTAACTCAACATTACTCGATGATGGAACACTCTTTTCATCACACACAGTTAATACCTTAATTGATCTAGAAGATCAAGGTCAAAATACCACTCGAAATAATAATACTACTACTGCCACTGAAACTAATAATAACACAAATTTTTACCAAAATCAACAACACAGACATCCTGTGAACTCGACTGAATTGACAAAAAATTTAGATCCATTAAACAGAAATTTACCTACATTACCAAGTGTAAACACACCTTTGCCAAGCTTACAAAGACAGAACTCTGTATATTTTATTAGTGAGCCTGTTATATTAAAAAATTCAAGACAACCAACACTGACAAATAACCAAAAGATTCAATTTACTCCACAACAATTAGTAAATCTTGTTAGACAACCTAATTCACAAAATACTCAACAAGCAAACGCTCCAACCCCTTATTATCTACAGGCAGCTTCTACACAAACACCTTCACCTGTAGTTTGCAAGACGATATCCTTACCTAGGAGGCTCAGTGCCCATGCAAAAGTCTTTGATACGAATGGCCATGATACAAACGGCCCTCATCGGCCCGGCACAACAATGGTACTCATATCTACCACTAGAAATAAAAAAAACTGGCAAGCGTTTTGCCGTGAATTTCAAAAGACATTTGCTAATCAGCAGTCGCAAACACAAGCGAAACATTTTATAGAAAGCATAACACGTGCTTCGGTTGAACAAATAAAAACACCAGCGTTCAGAATTGAAAAAATGACCCGAAAAGCATATGTTAATAACGCTCCAGATATGCGTAATGCACAAATGAATGACGCACTCGTCAAAGCACTCGACCCACAATTAGCAAGAATAGCTCTAAAAAAGACTGCAAATCAAAAATTCAATGCATTGGTATCACGTCTTCCTTTTGAACGATTAGTAGAAAAAATACATCAAGAAAATATCACAAGAACACACACAGATTGACACAAACTAAACACATTTCTACTCTTTCTTCGTCAATTAATAATCTTTCTCTAGATATTGATCATCCCACTATAGATGATGTACACATGTTGAATCAGGATATTGCACAAGGGATCAACGTAAAGCGTCACAAGTACTCAGATGATCCAAATTTTAAAGGAAAACCACTCTTACTGAATTTTTCGAAAAAAAGTTTACGCTCGGGACACAGCATTTCTACATGCCCCAATACAAGATACACAAAACCACTGGAAAAACCTAATTTTCAGAAACAAACCTTTAATCACGCGATGAAAGGTAACAAAAAACTTCCAATCAAACAGATAACACCAGTTAATATGACCGGAAAACCACCAACATTTCCTTATCGCCCTCGAACCAACAGTAGAGACAACCGTGACCCTTCAAGACACAGAAGTCCAAACAATTTATCACATCCAAACATGAAACCTTATTACGGTAATAATAATTTAAAACCACCAAGAAGAAACGGTTCACCACAACCAAGAACCCCTAATTATAACAAGCCTGGTTACAACACTAATAACACATATTCAAATAATTCTACAACAAATTCAACTCATTATAAAAGTGATGAAAATCGTACACGACAACCATTCTCTCATAGTCGACTCCGTAATGTAAGAAATTACATTAACTCACTTTTAAACCAAGAACTAACAGACAACACAATGTCTAACACAGAAAATACAGAAACACAAAACGTCTCAGAGGAACAACTTCTAGAACAACAATTCAAGGATTTACTCTTAGAGTTAAATCAAGATACCCAAGACGAATATTTTAACTGTCAAGAAGAATGTATCACTCATAGAAGAATACATTCTTTCCACATCATGCAAAATTGTTATATGGGTATTACCATTAACAATATATACACAACAAACACCAGATCATACAAAAACAGATTCTCCGCCACACCTTGAAATTGACTTCCTATTAGACATGGGAATTAACCTGAATGAACTCAATAAGGATAGTTGGAAAAAAATTAAAGAATATCGCAAGTTACGATTAAAACATCAACATTTGTTCTCTCAGCAGCAAATTATTCTAAACTACAATCAAATGGCATAGTAAAACTCAGTCTCTATCCGGATGTGACAGAAAATCGAACACTACAGAGCACAACGTTTACACTCACCTTTCACTTATCAAATACAAAATTTAACATCCTAGGAACACCCTTCTTAGAGAAATACTTTGAATCGATAAAACGTTCATCTCAAAAACTAGAGGTTAAACATAATCAGGAATTAAAATCATTGAAATTTTATGATTCTCCAATTAAATCACCCCCATACTATTCAGGGTTATTCCTTGTTATTGGTGACCACTCACTATTTTTTCAACCCTTTGAACACAGAATTTTAACTTAATCTTTAACTGCATACGAATGTAAAACCAAATATGCGAACGGAACTATTCCCTATGCATCTGATTTCTCATTAAAACCAATTCATAAAAATATGTTTTTCTCCATAGTGGATATTAACAATCTTGGATACCCGTACCAATCATTTATTCAAATACTCACACAAATACCTTTGAATCAACCACTAACACTTGTAAAAGTCCTAATTGGGTAAGCACAACAAGATATCCCACTCGCTGATTTACAAACCACAAAATATTGCATCAATGAACTCACGGAATTCATGGATGCTTACACTTCAAATTATCTTACATACGGTACATCAGAAACGCTCAAAAAACTTTATTGCCTAAACCTCACTAAACAACAAGATCGCGAATATAAAACACAACAAAACAGGTTCCTTATATCATTTGATGTCTCAAAATTCACAGAAACAGACAGAAATTTTCTCATCATGATCAATTTTGAACACACAAAGTTAACACAAACACAATTTGAACACTTAGCACAGCTTCTTACACAATTTGAGCTGTTATGCTACATCTAAATTCGATGTAGGGAAAATCAAAGTAAAATTAAACCTATCCTTAAAAGCAACAGCTGTATTAAAAAAAACAACGCGCAACTCGCATCCCTTTTCAGTTACAAGACCCAGTACAACACTTACTCGACATACTAACACATTTTGATATCATAGCACCTGTTAACACAGGTTCCTTCACCACGGGAAACACTTTCATTAATCCAGTCATTATCCTTCGAAAAGGAGAATCATTAAAGATTGTTTTAGATATTCCCCAATTGAACATAATGGTTGACGAAACAAAATGTAGTTGGCCCATAGAGCCAATCCAAATAATACTCACACATATTATGATACCGATTTTCTCTAAAGCAGATTTGAATAGCGCATATAACCAGATGCCGGCTAGATAAACCATCACAACGACTCACAAATTGACTCCAGAGTTACAACAAACATTTGACAAAGTATAAAAAGGAACTTACAGACGGAACATTTCGCCTTGCAATCCCTAATTCTGAAAAACCTTTTTTTATGTGATGCCTCTAACTATGGTATCGGAAATGCACTTCTCCAAAACAAATCAATTAGGGAAAATGGGCGTAGTCTGTGCAAACTCCCGTCTATTTAACACCACAGTACTTAGACGTTCAGTCACTCGTCGCTAATGCTCAGCAATAGTCTGTGCACTCTCGGAATACGAATTACTCGTTCAAAGGTCACAACACTCTATTATTTTGTACACCGACCACAAACCAATTCTCCTTTTGTTTACACAAAATAAAAAAAACAAACCACAGAGTATATGAATTTCAGTTATCTCTAATGAAATTTCCAAACCTTCATATAGTTTGGACAGAAGGGAAAAAGTTTATTGAGTCGTTCACTAACAACAACAACACAAGACGAACACCGTCTTAGAACAGTTGAAATCCCTTATTCTAATAAATGTCTTCATAACACATAACTAACACATAACCAACACCTATACAATGTCACTATGCTATGTCAAAGAATACATTAACACAATAACTACAGATACTGCTGTAGAATCACATCTTCTGATCTATTTACAAATTGAACATAACTTTTTCAAGTACAAATAGAGAGTGATCTCTACATTCCTGTATCGTACCACGAATTTAAAACTAAAGCACAACCGCTAGAACAATATCAACAAAACAAAATCAAACAATTTAAACAGAATCAATTACCAATAGAAACCTATCCAAAAGTACAACACACTGACGTTACTCTAAATACAAATACAACAGAATCATTCATAAAACCTCCTTGGAATGCAAACTATGTTAATAAATACCATTAGATTCTCACTCCAAGCGCTAGATGATTTTGTACCCAAGTACCCGGAAATTTATAACTGTTTCTACAGCGAACAAACGGAAATAAATTATAACCTCTTATACGAAACGCAACAACAAGATCCGGTTATCAGACAACTCCTTCTTTGGAAGAAACATAAAAACTACCCCCCCCCCCGCCCTTCACAAACGATACTAGCAAACAAAGATTTGTTACACTACTCTAGACGCTTCCAGGATCAGAGTATAAACGACACTAATAATCTATGATTTTATAAACAAGAAGCTAAACCACCAAAAATCTGTTTACCACTCTCACTATTATTAACCATATTTTATATTGCACATTCTCACGATCTTTCAGGCCATCCCGGTCGTGAAAAAACATACACTGCAATAACAGATAATTATTATTTTCCGAACGTTAAAACATGGACAAAAAACTTACACAAGATAGCTTGAATTGCCAAACAAGCAAATCCTCGCCAAACTTCCTCATTGCCCCACAACAGCCATTTTTAGAAGTATCACCATACTTCAACTACCGTATTACAATGGACACAAAAAGCCCAATCTCTCCGTCTTCGGATGGAAATTTTTGTATCTATGTTATTGTAGAAGCTTTCACACATTATGTTGTTCTCCAACCATCACCCAAAAATGACGCAGCAAATGCTTTCACTGTTTTATTTGACCACTGAATTGTCAAACTTGGCATACCTGACATTTTAGTAGCCGATAATGGAAATGAGTACATTAACGGAGAATTTGCACACTTTTGGGTATGCACAACAAGATATCTCACTCGCTGATTTACAAACCACAAATTATCGCATCAATGAACTCACGGAATTCATGGATGCTTACACTTCAAATTATCTTAAATACGGTACATCAGAAACGCTCAAAAAACTTTATTGCCTAAACCTCACTAAACAACAAGATCGCGAATATAAAACACAACAAAACAGGTTCCTTATATCATTTGATGTCTCAAAATTCACAGAAACAGACAGAAACTTTCTCATCATGATCAATTTTGAACACACAAAGTTAACACAAACACAATTTGAACACTTAGCACAGCTTCTTACACAATTTGAGCTGTTATGCTACATCTAAATTCAATGTAGGGAAAATCAAAGTAAAATTAAACCTATCCTTAAAAGCAACAGCTGTATTAAAAAAAACAACGCGCAACTCGCATCCCTTTTCAGTTACAAGACCCAGTACAACACTTACTCGACATACTGACACATTTTGATATCATAGCACCTGTTAACACAGGTTCCTTCACCACGGGAAACACTTTCATTAATCCAGTCATTATCCTTCGAAAAGGAGAATCATTAAAGATTGTTTTAGATATTCCCCAATTGAACATAATGGTTGACGAAACAAAATGTAGTTGGCCCATAGAGCTAATCCAAATAATACTCACACATATTCTGTTACCGATGTTCTCTAAAGCAGATTTGAATAGCGCATATAACCAGATGCCGGCTAGATAAACCATCACAACGACTCACAAATTTTGTAAAAGCAGGACAGCAATAGTGCTTTAAAAGTTTACTTTCAGGCATTTCTATCGGCCCAGAAGCCTCTTAATCTTTTTATGAGTAGTCTTTTTAAACCACTGATTCGCAAAGATAAAATTATCACATACTGTGATGATGTTTTTATACAAGATAATAAAACAGACACAATTTCCAAACACTTGAACAATATCATAAATTTCTCAGAAAAGAAAACCTTAAAGCCGCTCCTGATAACTTTTTCTTTTTCCTCGATTTAGTTAAATTTTTGGGACAACAAATTCAAAATAATCACATATACCCACTAAAATCCAAAATCGATGGATTTTTAAAACTACAGCCACAGAAAAATAAAAAAAGAAACACAGAATTACTTTGGATTTCTCACTTTTATCTCAAAATATATTTATAATTTTTAAGTTATTTTGAGACTTTTCTAACTCCAACTCCGAGACACAACAGATTTTAAATTGACTCCAGAGTTACAACAAACATTTGACAAAGTAAAAAAAGGAACTTACAGACGGAACATTTCGCCTTGCAATCCCTAAATCTGGAAAACCCTTTTTTTTATGTGATGCCTCTAACTATGGTAACGGAGCTGCACTTCTCCAAAACAAATCAATTTGGGAAAATGGGCTTAGTCTGTGCAAACTCCCGTCTATTTTACACCACTGTACTTAGACTTTCAGTCATTCGTCGCTAATGCTCAGCAATAGTCTGTGCACTCTCGGAATATGAATTTCTCGTTCAAAGGTCACAACAGCCTATTATTTTATACACCGACCACAAACCAATTCTCCTTTTGTTCACACAAAATAACAAAACAAATCACAGAGTATATAAATTTCAGTTACCTCTAATGAAATTTCCAAAATTTCATATAGTTTGGACAGAAGGGAAAAAGTTTCACTTCCGGATTTATTGAGTCGTTCACTAACGACAACAACAAGGGACGAACACCTTCCTAGAACAGTTGAAATTCCTTATTCTAATAAATGTCTTCATAACACATAACTAACACATAACCAACACCTGCTGTAGAAACACATCTTCCGATCTATCTACAAAATAAAGATAACTTTTTCAAGTACAAGTAGAGAATGATCTCTACATTCCTGTATCGTACCACGAATTTAAAACCAAAGCACAACCGCTAGAACAATATCAACAAAACAAAATCAAACAATTTAAACAGAATCAATTACCATTAGAAACCTATCCAAAAGTACAACACACTGACGTTACTCTAAATAAAAATACAACAGAACCATTCATAAAACCTCCTTGGAATGCAGACTATGTTAATAAATACCATTAGATTCTCACTCCCAGCACTAGATGATTTTGTACCCAAGTACCCGGAAAAATATAACTGTTTCTACAGCGAACAAACGGAAATAAATTATAACCTCTTATACGAAACGCAACAACAAGATCCGGTTATCAGACAACTCCTTCTTTGGAAGAAACATAAAAACTATCCCCCCGCCCTTCAGAAACGATACTAGCAAACAAAGATTTGTTACACTACTCTAGACGCTTCCAGGATCAGAGTATAAACGACACTAATATTCTATTATTTTATAAACAAGAAACTAAACCACCAAAAATCTGTTTACCGCTCTCACTATTATTAACCATAAAATATTTTGCACATTCTTACGATCTTTCAGGCCATCCCGGTCGTGAAAAAAACATAAGCTGCAATAACAGATAATTTTTATTTTCCGAACGTTAAAACATGGACAAAAAACTTACACAAGATTGCTTGAATTGCCAAAGAAGAAAATCCATGCCAAACTTCCTCATTTCCACACAACAGCCATTTTTAGAAGTATCACCATACTTCAACCACGGTATTACAATGGACACAAAAGGCCCAATCTCTCCGCCTTCGGATGGAAATTCTTATATCTATGTTATTGTAGAAGCTTTCACACATTATGTTGTTCTCTACCCTTCACCCAAAAATGACGCAGCAAATGCTTTCACTGTTTTATTTGACCACTGGATTGTCAGACTTGGCAGACCTGACATTTTAGTAACCGATAATGGAAATGAATTCATTAACGGAGAATTTGCACACTTTTGCCGCACATATAATGTACTATTTAAGCCACGAACACCTTACGCACCATGGTCTAATGGACTTGTAGAGAACAGTAATCGCCAATGCAACACATATATTTACACAGTTTTAGATTCACAATACGACACATGGTCACAAAAAGTAAAAACAATTCCTTTTGCTTTCAATTCACAAATCAGACCCATTGTGAATCATTCACAATATGAACTGTATTCGGCAAAAGGACAAAAAACCAATCATGTCCAACCTATCTTCCACCACAGATACATTTGGAACTTGTATACCTTCGTCTAATTACCTTGTAATTTTTTCCCCAAACATACACACCCTGACCATCTCGGTCATCAGCCACAAATTAAAAAACTACAGAAAGGATATTTTGCACACTGGTTTCTAAATCGTAAAAAGACACACACTGAAGTCTATAATGAAGTCCACAATTATTTAAAACAAAATAAACCTTTACGCAAGTTCATATATCGCCGTTTCGGAATGGCACAATCACTTAAAATTAACACTTATGTTTTAATCGTAAATAAAGCTACACAAAATGGAACATCCAAAAAATTCAACCATAAAAAAATCGGACCTTATAAAATCATTGATACTTCCACATTAGTTACCTATAATTTAGAAGATTTCTCCGGTAAATAAATCACTCACTATGGAAGCAATTTATTACCATATTACCCCAAAAGAACTTTTCCCGCGAAAAAATGGAGAAATACTTCTCGGACTACTCTATGTTACGAATTCATCCAAAAAAGCCGACTATCGCTGAATCAAAATCTGTCTCGTTTAGTCTAGATGACCCAGACATACCAGCCACTAGTGAACACTCCCCCAGCAACTCGTAACTTGTCTGAAATACCAGATTGTAACTCGGAAGATTACTATACAACAGACGCTCGTCTTAGACGTCAGCCGATTCTTTATACCACAGTAAAAAATTTCGGGTTCAAGAACGACGCACCTCTGAAAATATATACAGACCACATCTTTAATACACAAAATCACTCCTCTCGCTTTAGTTAGCCAAACACAAATTAGCATAAATCACCAAATACCTAGTGAATACAACTCCAGTAAAATATAATTACCTCGTTCTCTTATACGAGAGGGATAATTTGGATAGTTCCTTCACCCCTCTCCCCTAATACAATTACTTTACTGGGAAAAAAATTCAAGCAATTTAATTTAAGAAAAAGCACACGGAATATCCTTTCACCTGCTACCCTAGCAGAACCACAAAAACCCCTCCATCAGGAAATGAAAGGAAGGGGATTACAGGCCACTCTCCACAAACATAATAAAGAAGAAAATAACTAAAAATTGAGTAAACAACCGACCCACGGCTCGGTCCGGGAAAAATTCCGCAATCTCATTTATTTAGCAAGATATGGTTCGGTAACTTTTTCCCCCGAGGAAAAAGTCGTAATTAGAACATACCGTATCGAATTGAACCGAATTGAACAGTTCACAATAGCTACCACACAACTCCACACTTTCAGTCTCACAGTACTGAAAGTTCAGCGTAACCTCTACCAAAACCCAGGTATACAGATTACTTCACAACACAGACTCGAAGTACTATTTAAGAGAACACCATACTCACACACTTTTCGATATATTCAGAATTTCAAACCTAAACAAATCCGTTTTCAGGATATTTTCTGTAATTAAGACCACATATTGTTTTCACACACTTGTTGTGGTTGGGTTTTTTTATATTAGAGATTTTAATAACGAACACATTGCTCTTTTCTATCTCCCAATGTTTCCACCTCAAGCAACACCTAAATTATTTGAACTTCTCTACACAGACATTGTATACACTATTAATCTTGACGCTATACCGGACTCATACGATATTAAATATATTAAAGAACTACTTAAGTTGGATGAGCAATATCAACAACTCGCCAAAACAAACAGCTCACAAAGTGATCCTGTATAACAGCACATTATCTTTGCATTTGCTATAAAAGATTATACAATCGCAGAATTGTTAACAGTTTTATCTTCTGATTTTTTAAATCTCACCTCTCAACACAATGTCCTTCCACCAGAATCACCCTTCACAGCAATGCGAGTTAGTACACCTACTTTAAATCTACTTATAACTGTTGTTCCGACTTTCATTAACTTTAAAATCTTCCATTCTGATAATTGCCCTGCTCATATTGTGATAATCACAATTGCGTCCTCTAATCAACAATCCAACACTAACCCAAGTGCCCCTCCTGTATCCGAACCACCCAGTTGCTCATACAGTGAAGCGACTAAACAATCCATCCCCAAAAGTCATCAATTAAACTCTTTATTAAAAAACCACAAGCACAAGAAACCGAAGAACACCCCTACTCAGTCATTACTACTGCCAAATCTACAGAGAGACCTTGTACTACTGGATAATCCCCCCACTTTACCCCACAATCAGTAATCCCATATCCACCTATCAAAACCTAGCGCAAATACACCAAACGCAAGCACAACAACCACACCAAATAAACACACAGACTTTATTGCCATACTCAGGCTTTATTGCTAAAAAAACACTTCAACCACCCCCTATTATACCTGCTCTACCACGAGCACGACAACCTGAATTAAATAATTATTCAAACACACCACAAGTCTCCACTCAACCTATAAACTTTGCAAACACAGATAAAACCACTAGTTCTGATTTGCCACAGCCAATTCACACTGTTTCAAATATAAACTAACACCACAAGGTATTAGTCTTCTCTCAGATACCTCTATCTCTGATCCACTTAACTCTTAATTTTCTTCACCTACTCCATCACAAATTGCGAGTAAACCTTTTAATCCGCCACAAGGACCAGTAACTAATAATGAACGCTTATTTTCACAAGCAAACTGGAATCACTCATTTAATATGGTCAATTCATCACCTTCAGTTCAAAGTTAACTACCACTTGGCTTTCAAGGTATAACACCTATAATTACCCTGACTTCAAACTCACCTATAGCAGACCCAGACCAACATTCTCACGATTGTTTTGGGAAACAACCCGAAACTACTCGAACTTATCCAACTCTACTACTAAAACTTGACCCAAAATTTGTTGTTCTCCCACCCGCCCTTTTTGGAGATCGTAACAACGGTGAACAACTGCATAACTGGGCCAAACAAAGGAGTACTAAATCATACAAGATCACCCCAGGTCAAAAACAACGAGCACACGACTTGTTTAAACAATCTAAACCTACATTTTCTGTAGAAATCATCGTTGACTAAGATAAACTAATTTTCATCCACAAGCTTCTGCTCCACCTATCTTTAGGGTAAAAACAAACCCATTACCTTTTATCGGCAAAGAAATTCACAATAATTTTGACAGACACACAAAAAACACAGCAGGATATTTTGTATTCTACAATCCTCATTCTGGAACTCCTTACACATGTCTATTACAAATTTAATTTTCTTATTGCTTAATTTATTTGTTTCACACCCACTTCCAATAAAACAACCCATTAATGTTCAAAAACACAAAATTTCCACACCTATATCGGGAGTACAGGACCTAGTAGTCACACACTATGGTTGCTCACCAAAATATATCACAAAAATGCAGTATTATAAGCTCAATAAAATTTGCTAATGAAAAATCAAACCGACTTTCAAAAACTGCCTGGCCAAGTAGAAATTTTTCTATAAATTTGAACACTTCCAGTACGCGCCTACGCCATACACGCTAAACTCAGTGACAAAGAAAGCTGTTGTCACAAAATCTGACTCAACAGATGCTTTAGGTTTGATCACGATAATTGGTATGTTAACAATATGGAAAGACCTTTCTTTCCCACAAAAATTGAAGCGCGACGAGAACTTGCACGCGTTGGTCTCATAAGTAAACACCACTATCACCCACAAATAATACAATTCGATGTACTTGATGATCCATGATGGCAAGCTAATATTGAAGCCAAACAAGGCCGTTTTCAAATCGATCGCTATAGACCCTTTGCTTTACAACACGGAAGCATGGTTTACAGGGGACCATTGATGGATCCCAAATGCTACAGATAATCCCTGGGCTAATTGTCTAGGTCCAAACCCTGAACACGAATATCATGTCATACACGCACTAGTATGGTCACTTCAACTAACTAACATCACGCATTGTTTTGGAGTAAAATCAGAAAACATTTACTACGGCAAAACCCGTAATAAATGCAATCTTGAACGAAGCTACTGTCCTCCAAATTACGCTATCAAAGCAACAGTTATTTGGGAACCCAACAATCACTGTCGTATTTTTGACGTTGGTAGATCATATGCACGCATGATAAAATTTCAAAATGGCTATTTTTTGAAACACTCCAAAATAAAGAAACCAATTCTGGTCACAAACATAATGCACACATGTACTCTAGCTGTTTTCAAAAACACCTTTATGATGACTCCTCACATTCTCGTTTTGAGGTCCTCACAAAACCTCTATATAAATGTAACCAAGATCGCCCATATTATGCTACACAATAACAAGATTTTTTTGTCCAATAATCAAGAAGGTTTCACTTTTGTTACAGTCAAAGCATCAGCCGAATTTAGAGATGAACACGTAACTTTTCATAATGGAGCACCCTTCATCACACCATATACTAAAGCAAATATTTGCTTCGGATATGTTATCCCACAAGAATCACCTGTTTATCGTAAATCTGAAAAGTACGGCCTTTTAAGAAACCAAAATTGGTTCGGTGCTGTTCACCCAAATGTACAGATGGATGCAAAACACGACTACATGGTTAGCCGAGTCTTACAGAAAATGGACTGCACAAGTCTATCTATCTATAAAAAATTTTGCGATCTAGATCGCAATCTTAATCAAAATGCATTTATTCTTTTAACACAAAAATTTTCAATTGTAGTATATTTCATCACAGGCCAGCGCCACACATTCGCTACACTTAAAAGTTAATTGCAATTTCACTTTTTCAATTTAAAGTTGTCTCATCGCCTCTTTATGTAATAGGGAACCAATATTTTGGACGAATTCCTATATTCTACCAAAACATAAAACAGTTTGTAGACCAAGTCACACGTAAGGCCTTCCCTTGGTCTGTTAAAGCACCATGTAAATCGGATAATTTTGATCAACAAATCGCACTCAATGCGGATGGCGATGAGCCATACCGTTTAACGGCTTATCCAATTAAAGCCCGAAACCCCATCAGAACTTTGACGCCTGACGAAGTTGGAAACCTCTGCACCCACGCGGACTTTACAGCACAACAACACGGCATATACAGTCAACACATTTGGACTAAGTTCATTGATAAATTGACATTTAAACAATTAGTGGACGAAGCCGCCGGGAATTTTGAAGAAGCAAAAGCTGTAAATTTTGCAGATCTTGCAAAACAAGCACAATTACAAGCACAATTCTGAAAATTACAAAGCGAATGTAATAACTATTTTAATATACTCTTTTTAATGGAAAAGAATTTACAATTCGCCGTATCAATTGGCATGATCTAATCAGCGGCAATTATTTGAAAGGATCCCTCATAGGAATATTTGGATACACTTGGTACGTATTAAAAGAATAAGTCATAATCTGGACTGTTTTTAATTTTCTACAGTGCCCCTTTGGCCTATTTCGTTGCGCAATTAATGCAAACAATCTCAAATCCCTTCTCGGACCCAATATCACATTGGCTAAGGTCATTACCTCCGAATTTTTCGGAGTATTTTCAAAGACAATTTTCCATGTATTACAATCCGATTCCACACAAAATAACCCAACATCACCTGAAAAGAGACGGAAACACTCCGATGACAGTTGCACTCAACACTCTCAGATTGAATTGAATCTATTCCACAAGAAAATTGAAAATTTCTATAAAAAAATCTCCTCTCCTGTAAACAATAACTCAATTAAAAATCACGCTTCTACTCTCCCCGCCTCTTTTTTTGAATTCCACGAATTACGAATAGCATCACACAAGAAACCTGAGTTTCAATCAATCCCTACACTTACACACCTTTCATCCAAATAGACGTAAATACTCAATTGGTATTTCATTTTCAAAAGACTCTTTCGAAGGTGATCCTGATTATCTGGAAATCCCAGAAGAGCTCATTTTAAACTTACCTAGCACTCGTATTTAACACTTTTTGTTTTAGCGACTCCACAGCAGTCACCACCGCAGCACAGGACGGAGGTTCATCAATCCCTCCAAATGTGGACACAGATCCTCAACCATCTTCTCGCGCTGCAAACACCAGCATATGACCTCATTATGCTGGAGGTCGATGACATCCTACCCTCGCCACTCACACATTTGGTACTGCCTCACCCAGTACCAGAACCAGTGAGCGAGATGCAAACACCAGCCCTCTTCACGATGTCTCAATCGTCCCCACATCCACAGTCTGTGGACACAATAAATTACGCACGGGTGAACCCAATGCCTTCACCCGCCACGTCATCCTCTTCCTCAGGTGAACTCCAGCTCTATATCGAGAGTAACACGAGCTCACCCTGGATTCCTGTTGGACCACCAAGCTCGTCACAAGAGCTGCTCCTACAAGAAGATCAACCGGTACCACAGCCAACTCCAATACGACAAATATGCACACATCAATATCACATCACAACAACCACCCCAGCCTCCTCTTGGGCTGACGAAGTTGCCATAGAGTATCTCCTCTTGGGCTGACGAAGTTGCCATAGAGGAACAATCAGGTCGCTCTACGCCTGAAACGGTTATTCCAAATTGGGCATACTCTGGCAGGATTCGTGGACCTCGACCACGGTCTCAACCACTGCTGTACGCACCACAAGTAATGCCCAAACCCTTTTCACAACAACCACGGGAACCTTCACCACGGTATGGCCCAACCATTCCACCTCTCCGACCCCAGACATCCTTTCCACAACCACCGTCCTTTGATCGACGGACATCGACGGATAATTATTCGTGCAAAGACCCTTCACCTAGGAGACGCCCTAGAATATCAGCTCACAAAACCTACCCCGTGCGCTCTTCAGCGATTCAGGGTTCACAGTCACCCGCCCGACACACTGCAAGCCCCCCAAGAGGCCCACAGCCAGCCCTCATCCTCTAGAGGAAGAGCAAACCCTTTCGCTCCCGCACAAGAATGACTCACAGACTGCCAAGATCCAATTTTCGTTTTCACCAATTCACAAATCCTCCCGGCAATGACACAATCCACGGTGTCCATGTTCCAGACCGAATAAACTACACATCGACACCACCAAAAGATACTTTGAAACACACAGCTAGTTCTTGTTCCCTTGGACAATTGGAAAATGAGTATGTCCATGAGGGTCAGGATAGAGATCTCCCACTAGAGGCTCTCCACTTTACGATCAACCCTCGCTTCACAGAACGTTTTTGGCACCAGTCCAAGAACTTCCTTGACCTTGCGGACCGCCAGAATGATTAATTGAACACGTTCTTCACTGGCGATGTCGCTCCCTGCCGTATTTATCAGAAATACGACACCTTCTATCTTCAGTTTGGTTTTTTGCATCCCACACAAATGTATGTCAATAACCAACCACACAAGGTCAATAAAGTGAAAATGTTGCACACGATCCACAATTATTTATTTGTCCAACATCAGTTCCACAGGACAAATCCCATCATCCACATGAATTCGCGTCTCCAGTACACCGATACTAAACTCACTTGGCCCTACTACATGAAATTTGTTAATTAATTTAGCCAACTTATTGTAAAGGTACTCTTCGGAATTTCAATCTGATAAAAAATTATTTTCTGTTATCGCCGCTCTATGCGAAGACCACTCGTCCGGATCGAATATCCTCAGTCTTTAGAGGGAGGAGCCACAAAATGCATGTACGGCCACAAATTCAACCTCCTCTACAGGGACTGGATGACGAACAAGTTGGACAATCGAGAGCCGTCAGCAGAGGAGACACAGATCCTCAACCATCTTCTCGCTCTGCATTCATACTGCAACGTCGACCTTTACCCCGTGCACTTGCAGCTTGCCTGGCACGCGATCAGGAAATCATAGAAGTCTTCAGGGATCCAGACAATCGGGCCTTTGATTTGAATTCGAAAATCGGACGTAGGCCACAGTCCTACAACATTGGCCTCACAGTCCCTTAAAACTTACAGACTCACTGTTCTGAAAACTCATGAGTTTTTGTTTTTCTCTTTACTATTTCTATTTTTACTTTTTATATCTTCACTGTCCACGTCATAATTTCATCCTTTCTTCTTTGCCACAATTGAAGATTAGGATCAGTTCTTTTCTCCTTCCTCCGGGTCTGGACTTACTAAGCAAGTACTAAATTTAACGAATAATTTTAATAGGGAAAGTAGCTCACACAGTAGCTAATGGATGGATTTCCACCAGAAGGTAAACTGGTAAATCCGACTGGTTCAAACCTTGTACCAGATGGAGATAAACAAAAATCTCCTTGTACAAACCAGACAGAGACTAGGGACTACAAGCGATCCTCCAATTGGAAACACATCCTCAATACTTGACAGTGAAGAACAGTTGGGTACTCTAAACAGGACTGAAGTTACTGGCCAGCAGACCCTGTAACTGGCACAGTCACTGTCTCCACAATCAGACAAAACCGTCACTGACGACACTAGTCACTACTTGGACTAGTCACTAGTCACTAGTAACTAACAAGGCCTTCAGACGACGACAAAAATCACACCCCACTTCAGAGGGAACACAACTCTTCACTCCACCATTCAACGAGGATGACACATTCATTGCATTTCTCCTACAGTTCACAAATTCGGATTTAAAACTCGTAACCCCGGATGGATGCAGCAGTAGAAATACTGGATGTATACCTTCATCCAATCAGAGACTGAGAAGACACTATTCTCTTTTATATAGACAGAACTCCACTAACTATATTCAGTCTATTAGAGTAGTTGCACGATGTGCGTATCTCTGACTCCGGTGTTATTCTTTATAACCACCGTTACAACTGAAATATATCTTCAGTGTTTTACTGAGTCGGTTAGTCTGAGAGATATAGGTAAGCCTACTTCGCGCGCAGAAATAAGTAGCCCTAGCTCTTTATACCTTAAGGCTGTTAAAAGGAGCCCTCAACGGGTATGCCTTACTAATGCCAATTTTTTGATAAATTCAGTCTCCTAACTTTGCGCTATCGTTCCATGTTATAAAGAAAAGCAGCATATTCCATAATAAAATAAACAAAAAAAGCAGTTCAGTCTTCGGCAGGTATTTGATGTTTTTGTTCAGCTGAATAAATCTGATTTATTGGCTGATGAAATTCTCCTGACCTCATTTAAAATTTGGCTGAATCTAAACACATGATTGAATTCTGGATGAATTTGTTTATCAGCATTCCAGCTTTTGCGCACCTGATATTGAGATTTAAGGTAGAAAATGAAAATAGGTGGAAGATAGTCTTGCAAACAGCTGAAGAAACTGAATAATTACAAGCTTATCCAGAACTCAACCATATGCTGAACTGTTGAAATCATTCACCTATTTTTACATTTGATTTGAATTAATTCATGAGAATGAGACACTTCCATGCAAAGAAAACTTTTTTTATCGAGAAACTGATATTAAATTTTAAAGTTTTGATTACAATTTGATGAGACTTTTGTAGTCAATTAGCAGCGTGAACATAGAAAAGTGCAGTCCATCTTAAGCCAAAAAATAGGCATGAAAATTGTAAAACAAAACCTCGTAGTAGACAATTTGAAGACAGCAGTCTAGATTAGATTACGATTAAACTTTACCCTGTGTTCGTTAAAATTGAAAATTAATCGAAAATTGTGTTAGCACACAGACTATTTAATTGTAATTATTAGTGGTTTCAAAAACGTTTCACCACTTTATTTGTTTTTATTAGGGATGAACAGTGGCTGCGTACGAAAAGATGCTGAGAATTGGAGGCAGTTCAAACACTTGACGAGGATAAACAAACCAATATCAAATATGTTCTGTTGCCATCTTAATAAAAACTCACTGATCGTAATGACGGAAAACTATAAATAACTTCCGCTTCACTTTACAATTTATTGTGATTTTCAAAAAGATATTTTTGGTTATCTTGAAGTGTAACTTTGTCAATATACTGAGATGTGGAAAAAATTTCAAAAAAATATCCAGTTCCCGATTATTTTTGGACCCTATGGCATACATTTAATACATTTGCAGGAATAGTAACGCATAAACATCAACAACGAGGCTCAGAAAAATGCGACCGCAATTATTGCTCCGGCTCCACCTTAGCAGGGGGACTATATGCTCAACTGGGTTTTTTTTTTCACTCAATTTTAGCAGATTGATATCTTAATCGGAAAAAGTAGAGAGTTGTGAGCGGTATCACTAGAAAGCCCGTCAGGCGAAGAATAATTAGTTATAAAGGTTTTTTATTTTCGTTTTTTTTTCAAGGCAAGTTATCAAGGTAAACAATAGTTTCATTGATTTAAATTATTCCAAACGGTTAAGTTATTTATTGTTCCGACCTTTCTTGAGGGAGGGGGAAGAGAGGAACTATATACTCAAATCGGTCTTTTTGTTCAGACAATTTTGACCGATCGATATGTTCATCGTAGAGTGGTATCATTAAAAAACCCGTCGATATGTTCATCGTAGAGAGTTGTGAGTGGTATCATTAAAAAAACCCGTCCAGCGTAAAACGTGAAATTTAAAAATTTTTTACAAATTTCGTTAACTAAAGCGAGCTATTGATGTTTAAAATTTTGTGAATATTAGACCGATTTGCGTTATTTTTACAAACATTTTCCGGATTTTTTGCTTGAATTTTCGTCAATTTTGCCAATATTTGTTAAACTTTTTAAAAATAGCGTTGTTGATTTTATTTTTAAAAGCAAAAAGTATTGTTGACTGACTATTTTTATTTATTTTTTTGGCAAAAATTTGGCTAAATGTTTCAAAATTCAGCCTCTTTCATCGAAAATTGCTTCGTCGAATTAAGCTTCTTTGGTCCGCTTTGATTGAATTTGCCGACGGTATACACACTTAAACAACTAACACCACCTTTTTAGACTCAAAATGGGCCTAGGCCTACTTCAACTTCCATTGAGAGTGCTCTGTAATCAAAACTTTGCCGTTTTTTGCTAACTTTACTCGTTGATTATCAAAAACGCAGCTTTTTTTAAAAACTTTTAACTAAAAAATTACCCATATCTAAAACACTTCAAAAATTAAGTGTTCCTAATGGACGAACTGCAAAAGCAGGGCTTGTTTTGGAACAATCTTCGACGGTTACGATCCAAAAAAAAATTGGATTGTAATCATTCAGTCTTAAAAAATCGATCTTTTTCTATATCAATTAAGGATCAGAAGAATTCAAATCAAAAATCACTGCTGATATGTACAACTGGCTTCCTGAGTTAGTTTTTTACTTGAAAGCTTATGGCCGTTTTGACTTTTAGAAATATTTGATTATTAAATATATCATGGCTATTTGAATTTTGCCTCTTTTTATCATAATTTGGTCAGCTTGTAACTTAGTGACAGCAAAGATAGAATGTTTCTTCTCTTTAGTGGATAAAGATTTGATGTTTATTGCTTTTCAACGCTGTAAGTTATGATTTTCTGGCTTTGAGACCACTAGATGTCACATTTTTTTATTTTTCGGCATTTGCCCATTTTTCACGTTTTCTCGTTTTGTCACATTATCACTTTTTAGACAGTGCACAATATTAGCATTCAAAATAAGGCACAATTTAGCATATCAAAATCTTTAAAGATATAGATTATCACTTTAACGGCTTCGAAAGTACTTTCTTCAAGAATTTAGTTAAAAATTTTAACTTCGTTTTTAACTGTCGTTTTTATTTTGTCCTTTAGTCGTATGAAATTTCCTGTATAAAGACACGTTCCATTTGCTTTTTTATGGCAGAAAAAAGGAGCCGATATTTTAATATTAGTGGATAGCTGATGGCTTCATGACTTTGAAAACAACTGTCTGCTAAATTTAAATAAAAAACAATTTTAAACTTCACACTTCCTCCTTTATTGTCTATTTAATACATAGTCTCGATAATTACAGGTCATATATGACCTTATTGATGCTAAGTGATTGATGACACCCAAATTCGATGTTTTAAATAATTTGTTACGACTTTACAGACTTCGATACGGGTTTTTCACAAAAAATTGTAAGTTCAATGTTAAATTTTTTGTAATAATGGGCGTTCTTTTTGTTGACATAAGAAATATTCTGGATAATTGCAGGTCTCCAGGGATTCTTTTGGACAAATAAACTAAACTACTTAATTATTTCATTTTGAAATTAATGGCTTTCATTACTTTGGAAATAACTTCTCGAAAAGTTTAAAGTTTTTACTTAATTTTGTCCTTTTTTCTATTTTTTTCTTCTTGTTACCTAGTCCCATTTGTGAGAGGTCACATACCACATTATCGGCTTTAAAAAAGACAGTTGGACATATTTTGAGAGGCAAAGTATGGCTTTAGGCTTCGACAGCGTTTCCTGGCAAGTTCTAGTTTTGTTTTTCTTCGTTGTCTCTATTGGCTGCTCTTTTTGTAACCGTTTAAAAAATGATTATGACAGGTCTTATTGCCCCCCTATAGAAGCAAAGATATTCATAAACCTGTAAGTTTCCACTTGATTTCTAATGGTTTTCATTACTTTGAAATTAATTGTTTTTAAAGATCTAAGCGAATTGTTTAACTTGACTGTTTTTCTTCTTTTTTGTCTAATTGTTACCCAGCCTTATTATGGACTGGTCCCACATCTTTTCTAGTGAAGTACAAGTTATTTTGTTTAGTTTCAGCTTTATTTGACGCTATTAGCGTTATTAGGTTTCTCATTATAAAATGGACATAAAGTTTTGGATGTAATTAATGTTTGTTGTTGTTGTTGTTTGGTTTTGTTGTTCGTTGCTTGATTCGTCATTTTTTTATTCCACTGACTTGTTTGCTTTGAAGGCTATCTTTTTGTTCATACGCCAATTTTTATAATGCTTGAATTTTTGGGGTTTTCTATCTGTTCATTTGGAAGACAATTATTCCAAAATTGTGCATGAGCTGGGTCGGAAGCTTATGTGCGATCGCACATTACTGAGCTTCCTTGTTTAAAGGCAGAAAGGAGTCGCCGAGATGTTTGAGTTAACTTTTCGGCTAGAACTTTGGCTAAACTTCTGAAAAAGTTCACCTTTTAAATAATTTTGTCCAAATTGGCCTGAATTACAGTCCTAGTAACATCTGCAACAATCTTTGTAAACTCACGGCTGTTTTAACTTTCGCTCCCTGCGAGATGTGTTCTGTAGTCAAAATTTTGTTGTTTTTCGCTAATTTATTTTTCATTTAACTTTGATATAAATTTTTCGCCAAATTACGTTTGTTTCGCCAAATTACGTTTTAAGTTAGTGAAACAATCAAGAGACGGGCAACGATAGCAAGGATAGTTTTTGTCTAACCGTGGTTTTTCACAATCAAAATGGGTTCTACTTATTTTGGGGGCGCTGAATTGCTTTTGAATCTTTTGATTTTCACTGTTCTTTCGAGTACAGACAGGTCAGGTTCTATAGCAAGATTCGATTAATGGCAGATCCCATACTTGCTATACTTGCCCATTTTCGGTGTCAAATTTCGTACTACATAAGTTTTTGTTTTCTCAAATCACAGCTAATTAAACTTGTCGAGCCGTTTAAATAAGCTGAAAAAATTTATCTTCAAATGACTCATTATTGGAAAGGGAAAACAGCGCAAAACTTCAAATGAAAACTTCCCTACAAATTTCCAGTACTTTCTGCGCTAAAAAAATTTACGTCAATGGGAATTATATGCATCGGGATTCGTATAAGATCCAGTTTCTCTCCAGGTCTTGTCCACTTTCAGTAAACCGAAAACCGTTACGCCATGATTGGCAGTAATCGAGAAAACGATTAACTCAAAATTTTTGAACCCACGATTTTGAATTGTTTGACATATAGGAGAGACAGTCACTTAATTTTTATCAACTGAAGTACAACCATTTTTGTGAGATTAGTAACGATAAGGTCCTTCCTGACGAACAAGTGCAAAAAAAGTCAAACTCTTCTAATATGAATTATTTCAAAATCATTTAAAGATTTTGAGAATAAAATTTCACAATTTTCTGGACACCGTTATTTTTTGAGCACTGTTCTATACATACGGGAACAAGTTCTCTATACAAAGGCTTATATTCAGCAAAGGTTTCCTTACAGTTTTTTGATGATTACATATTTGCGGGTAACCATTTTCAACTTGTTCAAGGACTTGAGTCAAGTTTTCATGTGCTGACACTCTTGACTTGATTGTTACACAACAAGCTCCAAGAAGAACAGGTGCCAGCATCACATGAAGAGGTCGTCGAGGAGAATGTAACGCACAGGAGTACAGCAACACTTGAAGAGATCGCAGGGGGCCAGCAACACTTGAAGAGGTCCTCGAAGAGACGGCAACGGACCGGGGCTAGCAACACTTGAAGAGGTCGCAGGGGGCCAGCAACACTTGACAAGTCGTCGAAGAGAGGATAACGCACAGGGGGCCAGCAACACTTGAAGAGGTCGCAGGGGGCCAGCAACACTTGAACAGGTCGTCGAAGAGATGATAACGCACAGGGGCCAGCAACACTTGAATAGATTGCAGGGGGCCAGCAACACTTGAGGAGGTCCTCGAAGAGAGGGCAACGCACAGGGGGCCAGCAACAGTTGAAGAGGTCGCACGGTGCCAGCAATACTTGACAGGTCGTCAAAGAGAGGATAACGCACAGGGGGGCAGCAATACTTGAAGAGATCGCAGGGGGTCAGTAACACTTGAGGAGGTCGTCGAGGAGAGGGGTTACCCAAGTTGCCTAGAAACCGTTACGTGAAAAAAACTTTAAAAATGGGGCTAATCAGCCAAAACGCGTGCGAATGCGGAAACGGGGCGAACGAACGTACCGTAAGCAGTTTTCACCTTCACCACACGGTGTTGCCCATATCGTCCAGGGTACACCTCCAACACACGCCCAAGAGGCCAAATTCCACGAGGAGTCATCTCTTTCAGGATCCAGACAACATCATTAACTTTAAGTGGCGACTGGTTGTTCTCATTCCATTTTGATCTCTTGAGTAGTGTTGGTAGGTATTCTTTGACAAGTCTCGAAGCTGGCTGAAATCTGGCTGTCATGATTTCCTGATGGCAGAGAGTTGAATGGACGACTAATTAGGAAGTGGTTAGGTGTGAGAGGCATCTCGTAATCGTGAAGATCGGCGACATTTGGGAGAGGTCTTGAATTGAAGATGGCTTCGCTCTCTACCAGTATTGTTTGGAATACGTCAAGTGAGAGTTTTTTGAGCCTAGAATGATCAGCAGCGTTCTTTTCGCTGTCTTTATCAAGCGCTCCCAATCATTGCCAAAGTAGGGGCCATAGGGCAGGTTGAATTTCCTATGTCGTTTGTAGATGCAAGAGCTTTGTAACATTTGTCGTTGTCAAGGCTCTTTACAAGTTTCTTGAGCTGACCTGGAGCTCCAATAAAGGTCTTTCCATCATCACTGTACAGCAGTTCTGGCTAGCACCGTCTACTAGTGAAACGTTGAAATGCATTTAGGAAACAACCGGTGTTGAGATCTGGGTAGCTTTCAAGGTGAACTGCTCTCGTGATCAAGCACGTAAAGATTAAACCAAAACGTTTTTCAAGATTTCCTTTTGTGTCCTCTATATCAAATGGTCCCCTATTGGAAAACGGGAATATTGTTTCGGCTGATGGGTACCGGAAAGCGAGACGAGGAGCCATAATCGGTTGTATGTTAGATCTCTGCATTAAATCTTCTGCACAAAAACAGCGGAATTTTATGCTAAGTAGACATTTTCGCGAGCTAAATACGTGATATACGCTTTAACGGGTTCTGTTCGCTGATGAAAGCAAACGCGATGAGCATGTTCTAGGTACAAGCGTGTGATCGTGTCTTTCGCAAGCAGAACAGTTGGATATTTTTCTATTTCAAGTTCATCAGGAGCCAATTGAAGTCTTCCACATGATCGGAGTATACCGTTTTGGTCGAGGATTGTGTTCAATGACCGTAGTTTTCCTTCAGGGTGGGGCGTGAGGCCCCCCTTTTAATCAGGAAGCTGTCGAGTGAAATTAGTTCGCTTGAGAACTTCTGATCAAGTGCTTCCAAGATAGATCAAGGTCATCGGTCGTCTACTGTTGTTTCTGTCACGAACTTTCTTTGCTCTCAACAGTGAGCTAAAGACAGTGGCTGAAGTTAGTAACATTTTCTTCCAACACGAAAAACGTGCTGGGTCTATGATTGGCTCTGGAACATTTTAAGCTGTATGTGTAGCGGTCCATCGCAATTTTTCCCAAGTTTCCAAACTTCCTGGCAAAGGATTTTGAAACGGATTGTCAAAGGCGACAGTATGCCAAGAGCGTCAAATATTGAGCCTAAAAGGCTAAAAAGTTTTCTCTGAGTATACTCAGCAGCGTCCGTGGGAAAATCTGTGAGTGGTTTCATTATGTATGTGTCAATTTTGAGATTCCACTTCTGTCCACGGACTACGACAATTTCACCGCCTTCCTGAAGAGTCTGATTGGTTTGATCAACTGTCATTGAGGCATTCGTTACCCGATCATGGGCCTGGATGTAATCACCTATATAAAAGTTATTTTTGACGGCTCTGACTGCTTCGGTATATTTATCTCAGTTTTTATCAACGCAATGATTCAAAACATAGATCGCGCAGGATGGGAAATAGGTAGCGCCAAAATTTAGTCTTGTTTACTGATCCTGTTGGATTTCCTTGCCGTTTATTCACAGGAAACGAAGGGCTGACTAGTCAGTTTGCTTGATAGCAAATTCCATGAACATGCCTTCGAATTCCACGAGGATCGCAATTGGATTCTCACGAAAAACTTGGATTTTCACGAAGGACTCCAAGAAGGCTATTAAGCAGGTCTGTTAACAAGTAAGTGTTTAGTGATTGTCCGCAGAATTTAGAGGCGGCGGTTGCCATGCTCCAAACAATGCCCTGCTTGTTGGGATTCTCAACTGGGTGATGTGAGAGAAACCAGATTCGATCCGGCGGAAGATCTTGCATCTCAACTGGTATCACGTAGTTTTTTCAAGTCAATTCGTAGAGTATTGCTATAGTTATCACGAAATTGAGGATTATGCTCGAGTTCTTATACAAGCTCTTGATTTGACTGCGGGCGGAAAAGTAATTATTTTCCAACTTGGAGTTTTCTTTCCGAGGCAGTTTTATTTCAAATCTCTCTCCATTGAAATTAATTGAGTCCTTCATTATATAGAGGAATCTTTGATCAAGGGAGATGAATGATTGCTCTCTGGTTGAACTCCTTCCGATTCAATTTTGCAGAACTGTTGAACTAGTCTGTCTAGCTGGCTCGTCCGTTCAATTTCTTGAAATTTGAAAGACGAAGGCTTTCTTCGGCAGATTGGAGGATTTCAAATGATTGTTTCTGAACCAATTTTCCTATTCAGCAGCTAGTGTCCAACCCAATTCAGTTTTAACACCGAAAGGTTGATTTTGATTTCCTTGAAAGACATGAGCGGGATAGGTGAATGCAAAGGCGTTAAAATCAAGGAGGGCACCGATTTTGCAATTGGCAATATAAGGAAAGCGAATATTGCGTAGATTGTTAAATGCATCGCAAATTTGATTCAATTGGAAAATATTTGCGGCACTGACATTTAAAGATGGTGCACTTTATGCTCGAGAGAGTTCAAAAGAAATCTCTGTTGATTTCTAAGGAGCAATGGTGACTGGTTCGTTTATTTTAGAGAGTTATGTTATTGTCAGTGTTAAGGAACTGAAGAGGAACTGATTGATGAAATTCGCAATGAAGCTCAAGATATTCGGAAATGGCCTCCAGAGCAGAACTACATTAACTACCAGGATCAATTAAAGAATATATGTCGAAGGCTTTATTTCCGTTCAGAAATGAAACGGGGACAAGTTGATGCTGCTCATACCAATTTTTTGGTGCATCTAGACCCTGGTTAATGCTAAAAGACTGGTTGTTACTGCTTCTATTTATGTTTCGTCTTTGCGGGTTGCTTTGATTTTGATCGTTGAAGGGTTGTCCGTAGCTGTTTGCGTACTTATTCTGCTGGCCTTTTGCCTGCGAATTGTTGATTGTATTTTCAACCACTGTCTTGTTGTTTGACGATACAGTAGGCTGATTTTTTTGTGAGTTTTCTGCTGTTTGACGTTTGATTTGGTTTGCTGGGTCATGCAAGGTTGTATGATGGAATCAACTCCATATTTGGCATCGATTAGTTGACCGACATGCTTTTTTGGGGTGTTTATTGATAAGAGAATATGTACATAAAGCTAACAATGCTGTATCTCTCATTAGGAGGACAAAGCTGGTAATCAGGGCAAGTTGCAATGCTGTGATTGCTTTTGCACTTTTCGCAAGATCTGTTTCGTTTAAAACTCTTCGGAGAAGAGTTGTTTGACTTCGACTGCAGATTCTGATGCAAGTGATTCTTTTGGTTAATTTCCTGATTAACAACTAGAGAGTTTAGAGGTTGTGATGTGTAGTTTCTGCAAGCTGTATTAGTGTTGAAATTTGGATTTCCAAAATTTTTTTGAAAAGGGGAATGTATTTGTCATGGGATTTTCCCGGCTAAATTTATCATGAACTTGAGCTTCAAACCACTGTTGAAACTCCGCAAGATATGGGTCTGAGTGGAGCTCAGTGAGACAGTGCTCGGTCGACTTCAGGTTGAGGTTGTGTGAAACCTTTTCTTTGGCTTTTTCAATAGCGTTGTTGTTTGAAATTCTGCTATAAAACCAAGGTTTTTTAACTAAGGCTGTCTGGCAATACGACGGGTCGCAAGAATACGCATGTATCAAGTCTTTTGCATTTCCTGACACAGAATTCTGTAGATATGTTAGTCGGCTGGTATCTTTGATTTCAGTGTTATGGTGGATCATACTGTAGAAGTTGTTGATCCATTCATAGGAGCGAAGGGGATTTCCATTAAAGTTTTCTAACTTTAAAGGAGGTAATTTAATTGAATGTTTATAACCAACATTTGTCAATCGTGGAACAGAGTTGAATTTAGCGTTTGATGCGTTGGCTTGTGAGTTGTTCACAATCAAATTGCTTGGCTCATTGTTTGGGTAACAAAAATGGTTTTAAGTTGCGTTGCTTGGCGTATGTGTCAATGAAATTTGGTACTTTTGCACCGAAGGGCATTGAAGATGGAAAATCAGTGGCATTTTGATATTGATGACTTTGCAGATTGTTAGAGAAAATTGTTGGTTGTGAGCAAAGTTGATCCACAGGTTGTTTGTTTGTTAGTTCCTGGGGGTAATTCTGAGGAAGAAGTGATGAAAATCGAAAAGTGGTTTTATTAGGCAACTGATTGTGGTTTTGGGGAAACAAACTGCTGAAACTGCTTAATAAACTGCAGAAAAAGTTAAGTATTCTGTTGTTCAGAAGGAAGAACACAATTTTTTGTAGGGTTACGTGCTCAGCTTGTGTTGCATATGTGTACTGTGGATGTTTCCCGCAACGACAATTGACTAATTTTTGTTGGCTTCAGGAAATTGTTCGCATTTGTTGGAAATTGATCGGGTTTATGACTTCCCGTGTTGAAATTTTTGCTTGGAATGCAATCAATTTCTTGAGCAAAAGCTTTCAATGATTGCTGTTGAATAACAGCATTTGATTTGTTCTTCTTATTTTCAGCAATTTGTTCCGGTTCGGTATCATGACAAGCTTGATTTGGTGTTTGAAATTTGAATCTATTTTTAATCACTAGTTTTGAGAATAAATTCTCAGTACTGCTGACATTAAAGAAATTTTTAGCACAATATTCTGATTTTGCTGTATTACTGTTGCTTGAAATGCTCAGGTTAGTTATAGGTGGCAAAAGGTTTAGCAAATGGTTTTCGTTTGCTTCACTGTTGTCCAGAGTGATCGAGGCTGTTTGGGGGCTGCAGGGTGGCAAGCCGGGCTGATTGTTCTGGTTGATAGCGGCATATTGAGTGTCATCAGTTGCACTGTTAAAGACAAGTGTATCGTGAGCTTGAGTGAAAGGATTGGGAACGTGGTTATCAGTTCCTGCAAGATTCTGTTCTTGTTGACGGATTTCCGGGTTTTGCTTTTCTGTTTGTCTTTGGTGAGCGCCAAGAACGCGTTCGAAGTTTATTTGTGGAGCAGTTGACTGTTGAAGAAAGAGTGTTGGTCTTCCTGGTCGGGGCGGGATAGCAGGAGGCTGGTTCGGGCGGGAAGCGCTGCTTTTCTGTTGTTTCAGGTTACGTCGGTGCAGCTGTTTATCTTCATTGTTCTCTATTGAGACAAGCACAGATCGGAGAGATCGGTTTCTTCTGCTTGAGATCCTGTTGACATCATCTCTGATCCGGCCCGAAGACAGGTCAGTTGACCGTCATCGTCCAAAAGTTTGGTTTGTCAGCTCATAATTGATGTTGCTGTATTCTGATGAAGCTGCTGCTACATCACTTTCTGCGACCACTCTGGGTTTCTTTTCTTGTGCTCTGATTAGAGACAAGGATCGAAAACTCTTTCTTTGCTGAAAGGTTTTCTCCAAAAGGTCGAAAACGTTTTTCATGGCCATTTCAGTCGCTTTAAACTTGTTGATGGCAAACTTCTGTTGTCTAGTGTTGACTGCTTGTTGCTGTTGTAGACTTTGAAGTCCTTTATTGAAGGTAAAACCGGCTTAAAAAACCGGAGCGAGGCAAATTTTGATGTAAAAAAGTTTGAATGCAAAAGAAGGTTTGAATGCAAATGATCCAAGTTTTTTCTTGTTCAAATGACCAAAAACGCACATTTCTCAATAACTGATGTCCTAGGATGGATATTCTCTGCCAAATCAAGCTTTTTTGTACTGAGAATATTTAAAAGCTTTACGCGTTCTCGCTCTTTAATCGACTTTTGTTCAACAAAACTGAATAATTGCCTGTTTTTTAGTGAATAAACACAAATTTTGCTCAATTAGCTGACTTTGACTGTTTTAGCTAGTGTGTGTGTGTGGCTACTGTGGTTGACAGGAAACTTGTGCCTAGCTCCAATTATGCAGTTGAACCAAAATTAGACCAGAACTCAAATAATTGTGACATGACTTTTTTTTGTAAACTTCAAAAAATTGTCTCTTCTTCCTAAATAGCAGTAATTAAATTATTCAACTAGAAAGCATATGAAACTACCTAAAAAACTTTTTCTTAGCTCCTAACCATAACCAAACAATCTGATCGCTTAATATACCTTTCACAGTTTTTTCAAAAGTAGAACATTGAAACCGTTTTTTTCTAGGCGTTTTTTGTTGTTGTGAGGGCTAAAAGCAGGAAACTTGTAAAATTTAGATGCTATAAGAAAACAAGGGTTACAGTAAGGGCAGAACTAGTTGAAGAAGTGTACTTGATTGCAGGAAGTTTGAAAAAATTATGAATTTCAATACTTTCGTCTTTTTTGCAAAATTCTTTGCTTTATCTCTCTTCTCGTTGTATTTTTTGATCTGATGTTGCTTTCATCGCTCTTAAATATCTTTAACTGATGTCATCTATGTATCTGAGATTTACTTTTTGTTCCTAGTTGAGATAACATCTGACATCTCTATTGAAAAAACGTTTCCGTTGCAAACTTTAAAAAAACTTCCTTGACTTCTGAAACCGTTTACTCTTCAAAAGCGCTTCATCTGATGATGGTAACGTCTGCAACATATGAGGAAAAACGGACTACGGCAACGTCTGAGACCGATGATTTCTGCAAAAAAAAAATAAATTTTGCGCAAAAAAATTATTGCTCTATTTTGTTTTGGTGGGGATGGCAAGAAACTTTCAGTTACTGTGGACCATTTGAGTTTTTTCAGCTAATTTCTGTTTAAAAACTCACAAGAAACAACTTCAGAGACGGGTTCACGTAATCATAATTTCGTTCCATAATAACATGAAGCCGATATTTTTTGATTTTATCTGGTCAAAACGTTTTTCAATTTTTTTTTTGAAAAACCAATCCAACTTATCCAAGTTATGACTTTTTCAATTCACTGACAACTATTTTAAGAAGTGAGTTTGAACAATGAAATGTAGAATATAAGAATATCAGGCAAAGAAATTAAAGAACGTTTTATGAATTTCTGTTATCGAAAATGTTTTTTGTCAATTTACGCTTTTGAATAGCTTATTGAATTTATCCAATTAATGTCTATTTTGGCTCACTAGCAACAAGATCAAAAGTGATATTCATCTATTGAAAGTAGATTCTATAAGAATATCAGGCCAAGAATTTGAGGAACGCTTTTTGAAATCATGTTTTCAAAAACGAATTTTTTATCAATTTTCGTTGCCGAATAGCGAAATTAATTTATCCAATTAATGATCTTTTTGGCTCACTGGTAACAAGTTCAAAACGAGATTGATCTATTAAAAGTAGATTCTATAAAAAATATCAGGCCAAAAATTTAAAGAATGTTTTTTGAATTTCTAATTTCAAAAACCATTTTTTGTCAATTTTTGTTGCTGAATAGCTAATTGAATTTATCCAATTAATGACGTTTTTGGCTCTCCAACAACAAGTTCAAAAAGTGAAGTTCAACTATTAAAAGCATATTCTAACATTTTCAGGCCAAAAATTTGAAGAACGCTTTTTAAATTTGTTTTCAAAAACGTTATTTTTGCCAATTTTCGTTTCTGAAGGGCTGATTGAACTTTTCCATTTAATGACTTTTTGGCTCACTAACAGCAATCTCAAAAGTGAGGTTGAACTATCAAAAGTAGATTCTAAAAGAATTTGAGGCCAAAAAATTGACAAACGTTTTTGAATTTCTGTTGTCAAAAGTTTTTTCATCGATTTTCCTTTTAAGGAACGACGTCTTGCACTAAGAATTTGTCATTGTGTTCACTTAATTTTGACAAGTACATTTTAAAGAACTATTGTCTAAAATGGCAATGAAACAATGAAAATTGGATGAAAGGTGACAAAGTTAGGTTTTCTCTTTTTTGACCTGTAGAAAATATTGATTTTAGGATTGATCTCACCGCAGATCACGACTTCTTGAGGTGACGTCCGAAACCTCGGGCGATCAGCTACGGTGACGTCTGTAACCATAGTAGAAAAAAATCCTCCAGGGGTAACGTCCGACACCCCAAAAAATGGTCCTTCTGGTTAACGTCTGTAACCCAAAATTTTGGCACCAAAATGTGTCTGTCTTTAGGGCCTTTGTCTTTTGGTCTGTTCTGTTGTATTGTCTGCGTAGCACAGTCAGCGGGCCTCACTTCATTGCTGCGAGAGTTGTCGGGTGATGCCTGTGACAATTCTTGTTTCCAGCACAGAATGTAGAACTGTGTGGAGACTCAAGTCCGACATTTAGGGCCGTAACAGAAGAAGGTTCTGTTCGAAGAGGGCTCACCAATTACTTGTTCTATTATATACGGGAACAAGTTCTCTAGACAAAAGCTTATCTTCAGTAAAACTTTTGGTACGGTTTTTCTGATGATCACATATTTGCGGGCAATTGTTTTGAACTGGTTCAAGGACTTGAGTCAAGTTTCATACGCTGACACTCTTGAGCACAGCACAAATAGAACATAACGGGCTCAACCTCGGAAGAATTGCCCTCGAACGACTAGTGGGAGCTCTAATCAATTGCAGCCTGCCTCAGTCGTGGGGGGCATATGGGACTACGAAAATCAATAATGGGCTTCAAATAACCATATTAGAGGTTAAAATATACCACTATTAAGATTTAAAGTAGAAAATAGCACTAGTTTCTGTGCACTTTTCATACTTCGACTTTTAGTATTAAATTGCAGACAATTGAGTTCAACTGCTAGAAATTGTGATTTAGAATTTTAGATCAAGCGAAACGCAAAAACTCTAAGATTGCAATTATAGATTGCAATATTTAATCGCAATCTATAACGTTCCATCTATTGTCTACGTTATGGAACGTTATAGATTGCTCCAATACATTGAACAATCCAATACTCCAATACATTTGAAAATTGGGTAGAGCTTGAAGCTTACCGAGTAGTACTACAGAGGGGAAGCTAGCCTTAATGGTTGCGGGGAGGGTGAGTGAGAGGTGCAAACCACTAAATCGCCAATCATTAGAAGTTAAATTTTCCCCAACAATTGCGACGAGCAGTAAACTTAGAACCTATTAAAGGTCTGAGATAGCAGCAAAGGGACTTAATACTCGTCGGGTCGTTTATCCCGTTTTTCACAACAAAAGGTGAAGTCAGACGACAAACTGATCAAGCGAAAGGTTGTTTACAAAGAAAATTTAAAGAATTGCTCGAACCTTTGTTTGAGAGCAGTTACAAGCGCTTTTCAGAATTTTCAGGGGTGAGTTAACACAATTTTTTAACGAAGTTAAAAAAACATTGGAAATTTGTTTTGTTGGTTTTGAGCATGCCATATATAATAGATTCCGTCTGTCTCAACTCTCTACAACAGCTCACTTACAATATAAGAAACACATTATGGTCAATAATAAATTTGAATACGAAAAGTAGTGGTAGAGCGACTTAAATGCAGATAAACTCTGGATAAAACGCATCTTCAAGTCAGCTAGAAAACTTACATCAATTCTGGCATCATTCAATCCACTCTAAACTGTAATTTCAGCTGCAACAATTCATTCACTAAACAGGCAGCACCACGTCACCTTAAAGAGTTACACGACAACCGGTGAGTAACAAGGCCAACGAATTCATTTTTGAAAAAATTGACAAATTTGAACTGCTCGGCTCAAAAAGTATAGCCTTGTTCTTTCCACCAATACACTACACTTTACATTCGATACGATAGCATAAGATAACGTTGGCTGAGCGCTATCAGTCAGAAGAAAACCAAGCAAAGAATGATGTTTGCGGACAGGACTTGATAAAATTGAGTAAACAAGAAACAACAACAACAACAATAGCAACATTGCAATGAGTCGATTATTCTGCAATTGCTTTCGGCACAGTGAGCACTTGAGGTAAACAATGTTGAGACAGTGTATGTATGTAGGTAATTGTGTGTGGGTTGCATGTTGGTAGTGGTGGTGGTAGGTCCATAGTTAATATGTACGCGTCTGTTATAATATGTTTGAGGCATTTTGTTAGTCGCGAGGACAAACGACGAGGACTAAGTGAAAGATAAGCACCATTTGTTGAAGAGAGAAAGAGAGAAAGTGTGATAAGATAGTTTAGCTGCTGCTCAAGTGGCAAAGGGTAGTCAATCTGCTGCTGTTAGCTAGCTAGCACCTCCAAAATGTCCCCTCCCAATTTTCTTAGCTACTCAACACTCTACTGCGCCACAAAGAGACGAGACAGAGATGAGAGAGCCAGCGAGAGAGAGAGAGAGGACAAGTTCAACACGAACAAGAACAGGAACAAGACTCAATTATAGGTAGGGTGGGTGTATTAAGTTTACGGATATAATTTATTAAGGGTATTGCAGATGCTTGTGCAAAGCACAGCTGAGTTGAACGGACAACCACCTCCGCTCATACTTGCAATAAATTGTAACTTAACATACCATCCATTTAATTTTAACACCATATTGCAAGCTGTCATGCTTGCCATATTTTGTCTCAACAAGAGCTTTATGTTATTTATTTGGTACCGCAATGATCTAGCAACTTCAAAGTTAGGTCATTGACGATGTTTTTTGTCTATCCACCTGATGCGTGATAAATTTTGTTGCAAGGGAGGCGGTTGTCTTCAATGGTAGTATTAAAAGGAGTTGACTATCCAAGTCATTTAGTATTAGCACAAAATTTGTAGCATAAAAGCGCAACACCAATCCAACAAGAAGAGGTAGAAAGTGACCTGCTATAATCCACTGGAAAACCACACAATCAAGGAAAAAGGAATCCACCTACTCACATAACTCTACACGCATACATAAATTGACAAAGGGTAAGTCTTGAACCCAGATTAAGAGGTGGATTTCGGTTGCAATTTGGTATCTCTGAAGGTTTCACCAAAATTAATCAGGTCTAATTAAAATCCAAAAGCACCAGGAGAGAAAATGCAACAGCATCAGTTCTTATATCAGACGTCAAATAAACTATTGAGTTGAGGAGAGGATGAAATAGATTTCATGCTTCAGTTCAACTTCTTCACACCCACACAAATGAGAGAAGAAAAAGCATGGATTTGTTTTTTGTTCATGATGAAATAATAATAACAATACTGAGACGGGATTCTTTAACACAACAGAACACAAAACGTCAAAAGCACCATACTGTTATGATCAGTAATCACGTCATGAAAACAAACAATTATTTATTGATAGTTAACTGGGCACTGAACGGGATTTCTATTCCGGGCTACCGTAGAATAACAACTAATCAATATTGTACAGCTAAAGCAGATGACCTCAAAACAGATTTACCATCAAAATATGATTGATATCCAACATAAGTCATAGGTTGGATAGAGCACTGCAAAAATGAATTGGTTGCAGTTTGTTTGTTTTTAGTGTGTTTATTTAATCTCGGTCATCTGTTCTCCTACTACATAAAGCATTATTTATCTTTCGTAACCTGGCCATTCTCAAAAATATGAACTTTTTAAACAAATAAACATAAATTTTAAGGTAATGCATATGTCTTAATTGCAGCTCGAGGCTGACTGTAGAAGCACGAGAAGATATTATTTGGAAATGGAAAATTGCACACATGAAGAATTTATTGAGACATTCAGCTGCTGCACATGAAGGGTTACAAGCACTCAAGGCTCTTAATCTTATAGCACTCAAGCTATTATGGCGCACATTTTACTATTGCAAAGGAAAAGGATGCTAAGTTTTATCACTTATTAACTGGACGACCTCAGTATTCATTAATTAGATAACTAGTCAAATATGAAACTTGGCATCTTTTTCGAGAGTCAGCAATGAATAATAGCACAGAAATATTTGTAAGTTTTAAATGGTAAATTTTGGAATAAATTTTAAAATACACGGTGAATGCACACCACTGAGAAAGCACAGTTCATGTTGCGATACTACTGTTAAGACTGTGGTAAGAATCGTCCCACACACCAGACGGCAGCTTAAGGGAAGAGGGGTAAAAGGAGTGAATTGGAGTTAATTAAAAGACGGCTAGAATGCAGAAGGGGTTTCAAATGAGAAGTTTTCCTCACACCTCCTCCTCAAATTCCAGTCCAAAAAGGTGCAGAAAAAGGGAGGAGAGTGGTTGTTTGTCTAAAACACACTTAGACAGATGCACTGTTATTAATATTGCATTTTGTATTTATTATAACACATACGCACAGAGAAGTAGGTTAGGCTTGTTGCATGATTTTGTGATACATAATATAATAATAATACTACTAGAACTACTACTGACTACTACTGTTCGTTCCACTGTTCAAACTCAAACTGCTACATGGCAAATGCCAAAGCCATGCCACCATAATTTAGCATACCACCAAGTATCAGAAATAAGGCAACGCTCAGGCAGTAACTGTGTTCTTGTTACATTTAGTGGACTAAAACGCCAAACCAAGTCAAATAGCCGACTACCAAATTCAATGTCAAATCTCAATCAAAACAACTATAATCTGTGTTACTTACAACTCTCAAAGTCCACTAAAGCAACCGAACCTGAAAAAGCTTAAGCCAAAACACTTTCCTGACATACACAATCTAGAATGAGCTGATCTAAAATGAACTGATCTAAAATTCTAAAGTATCCCATTATTTAAAATTATAATGTTTTGAGACCAATAAAAGATAGTTTTTGTGAGAATGGGCCAGTCACTCAAGCAAAAACGGGACAAAAGACACAGTCTGGATAAGTCTGAGTCTGTAATAGTCAGCAAAGCATGTTTGGTTAATTGGTTCTTCCGACACGACTCGAGAGCCGTCCGATAGTTTGGTCGAGGTTCCAGTTGGTTCGCAGAAAGAGTAGTGTAGATGTATTCATTCCTTAAGATGGTGTCACTGCAAGGCATGGCTAGGGATCTTCAGTGTCAATAATCGGGGGGTTGTGAACATGCCTCGTTTTCTTGCTGTAATAGATCAGTATATCCGTTTATAGATGAGGCGGTGGTTGGGGCGGATGCTGTTGTTGTTGCTGAGAGGACTGCGGCTGCGGTGGTTGCTGGTTCTGAGCACCGGATGAGTTCTGATTCTGTTGCTGCTGATGGGGGTGTTGCTGGGCCACCGGTGGTGGCATAGGCAACTGTTGCTGCTGCAGTTGCTGTTGATGACGTTGCTCACTGGCCTGTAAGAACTCGGCGAATGCCTGCTCCTCGTCATCATTCAAAGTATGCACCCTGGGCATCATGTCTCCAGCTCCATTCATCAGATCCACGTGACTAGAAAAAGCACAACAGACAACTTGCTTGCTACTCTCGATATCCGATCATTTTATGAAGGAGTGATGTGGATAAAGAGATTGAACTGTTCAACATGCCAACCCCATGGAATATACAAATATCTATAATTTACATATTTACACCTTTAAAATGGTATATAGCAACTTCAATGGCTAGTGGTACTTCTCCTATCAAGCCTTGCAAGCCATTATGATTGCAAAACGAGCATTAATTTTGTTATATAAAAAATTTCTTCATGAGGTGGCGATTAAGATTGAAAGGAATGAATTAAGTTGACAATGATGAATGGCCATGTCCCGAAAAACAAAATGAAACATAAACCCACTAACGTCGGATGAATTGCTCTCGAAGGACCCGCGGGGGAATTTAAGTTAGAGGGGGCGAAGCTTAGAAAAAACAATAGGTGCAAAAAACTCCCACAGGGGGTCCAACCACCAACCTCCAGGCTGTAAAGCTTGAAAAAGTCAATCAAGAAGTCAAAGAATCTTCTAGAACAAAAGCGCAAACAACCAACAAACGTCCGGCGAGTTGCTTTCAAACGACCGGCGAGCGGTTGGCTCTGTCAGTATCTAACCACGGTTTAGTGAGGCTAGCTTAAGCTTGATTCGACTCTGCAACTTTTAGTTTCCTAGCCTTGTTAGTAAATAAATCAAAGAAAAAATTGATATTTTAAAAATTTGCAAAATATTGCACAATTTAAAAGAAAAGGTTCCAAATTTCGCAGTGAAAATTTTCAAAACTATTTTTCTCTTTAGAGTTATGTCAAGTAACCCATTTGCACGACTTGAAAAGCTTCGTTGGCCAGTAATGATGGTTAAACTCAGACAAGGACAAAAATATTCAACAATTTTAAAAACAATTGCAAATATTAACAAAATCATGCTAAAATTCGTGATGTTAATAGCTTCAGAACCATTTCATTGTCTCAAGAGACTATCCAGTATCCCTAATTCAAGCTTTAAATAGTTTCAATGGCTCACAAAGATCCATAAACTTGGAACAAAATAATTTTCCAAAAATTTGAAAAAAATTAAATTTAATCGAAAAAATTGCTAAAGCTGGAATCATCAAAATATTGATAACCATCTCATTAACTCTAGAAACTATGCAGCAGTTTGTTATTAAACCTTGGAGGAGGTCCCTAGAACCCGTGTGCCGGATAAAAAGATAAAAGATTCAAAAAACTTGAAAAAATTGCAAATATTTTTTTTAAAACTGCAGATAACAAAATCTTGAAAAACATTGCATTGCAAATAGAAGCTATGCAGTAACCGATAATCAAACCCTAGAGGAGGTTATATGACTCTTGAGGCTGGCGAGACCTAAAAAATGACAGAATTTTTTAAAAAGCTTGAAAAAAATTGCAAGTTGCATAAAAAACTGCTAAAATTTGTGATAAAAAAAGTTGAAAACTAATCCATGGCCAAATAACATTTTCCAGTAACTTATTAACTTTTTTAAAATTTGTGATAAAAAAGTTCAAAACTAATTCATGGCCAAATAACATTTTCCAGTAACTTATTACCAAATCCTAACGGAGATTTTCTGTTAGGCTGGAAAACCTGAATAATGACAATAAATTGCAATTGAAAATCGCAAGTTTTGTAAAAAAAAAAGCCAAAATACGTGATCTTGAAAAACATTCCATTACATTTAGAAACTATACCGTAGCCTGTTATCAAGCCCTAGAGGAGGTTCCTTGGATCTTGAGGCTGGGGAAACCTAAAAACCGACAAAAATTTTCAAAAAAACTTGAAAAAAATGCAACTTTTATTTTAAAAAAATCGCTAAATTTTGTCATATTAAAAAATGAAAGCTCTTCAATGGCAAATAAAATTTTTTCAGTAACTTATTATCAAACCCTTAAGAACATTTTCTGGCTCATGCGTCTGGAGAGACGTGAATAATGAAAAATGAATGTCAAATTGAAAAAAAGTTTTGTCAAAAAATACTAAAAGTCGTGATGTTAAAAGGTTGAAACCATTCCATTATCACGAGAAACTATGCAGTAATCTATTAAAAACCCTAGAGGAGGTTCCTTGACACTTAGGGCTGAAAGAACTCAAAAAGTGCCAAAACTTTTCAAAAAGCTTGGAAAAAATTGGTGAAAATTAGAACAAAATTGCGTGTTTTTAGCGATCGGTTGTTCGAATGTAGCCACGGGCAGAGGGGTGGGGGTGCATCGGGGGCTGATGGGGAGGGAGGGAGGCGTCAGTGGGGTGGGGGGCAACTGCGCGGTGCGGGCAATAGTGGGGGGGGGGTCAGCTGCAAAACAGTTTGAGCTGAAACAGAACTGAAAGGTTCTAACAGCACTTAATGCCTGCTGGGCACTACCTGTTTATCGCGCCCGCTTTTGAGGACGAAAAGTCAAAAGCGTCAGACGAAAAATCAGTCACGCGAAAAATCGCATAAAAAAGACCGACAGGCCTAATATAATTGCTACAAACTTTGTTTGAGAGCAATTAAAAACGGCCGAGCAAAAATTTTGCAAAAAGACACAAACGTTTACAATAAATGCTCCAAACTTCGTTTAAAAGCAAATAATAAATATGATGGTGGGGATGATTACACGTATGGAACCAAAAATTTAAAATTCAGAAAATTGGTGGATTTTTCTGTCTGGTATGGTGTATATCATTTAAAAGTACATCAACTTGTTTCCCTGAGGATCTAAGTACTTTTATTAAAGGCCAAATCTTGTAACGGTACAGCTTCGTATTAAAACCCACCCATCAGATGTATAGCAATGAAATAAAGATCAAATAGCTTCAGGAGCCAGGCAGGAAACCATATATTCGGTTAAATGGCTACTTCCTTCGAGCAACAAAAGTAGCTTTAAATGTATAAATACGTTCCCGAAATCTCGGGAAGCCCTGCTAGTGTCTCTAATCAATCTGAACAAAACAGAAGTCGACAGTTTACTTATGCAAAGTTGTAGCAAAGCCTATTCTCAACGTTACAAAAACAGTACTCATTAAAGGGCTCCAAAGAAAACACAGCTTCAAAACGAATTCGAAAAAGTTTGAACACAACCACAAAACTATGCTGATGATGGTTACTCCGTGGTGAAGAAGCCCACAAAAATAGATTTGAAAACAAAAACATACCCGGCAGATTGCCCGAAAATAGCCGCCGTTGATTCCAATAAGCATGATTGGGATTGAAAGAATAGAAGATATTGGAAAAAAAAGATTTTTGTACAAAAACATTTTTAAGTCCGATTTATTTTGATGGCATTTCGTAGCTGAACATAACGTACTTCTGATTCGTAGAGAGGCTACAGGGGCTACTATCAATACCAATGAGCATTAGAGATGGTAACTAAGACTTGTAGGAACGACGTTCAAATAGCGGGCATCTAAAATTGGGCTTTATGGGTTTATCCCGTTTTTACTTCTGACTTCAATTTTTTATACTGACTCTGTTCATTTTGAATTGCTTTGCTGAGCAACTGATGTTCAAAATCACTTTTAGCAGAATGAGAGAAGAAACTAGCCTAGAGAAGTCAAAAAGATATCACGCAAAATGTTGAAAAAGCGGCAAAATGAGGTAAAGCGAGGACAACTAGACCTAGGACGGACAATGAGCGAATTGGGAAAACCATTTCTAGAAAAAATAAGATGAAAAAAACAAAAAAAAACTGAAAATTAATGTCAAAATGCTGCTAGGGAGAACAAAAAACCACTAGTGAGATATGTAAATTTGATTCTAACAAAAAACTAGGTCCAGAATGAGCTGTGAGAAAGCGAACTTTTGTTCAAACACCGCTTTTTCACTCTACTTTAAAATTAGAGCGAAAAAAAAATTCACGCCGCAAAACCACTCGCTTTTCGCTTCATTTCTTGTTTCGGCGTGACCAAAATCACCACTCCAATTTGACTTCAAAAATCATGAAAATGTGTGAACAGATCTTAAAAAAAAGACAGCGCCCCAATACAATTCAAATTCTTTGAATTGTAAAAAATAGGAGCGCTATAATAGCCGGCTGAGAAGATGAGGGCGGCTATTAAACAGGAGGAAATATAATCAAACAGAAAACATGCTGATGACAGAATGTTCTTCAATAATTTGCACAATAGCAAAATGGCTCTTGTCCATTGAGCTTCTTCTTTTTGCGTCATGAATTAGCAAAATGTAGGTACCAGCAGACTCAGAGCAATTTTGGGAAAACTGCTCCGCGGGGCAATTTAATTGAGGGGTGTAGCTTAATTTTTTTGGGTGCAAAAACTCAGATATCTTCACCAGTCAGATATCTTCACCACTATGCTAAATCCACGCTGTTACTTAACGCTAGCAATCACTTTTATATTAGCAACAAAATTCATTTCAGAAAGAGCAATTGAAATCACTCAAAACGACGAACCGAAGCTTGAAGTCACTGGTCACTTAAGCAGTGACAAAAAAAGTCAAGCCAAAATTTTGCACGAAAAGACCAACGCGTTTACAATAATTGCTTCAAACTTCGTTCGAGAGCAATTAATAAACTAACATATACTTCGAACTGGCAACAAAAAAAGAGAATAAAATAAAGTTAAGTAAATGCTAACTAAATAAAGTCGGGCTCGATAGGTCTAACTCGTTTATTTGTAATTTCTTCTTCTTACTTTTACTTCACTCAATAAGGTTATTTGCTTAGCAATGGAATAGGTTAAGAGAAGAAGAAGGCTTCACGGAAAATGTTGCCAGAGCGAAAAAAGTGGTAGAGCAAATTAAAATTATTTACGACTAAACAAGTAAAAACGTAACCGACTAACGTCGGTTGAATTGCTCTCAAACGACTGGCGCATACTCAGAGACTAGTGAGCCGTACGTCTCTAGGAGAACTTAATAACCTCAGGGTTTCATCTGGTTATCTCGTTTTTGAGGACGAGAAGTGAAATAAATGGTCAGTCAGACGCAGAGTCGGTAATACAAAAAATAGTATTAAAAAGGCCACAGGACTATATAATTGCTAAACTTCATTTGAGAGCAATTAAACACAGCAGGTTAATATTCATGATGTCCTAAACTTCGTTATTTTCCATATATCTCTTTCCTGTTAAAAAACAATTTGTAGGCGAGTTTGAGGGGAATTCAAAAACGAAGAAGTTCGGGACTTTCAAAAACTGCAATTTTTTTTCTGCTACCTTATGGCATGACTACAGACAATTTGTCCTCCTAGCTTATAGAATGAGGACATCAGAACTGAATTGTCACTACCCAGCCTCATTCGATTCTTTTACCTCGTCTCAGATGTTAAACACTCGGCTATCATGCACTTGTCACTGAGTCTCTAACAATCGGTTTTATTTGAACAACAAAATTTCTTCCGGAGTGAGAGCAATTGAAACCACTCAAAAATCAAGAAAAAGTGCGAGAAAAAGTCACCTGAGAAGACAAAGACTATTCTAGAAGAATTGCGCAAAACGGTCGAGCGAAAAATTAGCATTAAAAAGACAAGTTTACAATAATTGATTCTCATTCGAGAGCAATTAATTACAATAACAATCCTTCTATTCATAAACTCAACTGGTTCTCCCTCAGAGCACGATACGACCAACAAAAGACTTCACTATTACAATGGGGCAGTAAAAAAGAAGTGCTACGGAAACTATTCAGAGACTTAAAAAACAACAGGATGGAAACCAAACGGCTCTATGAAAAGCATATATATGAGGTTTCATTATTGTTCTAAAAAAGACCCAAATCAATTTAAAGTAAAGTCGTTCAATGACTTGGTGGGGAGTATAGCTAGGTGCAGAGATATGGTAGTGCGGGGGTAATTGGGAGGGTTGTTTTTTGCTGCATGGGGGATAATGAGGGTACATGCATGATGGTAGGTAGCAGTAGCCGATGGGGGTGGTGGGCTAATCTGAATTGCCATAGATGAAAACTTCGTAAAAAGACCTATTAAACATGTTGTATAATACCAGCAGTTACAACTACTTTAACAAAAACGAAGCATTCTCCAATTATTGTTTAATATCCAATAACCTAAACATAACCGACTAAACGTCGGAAGAATTGATCTCGAACGTCTAGTGGGGGCTCTAATCAATTGCAGCCTGCTTCAGTCCGGGGGGGGGGGGGGGTGGGCTTAAATGGGACTAAGAAGCTCAATAGTGGGCTTCAAATAACCAGATTAGATGTTAACATATACCACTGTTAAAATTTAAAGTGAAAAATGGCACCAGTTTCGGCGCAATTTTTATTTGACTTTTAGTATTAAATTGCTGCCAATTGAGTTCAGCTGCTTGAAATTGTGATTGAGAGAGAATTTTAGAACATAACCGACTAACGTCGGGCGAATTGCTCTCAAACGACCGGTGAGCGGTCGTTTGAGAGTCTCCAAAAAGTTTGAGCTGTGAAACAGAGCTGAAAGGCTCTAAGAGCACTTAATGCCCGCTGGGCGCTACCTGTTTATCCCGTTTTTGAGGACGAAAAGTCAAAAGCGTCAGACGAAAAATCGGTCAAGCGAAAAATCGCATAAAAAAAGACCAACAGGACTAATATAATTGCTACAAACTTCGTTTGAGAGCAATTAATCACGCGAAACGCAAAAAGTCAAGGGCGTAAAAATTACTCGAGAAGTCAAAAACGTCAAGCGAAAAATTTGCATAAAAAGACACACGTTTACAATAATTGCTTTGAACTTTGTTGAAGAGCAATTTTAAAAAATCAACGTTCAAAGGAAGAAGTAAAAGTTCTGAAGTAACATGATTCAGCTACAAAGGCTGTAGAAAAGCATTATTTGTTCGAGCTGTAAGAAAACCAACAAGACCCAAATAATTTTGGTTGAGAGTAACTAATGAGAAATGCTCTTGTGGGACTGATTTACCGTACGGAGGGTCTAGATCAAGCTATCGGATCTTTCTATATCACTAATTGATTTTTTTAATCAACATAACCCACTAACGTCGGAAGAACTGCTCTCGAAGGAATAGTTGGAGCTCTAATCCATGGCGACCTGGTTCAGTCGGGAGTGAGGGTAGCGGGTAACTTTGAGGAGGTATTTGTGAAGTTCACTACGGCACTTCAAAATTTAGAGGTTACTATATATCACAAAACATTTTGTAAAAAATGACACCAATTTGGGTGCACGTTCATTTGACTTTATGTAGTGAACTACTGCCAATTGAGTAAATTACTGTCAATTGAGTGAATTACTGTCAATTGAGTGCTTAAAACTCTGAATGATAGAAATTTATATCACTCAAAACGCAAAAAAAAGGAGCGTAAAAGTCACTCGAAAAGTCAAAACGGTCAAATAAAATCCTGCATTAGGACGCGTTTCAAATATTTGCTTTCAACTTCGTTTGAGAGCAATTAATTTTTTTTTTCATTGGGCACAAATTGATTCTAGGATCATTTGGCTTTAAAAAATGAAGCCCAGAAAGAGATAGACCTTTGTGGTGGGAAATTGCAGGAAGTCAGGAGAAGTTGGTTTATTGGTCAATATAATTCTTCTCATTAGTTTGGCCATGAACCATAGTTTGACCAGAAACCAACTAAGGTCGAACGAACTGATCTCCAACAAAAGGCAGGATTCTATCCTGCTTCATCCTTCATCAGGGGATGGGGAGATAGTAGCCCGTTCATATGCCCTGAGAGCTTTCAGATTTAGATTTAGAAATGAAACAAAATTCGACGTGAAAACGTCAAACTGCTCCAAAGAGAGAAAATTCTCAAGTAATACAGACAAGCACCAATTTTGCTTTAAAAGGACAATTGGCTGCAATAATTTTTCCAAAATTTCGTTCAAGAGCAGTCAAAAACGTCTAAAAAGGTCCGGAGAACATAACACACTAACGTTGTGGGAATTATTCTCAAAATTGTAGTGAGGAGTTACTATTGTTACAAACTATTCTCAGGGAGGCAAGGAGAGAAGGTAAAAAGGGTGGGCAGTATGGGTGGGTGCAAAACAAATAATTGTGCCAAAACAGATAATTGTGCCAAAACAAATAAAGGCTGCAATAATTGTTCCAAAATTTCGTTCAAGAGCAGTCAAAAACGTCTAAAAAGGTCCGGAGAACATAACACACTAACGTTGTGGGAATTATTCTCAAAATTGTAGTGAGGAGTTACTATTGTTACAAACTATTCTCAGGGAGGCAAGGAGAGAAGGTAAAAAGGGTGGGCAGTATGGGTGGGTGCAAAACAAATAACCAATACAAACCACCCATTCTCACAATCGCTTTTATTTTATCAAACATAACCGACTAACGTCGGGCGAATTGTTCTCAAACGACCGGCGAGCGGTTGGCTTCGTCGGTACCTAGCCAATGTTTAGTGAGGATAGATTTCGCTTGATTGAAGGGGCCTGAGATTAGGGTAATAGACGATGACCTCACGCCATATAACAGCCACTGAAGAGCGGCATCAACAAAAGAATTAAGGAGAGAGAGAGAGAGAGAGAGATTAAACGTGAGCGAGAAGAAGGAAAGAAACGCCAGGCAACACAGAGAGAGCGAGAGAGAGCTAGGAAATCTTTCCATCGTCATATTCGACTCTACAACTTTTCTAAACTTGTTAGTAACTAAATCATCCAGAAAAAAACTGAAAGTGCAAAATTCCAAAGAAAAGTTTCCACATTTCGCAGTAAAGAAAATGTTCAAAAACATTTTGTCTCTGGATTTTTGTCATGTAATCCATCTTGAAGACTTAGAAAGCTTCGTTGGCCAGTAATGATCGTTAAACTCAGAAAAGGACAAAAATATTCAAAATTTTTAAACCAATCGCAAATTTTAACAAAATCTTGCTAAAACTCGTGATAATGATATCTTTAGAACACCATTCCATTGTCTCAAGAGACTATCTAGTATGCCTATTTCAAGCCTTAAACAGTTTCACTGGCCCATAAAGATCCAGACACGTGAAACAAATTTTCAAAAAAACTTTTGAAATTCAAACTTATCAAAAAATTTCTAAAACTCGGGTCATTAAAATAATGATAACCATTCCATTAAATCTAGAAACTAAGCAGCAGCTTAGTATAAAACCTCGAAGGAGGCGTCTTGGCTCTTGAGGCTGGAAAATCCTCAAAAAAGACAATTTCAAAAAAAAACATGAAGATTGCCGAAAATTTATCAAAAAAATGCTAAAACTAGTTAGAAGTTAAAATCTTTAAAAACACTCCATTGCATCTAAAAACTATACAATAACTTGCTATCAAACTGTAAGGGAGGTTCCTTGGCTCTTGAGGGTAGATCAACCTATAAAATGACAAAAATTGTCAAAAAAACTTGAAAAAATTGCAAGTTTAATAAACAAAAATCGATAAAATTGTGATAAAAAGTTGAAAACCATTCCATTACTACTAAAAACTATGCAGCCACATATTATCAAAACCTTAAGCAGATTTTCTGAACCCTGAGGCCGAAAAATCTTAAATAATGACAATAAAATGTTTAAATTAGAAAATGCTATTTTTTTCAAAAAATTGCTAAAGTTCGTGATGTTAAAATCTTGAAAAAAACTCCATTACGTCTAGAAACTATGCAGTAAACTATCATCAAACCCTAGAGGAGGCTCCTGGGCTCTTGAGGCTGGATCAACCTAAACATCGACAAAAGTTTAAAAACCTTGAAAAAATTTGCAAGTTTTTTCAAAAAATTGCAAAAATTTGCAAAGTTGAAATGTTGAAACCATTCTATTACCACTAGAAACTGTGCAGTAACCTATTATGAAGCCATAGAGTGGGTTACTCTACATCTAGGGTTGATATAAATCAAAAATTTGACAAAAGTTTTACAAAAATGACAAAAATTTTCAAAAAGCTTGAAAAAAAATTGTGAAAATTTGTATAAATTTGCGTGTTTTTAGCGACCGGTTGTTCGTCAGTAACTAGACATGGGGGGTGCTGATGGTGGCGGCAACAGTCAGGTGGGGGCGGGGCAACAGCGCGGTGGGGGGTGGGGGGCAATAGTGGGGGGGGATCAACAGTTGGGGGAGGTCTTAAACCTCTAAGAACCGCTCTTCACACAATAATTTTAAGTCTCCAAAAAAGTTTGAGCTGAAACAGAGCTTAAAGGCTCTAAGAGTACTTAATGCCCGCTGGGCGCTACCTGTTTATCCCGTTTTTGAGGACGAAAAGTCAAAAGCGTCAGACGAAAAATCGGTCAAGCGAAAAATCGCAAAAAAAAGACCGACAGGATTAATATAATTGCTACAAACTTTGTTTGAGAGCAATTAAAAACCATATTTCAGATTGAGAGTATTTGAGATCACACAAAAATGGGAGGGGGCTGCCCGGCGCCATTACGGCTTGAACGATGTGCAGGAGTGGGGATTGGGGGGCTGATGTAGGGGGCGGCGCGGGGGATCAATTTCTAAGAACCGCCCTTCACACAATAAATAAGTCTCCAAAACAGTTTCTGTGAATCGCATACTTGGAGAATAGTGAGCTTGAGCTGAAAGAAAGGCTCTAAGAGAACTTAATGCCCGCTGGGCGCTACCTGTTTATCCCGTTTTGAGGACGAAAAGTCAAATGGGTCAGACGAAAAATTGATCAAGCGAAAAATCGCATAAGACCAAAAGGACTAATACAATTGTTGCAAACTTCGTTTGAGAGCAATTAATAATTGCTACAAACTTCGTTTGAGAGCAATTAAATATACTCTCTGAAGAATACTGAAGAATATACTCTCTGAAGAAAACTCAGATGCGATATCAATATACAATTTACCTTTCACTGTCATAAAAAGAAAACGGTAACCTTATCTGAGAAAAATGGCTGCCTTGGAGCAACTGAAAATGCCACTAACTTTGCACTCTCTTCATATGCAGCCAGAGCCTCGTTCAACTCTGCCTCTAATGCGCTGTCATGAGGCAGCAGCAGAGGATTAGGCAGCCCAGTCTCACCCGCAGCATTTGGCCCCATCTCCCCCTCACCCATCCTTGTGAAGTACTCCGGAATATAGTGAGCTGCTGCTGCTGCGCCTTGTGGCTCGTACTCAGTACTCAAGTCAAACTCTAAATCAAGTTTTTTTTTGTTAAAAACAAAATCTCATTAATTTTTGAGCTGCCGGTTATACAGGCAGTTGCAACCCACACGTGCACCATGCGAAATTCTCTATCTCTTCCATTTTAATCGAAAAAATATTCTTTAATTTAACGCTGAAAAGTCAGATTAATATATCCAAGAAATATGTCAAACAGGTGTAGCCAAAATACCCAAAATTCACATAATATTTAAACCTGTAGTTAAAATTAGGAAGCCTATTTCAAATTCAATGGACACTGGAATTGAATATTTTTGCTATTTTTGAAAAGTATGTTGTCATGTAATTGTCTATGATTCCAGGTTCGAGTATTCGGAGCTAACTGCCATTAATTTATTCACCCCGAAACATTATTTATAAACTTACATCGATAACCTCTAATATGGTAAAGTATCATTGACTCTCTTTATTTTGCAAAAGGTCATTATTTCTACACGAAACAGCGGTTCCTTAGAAGCGGCGACATGACCTTTTTCCGAATGCATGATCAGTATCAAAATTAAGCTCTAAATAGAAAAAGACAAGGCAGAGTGCTTAGTAACCGCGTGAAAACATGCAATAGATCGGTTGCATAATCATAACCATCGTGTTCAATCAATCCTGAATTAATTTGGGCAAATGCAACGCGCATGGGGGGCAAATGTAGTCAAGTAAACATTAAAAGAGTGAAAAGGAGCAACGTCAGTTATCCTTCAGCCGCCCACTCACACTCCTAGTAAGGCACATTCCCCTGTATTGGGATATGCAGAGGAGGAACAACAGCTAGGTAGCAAACCTTTCCTTGGCTGGTTAAGAGGGCTGAGAGGAGAGGGCAGGAGCTACATGCTAGGCAGTGAAGAGAGAAGAGATAGTAGCAAGGAAAAGAAAGAGGAAAAGCAGAGAAGGCGAGGGGAATTACAAGCCTTGGAAGAGGCGCTCTCAAGTCAAAACAAATTAGTTTGGAGACTAGCAATCGTTTATTCCTCCAAATATAGCCCCCACTCCAAAGAAACAGTAGATAGAGATATATATGTATTTGTTCATTAGCTTGTACAGACATTGTGAGCCCTGGCGAATTGTCACCGCCGGGTAGAGTGAACAAAACTGAGACAGGAAACTTAAGGGCAAGTAATGATAAAACTTCACATGCAACGGGGAAAGCGAGAAAAGTGTTAATGGTGTGAGGGGACAATTGGTACTGCACTAGTAGTTAGTTGAAAGAACATGTTTGGAGCTGAACAAACTGCATTCGTGCATGGGCCTCCTGTATAATACCAGGTTGCAAAGCAGCAGTAGCAAACAGTCAAACCTACCTGTGTTCGACGTCGAGCCATTAGTTTTGCGCTCTGCAATTAAAATAAGGCAAAATAGCTAACTCAACTTAGGCATTCAGTTTTTAAATTATTGCAGGAAATCTTTAAAAATATAAATTGTAATAAGCGAAGTAGTTTAGTCTACAATAAGTCCAAATTTCCATCCAGGCATGATTTAGGTATTGGTATCAATGTGTAGGTACTTAGATGTAGATAATATATTCTTATGCTTATGCAAGTAGCAGTGACTTCTACAGGAAACAAAATTTTCATTCAAGTTTCAGATATAAGCTCAGGTTTTGTGTTAGGTGTTAAAAGATTGTATGGGGATGTTTGCTTACCCGCTTCATGCGCGGGAATGGCAGTTCCATCAGTGAGAAAGAACACTGGCTCCTGTAACAAACAACACCTTTTTGTCCTACTGTATCTACATAAACACTACCCAAATCATAATAACCCAAACTGTTCATCATAGATACATCGGTTCTATTAACATTTTCTATACTTACTAAGTATCACGAACTCAATAGAATGTATCAACCCACAACAGCCATTATACTGATATATAAGCTTGTTTCAAAGTTTTTACACCAACGATGGTCCGGGAAAAATTACAAAACAAGCAACTGCGCACCCCATTATAATTTCTATAAACGTAAATCAACACGTTTGAATATTGAAAACTGTTTAAAGGTTTTCGAACGTAAGCTTGCACTGTTACACTTTAGGAGCCAACAAACAAATATCGCTTTTTCATTTACCAATGGCATTTCGGCATTGATGCTAGCGATGGTGTTGACATTCTGCTGATACACGGACACACTGGTTCCTATGTTAGTGGACACTACAGACTGATTTCCACTCATTACAGCCGCCGCAGCAGCAGCAGCTGCTGCCCCTGTGATACTCGAGTACGAGGAGGTTGAAGGCAAGCCTCCCACTCCATTCATCACCCCATTTATGTGCAAAGAAGGCACTGAGTTTGAGTGTCCAGGCATCACTCCGCCACTATGATGTTGAGCTCCAATCATTCCACCACCGTTGCCTCCACCTCTTCCACTGGATTGTTGCGGACGAGGTGACTGCACATGGTGATTGGTATGTCCGTGAGAAGCCATAGCCGCAAACACTGGTTGTCCTCCATTTCGCACAACATTGTTGAATGACGATGGATTGGAAGTGCGATGATGGTGTGGCTGCTGCTGTTGATGATGTTGCCCAAGATTGTAGACTGCACCGTTCGGAAGATTAGGATTGCCATTAGCGCCGCCGCCACCACCACCACCTTCCAAGTGCTGTCGAGTAGCAGTCACCATTGAACCCTGATGGAAGTTGCCACCCCCGAATGAGGAATGGACACCAGTTGGGGTGGCGGAAGAAGATGCCTGTTGGTGTTGGATATTGTGCTGCTGATTATGATGTTGCATGTGTTGCTGCTGCTGATGATGTGCGTGATTATGCTGTCGTGGCACGTTGGGCTGTTGATTATGCGTCATGATGTGGTTGCTGTTGGCGCCAGTTGGAAGCTGACCTGATGACCTGAAGTCGTCCGTTACCCACTTACACTTCCTCAACTCCAGTACTCTTGCATACACGCTCCGGACATTCCTAAAATATACGCTCAAGTCAATAACAAAGAGTACAGCACGGAAGCTGTGGATAAACATGGTCATTGTCGTTATTTAAACAATAGATATCAAAACTCCGATTTCGAGTAAAGTTGCAAAAAGCCATTTTCAATCTACTTTCCTAATACCGCACCGCCATAATGTCTTCAAAAAAATCACAGCCATGCAAGCCATTACATGTAAAATTTCTGAGCAAAATAAGTATTGTGACTAGACTTCTGAGCTTAAATTGTAACCTTTACATCCCAATACATCCTTCAGTTCCATGCTTCAATTTAGTTGCGTCCATAATGGCTTCAATTCTTCGCTTAATAAGTTTAAAGGAGCAGTTAACAAAAGTTGTCGCACTCACTGAGATGTGTTGGTGTCCTGTTGAATTGCCTGAATATGTGTGTAAATCCTCTCCGTCTTGGCTTTCGTCGAGTTCCTGCTCTTGTTGTCCGCATCGAAGCTGTCACTCTCGTCCAGAGCAGCACCCGTGAGCTTCAAGGCTTTGCCCACTATCAGGAAAGGCTTGTCAAAAGGCGAGAGTTCGAGGATCTTGAGTAAAGCATCTTTCAACACGTCCCTCAGAAAGTCAATTCTTACCATGTTGATTGTACCAAAGCTGTCTATCTCCACGTCCTGCAACAGACCAACCAACCTCAAAACTTCACCAAAAAACGTCGCAAGAATCGACCTCAATCAATAAGTCCCGATAATCTAGCCTGCCAAGTCAAACAGCTAAAATTTATCAAAGCAACAATAACTTAGCCGAGAGACTGCCGTTATAGCTGCGAAATAGAAGCGTGCCGAGGAATGAAAATTATTGACTTTAGTTAAGTGACTTTGTATTGAGTGAGATACTATTCAGTGTTGAGTTAGATAAGTCACGTATGATCAAAATTTAATCACACAAATGACCTAAAATCGTGCGGGTTTACGCGTGGAATGAGGTGGAGAGGGAGTCAAACTCTAAAGAACCGCACTTCATATCATGAATTTATCTCAAAGAACCGCACTTCACGAATCGATACTTGTAAGGCTCTAAGAGAAGCCAACGATCTCCGGGCTTTACTTGTTTATACCGTTTTCGATGACGAAAAGTCAAATAGTCAGAGCATCATTGCTTATGATAACTTAGCTAAAATAAATTTAATCTATTTTCGAAATCAAAATTAATCAGGAAGAAAGGAAATAGATTCAAACAAAAAGGCATAAAATTCGTTATTACCAAAAACTAGACCTAAGAAACTTCTCAAATGAATTTCAGTACTTTCAGTAAAGATCGGTCATAAACAGTACTACGATAAGAAATGACGAAAACTTTAAAATTGAAAAAAAAAAAACAAGACCAGGTTAAAATCTGAAATTTTTTAAGAACTCGGAAAAGCACAGCAAATAAAACTAAAAATAATAGCAGCAACTCATCGCAGATATTTATGAGGAACGCCAAATACTAAAATCTCACGTACAGTTTTTAAAAAACAATAGGAGGGCAACTTCATATTTTTGAAAAATGAAAAAATGAAGTAGAAATAACCAAATCATTGATGTTCAGATAATTTGTTTAGCTATGTTCCAGTCTAAATTGAGTAACAAAAATTAAAAATCCGGAAACATTGAAAAATTTTGCCAAAAACACTTTTTTGTAGAGAATTAATTTAATTGAATTTCAAATACTAACGTCAAAACTAATTTGCTTTTTAATAGCACAAAATTTAAAACCATAACGTCGCACAATAAAGCTCCTCAAACCAAAATTAAAAGCAAAATTTGGACCAAAACGCATAATCGGTTTTGAATAAGCAAAATTTAGAATATAGCTGGCAGATTGTCAGAAAAAAGGCGCAATAGCTTTATAGATCCGTAGTCTCAAAAAAAGATAGAAAAAGAAACCGACCAAAAAAGAAATGTCTTTTTATTAAATGCTGAGATGGTGTATTTTGATTGAGAATCTGTACAAGTTATTGCTGCCTCCATTAGCTGCTCTCAAATAACCTTCAATTAATGTGATACACATTCACTTGACCTTATCTCTTTGAATTAGACTAAAGATACGTCAATTTCAGAGTGCGGCAATCATTTTTTGAGAGTGAGGTAAGTAGCGTGTGACCGAAAAATTAGTCACGAGAATGAGCAAAAGCTCGCTCTACTAAGAGCAAAAATTGAAGTCCGTGATTGTGACGTCATATGGTCGTAAAAAAATCTTGACGAAATAAAAAAACCAAGAGGCCAATAACCTCAACAGCTTCGCGACTATTAATAAAAATGAAAGGCTGAGAGAAGAAAAAACTGAGATGAAAGACCATGAAACTCAATATTGTGCTCTGAAAACACTTCTTTATCATTTGTCGAGGGTTAGATAATAGTGCAGCTTAATTCTAACTACAATAGCTTAAATCTAACTACAATCAAAAGAAATGAGCCAAATCGACAAAAAACGCCAAAAATGGTCAGCTATTTCCACATTCTTTCGCAAAAGTCAAACATTTGATGCAGCGCGTGAAGAACAAAAACTTTCCCAGTCCGCAAAAAGCTGCCTTCTGATCACTTTGTACTTCCGGTAAAAGAAAAGTCAAAAAAATCAATGCTCCTTTTCGAGTCGTAAAACACTCTCAGCTTATAGTTATGAAAGGACAACGTTGCGACTAATAATAGCTTCGCCACTACTAATATAATTTTTGAAACCTCAATAGCTGATCAATATAGAAACTATGAAATAATTCTTCTTTTGCTTCGAAAGACTAATTAACTTGAGTTTTCTGCGAGCAAAACTGTGATGAGATGCATTTGGAATATTAGGTGCGCACGCACATTACAGAGCCTCATTGCCAATTCTACAATTAAAAGCTGGTTTAATGCACACAAAATCATCCTAATTGGGATACACAAAACGGGATACACCAGGAGCACTTTAATAAGTTGTTTGATTAGACTCACCCCCATATTGAGATAGAGTTCGCAAATGAACAGAAGGACACCTTCTAGCTTCTGATTGTTGGCAGGCGACTGTGTCTTGATCAACTGTCCCATCCGATCCACTTCCAATCGCACACTTAAACCACACGTTGTTATGGAAAAATGAAAAGGAGAAACATCTATACTATTCGCCCTAAAGTTAAAATATTTTCTTCGGAAAAAGACGCACTCTAATAATAAAATCCAAGACAATTGTTGTTCTAGCAATCGATGTAGTATAACATAACAATGAAATTTCTGTCTTGGAGAGAAGCGGAAAAAAGCACTATATAACAAAAAAAAAACCTTCGATGAGACCCATTTGATGACAAATTGATGTTATGTTTCATTTCAATTTTTGCATTGTAGCCAAACACAAACCGCATTGAGCCATTTTCACTGCTCTAGCATTTAAAAATACTAATAAATTCCGCCTAAGTAACCATTATTATTGCTACCTGTTTATCCCGTTTTTGAGGACGAAAAGTCAGATGGGTCACACGAAAAATCGCATAAAAAAGCACACGACTATTATAATTGCTACAAAAGTTCTAACTCGAGATCTAATTACATCTACGTATATCCCACGACAGTTAATAGTGTATCCAGTAACTTGACTTAAAATCAATTCAAATTCATTTTGCCAAAAGGCGGAAAACCATCTTGAACACATCTTCAAAGTCATCTTTTAACCTCGTAGTGAAACTTTCCCCTACAAAAGGTCGTCTCGAAGCATGAATTCTCTCTTACTATTGAGTATCGAAGTTCTCGATTACCATGCGCATTAAGGCATGAGCGATATATAGCCGATCAAGCAGTAAATTGGTATTTATTTGAGCAAATTTACAAAGATGCATCCAATTGTGAATTTGAAGCAATCCTTGATGCCACCAATGAGACTAGATTCCTTAATTCAAACGGCACGCAATTCAGAATGAATTACCATTCCTCTAGCCTCATAAATTTTTCCATTATTTTTTAAACTGAAGCGGAGTCTTTTCTATTTTTCATCTGCTTTTGAGGCTTCGAACGGAATTGAATTAAAAATCATGAAAAGAGAGAACACAAGAGCAGTTTGTGTATTTTATCACTTCGCAAGTTTGCGCTCGCTCATATTGAACAAGAGAGGAGTAATGCGTTTTAGCTCTACCACCATGACGGCCAATTTTTAACAGTTCACCGTGCATATGACTATTACATGTAGCGATGGTAATACATGTAACACGCATCATTGTTTACCCTTGAATATTACACCACAGACGTCGTATATTTTGGGTACAAATTAGGATTTATTATTTGATCTGTGACTAAGCCCATCCAGCAATGGTAGCCAATTTGTTCCTTCCGTTAAATGTCAACGGCATTATGCATCAACTCACTAAAATATCGCTGTAATTTGATGCTCTAATGAATAAATAATATATACCCTAGACTAAAACATATGGCTCCAAAAGGTCGACATTAGCCCGGAAGGACGTAACCATAATGCCAATTAAGATAAGTACTTGATGAAATTCATGGTTAGTGATTGGTGTTTGATTATTGTCACATCCTCTTCTTGGCGTTATATTAACTTGACTTTTTATTGGTGTAAACTATAACAGCGAAAAATTGATATTTTGAAAGACAAATGTAGCGACCTAATTTGAACTTTAGGAGGCTCGGACAAATGTTTTCTACTCTCGTCCTCATAGATTTAAAACTAAACAAAGCTTAAGTCAGAGTTGAAATATTGAAGGGCAATTGGTCTTTCAATAACAACTCTCATGAGCACCTACACAGGTTTCATTCACTTTCAATACCTGAAAATCCGTCAAAGAAGTTGAGTCAATAAACACGAGGAGGAGGAGGAGGAGTGGGAGTTAGACCTGAGGATGGGAGGACTAAGAAAATCACTAAGGTCCTTCAAATGACGTCATTATAGGTTATCATATACCACCACAATTGAGATTTAAAATGAATAAATGACACCAATTTCGGCGCACTTTTCATTTGCTTTTTTGTAGTAAAGTGCCCTCAATTGAGTTAAGCTCCTTACAGTTCTGAAAGAGAATATTAAATCACGCAAAACGCCAAGTCAAAGGAGAAAACGTTACCAGAAAAGTAACAACAGTCAAGCAAAAACTTTAAATAGAAAAGACAAACGTTTATAATCAAGTATAGAATTGAGCACAAGTATTGGACATTTTTTGATCGCATTCTATTTGACTGTAACAAACTTCTCGTTTACTTCCGGTTGTTGTTCAAATTCCTGAAAGCTGATAGCAGAAATAGACATTTAACTGCACCCAAACCTTGCAACGTTGTTTGGAAAAAAGATTTTTGCCGGCTCTACATTGTGGAACCAGCTACCAGTTACCCTTTAGGGGTCTGTCAAATCACTCTGCCTTTAGGAAGTTATCAAAAACTCATTTAATCAAAAATGATTTCTATTTTTGATTTTCAGCTTCATTCATGCCAAGTTTGAAAATTTCTCAATCATATGAACATCTACCCAGAGCCAATTGTCTTGTGTGCAAGAGATTTACAGGCCCAGGCGTAAAAAAAAACATTTACTTAGAAACCGGTTAATAATCCCATATTTGGCGATTCGTTAGTTTTTAGAGTCACTCTGGTTGACTCAGTTACGACTTCTTGCCTTGGAGCTCCCATAACTCCTTTGTGCTCGAAGCAAGTACGACTAAAAGTCAGAAGTTTCAAAACAGTCATAATTATAATGGCTGACGCAAATAATTGTTCGCCCGAAATTGAAAACCTTTAATGTAGCCAGAAATAGTCTGTTTCTGGCTCGAAACACAGATTGAGCCACAAATAGTCTATGTAGACATGGGGTACTTTACCAAAAACGTGATTATCGCGCTGCGATTATGGGTTTGATAAGCAGGCAAGGTAAATATCACGAAGTCTTCTCCCTAGATAAGTGGTATAAACTTTTGGCGAACAAAATGGAGCATTAAAATTTTTAGACCGAAGAAGTTTAGTTATCGTAATCATTACTCCAAAAACTGTATACATCCTTCACTGTATGGCGTGCGGCCGTTAGAGAAGAGCTGCTCGAGCTTAAATTAATCACGCTCTTCTCAAACTCATTGGAAATTCAGCAACACCAGAAGTATCACATTTACCTTTTTACTGATTTCAACAGCCTAAAAAATTTGGGATTTACTGAAACAATTTCACAACATAGCCACAAAACCTTCAAAAAATCAAACTTAATTTCACACACAGTTTTGATATGTTCGAAATGAAAAATCTAAGTTTTCAGATGTAATGGAACTGACCATTGTTGCTTATAACCCCAGCTGACTTTCAATTCATGCGGGTTTCCAATACTTAAGAAGTCACTTTTTTAAGACATCCGGTGAAAAAGATCGGTTAGAGCGGAAGTTATTTCAATTGTTCTACTTTGGGATCATATATATTCTTGGAGAAGAAAAGATATTCTATTTGATCTGCTTTGGAAACTTGTCTTATGCTCGGATAGAGCGGAAGTTATTCTAATTGTTCTTTTTTGGAAACATGTCTCTGCTCGGATAGAGCGGAAATCTAGATGAGATCATGAACCCAAGCTACCTCTGTGTCCAGAAGAGGTGGAGAAACAAGACCCTCTACTACAACTTTTGAGGGAGTTAAGTTAAGTACAAGACCCAAAATTAACCACGCAAAAGAACTGAAAAATCGCGTTTGAAAAAAGTCCACCAAACGTAAAGCACGCAATTCAGTTGATGAACGAACGAAATCAGAGAAAATTGTTGATTTGAAACGTCATCAAATAATCGGGAAATAATCGAAAAAAAGATCAATAATGGCTAAGTTCTTATCACACGGCTATAAAAATTATTGATAGTTTTTTTGTTTTTCGAATATTTTTGTGAATGCAAAAACGAAACCTGAGAATAGCCCGCAAAATTTACATCAGACAGTTTCCAGCTGACTTTCAATTCGTGTTGGTTTCCAGTACTTACATTTGAGAAGTCATTTTTTGAGGAGGAAGTTAAGTTAAGTACAAGACCCAAAACTTACCACGCAAAAGAACTGAAAAATCGCGATACCAAGTCCACCAACTGTAAAGCACGCATTTCAGTTGATGAACGAAAGAAATCAGAGAAAATTTCTGATTTGAAACGTCATCAAATAATCGGGAAAACTATGAAAAAAAGATCAATACTGGCTTAAGTTTTCACTACACGGCTATAAAAATTATTAGAAGTATTCTCTAATATTTTCGTGAGTTCAAAAACGAAACCTGAGAATAGCCCGCAAGAATTACATAAGACAGTTTGCACTTAGCCGCAATGCTCACCAATTTACCACAGCTTTTCAAACAATACAAGCCCAAAAATGAAAACGTTACAATATGAACAACCGGATACATTGAAATGAACATACATTGCTTTCAAGAACTGCAAACCTCTCATAAACTTTCAACATTTAAGCGGTCTCGTCTATTACTGATCTTTTAATGTGTTAAAAGAAGTAATACAAACATAGCTGGCAGATTGCCAGAAAATAGCCGCAATAGATTTGTAGATCGGCAGTCTAAAAAACAGTAAAAAAGACAGACCAAAATAATTCGTCTTTTCATTGAAGGCTGATCTGTTATATTTTGATTAAAAATCTGAATGTTATTGCTGATCTCAATTAACCTTCATTTAGAGTGACACGCACCCATTTGACCTTATCTCTTTGAATTAAAGTAAATAAAAAAGTCAATTTCAAGTCATTTTTGAGAGTGAGGTAAGTCAAGTGTGCCCAAAAGTTTAATCACGCGCATGAACAAAAAAACTCGCTCCATTAAGAGCGAAAAATGATGTCACACATGCAATTCAGTTGAAAATGCATGAACAAATGAACAAAAAGTGGCTGTGACGTCATATGGTCGTAACAAAAATCATGACGACGAAATAAAAAACATAGCCGGAAGAATTCCGGAAGCGACTCGAAGCACCAAAAATTCACAAAAAGCTGAAGCCATTACCTTTTGTATTAAACCATTAACTCATTACTTCCCCTGGTCTGATCTAAAAATCGGTGAAATTTAAACCACTGTCACCAAGAGAAAGAAAATGCAGCAAAATTTTATTATTGAAAACGTTTGGTAACGTTAAAAAATTCTGAAATATTTAGGATGGTCAAAAAGCTGATAGCCTGACAAAGCTGACAGGGCCATCAATTGCCCTCAGATAATTATTGATTTTAATCTCAAAAGATCGCGAAAGCAAACGGCAGATAAAAACTTTTCAAAAAAGACAGGAAAGTCAAAACTATTCAAAAAAGAGTGCTCAAACTTAAGAATCAGAGAAACACTACAATTAGATTTCTAATCACGGCAATTAAGACAAAAATAATACATGATTCTTCCTTGTTGTGTATATGCTAGACAACATGATTTCATACTAATTCAAAAATTAAATTAATCATAGAAAAACAAAAGCAACAGAATAAAGTCAAAGGCAAAAAATCGTCTAAAAACAATACCAAGCCCGGAAGAAAATTGCAATGAATAGGAAAAAGTAGAAATGTTGGAAAACATTTTCTAGTAAACTCCCAGTACTGCCTTATTTTGAATTAAATCAATTGCAAACCGAAGAAAACAAGATCTAAGAAAAAGCTGAATTCATTCAATTTTTTAACAAATGAAAAAATCAATATAACGAATATAAAAGTAGATGCCAGGAGAAAACTAGAATGACACAAACGAGAATGTGAAGAATATGGACACAATGTTAGGAAGACCGAAACAAAAAGACCAATTCTTGATTTTTGAAAGTAAAAAATCAAATTTAAAAAAATCAAGAAAAACGAGTACATTTCATTGATCAGCATTCGAGACATAGAAAAGACAACGAGTCATTCGAGACAAAAATCCAACTTGCTGAAGAGAATAAAACAAGAAAAAGCAGAATTCAGACATGCGAAACAATAAAACATTTTGCAAAAAAGTGGTCAAAAAAATTTAAGACAACATTTATGAAAAAAAAATTATCTGTTTTTTCAAAAACTTAACACCAAAAAATGATTGAATTTTTATTGAAGCAAAATTAAAGTCCCTCATGTTCCCCAAAATACTATTTCTAGTAATTAAAAGCAAAATACAAACAAAAAACTGAAAAAAATTGGCAAAAAACTACGAAAATCGGATTAGCAAATGTACAATTTTATGAAACAAAATTACATCGAGGTAGACAGAGGCATTGAGTATAAGAATTATCAAAAGGAAGTTGCCATATTAACTGATTTTTGACACAAACCAGCTAAAAGATCCAAAAATGAAGAAATTAATAGAAAAAAAAGCCAAAAATTAACCAAAAAATCAAGAAAAATGTGCCAATTTCGCATTTGAAACGCAATTTCAGGCTATGCAAAAATACTGTGCTATCAATTTCCGGGGTTTACATTTCAACATAGCATCGATTAAAAATTATTGCTACAAAAAACCAATATACAAGCAAAAAAACTAGACCACTTAGACGAAAAAACGGTTATCTATATGTGCCATTCATTCAAAAACTACTTTTCAATGTCAAAAAGTCATTCACTAAACGCAGCGCATGATCAAAAAACTTCTCTCGCTCAGCAAAAATTAGTTCACACTGCAATTTTACTCGCTTTCGCTTTTAGGTCAAAACATCGTCTGAACGAATAGTACTTCCGGTAAAAAAAAACATAGCCGGAAGAATTCCGGAAGCGACTCGAAGCCGCAAAACCTCACAAACAAAACCCTAATTGCAGCTGAAGCAATTACCATTTGAATTCAACCATTAACTCATTACCTCCCTTGGTCTGATCTAAAAATTGGTGAAACTTAAACCACTGTCACCAAGAAAAAAATGCAGCAAAATTTTATATTGTTGAAAATGTTGGATAACGTTAAAAAATCCGAAATAGATAAGCCGGTCAAAATACTGATGGCCTAAAACAGCTGAAAGGGCTATCAATTGCCCTCAAATAAATCATGATTCTGATCTCAAAAAGATCAGAAAAGCAAACGGCAGATAACAATCTTAGAAACTAAGTTAAATCTTTTTTTTTAAAAAAAAGAAGAGTATTTAAGAATCAGAAAACCACTATAATTACAGTTCTAATCACTGCAATTAAAACAAAAAACGGCACATACTTCTCCCTTGTTCTGCATATGCTACACAACATGATTTAAAACTAATTCAAAAATTAAAATAATCATAGAAAAGACAAGCAGCAGAAACATGTTCAAAGGCAAAAATCGTTTAAATTAACACCAAGGCCGGAAGGAAGTTGCAGTAGATAGTATTAAGTAGAACTTTTGGAAAAAGCTGGCTAGCAAACTCAGTACTGCCTTGTGTTGAATGAAATCAATTGCAAACAAAGAAATGACGAAAATCTAAGAAAATGCTGAAATCATTCAATTATTTAACAACTGAAACAACCAGAAATAAATGTGCCATAAAAAGCTGCCAGGACAAAACTAAAAGGATACTAACTAGAATGATAAGAACATGGACACAATATGAGGAACACCGAAAAAAAACACATTCTTGATTTTTGAAAGTCAAAAATAAAAACAAAATTCAAGAAAAACGAATACATTTCATTGTTCAGCATTAGAGACATAGAAAAGATAACTAGTCGTCCAATATAAAGATCTATCCTCCTGAAGTGAACAAAAAATAAGAAAAACCAGATATCAAACATACGAAACATTAAATAATTTACAGAAAAAGGTCAAAAAACTTTTAATACTGCTTTCATGAAAAAAAGGAAGCTGAAAAAATCAATATACCAAAAATAAAAATAGGTGCCAGGAAGATACTAACTAGAATTTTAAGAACATGGGCACAATGTAAGGAACACCGTAACAAAAAGGCATTCTTGTTTTTTAAAAATTTAAAAATCAAATTAAAAAATCAAGAAAAACAAATACAGTTCACTGCTCAACATTCGAGACCTAGAAAAGATAACTAGTCATCCGATACAAAATCTATCCTCCTGAAGAGAACAAAAACAATAGGAAAAAGCAGAACTCAAAAATATAAAACATTGAAACATTTTGCAAAAAAAAAATTATCAAAAAACTTTTAAGACTGCATTTACGAAAAAGCTTCAACTGTTTTTCAAAAACTGAACTCCAAAAAATGATTGAATTTTTTATTAAAACGCAATTAAGGTCCCTCATGTTGCACAAAAAGACTACTTCTAGTAATTACAATAAAAATACAAACAAAAAACTGACAAAAATCGGGAAAAAACTACCAAAATCGGATTAGCATATGTACAATTTTATAAAACAAAAATACACCGAGGTAGAGAGAGGCGTTAAGTACATGAATTATCAAAGGGAAGTTGCCAAATGAACTGATTTTTGACAAAAAGACGGTTAAAAGATCTAAGAATGAAGAAATTAATAGAAAAAAGTCAAAAATTAACTAAAAAATCAAAAAATATGTGCCAATTTTCAAATTGAAACCCATATTCAGGCTCTGCAAAACACTGTGGCATCAATCTCCGATGTTGGCATTTCAATATAGTATCGAATAGAAATTATTTCTACAAAAAACCAAACTACAAGCAAAAAAAATTGGCCACTTAGACGAAAAAACGGCTAAAAACGGTTATCTATATATGCCATTCAGTCAAAAACTACTTTTCAAAGTCAAAAAGTCATTCACTAAACGCAGCGCATGATCGCATGATCAAAAAACTTCTCTCGCTTAGCAAAAATTTGTTCACCAAGACAGCTTTTCTCACTTTCGCTTTTAGGTCAAAATGCCGCGTGAACAAATCTACTTCCTGTAAAAAAAAAAAAACCGAGAGAAAACCAATACTCCTCTTCGAGTCGTAAAAACCTTAAGAAAACCAATACTCCTCTTCGAGTCGTAAAAAAACCAAGAGAAGGCCAATAATAGCCCCAGCTATCGCTGTGCGGCTATTAAAAACCATTATATCGCCGAAACTATCTATATTGGTTTTTAACCAATTGTCATATCTCGAAAAATGTACAACCCTTTAGTAATCGCTTGTTCTTCAAAAGTCTGAAATCCTCAGTTATTATGAAATTAACTTGATATACAAGGCTAATTGGGCAGGGGAGCAATGATAGGAGTAATTCATAACACCACACTTGTTTGATGTATTACACCGGTATCTGGTTAACACACTTAGAATTTGATGAACCATTACGAGAGGCGTAACAATGACTTTGAGTGCTTTCAAAAGAACTTTCTTTGTCATTGTCCCATGTGCTATCAACAACAATGCGGCTAAGTCCCGCCGTACGCGCATGATAATAAAAATTAAACGAGAAAATATGAATCATAGTGAAAATTGAAATCTATCGCAGAATATCTGTCACAGGAGCATCTTTCAAACCAATCAAGTCCGTTCACTCAAACGAAACTAAACAGCCAAAGTTGTCCGATAGAAGCACCGAATAAATTTGTAAAAACTGCTAAAGTAGGCAAAGCAAGGGAATCTGTAACGATAAAGTTGAAACAGAAATGTACAAAACAGCAAACATCGGGAAGAGTGTCATGTGCACCGCTTTCTGTTCATCATGCATTCCGAAAAAACTGTCCCCGTATAAGCCTAGTCATGCAAAAATCTCGCTTTGAATTTCATGAAAAAAAATCTCACTTCAGCAACATAACGCTGTGGTTCTAATAAAAGATTTCCCAACATATTTCTTAGTCACGGCGCCAAACAGCGTGGGGTGGGGTGGGGCGGGGGGTGGGTTACACCTGGGGACGGATGGGGTGGCAACAGTGGGGAGAGTCAATCTCTAAGAACCGCCCTTCGCACCATAAATATAAGTCTCCATAACAGATTTTGTGAATCGCATACATGAAGACCAGTGAGCTGAAAGGCTCTAAGAGCACTCAATGCCCGCAGGGCGCTACCTCTACCACGTTTTTGAGGTCGAAAAGTCAAACGCGTCAGCCGAAAATTTGGTCAAGCAAACAATTGCATAAAAAAGGCCGACATGACTAATAAAATTGCTACAAACTTCGTTTGAGATAAATTCAAAACTCCATATTCAATTTATCCATAAAAAAAAGAAATCTACCAGAATCTTTTGAAGAAATTTTGAATCAAAACTCATCCTGGAAACCATTTTGAAGTACATCTAGTTTATTTATCTGTTTCAAAACCTTACAGATGTCAAAACAAAAGTAGGTGAGAAGACTCTAAGACCTCCGATATCTTCTACCTACGTTTATTTTTCACAAGATTTCCTAAAATTTCGTCATCTGTGCTTCTCTTGCGCGGATAATACTTTAAATCATCAAAACAAAAAATTGAGACAACAAAATTCTAACTCTAAGTGGTAGGCAAAGAACAATTATCCAGACAGCAAAAGCTTCACAAGCTATCACCAAGCAAGTACATAGATGAAGTAATTTCCAAAAATCATTCTTCACCATATACTCGAGGGGAGTTAAAAACTCCAGAGCCACATACTGAAGTGAATTTGAAATTTAAAAAATGGATGACGGTAAACCCACTAACGTCCGACACATTGGTTTTGATACACAGGTTGGGCACATTATTTCAAAGGGAGCTGTGACCTAGATAAACTTAAGGTGCTTCATCGAACAAGAACAACGTGATTAAACTCTAGTAAAACGTTTTTTAAACTCTAGTCCAAGCTCCACGCATTAAACTCCAGTAAACGTTCTATTCATCAATCTACATTTAAACATAGGCGGCAGATTGCCAAAAAATAGCCGCGATTGACGCTTGTAACCTTCCGTGAATTGAACTAACTAAAGAAGTCAGATAGACCGATTGACCAGCGGTCCTTTAACTGACCACTAAAATTTTGGCTAGATTCAGACTCATTTTCATGACATACGCTCTATAAAGAAAAAACCCTAATTGACCTTGCTCAAAATTTATATTCAAAATCAAAAATTTAACTCTAATACTCAGGAATTAGGGCATACACGTTTGGCATTACTCAGATGCAAACTACTGACCTTTATCTCGTAAATGATCGTGAAAATTAAAGTTGATTAAGCGAGTTCAGAAGTCATTTTATGAGTCACGCAATTGACCTAAAAGCAGAACAAATGACGTCACGCACACAAATTTTACCTGCAAAGCAATAGAAATCATGAACTCAATTCCGAGAACTCAGGTCGTAAGAATCATCGATGGAGACGAATTAAAAAAACACAATGTCCCCAAAAATAACCGCCATCGATTCGCGGCTATTGATGAGTTTTTTGAGGCAGGACAACAAAAATATCCACAAAACAGTTAAAATTAAAAAATCACCCAAAAAAACAAAAAAAAACAATAAAAATAAGTCATATCAAGATTTAGCTGCAAAGAACACTTATCCAGACAGCAAAGGTTCACAAGCTATCACCAAGCAAGTACATAGATGAAGTAATTCTCAAAAATCATTCTTCACATTATACTCGAGGGAGAGTTAAAAACTCAGAGCCACATACTGAAGTTAATTTTAAACTTAAAAAATGGATGAACGTAAACCCACTAACGTCCGACATATTGGTTTCGATACACAGGTTGGGCATATTATTTCAAACGGAGCTGTAACCTAGATAAACTTACGGCGCCTCATCGAACAAACACAACCTGATTAAACTCTAGTAAAACGTTTTATTAAACTCTAGTCCAAGCTCCACGCTCCTCTAGTGAAACCTCCTATTCATCGTTTTATTAAACTCTAGTCCAAGTCCAAGCTCCTCAAGTGAAACGTCCTATTCATCAATCTACATTTAAACATAGCCGGCAGATTGCCAAAAAATAGCCGCGATTGACGCTTGTAACCTTCCATGAAATGAACTCACTAAAGAAATCAGATAGACAGATTGACCACCGTTCCTTTAATTGACCACTAGACTTTTTGGCTAGATTCAGCCGTGTCATTTTTGACACACATGCGCTCTATAAGGAAAAAACCCTAAGGATCAGAATCATCGATGCAGACGACAAATTAAAAAAACTTAATGTCCCTAATAATAACCACCATCGCTTCGCGGCTATTGATAAACTTTTTAACACTCACAGGCAGGACAACAAAAATATCCACAAAACTCAAAATCACCAACTCAACAAAAAACCAAAAAAAGTGTCAAAGTCATATCAATATTTAGCTGCACTAGGATGAAATCCAAAATCAAGAATGCAACAATGGAACAAATTGGTCACATGTTGAAAACGCCAATAAATCAAGATAAAGCTAAAACAAAAGCTGAATAGCCGCACTTAAAAATAAATTCTCTCAAACTGGAAATTGGTTCATACAGTCTTTTCTCACTAATTAGAAAAATTGAACAATTAGAATAAACTTTTAGGCAAAAATCACGCCATAAAACTACTCACTTTTTCATCCTATACTACTCTAGTGTAACTAAAAAAATCAAACTCCTTAAATTAATAGCGGTAGAGGCAGACTGCCAACAAAATATTGCGATAGCCTGGTAGATCTGCAGTCTCAAAAGACAATAAAACAACAGCAAAAAACATTTCTCCGGTTTATTAAAAGGCAATAAAACAACAGCAAAAACATTTCTCCGGTTTATTAATTACTAAGATGTTATATTTTCAAAAAAACCTGTAAAACTTAACGTTGCTTCTATTAGTTCTTTGAGTCAATTAGATCAATTGCGAGCAACAAAAAATTCGGTCGACTAAGTGAAAACGTCAATCATACAATTCAGCCAAATCCTTTAAACAAACGAACAAAAAGCCGATGAGTGATGGTGACGTCATATGGTGTAACAAAAATTTTGACGAAATAAACATAGCAGTAAAAAACCTGAATTACAATTCAACAAAGTTCAATTGACTAAAAAACTCGAGCTAGAAATGATAAGTATCGTGCAGAAAAAAAACAAAAAAAACGGAAAAACAATAAAACATAGATGGCATATATCCGTAAAATAGCCGCCGTAGACGCTTCTAGCCTTCCATGAATTAAAACAACTAAAAAATAAGATAGACAGGTTGATCACCAGTCCTTTGATGCACCACTATAGAGTTTTTGGTTAGATTTAGGCTGTCATTTTTATGACACACGCACTCTCTATAAGGAAAAACACTAGAGCTTTTTCAAAAATACTGTTCAAAATCAAAAATTCAAGACTCATACACAAAAATTAGGGCATACAAGTTCAGCACTACTCAGATGCAATCTACTAACTTTTGACTAAGAAATGTTCGTAAAAATTAAAGTTGATTAAGCGAGTTCAGAAGTTTTTTTTTGAGTCACAGAATTGACCTAAAAGCAGAACAAATGACGTCACGCACACAGAATTTAACTGCAAAGCAGTAGAAATCAGTGAAATTGAAAGTCAATTCAAAGTCAGGTCGTAAGAATCATCGATCGAGTGAAAAAAAACCAGGATGTGCCCAATAATAAACGCCATCGCTTCATGGCTATTAATATTTATACCGGTTTATTAAATACTGAGATGTTATATTTTCATTAAAAATCAAAACTTAAGGTTGCTTCTATGAGGTTGCTTCTAAGGTTGGTTCCGTGAGTTAGTTGAGTCAATTGCGAGCAACAACAAACTCGCTCGACTAAGTGATGTCACTCATACAATTCAGCCAAAACCGTTAAACAAACAAAAAGCCGATTTGAGTGGTAGTGACGTCATATGGTGTAACAAAAATCTTGACGAAATAAACATAGCAGGACAAAACCTGATTATAATTCAACAAAGTTTCATTGACTAAAAAACTAGAGCTGGAAATGATAAGTATCGTGCACAAAAAAAAACAAAAACCGAAAAACATTAAAACAGACGGCAGAAATCTGTAAAAAAGGCCGCCGTAGACGCTTGTCGCCTTCCATAAAATGAAACAACAACAAAAAAAGATAGACAGTTTGATCACTAGTCCCCTAATAGACCACTAGACTTTTTGGTTAGATTAGGACTGTCATTTCTATGAGACACATACGCTCTACAATGAAAAAAACCCTAATGGAGCATTTTCAAAAATGATATTTGAAATCAAAAACTAAAGACTCTAATACTCAACAATTCGGGCATATAAGTTTGGCACTGCTTAGATGCAAACTATTGATTCAGCAATTACAGAATTCATTTTTTGAGTTAAGTAAGTCGCGTAATTGACCTAATAGCAGAACAAATGACGTCACGCACACAAAATTTAACAGCAAAGCAGTAGAAATCATTGAAATTGAAAGTCAATTAAAAGAAGTCAGGTTGTAAGAATCATCGATGGAGCAAAAAAAAAGCACGATGTCCCCAATAATAACCGCCATCGCTTCGCGGCTATTAATATTTTTAACACTAAGAGGCAGGACAACAAAACAGTCAAAACTAAGAAATCACCAAAAAACGACGAAGTCATAATAATATTTAGCTGCACTATGATGAAATCAAAAATCAAGAATGCAACATTGGAACACATCAGTCACATTAAGGAAAAGCCAATAAATGAAGATGAAGTTAAAACAAAAGCTGAAAAGCCTAACTTAATAAATTCTGTCAAACCGGAAATTGGTTCATGCCGTCTTTTCACACTTCGTTAGAAAAATTTGACAAATAGGAAAAACTATTACGCAAAAATCACGCCATAAAACTACTCACTTTTTTCATCTTTTAGAACTCTAATGTGACAAAATTTTCACTCTCAAAATTGAAAGTTTGAACATATCTCAAAACAGCAACCTAATACAATTCAAATTCTTTTAATTGTTAGCGGTACAGGCAGACTGCCAACGAAAAGCTGCCATAGCCTGGTACATCTGCAGTCTTTGAGACCACTTAACTTTTTGGTTAGATTCGGACTGTCATTTTTGACACATACGCTCTCTAAGGAAAAAAACCCTAATGGAGCTTTTTCAAAATTAACATTCCAAATGAAAAACTAAAGAATCTAATATTCAACAATTAGGGCCTATACGCTTGGCACTAGTTAGATGTACACTATTGAAGTTTAACCAGTAAATGTTCATATATTTTAAAGTTCATTAAGCGAGTTCAGAAGTCATTTTTTGAATGGGGTAAATCGCGTAATTGACCTCAAAGAAGAAAAATGACGTGAAGCACACAAATTGTAACTGCATAGCAGTAGAAATCAATGAAATTGAAAAAGTCAACTTCAAGAAGTCGGGTCGCAAGAATCATCGATGAATTGAATTGAGAACAAAAAAAGACGAACTGAAAAAAACCACGATGTCACCAATAATAGCCTCTATCGCTTCGCATCTATTAAAAAAACGACTGTCGGTTGAATTGCTATCGAATGATCATCGGGACAGTTTAATTTAGAGAGGGTGTAGCTAGAAATATTTTATGGGTGCAAAAAAGACACATTTAATTCCTGACCTCAAGGTTGGCAGTCTGACGTCTTAACCACACAGCTTTGCGCGACGATTTTGATTTCAGAGCGAGAGTAACGTACGTATATCACTCAAAAATGAGGAAATTAAGCGTGAAATTAAGAATGTTCTAGAAAAGCGCAGAAACGTTCCAGCAAAAATTTTGCATAAAAAAAGACCAAAACGATTACAATAATTGCTTCATATTTTGTTCGAGAGCAAATAATCAGTCAAACTATAGGCAAATAATAGCTCGCCATCGCTATTAATAAAAAAAGGTTTTTATCCAAAAAATACGCATTTTTATCTAAAAAAAGGTCCAGACAGCATGGGTTTAGTTTAGTCTTAAAAAGAACCTCATTTTCGTCAAACTACCACATAAGGGCAAATCATTCCTTAAGAACTCGCCAATTTAATATCAAAATAGATAATTAACCATTTTAGAAAGTGGTCTTTGAAGTTGAAGCTGAGTTGTTCGGGTAGACAGAGGTAGTGGGACAATTTAGCACCAGTGAACCTGAAGTTCGGCTCCGCCACACTCTAAAACAGTCAATGTATTGAAAGAATCAGAGCCAAAATTTTTATTATTTAATCTCAGGTCTGTTGACTTGATCCTTAAACTTACCCATGCAACCAGAATATGAGCCAGTTTTTCGCTTGTCTCCAATTTAATCTTTTCGCAGTTCAAGGCCCCAACGACATAGGGTACAATATTGTCGAAGACTTCTGGCCGTTGTGTCAGCATCCAGACAACTTCTTTGAACTGGTTTGTTATTTTATCATGTTGAGGGTTGCTTGTATCTAGTTGCCTTAGCAATGGTGGTCTCTCCTTTTGGCCAGCGGATGTTGCGTGCATTTGGCTCAGCATGTGGCCATTCAGCATACCGTTGGTGTGATCATTAAGCATGTGGTTATGGACACCATTGTGTCCACCGGACCTCCTCGAGTGACCACTGCCACCAGCACCATTGCCATTGTGACCATGGCCTGCTGTCGAATGTCCATTCAAGTGACCCTCTTGGTGGCCACCTCTGGAGTTGTAATGATGATGTGGCTGATGGTGTTGCATGGCGTACATTGCTGAGGAATGCTTTGAACTATTGGCGTTGGATAAATTTGCATATCCGTTCAAGCCGTTGGCATGTTTCTTAGGAGAAGATAAAATGGATTTAGCATTTGGCGATGAGTTGTACTTGTGTCCGTAGTCAGATTTCTAAACATTTTATTCTATTAATTTAGTTGATGAGCCAATCAAGACGCGCCTCTCAATTAACCGCTGTTGCACTTGAAACGATCGTAAGTGAAATCTACACGGTGTACGGTGTTGGACAGGCTATATTAGCAAACTAATATCACTTACCAATAGATGAGCATTTGCACCAAGGTATTGCTGAGAGTTGCTTTCATGTTGTTGATGATGTTGGTATAGATTACTGTTGGCGTTGGAAGAATGGCGAGTAGAAGACGTCGTTGGCACCGCTTGTCCGGTTGCAACAGCGGCCGCCATCAAAGCGCCCGGTGGCACGCCAGCTGAAGCCCTGTGTTGCGAATGTTGATGGGAGCTTGAATGGTGATGGCTATTAGTGGAAATGACCCCATTCAACTGAGGATTAGCACTGGAAAATGATTGCGCAGAATGCATTAGCATAGCACCCATCGAACTGGAGGAGGATTGGTAGGTACTGCTATTGGTCACACCAGCACCATTGCTCATTTGGTTTAGATTGTGACTGCTTAATATATTATTAGAGTTATTATGATGTGATAGCATCCCGGGAGCAGGTCCCGTGGCAGCAGTTGTAGCACCAATGTTACCGCCGCTGTTCAGACCCATTGCATTCAACTCAGCGTCCAGCACGTCCACGGCATCAGTGGGTACCACAGCGGCTCCCGAGTTAGCTGTTGACCCGTCCATCATTCTGTGACCGTCTGCTGAACTCGAGCTTGCATTTCCCCGATAACCGGCTAAAAATATCAAACTTTCTACTGGGGAGTAGAAAACTTTTTTGTACTTTTGGATCAGCAATATCTTGCCGTCCAAGAAAAGTTGAAAATATCAGATAAAATAACCATCTGTGAAAAATTTTAAGCAATGCTGCAAAATTTCTTAGAGCTGCAAAAACGATTACATCTCTCCGCTTAATTTTCCAACGCCTCACAAATGAGATTTATTTTTTCCAATTCCTTGATTGCCATAGAGACAACAAGAAAATTTCATCAGCGGATGGGATTCCTTTAGCCCTACGTAGTGTTAAGGAGGCGTTAAATTTATACAGTTACTACGGTGCTGAGTTCAAATATATACGATCCGAAATATGTTTAACTCAATCTGGCTTCATATGAAGATTTACGTGAGGAGAAAGTATACCTGATACATTAGTTGAATAATTATTTGATCTGACAATTTGAGGCATGAATCCGTTAGATGACACATCTGACATAACCATATACACCTGAAGTATCTGAAAAAACATTGCAGTAAGAAAATTAAACTATCTATAATACAAAACGAGGATAAATGCCCTTCCTAAATCATTACTTTACACACTAGCTGTGTAGATAAACAGTTCTAAAAAAAGACATGAAGTGGAGACACATCCAGAGGTAAGCATCGCGGGTATTTGCTATTATAGCCCCCATTATTATGGTAAAATAGGAAAGGTGAAAACCCCAGTGAAAAATTCACTAAAGACTAAAATCTCCTTCTCTCTCATACCCCCCCCCAAGCTTAATGGTCAGATAACCTATACCCCCGCCTCCAATCATGGTAGTACTATACCCTCGTACCATGATTGGGGGCGGGTATAGGTTATCTGACCAATAAGCTTGGGGGAGCTATGGGCTATGAGATAGAGCTTAGACTTTAGTGCGTTTTCCACTGGGGTTTTCACCCTTTATTTACGGCTGTGATGACTTTCTGCACTGGGTTGCAATTTTTACAGCATCAATTGATCGCCCAGGAACACAGATTGACCTCCGAGTAGTCTTTGTGAATTTATTATAAAACTGGGAATGATCCACCCATAGACGGAACAGTGAGCCCCACTATGAAACATCACAGCAGCGTATGTAAATTTACCGCAAAAATACATGCTCATAGCATCGTTAAACAGAAACAAGGCACAATAACTCTTTTAGAGCTGCGTCATATAAATTAATTTGTTATGAATCTTGTCTCCCCGCACTATTGCACTGCAAGAACTATCAATGTCAGTCGGCCGTTTGGAACCACTACACTCTTTGAGACAAATGATTTTGCATTTGTGAAACTAATTCCAGTAAGATTCCGTGAAATACTTTTTGTCTAATTGTTCGCGGTTTACATTACCTACTTTTAGTATAAGGTTAAGTGACTGGCTCTTTTCCAAACATTTTCGTCGGCTTTCTTAGTTCTGGATTTTGGTATCATGAACTGCTCGTTTTGCCTTGTACTTGAGTGATCCTCAACGTTTTTGTTTAATAGGAATCTTGTTGTTGTAATTTCCAGTCAGCACCGATATTGACGTCAACAATTCATGCAGCTTAAAATAGCGTGACAGTGGAAGCAATTTAAGTTCTATTAACTTAAGTTCTATTTGAGTTTGGAAAAAAGATTGCTCCTTTTTCTCACTCGTTTAGACTGGGAGTATATGACATTTAATTCTACTTTTTTAGATTTACTAGTCTTTTCTTTTTTAGCACCATTTTCTCTTTATTTTTAACAGGTCTTTTCGAAATGAGTCTAGTTGAGAAGATACTAATTTATAAACATCTGCACAGCCCAATACTTTGCACTCCATTTGTTTGGCAGATCATTAAATTAAATAACAAATAGCAAAGGCCCAAGCAGTAAGCTTTGAGGATCGCCACTTGTTACAGGCACGTTCTCAGAAACATTCTCATTCAATTTGATATACTATTTGCTATCTAATCAAAAAACTTGCAATTACTTTCAAAAAGTTTCCTCCAACGCCCACATCTTCTATTTTTTGGAGCAGCAAATCACGAAGCACGCTATCAAAATTTTGAAATTTTTAAAATCAAGATATATTACAAATACTTTAGTTTTCTTTTTCTTTCTTTTTCGTTATACAATCGGTCTAAAGAAAGCAAAAGCTGTGTTATGAGAGACCTATTTATTCGGAAACCATGCTGTTATTCAAGAATTTTAGTTTTCACAATATCAAAAAGTTTGTCAAAGAAGAGTGCTACAAAGGCTTTTGACAGGTCGTCGTGCAAACATATACGAAGTCATTGCTCAAACATTGCAATGTTTTCGTGCTTGAAATTGGAATTCGCTGATTGATTTTCCAATAACATAGAAAGTATTCTTCCAAAAAAGCTATTTTGAAAATCAGCATCAGTGATAAAAAAAAGTCTGGCATATCTTCAAAGCCGTGTCTTCTATTCAATCCGGGCCACGAGCTCTGTTTTTTGGGACTTGCTCAGAAGATTTCGTGTCTTTCTTTCATACATTTCAATTCTACTGAAGCATTCTTCTCATAGGTTGTTTAATTAATTTGGTGACCTATATAATGGAAAAGGCCCAGCATAGCTACTAACGCTTAATAATCCTTGCAATACTCCCAAATCACTTGGCTGAAAATGCCTAACGAAAAAATTGATAACCGCAAAGAACTAAAAAGTTAACAAGTTTGACGAATCTACTTTCATCATTCGTTCTTTAAGTTCAAGAGTTGTCTGTCTTTTGTTACATTTTCCTCAATTGATGTTTGTAGTAGTAGTAGAATAGGATTTGAAGTTCGTTCCTCGGGGTTAACTAAGACGGCGAGTTAAAAAAGAAAACCCTTACAGTCATCTAAACTTGCCAGTTTCTGATTGCTGCTGCAGTTTCAACATTTGCAATTGATGCGCCAGGTACAATTGTTTAATGTTTTCGTTTTTTTGAAAGATTTAAAAACACGAAATGTTTTATGAAGACTTTTTTCTGAGAGTAACCAGACCAATCAATTTTCAACCAGTGTGTGGGAGAAAAATTTTTTAGTTCAGTTACTTTAGAGTATTGTATTAAATTAGTGAGTGTATGTAATAAACTCAGAGTATTATATGAAAAATGATTGAACCAAGAAGATATTACAATAAAATTTAGTTCTTTTCCATCTCTGGCTCACCGTCTTACCTAATGCTATTTGCAGACCATACAAATCTGCCACAAGGTTTTAGCCACCTTGTCTTAATCATTGTAATTATATCATAATAAGTGCTATCAGTTAATCTGAGGCAGTAATGGGAAATACACCAAAGGAAAATGTAAATGAACTAGATTTCGATCTGATTGCAGGCAGAAAAAAATTGACATGTTAAGTAAAAGCCGTTCAGAAAATTTGGTGCAACAAAAAAAGGATTTCAAGAAGACCTTCCCTATTGCACTGTTTTTTTGTTTTCACATTATCAAAAAGTTTGTCAAAGAAGAGTTCTACAAAGGTTTTTGACGGGTCGTCGTGCAAACATATAGGAAGTCATTGCTCAAACATTGCAATGTTTTCGTGCTTGAAATTGGAATTCGCTGATTGATTTTCCAATAATATAGAAAGTATTCTTCCAAAAAAGCTATTTTGAAAATCAGCATCAGTGATTAAAAAAAGTCTGGAAAATCTTCAAAGCCGTGTCTTCTATTCAATCCGGGCCGCGAGCTCTGTTTTTTGGGACTTGCTCAGAAGATTTCGTGTCTTTCTTTCATACATTTCAATTCTACTGAAGCATTTTTCTCATAGGTTGTTTGTTTAATTTGGTGACCTATATAATGGAAAAGGCCCAGCATAGCTACTAACGCTTAATAATCCTTGCAATACTCCCAAATCATTTGGCTGAAAATGCCTAACGGAAAAATTGATAACCGCAAAAAACTAAAAAGTTAACAAGTTTGACGAATCTACTTTCATCATTCGTTCTTTAAGTTCAAGAGTTGTCTGTCTTTTGTTACATTTTCCTCATTTGATGTTTGTAGTAGTAGTAAAATAGGATTCAAAGTTCGTTCTTCGGGGATAACTAAGACGGGGGTTAATTAAGAAAACCCTTACAGTCGTCTAAATTTGTCAGTTTCTGATTGCTGCTGCAGTTTCCACATTTGCAATTTATGCGCCAGGTACAATTGTTTAATGTTTTCATTTTTTTGAAAGATTCAAAAATACGAAATGTTTTATGAAGACTTAGTTCTGAGAGTAAGCAGACCAATCAATTTTCAACCAGTGTGTGGGAGAAAAATTTTTTAGTTCAGTTACTTTAGAGTATTGTATTAAAGCAGTGAGTGTATGTAATAAACTCAGAGTATTATATGAAAAATGATTGAACCAAGAAGATATTAAAATAAATTTTAGTTCTTTTTCATCTCTGGCTCACCGTCTTCCCTAATGCTATTTGCAGACCAAACAAATCTGCCACAAGGTTTTAGCCCCCTTGTCTCAATCATAGTAATTATATCATAATAAGTGCTATCAGTTAATCTGAGGCAGTAATGGGAAATAAACCGAAGAAAAATGTAAAAGAACTCGATTTCGATCTGATTGCAGGCAGAAAAAAAATTGACATGTTAAATAAAAGCCGTTCAGAAAATTTAATGCAACAAAAAAAAAGATTTCAAAAAGACCTTCCCTTCCCTATTGCACTGTTTTTTGTCTTTTAACTCCAGGTAGCACATCGCGAAAAAAACAGTAAGTTCAAATTAAACGAAACCTAAGAGAAAACTAAAAGCGTTACTGTTCTTTTCCGATTGTGCCCCTCTCCATTACCGTATGCTCTCTCTTACAAAGCACGTGCCATTATTACACACAAAATCACCATGGAAAAACATGACACGTGCGTCTATTGTGCAAACAATATGCACCCACTAAACTGTGTCGGGGGATCAATTGGAAAAGATCCATCATTAATAAGAAAAAATGGATGGCTGCATTGTAGAAACCTTTTATTAAAAAATAAGTTTAAAAATATGAACTCTGTGTTTGAAGCTTTACATATAAAGAAGTATTTAAAAAAGATTACAGCCTCATATGAACTATGAATATATAGAATTAAAACCCTTTTGACTAATTTTCCGACATGACTAGGGTCCTCTCGTGAATGTGTGTTTTATTTATTGGTTTTTATGTAAATTTACAATTATTCCTGTCTTATCATTAACAAATTCACTACAAGATTTAACATTCATTTCATGATTTAGCACAATTTTTTTTCTTCTTTATCAGCTCTTTTCGAATTGAGTCTAGTTGAGAAAATACTAATTCAAAATCATCTGCACAGCCGAATACTTTGCACTCCATTTGTTTAGGCAGATCATTCACTTAGATGATAAATAGCCAAGTCCCGAGCGGTGAACATTGAGGATCATCACTTGTTAAAGGCACGTTCTCAGAAACATTATTATTCACTTTGATATACTAATTGCGATCTGATAATAACTTTGCGATTACTTTCAAAATGTTTCCTCCAACGCCCAAATCTTTTAGTTTTTGGAGCAGCTAATCATGAGTCACGCCATCAAAATGTTGAAATTTTTAAAATCAAGATACATTACAAATAGTTTGGTTTCCTTTTTCCATCTTTTTTGTTATAAAATCGGTCGAAAGAAAGCAGAAGCTGTGCCCTACGAGAGACCCATTTATTCGGAACCCATGCTGTTATTCAAGAATTTTGGTTTTCAGAATTTCAAAAAAATTTTTCAAAGAAGAGTTCTACAAGGGCGTGTGACAGGTCGTCGTGCAAACATATAGGAAGTTATTGCTCAAACCTTGCACTGTTTTAGTCCCTGAAAATGGAATTCGCTGATTGATTTTCCATTAAGATAGAAAGTATCCTTCCCGAAAAGTTGTTTTGAATATCAGCATTTGTAATTAAGACAAGTCTGGCAAACTTTCAATGCCGTGTCATCTCTTCAGTCGGCGCCGCAAGCTCTGTTTTTTTGGGACCCGCTATGAAGATTTTGTATCTTTCTATCATACATTTCAATTCTACTGAAGCGTTTTTCTCCTAGGTTGTTTGTTTAATTTGGTGACCTATATAATGGGAAAGACCCAGCACAGCTACTAACTCCTAATAATCCTCTCAATAATCCCAGTTCATCTCACTACAAATATACAAAGAATTGATAACTGGAAAAAAACTAAGTTAACGAGTTTGACGAATCTACTTTCATCAATAGTTCTTTAAGTTCAAGAGTTGTCTGTCTTTTGTTCCATTTTCCTCAACTGATATTTGTAGTAGTAGTAGAATAGGATTTGAAGTTCGTTCTGCAGGGTTAACCTAGACGGGGGGTTAATTAAGAAAACCCTTACAGTCGTCTAAATTTGTCAGTTTCTGATTGCTGCTGCAGTTTCCACATTTGCAATTTATGCGCCAGGTACAATTGTTTAAAGTTTTCATTTTTTTGATAGATTCAAAAATACAAAATATTTGTGCTGAGGGTGCCCTGACCAATCAATTTTCAACCAGTGTTTGGGAGAAGTATTTTTTTGTTCGGTTGTTTTAGAGTATTGTATCAAAGCAGTGAGAGTATGTAATAAACTGAGAGTATTACATGAAAAAAGATTGAACCAAGAAGATATTACAATAAAATTTAGTTCTTTTCCATCTCTGGCCCACCGTCTTAACTAATGTTATTTGCGGCCAATACGAATCTGCCACATAATTTTAGCCCCCTAGTCTCAATCATGGTAATTATATCATAATGAGTGCTACAAGTTCATGTGAGGCTGTAATGGGAAATACACCGAAGGAAAATGTAAATAAATTAGATTTCGATCTGGAAGCAGGCAGAAAAAAATTCACATGTAAAATAAAAGTCTTTCTTAAAAATTGTTGCATCAGAAAAAGGTTTCCTAAAGACATTCTTTTTTGCACTGGTTCTTTGTCTTTTAACTTCAGGTAGCACATCGCAACAAAAACAGGCAGTTCACATTAAACGAAACCTAAGAGAAAATTAAAAGCGTCACAGTTCTTTTCCGATTGCGCCCCCACCCCCCCTCCATTACCTTATAATCTCCGTTACAAAGCACGTGTCATTACATACAAAATCATCATGGAAAAACATGACACGTGCGTCTGGTGTGCAAACAATATGCACGCACTAAACTGTGTCACGGGATCAATCGGAAAAGATCCAACGTTAAAAAGAAAAATAATTGCATGGATACATTGTAAAAATTGTTCATAGAAAAATGTGTTTAAAAAGATATGCTCTATTTATGAAGTTTTTCAAAAAAAAGTATTCAAAAAAAGTTTACAGCCTCATATGAACAATGAATATAAAAAGTTAAAATTTTTTTGTCAAGTTTCTTGACATGACCAGGGTCTTCTCGTCAATGTGTGGTTCATTTAATGATTTTTTATGTAAGTTTACAATTATTCCAATTTCACATAAATGCAAATGAAATATCTGTTTTTACCTTGGTGGTTCCCTTACGATTTTCATTTATAAATCTGTTTTCATTTATGTTTAAAAAAATCATGACTGAAAATACTTTCTGTTCTGTCCAATTCATTTTTGTCTGAAGTTTTCAGTAAAAATTAAACTTTTTATTTCTTTATTTTGAAATGCTGATGCCCCTTCTCTTTTGAAAATTTAAATTGTCGGTATCAAAATTTTTATATATATGTAATGATAATTTTGTTGAATAGTTGTTTGATCTGAAAATATTATGTATGCTTCTGCTAGATGACACATCAGATATAACGAGATTTATATGAAGTATCTGAAACATCATCGAATTAAGGTAATCCAATTATTATAATATGAGATAAAAACTCCTTTTAAAATCGCCTTCCTTAGTCATTTTTTTCACAGTAACTGGTGTAGATAAATAGTTCCCAGAAACTCAGGAAGTGGAGACACATCCAGAGGTAAGCATTGCGGAGCGCTTCTATTATGGACCCCATTATGTTATATGTACCACAATTGGGTGATTGGATGTAGAGGTTATCTGACCATTAAGCTGGGGATGGCTATAATAGGAAAGAGCCAACATAGCTACTATCCCCTACTACCTCCATTCAAATTGACAAATTCATCCAACTAAATAGGTGTAATTTTTAGCGGGAAAAAACCAATAAGATAATAAGTGTGACTGGTGTCCGATCTCCAAAAGTTTTCTTGTTTTCATTAGTTGTCTATCTTTTGTTTTTTTCACTTTTCTCAACTGGTATTTGTAGTAGTAAAATTAATAGAATAGGATTTGAAATTCGTTCAATAGGGTTTAGCACTCTAATTGACCCAGTTTGTTAGTCCTGATTGTGGTTGCATTTTCTTTATTTGCATATGAACGGCCAGGTACAAATGTGTAATGTTTTAACTTTTTGATAGATTTAAAAATGCAAAATGCTTTATGAAGACCTAGCCATGTGATGGCCTAGACCAGCCAATCTTCATCCAGTTTTAGGGAGAAATATTTCATAGTTCACTTGTTTTAGTGTTTTGTTTTGAAGAAACGAGAGCATGTATTTATATCATATTTTTTATATAATAATGAGTGCTATAAGTTCATGGGATGCTGTAACAGGAACGACCCAAAACTTCAATGTCTTCCTTTTGTTCATTCAAAGGAAACAGTGTTTACACTAAAACAATTTCATCTAATAAAATCAGGGACAAAACAGGATAAAGCAGGAACAAAACAATTTCGAAAACAAAGTTTATAATTTTTTGTTTCCCTCTTCCCTGTATTTTCTTTTCTTCTAACTTCAGGGAATACGTTCCAATGAAAATAGCCATTTCAAAATAAACGCAGCGTAAGAGAAAACAAGAAACGTTACGGATCTTTTAAGTTGGTGCCCTGAAAACCTTATTCCTCCTATTTCAGAGAGCGTGTCATTAACAGGAAAATCATTATTGAAATGTGCGTATGTTGGGTGCAAATAGTATGCAAAGCTAAGCTCCACTAATCAGGGGACACAAACAGACCAATCGAAAAGATCCAAGGTTGATTTTCAGAAAATTTTGGTTCCCATATGATTTTCGTATGTAAGTCTTTTCTCTATTTCATTAAAAAAAAAATCATGGCTGAAATTAATTTCTGTTTGGTTCATTTCAAATTTCTCTAAACTTTTCAGTAACAGTGAAATTTTCTAATTCTTTTTATTTAAATTTTCTGATTCTACTTTATTTTAAAAATTTTAAGTTTTGGAATAAAAATTGTTATATGATTTGATGATGTATTAGTTGAACAGTTGCTTGATCTGAGTTTTTTTGGTCGCGTCTGCTAGATGACTCATCCGACATTACCAGACACACAAGAATTATCATAAAATTCTCAAAATTAAGCAAATCAAACTCTCTATGATACAAAATGAGGAAAAAATTCTTTTTAAAATGACCTTCCTTTATCAAGATTTTTCACACTTGCTGGTTTAGATAAACAGGTCTAAGTATGACAAGAATTAAAGTCTCAACAAGAGGTAAGCATCGCGGCTCTTACCTATTACTGACCTCAATAGAATAACAGTTGTTTGATCTGACAATTTGAGGCACGGTTTGCTAGATGACAAATCTGACGTAAACAAAAACATCTGATTTATCTGGAGAATCATCGAAGAAAGGAAATCAAACCATCTATAACACAAAACGTGGAAGAATTTCCTTATAGATGACCTTAGTGAATCCTTATTCTGTAAACTTGCTGGTGTAGACAAACAATTTCAAGAAAAACACGAAGCAGAAAAACATCTATAGGTAAGCATCTAGGTCTTTCCTATTATGGGCCTCATAATGTTACACTGATTGCATGTTTGGGGGTATAGGTTATCTGAAAATTAAACTAAGGTTGCTATAATGGGAAAGACCCAACATATCTACTAACGCTTAATTATCTCCATCAATTTGACCAGTTTTTCAACTAAAAAGATGCAAAAGAATCTCAAAGCCGTAAAAAATTAAAAGGTTAACAAAATGTCATGAGTGTCTCATCTTTTGTTTTACTTTTTTTCCTCATTGATATTTTCAGTAGAAGCAGAAATAGTAGTAGTAGTAGTAGTAGTAGTAGTAGTAGTAGTAGTAGTAGTAGTAGTAGTAGTAGTAGTAGTAGTAGTAGTAGTATTAGACCTACTACTAAAATTTAGACCTACTACAAAATCCAACCTCACCTCCACGTGGTGTCCCCTGGGGGTAGGTCAAGTGCTGCGGCTCTCCGCTCACATGGTCGAGCTAACGAGGCACTGGTCTTCTAGTTTGTGGCGCAACTAGTCGTATCTCAGCCTTCAAACACCAAAGCAATGAGTACATTCAACCATGGCCCCGAGTCCCGGGTAAGGGGTGCTAAGAATCTCCCGAGGAACCAACTCAGAATTGCAACTTTAAACGTCAGAACACTGACCCAAGCCGGATCTTTAGAGGCTTTGAAAATGGATCTGGCGCAATGCAAGTTGGATATTCTGGGAGTGTAGGAGACGAGATTGCAGGAGCAAGAAATTGATCTCGGAGACCACAAGCTCTACCTGTCTGACTCGTGATTGTCTGGTGTAAAGTCGAGACAAGGAGGAGTGGGCGTTGCTGTAAAGAAGTCATTGATAAACAGCATCGTAGAACAAGTGGCTCTAAGTGAACGTATTTGCTACGTCAAGTTCGCGGCTCGGAGGAGAGCCAATCTAGCCGTTGTTGTCTGCTACGCACCTACGAATGAAGCTAGTCTCCAAGAGAAGGATTTGTTTTGGAGTCAACTTTCAGACCTAGTTGCCAGCTTCCAACATAAGGAGCGTATTTGTGTCATCGGTGACCTCAATGCAGAGCCTGGACACCAGTTGAATGACACCATGAGCTGCAGAGGCCCGTTTGGAATGGGTGAAGAAAATGAAAACTCGGAAAAGTTGTTATCATTTTGCACTTCACACAAATTGCTCGTAGGTGGTACATGGTTCCAGCATCGACAAGTGCATCGGTACACCTACAACCCTCCCGATCCGAGTTGTCGAAAAAAGATGCTGGATCACATTCTGTTTGCAGAGAGATACAGAGGATGTCTGACGAATGTGAGGACCAGAAGAGGGAAAACCACAATTACCGATCATGAAATGGTCATTGCGGAAGTATCTATGAAACTTTTGTTTAAAACGCCATGTTTCACGCCCAGAATCAGTTCTGCAAAGCTGCAAGATGAAACAACGCGTGACTTATTCACGCAGGAGGTCAAGTTACATCTGGATAAGAGCGGCGATTTCGAGAATACAGAGCAGTCTTGGGACAATTTTCGAAAAGCCGTGAACCAAGCAGCAGTGAAATGCCTCCTTCCGGACAAGCGAGTGAACAAACCTTGGATTTCTCCAGATTCTCTGGAACTTATCCGGAAACGAGCTGATCTACAGTTGAAGAAACACAGCAGCGCGGTGGCGTTGTTAGAGTTCACAAACTGCTGTAAGGAAGTCAGAAAAGCTCTACGTGCAGACAAACGGGCATGGCTTGAACGCAAAGGCCGAGAAGTGCAGAGCTTTGCGGACAGAGGCATCTTGAAGGAGGTTTTTGGGGCATCACAGCAGATTTGCCGAAACTGGAGTCCCCAGTTGACCAAATTAGTTTCAAGCACTGGCGTCAACTTACGGACGAAAGAGGAACGATTTGAACGCTGGACGGAACATTTTAGTCAACTCCTGAATCCCTCAACATCCAGTTGCAATACGAGATTGGATCACGAAGAAGCAGCTGAAAGCTTGTCGATTGACCTGAGCCCAATTCGATTTGAAGAAGTGCTTGAAGCTGTCCGCAGGTTGAAGAATGGCAAGGCAAGTGGACCCGATAACATTTCCTGTGAGATGTTGAAAGCACACAAGGGTATTGTCGAGTGGCTCTGGGACATCATAGATAAGTGTTGGTCGACGGAAGTTCTGCCCGATGACTGGAAGGTAGCAGAAATTGTCCCATTATACAAGAGTAAAGGAAAGGGGTCAGCGTGATCGGACCACCGAGGGATCTCTCTATTGTCAGTACCAGGCAAAGTGTTCGCTTCCGTTATTCTCAATCGATGCAAAGATTCAGTGGATCGCGTCTTAAGGGAAGAGCAGTGCGGCTTCAGAAAAAGCAGAGGATGCGCCGATCAACTCTTTGCCCTGCGTCAAATAATAGAGAAATCAATGGCGTTTCAATTGGATATTAGCTTTTGTTTCATAGACTTTCGAGCGGCATTTGATTCTGTCGATCGTGAGCAGATGTACCAGATAATGAAACACTATGGTCTTCCGCAAAAAGTGATAAACATCATAAGAAATAGCTATGATGGATTCAAATGTCGAGTCAAAGCCGAAGGTGAGAAAGGACGCTTATTTGATGTCAGAACGGGCGTTAGGCAGGGTGATGTGTGGTCCCCAATCCTATTCGGCCTTGTCATCAACTACATTTTGGCTAACTCGGTGCATGGAGGATTAGACATTGGGAGATTGGTGGCTGACTTAGATTTTGCTGATGATGTTGCTCTCGTGGGGGTCTCAGACAGTGAGGTGCAAGAAAACCTACATCGAATCGAGGCCCTTGCGGAAGCCGCTGGTCTGAAGATTAATGTGGCCAAAACAAAGAATATGGGCGTAAAATGCGACAACCCAAATGTTGTTGCAGTGCCTAGTATCCAACAGAACGTGAAGATACTCACTGGAACACATAAAAGCAAACTAGGACTCCTGGCAGAGACATCTAGCCAGTCACGACTAACCATCAGCACGGAGGTGCTGCTGGGAACGAAAAAGAAAGCGGGCTGGTTCGAAACACAAGATGGCCGGAAGCTAAGATTGAAAAGCTTAGCGGTGGCTAAGCCAGCGTTGGTAGCTTCACAACAACAATCTGCGGTAGCAGATTCAGAGTCGCTAGAAAATGAGAGTCGGTCAGTGGTGGCTGACCAAGAGTCTTTAAGATGTCAGAATTGTCAGCGGCAATTCAGTACAATTACCGGACGCAAAGTGCACCAAACAAGATTCTGCAAAGCCGGTTTGTCAAAGAATGTCGTCGACAAGTCAAAGTTCGAGCAACTAGAGGCGAGCCTTACCTGTGACAAGTGTGAAAGAAAATTCAAAACAGTCAATGGCCGAAAAGTTCACCAATCGAGATACTGTGGCAAACCTAAAGCAGTTGCCACACGCGTGTTTTCCTGCAAAGTACAAGATGTTCTCGGAAACGAGTTTGAAAACATAGAAGGGTTCAAGTATCTCGGATCATATGTCAGCCTCAAGCATGGAGACCTGCAGGAAGTCAATTGCAAACTTGCAGAAGGTAGACAACGGTTTGCTAACTTCCAAAATCTCTGGAAGAGCAAGCAGCTCAGCGTGCACCTCAAGTGCAATTTGTACAAAGCACTCGTTTTATCAGCCGTGCTGTACAGCTCAGAGACTTGGACTCTTTCGAAATTAATGGAAAGAAAACTTGAGAGTTTCCACTGTGGTTGTCTTCGGAGAATTCTACGTGTGTCATATCTGGAGAAAGCAACGGACGAAGAAATTATGTCAAGATCACGAATGCCCCAACTATCCACGGTGGTCATGCTCAAACGGATAAAATGGTACGGACACATCCAGAGAATGGAACCAGGAAGATTAGCCCGCAGTGCCTTCAATTGGGACCCGCCCGATCAATACGTCCATGCTAGACGCGCTCCTGGGGGGCAACGGAAAACGTGGATGAGTCAAATCGAAGGAGACTGTGTACGAAACAAAGTATCGTTCACCAGATTGCAGGAGAAAGCAGCAACCGGGTCAAAGAATGCCTTCAACAATTTTGTCGTACAGCACTTCACAGAATAACCAAACAAATAACTTTTCTTGTTTTGTTTGTATTTGTTGCCAACCGTGCCTTTATTTCATATTTGGAATTAAAGTGTTGAAACAGTATTAGTGGTAGTAGTAGTAGTAGTAGTAGTAGTTGTAGCAGTGGTAGTAGTAGTAGTAGTAGTAGTAGTAGTAGTAGTAGTAGTAGTAGTAGTAGTAGTAGTAGTAGTAGTAGTAGTATTAGTAGTGGTAGTAGTAGTAATGGTAGTAGTAGTAATTCTTATTTGAAAAGACAAGAATACAGCTGATCGCAAAAGTAACCATGTGGAGGTCGGAATGCTGTAACAACATTGCCTAAAAACGGGAACTTGGACTTTTTTTAAATAATGACAACATAATTAAAGTTAACATTTTAATTTCCTTTCCATTAGTTTGCTGCAATTGCAATGCGCCCAATCAAAGGAACTACCTGTGTTCTTTCAGTTACTTCACAAATTTTCTGGAAACTTTTAAAAACCCTATTTTGAACAATAATTCAATAACTGTGTCAACAGGCGACCTTAAATTTACAAAAATGCTCTGGATGGATAAGTCCTCAAAAGAGGAATACGAAGAATCTGTTTTAGACCAGTTCATAGAAAACCATCTTTCTAATGTTGCAGCAAATCAGTTAGACATGTTTTCGTAAAAAAATCCCGACACAGTTTACAATTGCTTTTATGAATATGAACTATATAAAAACTTAAGTTTTATTATCAAACCATGCTGTGATCCCTTTCCACATTTCATTGAACTAAATCTCTCTGTTGATTGACCAAAATTCCAAACGAATAAAAATCTGCCTGAGAAATTGATGATTATAAAGAATTGAACAGTCATTTCTGATTTTATTGCAATAGCAATGTCGTTTTTATTCAAGAACAATAGTAAGAAAAGCTAAAAAACAAAGTGAGAGAAAACAAACCGCTATTCACCAAATACTAGCTTATTTAGAGCCATGGATACGAAGTGCAACATACCGTATTGTCAGAAAAGAGATTCAAAAATGCGAGCTGAAACACTCTATCTCTGTTTCAAGTTGAAGCTCTAAATTTAGGATCAAGACTTGATTAATAATGATCTTTAAATTCATCAGGGTGAAATTTTTTTGAAAACCGACAATTAAGCAAAATACAAAAAATAATTCACGGATCTGGAGAAATCAAATAATACAACCTATAATGTTTTCAAAGGATTGAAATTAATCATCGATAAACAAAAATTGACATATTGAATATTTTTTCAGTTGTACTCAGTCATGAAACAAAAATTCATAAAATCTGGGCAAAAAAATCTGAAAAATATTTTAAAAAATTGACTGCCTCAGGAGCGACAAAATCCTGAGTAATATTCACGTCCATAGGTCTACTCTAACTCATGGAATTGGAAACTAATTTTTAAGAGAGTGTGTTAGATCTCTCACAAACAGACCACAAATTTTTTCAAATCAATAGTCAGAAAAGGATGGCATCCAAATCTTGGTAAGTAATTCAGATCAATTCAACTTTTGAAGAAAGAAGAAAATTAGATATAAATTTTTATGACCCGTAGACCTTTGGAATAGAAAATTCAATATACGTGAGACAATAATTCTCAAAAAACCGGATCATTACATTTACTTCTATTTCTGAACAATTTGACCTTACAGTTTTTCAAGTGCAGCAATTTTTCAAGTGCAAAGACGAAAACATCTTGTATTTTAACTTTGCAAATCACTTTTAAGCTCGCACCATCTAAATTTCCAATACAGAAACTTTTTAACATTGGTGGCGCACAAAAATCAATTGAGCGTATTTCATCTTATCCGATAAGCCGCACAAAATATACGACAATTATCAATAAATTATTTGATTTTCTAGAAGCTAGCAGTTGCGTCCACAGATTAAAGATCGTCACACAAAGCTACCACAGATTTGAATACTGGGACCTCTTTTCTTCACCCTTTTTGGTAATGGTTTGCCTCAACTATCAGATGCAAATTGTTTTTGGTTTCGAATAAGATTTTAAATTTAAAACCTGTAATAACGCTTATAGAGAAACTGCTTCTTCAATGCTGCTAAAGCCACCTACTGGAAGTCAAAGGGAGTATAGTGCTTCTATATTGGTCAGCATCTATCGAGGGAAAAGTGAACACAATCTTAACCTCCAATGGTAAAAAATGGAAAGAAAACTGTGCATTCGGAAAGCAAAGTAATATGAAAAATTGTCTAACCCAAAACCAACATTTCGCAAAATGTCAGCTGAAATCAAAATTGACGTTTAATTAGTTTACGATTACAAATAATTATCTACTGTTCTGAGACGTGACTTCCAATCAAGTTTGAAATGAAAAAAAAGCTACAATTTTAATTGAAATGAAGAAAAAACTATAAACAGCAACTTTTGTCCTTAAAAATAGTCCCTCTCAGTTCTTTTATCAAAATGTATTTTTTTGTTTTTATTTTCGAGCAAACAATTATGATTCCGAACTGGAGAGTGTGTTCAAGGTAGTACTATCTGTCAATATAGCCGAGGAAAAAATACATATGGAAAACATTTTTGAGATAAACAGTGTCTATAATTTTTGGCATTCTTTCTTTAACCGCAACGCAGGGGGAAAAAGCTGAAAGTGTTTTTGCAAATTTTTAAAACGCAACAGCGATCAAAATATCAAATTTAGACAACTGAATGAGTGCTAAACCCAGAAAAACAAATCCGAATCCACTACTACTAATAAAATTAATAATACTAATACTACTACTCTACCTCTTAGTATTAAGAGTCGTATTAGTAGCAGTAGTAGTTGTAGTTGTAGTAGTAGTAGTAGTAGTAGTAGTAGTAGTAGTAGTAGTAGTAGTAGTAGTAGAAGTAGTAGTAGTAGTAGTAGTAGTAGTAGTAGTAGAAGATGTAGCCAAAGTGTAATATGGTCCATTTTTCACCAATATTACACTTTGGCTACAGAAATTACCCTTACCCATATAAAGATGACCAAATTAGGTTTTGAAATAGGTACCCATAATAAGATCCGAGAGTGCCCATTTTACACTTTTGTTTTGACGACAATTTTGCATTTTGGTCCGATAACCATTTTTGATCACAGTCATATGACTTATTTGACAATAGTAAAACTTGGGTAGTATTTTGTAATTTTGTGGCCAATCAGAATGGCCAAGTAAAAAATTTCAACAAAAAAATGGGGACCGGCCGAATTGGAGGCTTATCCTCCAATTCGGGATAGTCCCCAATTTTTTTGGCCGCCATAAAAACTGCTATTTATGTTCGTCATTTTGAGCCTATTTTCAGACACCAGAAACTCCTCCAGTATAAATTGTGACTTAGCATTTGTCCTGATAAAACTTTGCTCTACTGTAAACGTTAAGGTTGATTTAGGCAACACTTATGTTGCAAGCTTCAATCTTTTGTAAGTGTCAATGGCTCCGTATTTATAGTGAAATTATCACTGTGTGTGTTTTTGATCCATTTTAGAATTGGTCGCTTATGATAAGTTCCAACTTTTGAGTCCAAAATTTATTTTTCTTGTTCTCTTTTCCCCATTTTTGTTTAAGTTTTGCAGCAAAGTGTAAAAATCATTTCTTGGGTTTCTAATAACAATTTCAAATTTTTGTGTAGGCAACAGTGTGCCTGTTATTGGGAAAAAAGTTGGATTTTACTTGAAAAACTTGAAAAAAGGGGGAAAAATTTCAAAGAAAAAAAATGGGGGACCACCCGAATTGCGAAGTGGAGGCCTGATCTTCAATTCGGGATGGTCCCCCATTTTTTTGGCCGCCACAAAAACTGCTATTTATGTTCGTCATTTTAAGCCTATTTCGAGAAACCAGAAACTCCTCCATAATAAATTGTGACTTGTTTTAGCTTTTGTCCTGATAAAAATTTGCTCTGCTGTAAATGTTAAGGTTGATTTGGGCAAACTTTATTTTGCAAACTTTAATCTTTTGTCAGTGTCAATGGCTCCGTATTTCTAGTGAAGTGAACACGGTGTGTGTTTTTGATCCATTTTAGAATTTTTGACCTAGGTTTCTTGTGATAAGGTCCAAATTTTGTGTCCAAAATTCATTTTTCTTGTTCTTTTTTCCCCATTTTTGTTTAAGTTTTGCAGCAAATAGTGTAAAAATCATTTCTTGGTTTATTAATAATAATAATTTCAAATTTGTGTGCAGGCAACAATGTGCCTGTTATTGGCAAAAAAGTTGGAATTCATTTGAAAAACTTGAAAAAAGGAAAAACATTTCAAAGAAAAAAAAATGGGGGACAGCCCGAATTGGAGGCTTGGCCTCCAATTCGGGATGGTCCCCCATTCTTTTGGCCACCATAAAAACTGCTATTTATGTTCGTTGTTATAAACCTTTTTCCAGAAACCAGAAACTCCTCCAGTATAAAATGTGACTTGTTTTAGCTTTTGTCCTGATAAAACTTTGCTCTACTGTAAACGTTAAGGTTGATTTAGGCAAAGCTTATGTTGCAAGGATTAATCGTCTGTAAACGTCTATGGCTCCGTATTTACAGTGAAATTATCACTGTGTGTGTTTTTGATCCATTTTAGAATTGTTGATCTAGATCTTTTTTGTGATATGTTCCAACTTTTGTGTCCAAAATTTATTTTTCTTTTTCTTTTTTGCCCATTTTTGCTTACGTGTTGCAGCAAATAGTGTAAAAATCCTTTTTTCGGCTACTAATGATAATTTCAAATTCCAAATTTGTGTGTAGGCAACAGTGTGCCTGTTATTGGCAAAAAAATGGATTTTACTTGAAAAACTTGAAAAAAAGGAAAAAATATCAACAAAAAAATGGGGGACCGGCCGAATTTGAGGCTTATCCTCCAATTCGGGATAGTCCGCCGTTTTTTTGGCCACAAAAACAACTGCTATTTAGGTTTGTCATTTTAAGCCCATTTCCAGAAACCAGAAACTCCTCTAGTATAAATTGTGACTTGTTTTAGCTTTTGTCCTGATAAAACTTTGCTCTACTGTAAACGTTAAGGTTGATCTAGGCAAAGCTTATGTTGCAAGCTTTAATCTTTTGCACGCATCAGTGGCTCCGTATTTATAGTGAAATTATCACTGTGTGTGTTTTTGATCCATTTTAGAATTGGTCGCTTGTGATAAGTTCCAACTTTTGAGTCCAAAATTTATTTTTTTGTTCTCTTTTCCCCATTTTTGTTTTGCAGCAAATAGTGTAAAAATCATTTCTTGGTTTATTAATAATAATGATTTCAAATTTGTGTGCAGGCAACAATGTGCCTGTTATTGGCAAAAAAAGTTGGAATTCATTTGAAAATTTTGGTAAAAAGGAAAAAGATTTCAAAGAAAAAAAATGGGGGTCAGCCCGAATTGGAGGCTTGGCCCCCAATTCGGGATGGACCCCCATTTTGTTTGGCCGCCATAAAAACTGCTATTTATGTTCGTCATCTTAAGCCTGTTTTCAGACACCAGAAACTCCTCCAGTATAAATTGTGACTTAGATTTTGTCCTGATAAGACTTTGCTCTACTGTAAACGTTAAGGTTGATTTAGGCAAAGCTTATGTTGAAAAATTTATCCTTTGGTAAGCGTCAATGGCTTCGTAATTACAGTGAAATTAACACTGTGTGTGTTTTTGTTCCATTTTAAAATTGTTGACCTTTGGCTCTTGTGATAAGCTGCAAATTTTGTGCCCAAAATTTATTTTTCTTGTTTTCTTTTGCTCGTTTTGGTATATGTTTTGCAGCAAACAGTGGTGATGCGTTCCATAACTTCACTACCTCTCATATATTAATTGAAAAAAGCTCCGCGTTTTAGATTTGATATATTTGGGTCATTAACTTGTCTTTTTTGTAGACACTTCTGTAACCCTGGCGCATTTGAGTTCAAAAATCTCACCATTGCCCATATTCAACTATCGTATTGAAAAATGTACTTTTTAGTCTCAAATATATTTGAGGAAGTAATTGATCCACAAATACTTTTTTAAAAAACCCGAGAAAAAGAATAGGGTGTTGAGTTTTAACAAAAACACAGTTAAACAGCTTCAAGTGTGGTTCAATTTTGTGTATGTTGTTTTAACAACTGTGCAGATTTTGGCATTTTTTGCCAATTTTGGTTTGTTTTTATTTAAAAATGTTTTCTCGATGCCCTGAACAAGTTTGAGTGAAAAATAAAAAGATATTGTTCAACAGAACAATGAAAACATTATAACTCTTTTGTTTTTAACTTTTGCTGTCGTAGAATTGTTTTCTTACGCAAAAGGTTTTTTTCTGTTTTTTTAATTTTTTATCGAGTTTAGTTTTGGCCAATACGGAGAGCTTTTTTCAAAAATAAACCAAGTCTAAGGAATAGTACGATTGTAGTTCATTCTTCTTTAGGGAAAAACTTTTTTGAAATGGCCAAATGAACATCTCGAACAAGGTACCTATTTTTTAAAAAAAAATTGATTATCAGAGAAACATGCTTTAAAAGTTTTTTTCAATAGAACGTGCAACCTGCACACAGAGGTACCAAAATTTTATTTTGTTTATTTTATTTAGACAATTTGAAAAACTTCTTTCTGCTATCAAATTTTGCAAATAGTTTTTTATCATTTTCGTCCAACTGACCTCAATATTTGGTAATAGCCGTTTTTTTTGCTTCAGAAGCGTTGTTTTGATGCGTGCCATATCTTAACTTCCTCTCAGATAACAATTGAAAGACCTCAGCGTTTGAGAATTGGCTTTTTTGGACCACTTACTTGTCTTTTTTGTAAAAAGTTCTGTAACCCTGGCGCATATGAGTTCAAAAACCTCACAATTACCCATATTCCACTTTCTGACCAAAATTGAAAAATGTACTTTTTTGTCTCAAAAAAACTATAGGAAGTAATTGATCAATAATTGGTTTTTAAAAAACGTGAGAAACAGAATAGGGCGTTGAGTTGTAACAAAAACACAGTTAAACAGCTTCAAGTTTGGTTCAATTTTGTATATGTTGTCTTAACAACTGTGCAGATTTTGGCATTTTTTGCCCATTTTGGTTTCTTTTTATTCAAAAATGGTTTCACGATGCCCTGAATAAGTTTGAGTAAAAAATAAAAAGAGGTTGTTCAACAGAAAAATAAAAACATTATAATTTTTTTTGTTTTTTACTTTTGCTGTCGTAGAATTGTTTTCTAACGCATTAGGTTTTTTCTGTTTTTTTTCAATTTTTTATCGAGTTTAATTTTGGCCAATTTGGAGAGGTTTTTTCAAAAAATAAGACAGGAATAGTACGATTGTATTTCATTCTTCTTTAGGGAAAAAATTTTTGGCAATGGCCAAATGAACATCTCGAAGAAGGTACCCATTATAAAAAAAATTGATTATCAGAGAAACGTGCTTTAAAAGTTTTTTCAATAGAACGTGCAACCTGCACACAGAGACACCAAAATTTTATTTTGTTTATTTTATTTAGACAATTTGAAAAACTTCTTTCTGCTATGAAATTTTGCAAATAGTTTTTTATCATTTTCGTCCAACTGACCTCAATATTTGGTAATAGCCGTTTTTTTTGCTTCAGAAGCGTTGTTTTGATGCGTGCCATATCTTAACTTCCTCTCAGATAACAATTGAAAGACCTCAGCGTTTAAGAATTGGCTTTTTTGGACCACTTACTTGTCTTTTTTGTAAAAAGTTCTGTAACCCTGGCGCATATGAGTTCAAAAACCTCACAATTACCCATATTCCACTTTCTGACCAAAATTGAAAAATGTACTTTTTTGTCTCAAAAAAACTATAGGAAGTAATTGATCAATAATTGGTTTTTAAAAAACGTGAGAAACAGAATAGGGCGTTGAGTTGTAACAAAAACACAGTTAAACAGCTTCAAGTTTGGTTCAATTTTGTATATGTTGTCTTAACAACTGTGCAGATTTTGGCATTTTTTGCCCATTTTGGTTTCTTTTTATTCAAAAATGGTTTCACGATGCCCTGAATAAGTTTGAGTAAAAAATAAAAAGAGGTTGTTCAACAGAAAAATAAAAACATTATAATTTTTTTTGTTTTTTACTTTTGCTGTCGTAGAATTGTTTTCTAACGCATTAGGTTTTTTCTGTTTTTTTTCAATTTTTTATCGAGTTTAATTTTGGCCAATTTGGAGAGGTTTTTTCAAAAAATAAGACAGGAATAGTACGATTGTATTTCATTCTTCTTTAGGGAAAAAATTTTTGGCAATGGCCAAATGAACATCTCGAAGAAGGTACCCATTATAAAAAAAATTGATTATCAGAGAAACGTGCTTTAAAAGATTTTTTCAATAGAACGTGCAACCTGCACACAGAGACACTAAATATTATTTTGTTTATTTTATTTAGACAATTAGAAAAACTTCTTTCTGCTATCAAATTTTTCAATTAGCTTTTTTCTCATTTTCGTCCAACTGACCTCAATTTTTGGCAATAGCCTTTCTTTTGCTTCAGAAGCGATGATTTCATGCGTGCAATAACTTAAATTCCTCTCAGATATCAATTGAAAGACCTCAGCGTTTTAGAATTGGCGTTTTTGGATCAATATCTTGTCTTTTTTGTAGACATTTCTGTAACCATTGCTCATTTGACTTCAAAATTCTCACCGTTACGCATTTTGCATTTTCGTGCAAAAAAAAGTTTGCGCAGAAAAATTATTGATATAATGATTTCTGAACCAATTGTTACTTTGATCATATAGAGATCGCTAGATTTGCTTTTCAAAAATCCATTCATTGGATAGGGAAACGGTCGAAATCAAGGAATTCTTGACAACACATAAAAAAAATATCTTGTGTTTTTTTAGAATTAGGTGTTGTTTTTGAACAACGTTTTTTGCCTGAATTTGTTTTTTATATATGAGATTTAAAGCGCTCCATTTCCGGTTAATCAAAAAGTTTGTTCACCAACATTAGCACAATCCAGATGGAAATGGCCACAATTTTTTATGAAAAACCTTTTCTTTTTGATTTTCATTTATTATTTGTACGTCAGTAGAACATGTTTTTTAATTTTTTCTACACATGGCCAGCATATCACCTCCTAATTTTCATCTTTGCGCTTCCAAAAAAAAAAATTTGAGGCAAAAATCTGCAATCAATTAGAAAATATCAGAATTGGGCCAAAAATTATCCACAAACTGTTACCCATATTTGAAGGCCGTTTTTTTAGAGTGTTATTTTTAGTTTTTCACTACATAAAAAGCTCCAGTTTTCTGGGAGGTGGGTTGTCGTACTATTCCGAACTCGCATATCAAATTTCAGAAAACTGGTCATTTATCAGAAACCACCTCATTTCGGATCTGAGGGTGTCCAAAAGCACTCGACTTAGTCAAACCGATTTCATAGGCCGAAATTTTAACCGCATCCAAAAAAGCTACGTCAAACCTTCATAAGACAAAACAAAAACAAAAAAAAATGAAAAAAAAGCAGTTTTTCATAGAGAAACTGCCTGTTAACCTTTCCTTACTGTTTGGCTAATAATGGCACCCTACTCCTATAGCTCAAAATCTCAACAAATACAAACCAGAAATAAAAAAATTACATGTTCTAAAAATTAGAGATAAAAATGTATCCAATAACGTTCAATATTAATGGTCTTTCACCGTTAAAAAAGGAGAAAAACAGTAGAACAGAAAAAAACAGTTAAATTTCTGGAAGGCTATAACATGAGCACTACTGGTTTGTTTTTAAGGCCGCTTCGGTGATCGGCAGCAATAGCTCATATTAATCTATCTCAGGAGTTTATTTGAGTTTAAACATCAAAATTGAGGCGGCTCGGATCTTTTCCGTAAACCGCGGACGCCTTTACCTAAATTGCTTTCAGCTACAGTAGTAGTAGTAGTAGTAGTAGTAGTAGTAGTAGTAGTAGTAGTAGTAGTAGTAGTAGTAGTAGTAGTAGTAGTTAGTAAGTAGTAGTAGTAGTAGTAGTAGTAGTAGTAGTAGTAGTAGTAGTAGTAGTAGTAGTAGTAGTAGTAGTAGTAGTAGTAGTAGTAGTAGTAGTAGTAGTAGTAGTAGTAGTAGTAGTAGTAGTAGTAGTAGTAGTAGTAGTAGTAGTAGTAGTAGTAGTAGTAGTAGTAGTAGTAGTAGTAGTAGTAGTAGTAGTAGTAGTAGTAGTAGTAGTAGTAGTAGTAGTAGTAGTAGTAGTAGTAGTAGTAGTAGTAGTAGTAGTAGTGGGGGACAAAATCCAACCTCACCTCCACGTGGTGTCCCCTGGGGGTAGGTCATGTGCTGCGGCTCTCCGCTCACATGGTCGAGCTAACGAGGCACTGGTCTTCTAGTTTGTGGCGCAACTAGTCGTATCTCAGCCTTCAAACACCAAAGCAATGAGTACATTCAACCATGGCCCCGAGTCCCGGGTAAGGGGTGCTAAGAATCTCCCGAGGAACCAACTCAGAATTGCAACTTTAAACGTCAGAACACTGACCCAAGCCGGATCTTTAGAGGCTTTGAAAATGGATCTGGCGAAATACAAGTTGGATATTCTGGGAGTGCAGGAGACGAGATTGCAGGAGCAAGAAATTGATCTCGGAGACCACAAGCTCTACCTGTCTGACTCGTGGTTGTCTGGTGTAAAGTCGAGACAAGGAGGAGTGGGCGTTGCTGTAAAGAAGTCATTGATAAACAGCATCGTAGAACAAGTGGCTCTAAGTGAACGCATTTGCTGCGTCAAGTTCGCGGCTCGGAGGAGAGCCAATCTAGCTGTTGTTGTCTGCTACGCACCTACGAATGAAGCTAGTTTCCAAGAGAAGGATTTGTTTTGGAGTCAACTTTCAGACCTAGTTTCCAGCTTCAAACATAGGGAGCGTATTTGTGTCATCGGTGACCTCAATGCAGAGCCTGGACACCAGTTGAATGACACCATGAGCTGCAGAGGCCCGTTTGGAATGGGTGAAGAAAATGAAAACTCGGAAAAGTTGTTATCATTTTGCACTTCACACAAATTGCTCGTAGGTGGTACATGGTTCCAGCATCGACAAGTGCATCGGTACACCTAAAACCCTCCCGATCCGAGTTGTCGAAAAAAGATGCTGGATCACATTCTGTTTGCAGAGAGATACAGAGGATGTCTGACGAATGTGAGGACCAGAAGAGGGAAAACCACAATTACCGATCATGAACTGGTCATTGCGGAAGTATCTATGAAACTTTTGTCTAAAAAGCCATGTTTCACGCCCAGAATCAGTTCTGCAAAGCTGCAAGATGAAACAACGCGTGACTTATTCACGCAGGAGGTCAAGTTACATCTTGATAAGAGCGGCGATTTCGAGAATACAGAGCAGTCTTGGGACAATTTTCGAAAAGCCCTGAACCAAGCAGCAGTTAAATGCCTCCTTCCGGACAAGCGAGTGAACAAACCTTGGATTTCTCCAGATTCTCTGGAACTTATCCGGAAACGAGCTGATCTACAGTTGAAGAAACACAGCAGCGCGGTGGCGTTGTTAGAGTTCACAAACTGCTGTAAGGAAGTCAGAAAAGCTCTACGTGCAGACAAACGGGCATGGCTTGAACGCAAAGGCCAAGAAGTGCAGAGCTTTGCGGACAGAGGCAACTTGAAGGAGGTTTTTGGGGCATCACAGCAGATTTGCCGAAACTGGAGTCCCCAGTTGACCAAATTAGTTTCAAGCACTGGCGTCAACTTACGGACGAAAGAGGAACGACTTGAACGCTGGACGGAACATTTTAGTCAACTCCTGAATCCCTCAACATCCAGTTGCAGTACGAGATTGGATCCCGAAGAAGCAGCTGAAAGCTTGTCGATTGACCTGAGCCCAATTCGATTTGAAGAAGTGCTTGAAGCTGTCCGCAGGTTGAAGAATGGCAAGGCAAGTGGACCCGATAACATTTCCTGTGAGATGTTGAAAGCACACAAGGGTATTGTCGAGTGGCTCTGGGACATCATAGATAAGTGTTGGTCGACGGAAGTTCTGCCCGATGACTGGAAGGTAGCAGAAATTGTCCCATTATACAAGAGTAAAGGAAAGAGGTCAGAGTGTTCGAACCACCGAGGGATCTCTCTATTGTCAGTACCAGGCAAAGTGTTCGCTTCCGTTATTCTCAATCGATGCAAAGATTCAGTGGATCGCGTCTTAAGGGAAGAGCAGTGCGGCTTCAGAAAAAGCAGAGGATGCGCCGATCAACTCTTTGCCCTGCGTCAAATAATAGAGAAATCAATGGCGTTTCAATTGGATATTAGCTTTTGTTTCATAGACTTTCGAGCGGCATTCCATTCTGTCGATCGTGAGCAGATGTACCAGATAATGAAACACTATGGTCTTCCGCAAAAAGTGATAAACATCATAAGAAACAGCTATGATGGATTCAAATGTCGAGTCAAAGCCGAAGGTGAGAAAGGACGCTTATTTGATGTCAGAACGGGCGTTAGGCAGGGTGATGTGTGGTCCCCAATCCTATTCGGCCTTGTCATCAACTACATTTTGGCTAACTCGGTGCATGGAGGATTAGACATTGGGAGAATGGTGGCTGACTTAGATTTTGCTGATGATGTTGCTCTCGTGGGGGTCTCAGACAGTGAGGTGCAAGAAAACCTACATCGAATCGAGGCCCTTGAGGAAGCCGCTGGTCTGAAGATTAATGTGGCCAAAACAAAGAATATGGGCGTAAAATGCGACAGCCAAAATGTTGTTGCAGTGCCTAGTATCCAACAGAACGTGGAGATACTCACTGGAACACATAAAGGCAAACTAGGACTCCTGGCAGAGACATCTAGCCAGTCACGACTAACCATCAGCACGGAGGTGCTGCTTGGAACGAAAAAGAAAGCGGGCTGGTTCGAAATACAAGATGGCCGGAAGCTAAGATTGAAAAGCTTAGCGGAGGCTAAGCCAGCGTTGGTAGCTTCACAACAACAATCTGCGGTAGCAGATTCAGAGTCGCTAGAAAATGAGAGTCGGTCAGTGGTAGCTGACCAAGAGTCTTTAAGATGTCAGAATTGTCAGCGGCAATTCAGTACAGTTACCGGACGCAAAGTGCACCAAACAAGATTCTGCAAAGCCGGTTTGTCAAAGAATGTCGTCGACAAGTCAAAGTTCGAGCAACTAGAGGCGAGCCTTACCTGTGACAAGTGTGAAAGAAAGTTCAAAACAGTCAATGGCCGAAAAGTTCACCAATCGAGATACTGTGGCAAACCTAAAGCAGTTGCCACACGCGTGTTTTCCTGCAAAGTACAAGATGTTCTCGGAAACGAGTTTGAAAACATAGAAGCGTTCAAGTATCTCGGATCATATGTCAGCCTCAAGCATGGAGACCTGCAGGAAGTCAATTGCAAACTTGCAGAAGGTAGACAACGGTTTGCTAACTTCCAAAATCTCTGGAAGAGCAAGCAGCTCAGCGTGCACCTCAAGTGCAATTTGTACAAAGCACTCGTTTTATCAGCCGTGCTGTACAGCTCAGAGACTTGGACTCTTTCGAAATTAATGGAGAGAAAACTTGAGAGTTTCCACTGTGGTTGTCTTCGGAGAATTCTACGTGTGTCATATCTGGAGAAAGCAACGAACGAAGAAATTATGTCAAGATCACGAATGCCCCAACTATCCACGATGATCATGCTCAAACGGATAAAATGGTACGGACACATCCAGAGAATGGAACCAGGAAGATTAGCCCGCAGTGCCTTCGATTGGGACCCGCCCGATCAATACGTCCATGCTAGACGCGCTCCTGGGGGGCAACGGAAAACTTGGATGAGTCAAATCGAAGGAGACTGTGTACGAAACAAAGTATCGTTCACCAGATTGCAGGAGAAAGCAGCAACCGGGTCAAAGAATGCCTTCAACAATTTCGTCGTACAGCACTTCACAGAATAACCAAACAAATAACTCTTCTTGTTTTGTTTGTATTTGTTGCCAACCGTGCCTTTATTTCATATTTGGAATTAAAGTGTTGAAACAGTAGTAGTAGTAGTAGTAGTAGTAGTAGTAGTAGTAGTAGTAGTAGTAGTAGTAGTAGTAGTGGTAGTAGTAGTAGTAGTAGTAGTGTAGTAGTAGTAGTAGTAGTAGTAGTAGTAGTAGTAGTAGTAGTAGTAGTAGTAGTAGTAGTAGTAGTAGTAGTAGTAGTAGTAATAGTAGTAGTAGTAGTAGTCGAAGTAGTAGTGGTAGTATTAGTTGTAGAAGGAGTACTAGTAGCAATAGTAGTAGTAGTAGAAGTAGTAGTAGTAGTAGTAGTATAGAAGTAGTAGTGGTAAGGCCAGTTGTAGCAGTAGCTGTAGTAGTAGTAGCAGTAGTAGTAGTTGATGTACTAATACTACTCCTACTACTACTCTTACTACTACTACTACTACTACTACTACTACTACTACTACTACTACTACTACTACTACTACTACTACTACTACTACTACTACTACTACCACTACTACTACTACTACTACTACTACTACTACTACTACTACTACTACTACTACTACTACTACTACTACTACTACTATTACTACTACTACTACTACTACTGCTGCTGCTTCTGCTGCTGCTACTACTACTACTACTACTACTATAACGCCTAATAATACTACTACTATTACTATTACTACTACTACTACTTAGAGATTTTACGCCACTGCTAGGGTAATTTCAGTAGTCGCCGATCCTCTCGGGTAAAATTCATAGGTGGACCCTCCATGCTAAAAAATAACGGAGATGAATACGTGAACGGAACCGGAAGTTCGCATGACAGTCTTGGTCTCTATCGATCAGAAAAAACTTTCTGAAAACTCATTGTTTCGGAAATCCCTTCTAATTTAGCAAAGCTCTAAGTAGTCGGGCATTTTTTGTTTTCGACGTTTCATACCGTGAAAATTTTTTTTTGAAAAGTAGGTTCTGAGTCGGTTTTGAGTGTGCGAAAACTATTTTTTGTCAGTGTGTTGTACTCCTTGTCTATTATATCATCTGTTTCTGCGTTTTAAGATCAATCATATTGGGATTCAGGTTCTGCAGGGTTTTGCCCATTAGCAGCAGGCTCCTCTCTCTTTGGGTAACCTTTATTCTTTCCGTCTGTGCAATACATATTTCATATTTCAGTGTTGTTTTGATTGCTTTTCCATGGAAGATTCAAATTGCACGTTTACGCCAGAGCCTTCCGGTCATGAAATTGTATTGCAAAACCACGATTATATTGGTTCGAGTTCCCAAGTTGTTGGTACAAGCACGTCAGCTTCCACTACCAAACGAAAGAGGTCCAAGCCAGTTACACCAACACCAAAGAGGAAGAAGAGGAATTGTTGAAATAATGAGGATGACAAGGACAGCGAGCTAGACTCTCAAACAAGTGCACGCCGAACCCCGTATGGCCGCCTGATGTACAGTAAGTTTTTATTTAGTGAGGTCAGACTTCGTTGCTATATATTTATGCGGTATCCATTCTGACTTTTTTTAGCCGACCTGATATCAGAGTCTTCTGACCTTGCAAAATCCAGCAGTTGGATAGTCCCCGAGTTCATCGTGTGACCAAGAAGTCCCGGTGTTATGTGTGCGGAAGAAAATTGGCCGATATGGCCCAGTACTACCAGAAGTCCCACTACCGCATGACGAGAAGTGTCAGATTTTATCTCTTGGATTGCCGAAGGCATTTTAATCGTTCCGGATCATGCAAAGATCCAGTATATGATTGCACACTGTGCTTGAGGCGCTTCGTCAACCAAACTGACCATAAGAAGAAGGGGGATGCGAGGAACAGAAAGGCTATCTACGGCCTCCGTTATCATTTCGACAATGATATAATCAGAATCAATAACCCCAAGGACCCCGGAGAGATGCCGGAATTCATTCGAGACGAATTATCTCAACTCAGAGAACCGAAGGTGAATGGGGGAGTGCTCCTTGAGTATTTTGTGCGGGACCAAGTGAAAAAAGCGAGCCGAAAAAATAATAGCACGGACGTTGTTCAAAAACGCGTCACAAAGTCCTTCCAACACCATCTCACCCGCTTGTGGGTGACGACCGGCCAATTGAAGAGGCATGAGGAAGCAGGCAAATTTCTTGAAGAGATCAAGAAAAGTGGGAATTACAAGACTAGTTCGATGGCTCTTTTCATAGTCGTACTAAAAAAGTACCTGAGGTACATAAAACTCAACCAAAAGCAGATCAGACTTCCCTACGACATTTGGGTGGACGTTCTGAGCGAAATTTCGAGTGACTACAGACACCAAATGAAAAAAGATCAGGTGTTGTTAATGAATAAGAAGAAGGAAGAGACCCCGCCGGCAGAAGAGTGTGCACAGATGTTGAAGTGTGTAACGGACCACCTGGATAGTCCGACCTCTGATAAGTACTCATATAACTTTCTGAAGGGTTTGGTGTTCTGCTACTTTCATTCATTGTCCGGTACCCGACCGGGACATATTTTGAATTTGAAATATGAACAGTGGCCCGCGTTGCGACGCGGTGAACCGGTATACTCAACGGAGCACAAGACAGGTGCGCAATTTGTAGTCAAGTTTGAGCTCACCGTGCCTCATGTCCCGTGGTTCGAGAAAATGTTTTCGGCCTTCGAGAAGGAGACAGGAATGGAGCCCTCGTACATATTCCCGACAACCCTTAACCACAAAAAGAAATCCATCGCTCGTCAAGGACTCGCTCAGTGAGATCGCACCAAAGTCCATTCTCACTAAGAAGTTCAACCCGACATCAATGAGAAGAGTGATATCAACATACATGTATGGACAAAAAAAAATCCACAACTGTACCAAGCACAAACAAATCAGACTGCACACCAGGACAAGACAGAAAAGGACACTACGTGATGGACTTACTAAACTCAGGGAAGGTACTACAAGAATATGGGAAGCTTTTTCGCCTACCGACAGAGAGAATCAGAACCCTCCCCCCTAAATTAACGCCTGAAGAATTCGACACGATGAGCAGAGAGACCATCTATTTCAATTTTTGCGAGCCCGGTGAATCCATTTTCCCTCATTTGTACGAACAAAATCCTGGACCAAGTTGTAGTAGAGAAGTGAGAGAGGACCTCGCTGATAATGACTCGGATATGGATGAGGAGGACGTTAAGGCTATGTTTGAGGTGGAAGCGCACGAACAACACGTGGACGCATTGGAAGATGATAGCGACCTCGATGCAGAGGAATTGGCACGCTATCTTGAATCTGATGGTGATGGGTGTGGTGAGGGCGACGAAGAAGAATTTGAACCGCAGCAAGAAGATTTCTCAGACTTGGATGATAACCTCTCTGTGTTTTCCTCCACAGTGTCAGCTAGGAAGCTCCAGAGCGTCGTCCCGGAAAGCAGGAGGGGGAGTTTATAACTAGTTTTAAAAAAAACTCTGGCAGAATAAACTGGAAAGCGGTGGAAAAAGGTCTGCTATTAATTTTCGTTCAAGTAAAGACGACCCCAAATAAGCAGCAGATTGCGGCGGCAATTCTTGAAAAAATGCGGAGAACACCCCACAGAAACACCGTAAACAAGATGTGTGACAAACTTAAGGCTCTGGTTAAGGCTCTGTGACAAACTTAAGGCTCTGGTTAATCGGTTGGCCGAGTAAGAGACCTAAAAACTTGATTACTCAAACTCGTGAGACGAGACTTTACTGATAACTTTGTTATTCCTACTTTGTCATATTCTGATCTTGATGTTGTGCTAAACTTACTATTGTGTTACTATTCTTGTTATTCAGTCTCACCTTTGTTTATTGTGGAAATTTGTTTTAGCTACTGCGTAGCCTATCTTTTGTTATATAGCCAATTATGTTACTCAGATTATGCATTTCGAAAACTGCTCTAGCAGTCGGGTCCGTGGCCCGTTTTCAACCAGTTTCAAAGCCTATGTATGTAGAAAGAGAGCAAGAGGAGAAGTTAATTCAAATGTTGGGGCTAGATCTTGTCTTCTATTGAGATAAGAATTAGAGACCAATATTTCAAGTGGGTAAGTGCAAGTAGTGGGGTGACTACACAGTAGTGGCTATCAGTAGGCTACGAGATGAATTTTTTGATGAATTTTTGTGTCATGTGTCACTGCTATTAGTGAGCACAGAACTCTCTCAGAGGCTTGTAGAAACTTTCAACTTTCTTGCAGTGTTCATACACTTAGGTTGTAGATCTAGAGAGTAAAAAACATGATGTGAATCAGCAACATGTTGAAAATGAGAGGAGTTTTTATCTTCAATATTAGCAGTAGGCTCCTCTCTCTTTCCACAACCACGGCTATGTAGGTACCACAAATAATGATTTTAGATACCTAATTCCTATACTAGGATGTCTTTCCAGGCTGAAACAATGATATTGGTGCAAAAAAGTCATCCAAAATGTAAATTTGGAATCTCATACACGCATAAGCACTAGCAGAGCGGTCTACTCACCAATCTACTACTAAAATTTAGCCCATCTTTATAGCTTGAATTTTGAAAAAGCCGAAAAAACAAAATGTAGTGGTGCTAGAGAGCTTTCAGAAAAACTTTAGACCACTTTCAAGAGCCTTAGGAATGTGCAGAAATCAGCCTATGAAAAAATATTATCACTGACGTCTGTAATAAAAAGTGTGTAGCAGCCAGGTCTACTCACCCACAATATTAGGGTCTACTTCTAGGACGGTAGTGGGCATTTTTCCGTCCAAAAAGTTAAAAGTTAAGGTCTTATCTAATAGTAGGGATGTCGAGCTACCCTCCCAGCCCGGTACTCGCTGTCTAAGGGCCCTAGTCTAGGCTCTTCATATAGGACGTTGTTGATCATACCGAGGAGCGGCGTCCCGGACCCCCGCTGATACGGACCCTCGCTGCTCCATATAGCAGGAAGATCCCGCGCTGATACTACTACTACTACTACTACTACTACTACTACTACTACTACTACTACTACTACTACTACTACTACTACTACTACTACAAGTACTAGTACTACTACTATTATTATTACTACTACTATTACTACTACTACTACTACAAGTACTAGTACTACTACTATTATTATGACTACTACTATTACTACTACTATTACTACTACTACTACTACTATTATTATTAATTCTACTACGTTACTACTAATTCTACTAATACCACTATTACTACTACCACAAGCATATGGAGATGAAACATTTGTCTATCTTTCGCTTGTGGAATATTTGGTCTTTTTTGTCAGAATGACAGTTCAATTGTTTCGATATATCGCATAAATGGAATCCGGAATACTCCTGTCACTATTTCGTCTTATAGCATTTTGTTTTTTTTGTGATTTATTGAACCTGAATTCCAAAATCCTTTGACGTTGATCTCTGATCTTCCACCATTAACAATTATCGTTGATTTAGGAGGCCAGATTTCACCTTGCAATGACTGAAAATGCGGTTCGATGGTCTTCAAATCTACAACAATTATTGAACTTACAATAATAAAGAAGACTGAATTCATATATGATATTTGCTACATTTTTGAATAATGTTATACAGTATTGTTTCAGAAATATAACAAAAACACAAAAAATACTTGTAGAAATATATTTAAAAATTGAGAAAACAGATAAAATTTCTTGGAGATCTGGTTAAATTCAATATCTTTAATTTTGGGTGTTTTTACGTCATCAGGAAATACTGTTGTTGCTGTTCTCTCATGTTCAGAGCTCCCATTTTCAGAGAACAAACCCTGGATTCGAACGGGAATCTGAAAGTGATTAAGAATAATCCATAAGCACCTAAGTTCCTAACTGCATAGTATCAGGCTACAAATAAAAAGGTCCCTTGGGAAAGATAAAAGCGAGGTAATGCCTAAAAAAAACGATAAACCACTATTGCTGTCCTCACTATTAAAGCTGAACAACTAAACAAGCATCATATACATAAGCAAAAATTCTTCTACATGAAATTCTTCAACATGAAATTTTGAACATACGGTTGAAAAAGCAAAAAAAAAACTCATATGCAACTGTGTTTTTAGGCAAAACTACTTTTGGAAAAACGATAATGATTGTATTGAAAACGAACCTGAAATTGGATGACAAATGAGCCAATCCTTACCAATGAGCTGAAATTATTAACGGCTATTGATTACAGCCTCATTCATTTACCAAGACAAAATTTGATATCCATTGCAGCAATACCAATTGAGTGTAGCGCTTTTGTCTAACAGAAACAAGACTGAGCTCTAGCACACCCAGTGATGCCCTCTTTATTTATAATTTGAGCAAATTTTGAAATAATCACATGAATGAGATTGACATGGCGGAGAAAGAAAAGCCGAAAAACATCTTAAAACCAGTCACATGAAGGACCCGGATAACAAGGACATTTTTTGTTGGTACAATTACTCGTGAACAAAACAAAAATTAATTTAGCACACGCAGACAATCTTTCAAACGGGAGCCCCTAAAATGGGACCAAGTCCAAATTTTTGCCAGATGATCAAGAGGAGATCAAGAAAAAATTAATCGCCATTATCTACTGAGAAATCAATCTTTCCTGTAAAAACTGGAAAGCAATGATATCTTCCGAATATGTTAAAAACAATTGTTTATTTTCTTCAATGGAGAAAACTTCTAACGATCACTAAATTTCCCCGATGCGCCGGGCAAAAGCAAACAACTTGATGTGTTTTTACAATGGAATCTTAATCTTGGATCAACTCAATCATCTAGACAAATTTAGGACGCTTACACTACAAAAACACAAAAATCTGACCATCTTGCATACTACAATTTTTAACATCTTGCTTACAAATTTTAACAATATCACGCAAACACAAAATTGAGTTTGATTGGGCCAAATTCAACAAATCGATAACCAAAATCCCCTCTGTACTTTCTGTTACAGTGAGATCGACTTCCGCAATGGTACAAAACGTTTAATATGATGTTTGACAAAATAGTATCAAAATTAGATCCCATCGTGCGGAATTCCATCTCTGCGTATCAAACTCTACTTCCTATGTGATTAAAAAACTAAGATATATTCAATTAAAGTAAGCAAATCCAAAACCAATCAAGACTTTCACTAGTCGAAATTGTTGCACTCGAAACTGAAAGCCATCAAAATAATCAAGACGACAAGAAACAATTTGAAATGGATATTTGCAGCATTTGATAGTTTGGCAAATTCACAAATACCTCAGAGAAATTCCAAAGTATCTACCATTTCCAGCGATATGCATATCGAGGCAAAAAATAGCGAAAATCTACGCAAAAAAGCAGGATTTTGCAACCAATTCTTTCAAAGCGCATACAGCCCCTAGTGAGAACAAACTCTCCGCCAGTCAGCATTTGCCAGAAAACAAAGCATAAATATTAAGAAACCGAAATCGTTAACAAAATTTAAAAAGTAGAAAACAACAAAGCAAAAACAACATATGCAAAAACAATTTGTTTCTTTAAGTTTTAGTACAAACACCTTATCACTTGCTACACACGCTATTTACTATCTTTTAACAAAGAAGAATTCTCAAATATATAGACAACCTGCGATAATACACCCATCTATAGAGATGTCTGAGAAACTTCAATCTTTAATCACAGACCGAAAAAATACTATGTCTCGAAATTAATTGAGGAACTACTATTCGATATTACCTATAGAAGGGTGAATCATCTTGTTCATGGTTCTCAAGTCAGATATAGACCACAGAGCTCAACAATTGTTCAAATACATGGCTTGTTGAACAAATTATATCCGTAACACATAATCGGTTAATCGAAACACTCGGAGATTTAGGGATAAATGGAAAAGCTCTTCAAATATTCGCACATTACTTCGAATTTCGAAAATATTTTGCCAAAATAAAGAATGAATGATAAGAGTTCAGGAATGTGACCATTCGTTTACCTTTATGGTCTCTCTTAGGTCCGCTACTATTCCTTGTCTATATCAACCATCTGCCAAAAATCACTATTGACAGCCTAACTTGCAGTTATGCAGATGATTATAAGTTCCTTTTATCCTTTCAAACGCAACAAGGTTAACAATAGATCTTACTGCTCTCCAAAAAAGAGGTGATAATTGTTGTGATAAACTTTAAACAGATACGCTATGATCATGATTTGCCTGTGTGTAGTGGAGCGCCCTTAAAGGATCTTAGAAACAGGCTCGTCAAGTTTGCTCTCAGTGATTGGCTCTGGCCTGCTTTGTACTCTGTCAGTGGTCCTGCGTGTTGCTGGTGGTCTATTGTCTACGATTCCCAGGTTTTGTGTGTTCTCTGTGGTCTGTGGCTAAACCGGGAGGAAACGACATCTAAGCACCAGGTTGTACTGTTCCTACACACCTACACATGCTTACTTCATATATATTTATATAGTGTATGTGAATATATATATATATATATATATATATATATATATATATATATAAAATGTGTGTCAGTGAGTGTGCTCCTGTGTTCGTTTGTGATTTGAAGCTGATTGTACATGCGTAAATCAGACAAAACTGCTTCATATTTTTGCCGCCGATGAGACAATTTGCAGCACAGATCCTGCTCAGGAATGCTCAAGATTTAGTAATTGGCACATCCAGGACAAAATTCTTTGAAAGCAGCACAGTCGGAGAAACCATCCACTAAGATCGCGGAGCTAACCCATTCGACTTCTTCAATGTCGTCAACCAGTATCCTCCCCTCAATTTGAGATCAGAATGCATTGTCGCAGGATTCAGTGATCACCACTACTCATGCTCTCACTTCATTGAAAACTACCGAGTTCTTTTGGATATCATATGTTATAAATTTCAACCGCTTATTGTCGTGTCACATAAATTAATTGCCACTTCAAATAATAAACCTGTTAACAGGAAAATAAGTTTCATGAAGTTGGCTCTGCATCAATTTCTTCAATTTTATGCAGTTCCTTTATCATTTCGCCAAATTTTTTCTTCAGCAGGTCTGCTTTTTTGTTGAGTTGGAATTCATTTCCCTTTCAACGGTAACCATTTGTTTACTTTGTATCTACATAGTGTGATATCCTTTTGCAATGAATTTTATGCATAGTTATATTCATCTTTATCAATAATCTACAATCGGTGAACAGCCTCCCTCTGACAACTTCAGATACTCAAACGCATTGCTCTAAGTGTTCTATTCACCTCCGAGGAGGTGATGTATGGTGCTACGGTTGCGGTTCATATATGCATATCAAATGCAGTGGCCTGTCAAGTAAAAAAAGATCACCATTCAAACTTCCAAACTTCAATTGCAAACACTGCAGTGGACCTGCAAAAATTGGCCCTCAAGAATTAGCTAAACAAGACCCAACGCCCTCAATTGAGACACCCCCGGAACCATGCGACTTTTGAAAAAATTTTCCAGACGAACAAATAGAAACGCTACGAAAACTATACATTGAAATAGTTCACTGGAAACCAATCTTGTTTGCCTTTAACACAAATAAAGTAGGCTTCAAAATTGAAGAGGTTATGAACATCATTCTCACCAGGATGCTTGAAGATGTGCCTCAGACTGAATGCGCTATGATTTTCACAATGATAATGCCATTTTTACTTCTCGCAAGTTGCAAAACTGAAAATGATGCTTCAATAAATAAAAATTTGTCTAGAAGTCTCGATCAGTCGATCAAGTTCAAATTCTATGACCTTTTTATTGAGGCCAAGGCACTCCAGGAACGCTTATGGAAATTAAATAGAAAACGAGAAGTGCATGAATTTAAAGCCTTTGACAAACAAATGGAGTCTGGTAAGATATCGAAAGCTTTACGATGTCTTTCAGACGACTAAAAAGGTGGTGTGCTATCAACATCCGATAGAATGACCACAAAAAAACTGCACCGTACTCGATCTTCTACAAGTAAAGCATCCATATAGTCAGAAAGTTGACCGACCTTAAATGCGTAGTAACTGACCTGAGAAATTGGGATTTGCCGTTCCATCCTTCTTTTTTGAGAAAATTAATGGCTATGAAATAAAACGCGCCGCAATGAAAACCGATGGCAGCCATGGCCCATCCGGTCTTGATGCAGGCGAATGGAGACGACTTTTGACATCATACAATTCCTACTCAATCGATCTTTGCAAACTTGCAATCAGAATTGCCACCGAAGTATCGAATTTTTTGATTTCCTATATTGCTTGTCGTCTGATTGCACCAGATAAACGCCCTGGGGTTCGAGCAATTGGCATTGGCGAGGTCTTAAGACGAATTATAGGTAGGAGTATAGTGAAATGCGTTAAAGGAGATCTCCAATTACTTGAGGGAAACGTATGGATTTGCCTCGGACAAAATATTGGCATCAAACATGCTATCTACGCACTCCGGCGGCAATTTACTGAAGGTCGTACTGAGGGGATCCTACTGATTGATGCCAGGAACGCGTTAAATAGCTTGAAAAAATGCGGCTCTAAAAAACATCAGAAACCCTTATCCCTCCTTTTATACAGCAATCAGAAACTCGTTTAAGACCCCATCAGATCTTTTCATTGATAAAAGAGTAATCAGGTCTCAAGAAGGAACAACACAAGTTCATCCAATAGCCCTGGCAATGTACGAAATTGCTACACTTCCTCTCATCAACATGCTCGAAGATCAAAATTTGACTCATAAAAGGTACGCAGCTGATGGTAATGTGGCCGGTAGCCTTGAATCACTGCGAATGGTGCTAGATAAGCTCTATGAACATGGCGGTGCATTCGGTAGTAATGTGATCAAACGTCATCCTATTACAAAACCTGAGTTTGTTCAGAAGAAAAACAAAATTTTTTCGGGATTAGATGTTGATGTTATTGAAGGTCATCGAGTTCTTGGTTCAGGTATTAGTTCTGATAAAAGTTGTAACGATTTTTTGAAAGAAAAGTCAGTGAACTATTCTAATATGCTTGAGAAGCTCGCCAAACATAGTAAAATGTCCCCTCAGAATGTATACAAATCATTTACGAACAGACTGCAACACAAATTGACTTTTATTGCTAGGACTACTCCAAACGCGGACAGTCTGCTGAAGGAAGACAAAAAAATAACTGATAAAAATCTAATACCTTCATTGTTGAATCATCCCTCTTACAATGACAGATAGCGGAAGGTTTTCTCTCTTCCTCTTAAAGAGGGTGGCTAAAGAATCTTCTTCCTTAAGAGAGGGCAAACGAATTTAAAAAAGATTTATCTGGATTTGAGAGCCGTCACAGATTCATAACGCTATAGATGCAGAGTTTCATCAGGAAGAAATCCTTCAGAAAACCAGAACAGAAAAACAGGAAAAAGCTCGAGCGAAAAAGCTGGCAGTCAAAAATTTCATCAATGATAAAGAGGCATATTCTCTAGATTCTGCTATGGAAAAGGAGCATCAAGCTGGCTAAACAAACTTCCATTGAAAAGATATCTTTTTGATTTAACCAAGGTAGAGTTTAGAGATGGAATTGCTCTTAGATATGGATCGGATCCCGTAAAATTGCCATCAAGATGTGCATGTGGAGGAAAGTTTAATGTAGCGCATGTTGTTGTTGTTCATTGTCCAAAAGCTGGCTATGCGCGCATAAGACACAATGACATCCGTGACTCCTTTGCCAACCTGCTCAATGAGGTCTGCGATGATATCGAAGTAGAGCACTGTCTTCAGTCTTTGCAAGGGAAACCTTTGCAAATAGAACTACCACTATTGATGACGATGCTCAACTAGATATCAAAGCTAATTGTTTCTTGGATTCACGCTTCAGCAGAACGTTCTTTGATGTGAAAGTGTTTAATCCGTATGCGAAGAGCTGCCCAGGAAGCATACCGGATTCCTACAAATATCACGAGTCCATAAAGAAGCTGAAATACGAACTAAGGATAATCGATGTTGAGAAAGCCACCTCCTGTCCGTTAATCTTCTCGTGTACAGGAGGAGCTGGTCCCTCAGCATCAAAAGCCATACAGAGATTGGCTTCCAGGATCAGCGATAAGAAAGAAGATTCATATTCGGACGTGATCATGTGCATAAGGTCAAAATTAAGTTTCGATCTTTTGCGTAGCTCCATACCCTGCCTCCGTGGCGCGCGATCCATGCGCCGCCGCCCTGCAGTATAAGCGTCAATAGGAACCATTGTAGAAGAAGGGAAGTTGTTGTGCTAAATGCTTTATTTTTTTTCTATTCTTGATTCAAAATCACTACACATTATACTTTAATTGCTATTTACCATATCTATCCTTTATAATTCTGATGCTTTATTTTCTTTATCTCTTGCATCTGATGCTTCAATTTTCGACTATTGTCAGAATTTATAAATACACATAAGAGTTGACTTGCTGCTCCCGAGTTGACCGACTACCCTTTTAGGGGAGGGGCTTTCTCTCAATTGACCATTTTTTTTAACGAATAACTGCCTAAATGCTAAACAAAGCTTAAATACAAGCTAGCAGAAAGATCTCGGAATTTTTGTTTGCGCAAATCTCTGTGGCAAAAATTGCAATTCAATGAAGATCGAAAGCTCAAAAGTCTCTTTGGTACCGGAAAAGGAAGATCAATTGTAAGACAACAGCAAAATTGAAAATAAACGCATACATAGGATACGATGTCCCTGTAGTCGCTTACGGTTGTCAAGTCTGCTATATTGGAGAATATGCTTATGCAAAAACTGTAACCCTGCAGCCAAACTGGCAGCTATAACTCATTTGTGAAATTGTTAAGTGGGTTCTAACATCCCTGTGCTCAATTACTAAAATCTAATCTATTGCTACTACTAATCGTTGCCAAGAGCTCGTTTCGTTCACCTGTGTATTTGGTCAATTGAGAGTTATATGGACGTCTGCTCGATGATTATTAGATTTTTTGCAGGATGTTCAGGTAAAGGATTTTGCTGGTAAAACGTTTACATGACGCAAGCGTAAGAATCTGGCTGTTTTTGTTCAACGGTGGTTCGTGTTCTTTGGAACCCATATTTACACATGGCTTGAGGTTGCAATTTACGAGAGATAATTTAATAAGTATATAGAAGATTGGTCTGTATATTCACCATATCTTTGGTTATAGATTAGATGGAAACTCTTGAAACAGTGGGAGATCAGATTCACGATAATATAACGGGTGGACACAATATCGAAATGGCGGATGGAAGCCAAATGTCAGAGGACGCCACACCAGTATTGGAACATTGTCCACGTATGCCATTGTTACCTACCAAGAATGTTTTTGCCTGTTTTATGATTAAGTGTTCCCTCCTTTACCCTTCAAGAAATCTAGGTTGAAAATTCTTGCGCATTATACTGTAAATTCCCTTCAAAACCATGAATCTGAAAGATACATGTCAATGAATGCAGTTTGATTCAAATGCTGGATCTATTCTATTTTGGCCCCCAGCTTAGTGGGCTTATATTTTTTACGGAATAGATCCCAAATGTTTAAAATTGGAGCCATTGAAAATTGTTTAGAAGATGCCGAAGGAGATGATTCAGGGAGAGAAGACTGTTCTGAACAGAAGGTATGCCCAGTCAATAGCCATTATATGCATGGTTAGCGTTGTATGATTTTAAATCTTTTATTAGGTTTTTGGAAATGAACCGGAAAACGGTGACAGAAAAGATTCCGTCGAACAGTTGTGTGTTTCCGAGTTTGACCGTCAGTGCAGTGAAGCTACCAATACTTCCGATTTCAAAATGGATGTGATAACTTCGAACTCCTCGAGTTATGATTCAATGGATTTAGCCAACAGCAGAACTGAAGCGGCAAGATCACATCAGAGTCAGCACGCCAGCGAAGAGCCAGCGTCTCCGCCGAGACCCCTAAGTAACCCTTCTTTACTGTATTTATTGGTGACAGTAAAATCGGGACAAAGCTATATTGAAGTTGTCCCAATTTGAACAGTTGGAAGATGTTTTGTTTTTCAATTATTTTCTCAATGCGCCAGCGTCTCGTTGTTGAAGCGTCCATTGGAGCGATAGTAGAAGAAAAGGGTTTTTAGTTTAAATTATTAAAACCATAAAATATACTAACTCTTCTCGTTCCTCTTCATTTAAATTTTGTTTTGAGTGGCCAAAATAAAAATTCCATTGCTAGATAAGAGTTATCTTAGCGAGTTTGGATGTTTTACTGTTGATAAACTGGCAGAATTGATTACCAGCGCTGTATTCTCTACTGTATATAGACATGCAGGTTATATAGACATACAGTTTGGGAATTTCGTTATAGATTTTTCCTTAAACTTCTGTATTTGTCCCTAAACTTCTGTTAACGTTTTCTTTTCCTCAACTATTTTTAACTTCTTATGTATAAAGGGTTATGGTAGAGAAAGACTGTGCTTGAGATTTAAACTGCAAAACATGCAAAGCTGTTCCATGCGGACCTGAGACGGGGAGTTCTTTCCATATCTCAATATTTGCAAAAAAAACTTAATGTCTTAACTATAAAAAGTAACGGATTAAAGACCCAAGTGATCGGCCATCGGCTCTGAATGGCTGCTAATGGTAAGAAAGTTTTCTGCTAGCGATAAGAGAAATTAAAAAAGATTAAGAAAAGCTCACTTGTAGCTTGTGATAAAGGATCACATGTTCCTGCAGCAACCATTGGTTTGCTTGATTAATTACTCTTGAACGAAGTTCATAGCAATTATTGTAAACGTTTGTCTTTTTTTATGCAAAATTTTTGCTTGACTATTTAGACTCTTCGAGTGACTTTTACGCCCTTGACTTTTTGCGTTTCGCGTGATCTAAAATTCTCTCAATCACAATTTCAAGCAACTGAATTCAATTGGCGGCAATTTAATAATAAAAGTCAAATGAAAAGTGCGCCGAAACTGGTGTCATTTTTTTACTTTAAATCTTAATAGTGGTATATGTGGTTATTTGAATGTGGTTATTTGAATGTTGGTTATTCTAATGTGGTTATTTGAAGCCCACTATTGAACTTCTTAGTCCCATATAGGCTCCCCATCCCTTCATCCCCCCTCTAGTCGTTCGAGAGCAATTCTTCCGACGATTAATCGGTTTTGTTTTGTATAGAAGCAAGCTTCGTGAGGGTAAAGCTCCTCTCTTTGCTCGTGGGGTTTGTGAACTCGATCATAGCCGCGAAGCGATAGCGGCTATTATTGAGGATATCGTTTTTTTTTTTACAATTCGAAGAATTTGAATTGTATTGGGGCGCTTGCTTTTTAGATGTTTTCACACATTTTTCAATGACTTTGATCTTTCAAAACGGGATAAACAGGTAAAGCCCAGTGGGCAGTAGGTTACATTAGAGGCCCAAAGTGGGCTTAATAGTCCCTCACGTGCCTAAAGTGGTGCAGCTGTTGGGTTGGCCCTAATTTAAGGTGAATTTTTTTTGGGCTCAAAATGGTGCAGTTTTTTTTTTGTTAGTCTTAGGTTCAAGTTTTTAAACGTTGATGAAGGTCTTTTGCGAGACAAAATTACTTGTTTTGACCATTTTTTCAGCTTTATGTTTTTGTACTACAAACACAAACGCAAAATGATACTAATTTTTGCAATTTTCAAGTATGTTAATACTTTGCCGTTTTTTCAGCCTCAAGGGGCAGGGAATCTCCTTTAAAGTTTAATAATAGGGCACTGCATAGTTTCTTGTAACAACGGGCAGGTTTTCTTCATTTTAATGTCTCGAATTTTTGTTAAAGTTTGCAATTTTTTGAAGTTTTCCAGAAATTTTTAACAAGTTTTTGATTTTTTCAAGGGTCAGGGGCCAGAAAAGCTATTCCACGGTCTGATATAAAGTTAGTGCTTGGTTGTTAGTGTTATTGGAATTGTCTCCAACTCTAACATTTCGAATTTTTTGATAAAATTTGCAATTCCGAAGTTTTTATTTCGTTTTTTTTTGTCTCAGTAGCCAGGTAACATCCTCTAGGGTTCGATAGTAGGTTATTTAGTAACACTTTTCTGTCATTTTCTGAGTTAATCGATCTTCAAGGGCCCATGAATTGTTTTTAGGTCTTGCATAATACTGGACCGAATTCGGAGACTAAAATTGGTTTTGAACATTTTTGAAGTAGGCATATTTAAAGGGATCAATTTTTGCCTTCCGAGTAGACGCTACAAGAGTTTTAGCAATGAGTATAGTTTTGTTGAGTTTGTTTAACTGTTTGCCGCTGAGATATTTTTGTTTATATTTTGGCTTGCCTCATTCAATTGATCTGCTGGTCAGGTAGAGTGCTTCTAAGTTTTTCTTGCAATTCTTTGGATTGTTTTTGAGGACTTGTCCTGGTGTTTTTCTTTCTAAAATCTGTTCACAAATTTTCATTTGTTCACATGCAGCGTTTTGACATTGATTTTGGCTGTTTTATCCCTTTTTTCATCTGATTGTTTTCTAAATGGTATTCCCAATTCATTCATAATCGGGTTTAGGTCTAGCTTTGTTTAGTCAACGGAAGTTCTTTGAATTTTACGTCAGGACTTTTACTCCTTCTTTGTTTTTACAATTCAAAGAATTTTATTTGTATTGGGGTGCTGTCTTTTTTTAAAGATCTTTTCTCACCTTTTCATGATTTTTGAAGTCAAATTTTGGTCATGAAGTGATTTTGGTCATGCGAAACAGGAAGTGAAGCGAAAAAGCGAGTGGCTTTGCGGCTCTAATTCTAAAGTAGTGAAAAAACGGTGTTAGAACAAAAATTCGGTTCCCCGCTAGTGGTTTTTTTGCTCACATGAGGCAATTTCACTTTGACTTTTATTGTTTTTCGATCTTTTTTTTCTGGATCCGATTTTTTTTCTAAATGGTTGTCCCATTCAATTCATATTTCAACCGAATATCCATTCCTCGCTAGTTGTTTTTTTGTCAACATGCGGCATTTTGACATTGATTTTCTGTTTTTTATTTTTTGATCTGGTTTTTTTTAGAAATGGTTTTCCCAATTCACTCATAGTCGGTTCTAGATCTAGTTTTCTGTTTAGTCAATGAAAATTCTTTGAATTGTACGTCAGGACTTGTTCTGCTATTTTTTTTATTTAATCTCGATCGATGATTCTTGGGACCTGACTTCTTGCATGACTTTTTCAATTTCAGTGATTTCTACTGCTTTGAAGATCAAAATTTGTGCGACGCCATTTGTTCTGCTTTTAGGTCAATTGCGTGACTTACTTTACTAAAAAAATGACTTCTGAACTCGCTTAACGAACTTTAAATTTTACGAAAATTTTCTAGGTAAAGATCAATAGTGTGCATTTAAGTAGTGCCAAACGTATATGCCTTAGTTGTTGAGTATTTGATTCTTTAGGTTTTGTTTTCAAATAATAATTTTGAAATTGCTCCATTAGGGTTTTTTCCTTATAGAGCTTATGTGTCTCATAAAAATGACAGTCTGAATCTAACCAAAAAGTCTATTAAGGGACTGGTGATCAACCTTTCTATCTTTTTTCTTTAGTTGTTTCAATTCATGGAAGGCCACAAGCGTCTATGGTGGCTCTTTCCCGGCAATCTGCCGGCTATGTTGATGTTGTCGAGTCTTGCCTTGGGCCGTTTCAATGGCGAATCTTAAGACGGGTTACAACTGAGTATGATGCCAGATTAGATATTAATGCTAGTGGACTTTGGGGATATAGATTATGTAAGAACTTTATCGATATGAAAAAGTTCTCAAAGCACTAGCGGCATGTTGAAAGCGGTAGTGGAACCCACACATTTGATTTTTTGAAAAAAACAAGCAAAGAATATTTAATTTTGAGAAATTCAATTTTTCTCCCTGTGTCTTCGCATTCAATAGCTAAGATAGCACAGCAGTTCACGTCAGTTCAAAAATCAGAGCAACTGATTTTGAGCTCGGAAAAAGAATTACAGCTCGGCTAATATTATGCAGCGCCATCCTCTATCCTGGGGTCTTAGACTGAGCGATATTGTTGATGCTTTGACAGTAAGACGACAAAGATCTGTGTTTGATGTCGTTTTGCTTTTTTGTTATATTTGATGTACATCGTTTTCAATATCCTTCGCTATTGTTTTTCTTATTTTTTTTGATAAATTTGAAAATTACAAAATTGTTTATGCAAGAGGAGCTGGGAAGACCTTTGAGCAGTCAATATTGACCCTGTTGGGGAGACGTGCTTCTAATATCAGTTTGTTTTTAAGAAATGAGTCTTGGTCTGAATGTTCGTTTAGAAAACTGTTTTCTATGTAAGTTTTGAAACTTGGGTTTAATTGTTCGCCAACGAAGATTGTAGAAATTATATTAGTCCTTCTCTTCTTTTTTTACTGCCGAAGTTTCGTTTGATCATTTTCTTACAACGCAAAAATTGAATTGTATTGGTGCTGTGTCTTTTCACAATTGAAAGAATTTGAATTGTGATTGGGCGCTGTCTTTTAAGATCTGCTTACACGTTTTTATGATTTTTGAAGTCCAATTAAAATTATGATTTTAGTCACGTCAAAAAAGACAGTAAGGCGAAAAAGCGAATGATGTTGAGGCGTGAAATTTTTACTAATTTGTATAGTGTCTAGTTTAATGGAAATTCTTTGAATTGTAGATCAGGTCTGCTGCTGTTTTGTTTTTTTAAACGTTTTGTTTTCATGATGCCTAAAGTGGTGCAGCTGTTGGGTTAGCCCTAATTTAAGGTGAATTTTTTTGGGCTCAAAATGGTGCAGTTTTTTTTTGGTTACTCTTAGGTTCAAGTTTTTAAACGTTGATGAAGGTCTTTTGCGAGACAAAATTACTTGTTTTGACCATTTTTTCAGCTTTATGTTTTGGTTATACAGACACAAACGCAAAATGATACTAATTTTTGCAATTTTCAAGTATGTTAATACTTTGTCGTTTTTTCAGCCTCAAGGGGCAGAGAATCTCCTTTAAAGTTTAATAATAGGGCACTGCATAGTTTCTAGTAACAACGGGCAGGTTTTCTTCATTTTGATGTCTCGAATTTTTGTTAAAGTTTGCAATTTTTTGAAGTTTTCCAGAAATTTTTAACAAGTTTTGATTTTTTCAAGGGTCAGGGGCCAGAAAAGCTATTCCACGGTCTGATATAAAGTCAGTGCTTGGTTGTTAGTGTTATTGGAATTGTCTCCAACTCTAACATTTCGAATTTTTTGATAAAATTTGCAATTCCGAAGTTTTTATTTCGTTTTTTTTTGTCTCAGTAGCCAGGTAACATCCTCTAGGGTTCGATAGTAGGTTATTTAGTAACACTTTTCTGTCATTTTCTGAGTTAATCGATCTTCAAGGGCCCATGAATTGTTTTTAGGTCTTGCATAATACTGGACCGAATTCGGAGACTAAAATTGGTTTTGAACATTTTTGAAGTAGGCATATTTAAAGGGATCAATTTTTGCCTTCCGAGTAGACGCTACAAGAGTTTTAGCAATGAGTATAGTTTTGTTGAGTTTGTTTAACTGTTTGCCGCTGAGATATTTTTGTTTATATTTTGGCTTGCCTCATTCAATTGATCTGCTGGTCAGGTAGAGTGCTTCTAAGTTTTTCTTGCAATTCTTTGGATTGTTTTTGAGGACTTGTCCTGGTGTTTTTCTTTCTAAAATCTGTTCACAAATTTTCATTTGTTCACATGCAGCGTTTTGACATTGATTTTGGCTGTTTTATCCCTTTTTTCATCTGATTGTTTTCTAAATGGTATTCCCAATTCATTCATAATCGGGTTTAGGTCTAGCTTTGTTTAGTCAACGGAAGTTCTTTGAATTTTACGTCAGGACTTTTACTCCTTCTTTGTTTTTACAATTCAAAGAATTTTATTTGTATTGGGGTGCTGTCTTTTTTTAAAGATCTTTTCTCACCTTTTCATGATTTTTGAAGTCAAATTTTGGTCATGAAGTGATTCTGGTCATGCCGAAACAGGAAGTGAAGCGAAAAAGCGAGTGGCTTTGCGGCTCTAATTCTAAAGTAGTGAAAAAACGGTGTTAGAACAAAAATTCGGTTCCCCGCTAGTGGTTTTTTTGCTCACATGAGGCAATTTCACTTTGACTTTTATTGTTTTTCGATCTTTTTTTTCTGGATCCGATTTTTTTTCTAAATGGTTGTCCCATTCAATTCATATTTCAACCGAATATCCATTCCTCGCTAGTTGTTTTTTTGTCAACATGCGGCATTTTGACATTGATTTTCTGTTTTTTATTTTTTGATCTGGTTTTTTTAGAAATGGTTTTCCCAATTCACTCATAGTCGGTTCTAGATCTAGTTTTCTGTTTAGTCAATGAAAATTCTTTGAATTGTACGTCAGGACTTGTTCTGCTTTGTTTTTTATTTAATCTCGATCGATGATTCTTGGGACCTGACTTCTTGCATGACTTTTTCAATTTCAGTGATTTCTACTGCTTTGAAGATCAAAATTTGTGCGACGCCATTTATTCTGCTTTTAGGTCAATTGCGTGACTTACTTTACTAAAAAAAATGACTTCTGAACTCGCTGAACGAACTTTTAATTTTAGGAAAATTTTCTAGGTAAAGATCAATAGTGTGCATTTAAGTAGTGCCAAACGTATATGCCTTAGTTGTTGAGTATTTGATTCTTTAGGTTTTGTTTTCAAATAATAATTTTGAAATTGCTCCATTAGGGTTTTTTTTCCTTATAGAGCTTATGTGTCTCATAAAAATGACAGTCTGAATGTAACCAAAAAGTCTATTAAGGGACTGGTGATCAACCTTTCTATCTTTTTTCTTTAGTTGTTTCAATTCATGGAAGGCCACAAGCGTCTATGGTGGCTCTTTCCCGGCAATCTGCCGGCTATGTTGATGTTGTCGAGTCTTGCCTTGGGCCGTTTCAATGGCGAATCTTAAGACGGGTTACAACTGAGTATGATGCCAGATTAGATATTAATGCTAGTGGACTTTGGGGATATAGATTATGTAAGAACTTTATCGATATGAAAAAGTTCTCAAAGCACTAGCGGCATGTTGAAAGCGGTAGTGGAACCCACACATTTGATTTTTTGAAAAAAACAAGCAAAGAATATTTAATTTTGAGAAATTCAATTTTTCTCCCTGTGTCTTCGCATTCAATAGCTAAGATAGCACAGCAGTTCACGTCAGTTCAAAAATCAGAGCAACTGATTTTGAGCTCGGAAAAAGAATTACAGCTCGGCTAATATTATGCAGCGCCATCCTCTATCCTGGGGTCTTAGACTGAGCGATATTGTTGATGCTTTGACAGTAAGACGACAAAGATCTGTGTTTGATGTCGTTTTGCTTTTTTGTTATATTTGATGTACATCGTTTTCAATATCCTTCGCTATTGTTTTTCTTATTTTTTTTGATAAATTTGAAAATTACAAAATTGTTTATGCAAGAGGAGCTGGGAAGACCTTTGAGCAGTCAATATTGACCCTGTTGGGGAGACGTGCTTCTAATATCAGTTTGTTTTTAAGAAATGAGTCTTGGTCTGAATGTTCGTTTAGAAAACTGTTTTCTATGTAAGTTTTGAAACTTGGGTTTAATTGTTCGCCAACGAAGATTGTAGAAATTATATTAGTCCTTCTCTTCTTTTTTTACTGCCGAAGTTTCGTTTGATCATTTTCTTACAACGCAAAAATTGAATTGTATTGGTGCTGTGTCTTTTCACAATTGAAAGAATTTGAATTGTGATTGGGCGCTGTCTTTTAAGATCTGCTTACACGTTTTCATGATTTTTGAAGTCCAATTAAAATTATGATTTTAGTCACGTCAAAAAAGACAGTAAGGCGAAAAAGCGAATGATGTTGCGGCGTGAAATTTTTACTAGTTTGTATAGTGTCTAGTTTAATGGAAATTCTTTGAATTGTAGATCAGGTCTGCTGCTGTTTTGTTTTTTTAAACGTTTTCACACATTTCTTGTGACTTTGGTCTTTCGAAACGGGATACACAGGTGACACCCAATACTGGCGCTGTTGCGGATGTGAAGGCTTCTGCATTCAAGGTGAAAAAGTCATTTTTGGGAGTTTTTGAGCCTAGATTTGTGCACATGAGTTTTTGAGCTATATGTTGTGATAATGGCAATCCAATGCAAATGGAGGTTCAGCAGGACCACCTGCCTGATAATCGCCCCTCCTTCGTCAGAAGAGAGCCTCAACCGGAGTGGGGGTTTTGCCAGAGGAGCAGCACATGCCAGCAGTGCTGCTCCTAATCTTACTCATTAGAGCTGGCATCGAAACAAACCCAGGCGCCAGATCAACATGCAGCACGTGTCAGAAACCGCTGAATAAAGAGGGATGTATGAGATGCGCGACATGCAGCCAGTAATCGCATTACAAATGCACTCCTTTCCGAGCAGGTCACCAAGGAGTTGGAACTCATGCTCCAAAACCGTCCCATGCAAAGTAGCCAAGCCCCCCACCCTCCCCTACCAAAATTCACCAATGCGCATCCTTCAACTAAATGGCAACGGAATTAGTGGCAAGAAGGAAGAGATCGCTGCCTACCTGCTGAAACATCAAATCAAGGTTGCCGCTCTACAGAAGAAAAAACTAACCATGAAAATCAAATGTCCTGGCTTTGGAAACCAGTACAAAGTAATTCGGCAAGATCGCACTGGAGATAGACCCGGGGGCGGCGTCGCGTTTCTCATCCATGAAAGCGTATAGTACGAAAATGTGACCCTCCAAGCTCAATGCATTGAGGGAACCCTGTAATCACAATAATTGTCATACTTGGAAACAGTCGCATCAAAATCATCAACTTCTATCTGCCGCCTAAAAGAAGCTGTCCAGACAACTACAGTGCATCCCTAGAAAGTTCTCGGCTACGTGAACCGCATCATCATGGGTGACGCCAACGCTCACGAGCCAACATGGCACTCCCTATTTCTGGTGCAAGAGGACAGGATATCGCAATGGAAATTGATGAATCTGCGTTCGGACTATTGAACGAGAACACGCCAACCCGATTGCATTCGAATCAACAGGCAAACTCGCCAGACATCTCCCTAGCGTCGCACTCTCTACTCACATTATGTGATTGGAAAACCGAAATAGGTCTCGGCAATGACCACTTACCAATCATCATCGATGTCCACACAACGAGCAGAATCGACTTCATCGGTGCGCCTAAAAGCACTTTCACGAACATCGCTAAGGCTGACTGGCCTTTTTTCAATGAAGAGATTGAAAAGAAGCTCAGCGACTGCGCTGAGCCCAAAGATGTTTACCACGGAGAAGCGATCTTGAGAAAGGCAATAATCTCCGCGTCTAAACAACACGTGCCCTCTGGAAGACGTAAATCCATTATACCGCAACTTCCAGACAAAGCGCAGAAGTAGATAACAGAAAGAGACCAACTGCGAGCCAGTAACCCCCACGACAGCGAGATTGAAATCCTGAACAATAAAATCCAGAGATCCATCAGGAAATGCAAAGAATCGAAATGGCGCGAGTTTATTGAAACCTTTGACCACAAAACGGACTCAGCCAAACTCCGGAGAACCATCAAGAATCTCGACAACAAGTCAACGAAAAGGAAAGGTAATGATCCCATCAAGTTTTGCTTCTCACAAAGAAAGAAAACGATCACTGATCACAGAGTCATGACCGATTTGTTCAACAAGCAGTTCACCACCCCAAAGCCATACACGGCCGACAAAAATTTCTTCCTCACCGTCCGGAACTTTAAAAAACGATCACTCGACGACGCGCCTACCATCAATATTGATGAAGTTAATTTCGCCATACGCAAAGCTAAAAATTCGAAGGCCGACGGACCTGATGGGATAAAAATGATTCACCTAAAGCACCTCGGTCCCATAGCCCTCCAATATCTAACCCATGTGTTTAATCTATCTCTATAATCTAGCACTCCCGTCCATATGGAAACAATCCACAGTCATCCCGCTCTTCAAACCAGGAAAAAGTGTTAGCGACAGCAAGCCATACAAACAATCTCTCTCCTGTGCCCCGCTTCAAAGATCCTTGAAAAATGCATACTTCATATTCTACAACACCATCTGAAATGTGCCCCACATCAACACGGTTTCAGGTCATGACACTCGACTGTAACTGCCCTCAAAGAGTTAGTAATTGCAATTGCAAACGGTTTCAATCGAAGGCAACCTACTGACCGCACCCTCCTAGTCGCTCTAGATCGGTCCAAAGCCTTCGACACCGTGTCGCACAACACTCTGCTAACGCTACTGAACTCAAGCCTGCCAGGAGCGCTGGCTGAGCACATATGCATCATAGACAAGCTCGAACTCTTTTCAGAGGACTCGCTCTCGAAAACCGAATCGTTTGATTCGGAGTGCCTCAAGGCTCAGTGCTTGGACCAACTTTGTTCAATTGCTACGTCAGCGACGCTCCCACTCCCCCATTGAACATCAAATTGGTTTCCTACGCTGACGACTTTACAGTCTACGCACAAAGCAACAATATCGAATCCATATCCAATGACATCAATTTACTTAGAGTCGCTCTCTACATTCCTCCAGCAACGAGACCTGGAAGTATCTCTAGGAAAATGCTCAACAACTCTTTTCTCGCCTTGGAACAAAGACTTCAAACAGAAACCATCAATCAAGATCAACAACACAACACTTGTAGTAATGAAAAATCCAAAGATCCTCGGCGTAACCTTCGACAATGGATTAAACTGGGGCGCGCATATCTCTGATGCCAGCAGCAAAGCACGGAATCGTTTTAACATTCTCAAAGCACTGAGCGGAACTAACTGGGGACTGCATAAAGAGACAATCGTAAACAGCTATAAAGCTTTTGTCAGGCCAGTCCTAAATTATGCATGCCCTGTATGGGATCCATTTGCTGCGGACACTCACATCGAGAAATTGGGTCCAAAACATTGGGTTCAAAGGGTCCAAAACTTTGCCCTACGAGTCGCCACTGGCGGCGTAAATATGACAGCAATCCAACATCTACATGATGAATGTCAGGTCCTGTCAGTCCGCAGACATACTCGCATGCGATGAGTACAGCAATAACTCATGCGTAAACATTAAAGAGCCGTTACAAACGATACATAGAGGCCCTTCGCGAACCAGACTCAGATGACGAAATATCATCGAAAACCCGCTATCATGAGATGCTGAAACAAATCCATACAAGTGAAGTCAAGGACTACCTTGACGAACGCGAACCAAACAAAGTGCTAGATGAAAAACCAACTGAGATATGTACCAAAGAGATCCTGCTCCCTAGACGCACCAGGCGTACCGTTGCGCAACTGCGAATTAGCTACTCACTCTATCTCAACTCGTACTCAAAACGAATTGGCACAGTCGACTACGACTGCTACCCAAATTGTAATATCGAACCCCATACAACACATCTGTAAGCAAAAGGAGACAACGCTGGCACCACTATCCCTCTTGGAAGCCCCAATCGAAGCTGCGAACTTCTCGAATTAACCGACTCCAAAGAGGACACTCTCTGACCGAAGGCAACAACAAAACAGGAGAGAAAGAAATGGTTTTGACAATTTTGAGATGACGATTTTTGTTGAATTTTTAATAAAATTTCGAGTTTTTGACCAATTTTGTCAATTTTCCCCCCAACCGCCCCTCAATTAAACAAAAAGTAGCCTTCCTATGCCGAAGCTAGCTACTGATAAAGCCAACAGTTTGCAGTCGTTTGTGGGGAATCAGCGGACGTTAGTAGGTAATGCTTATTTTTTTGATGATATAGGACTTGGAATATTATATTTTTGACGTTTTCGTCGATAATATTTGACATAAATGGTGTTGTTAACTGCTCTACAGCAGAGTCTGGAATTTGAATTCTTCCTTTTGATAATTTTTGTTATGCAATTTTCCGTCCGATCAATTAATTTTTTGAATGGTTATTTCACGCTTGATGTAAATTGAAATCTACATTTCTACCATCAAACATTTTAGTGCAGTTCAAAGACGGTAGTTGATCTGTCTGTTTTTTAGTTGCGCTCTATCAAATTTTCTGAGCAATGATTTGGGTCCTGTGAGTCTGCAATTTTTCACTTGATCATTTTTCTTTAGACCGATTTGTCTTTCGTCCTTATAAGCGTGATTAGCCAATGACGCCTAATGCTTTAACTCAGTGTGCAGCCTTACTAGTATCTAACTTTTTTACTAGTGCTGGAATATAATTCTCAGAAGACTACGGAAAAATTCGTTTTTTATAATTTCTAGTCTCAATTTTTTTTGCTCTAATTCTAAGATTAAACGTTTTTTGTTTATTTTCGACGCAATAACGGAAAAAAAATAAGTAGTTGATGTGTTTTCTTAGAAAAGCATGTCCGTGCTTGAAATCGCCAATAATTTCCTATCCGCAACAGTTATTTTTTGAACTGTCAATTTGGAAAAGTTTGCAAAATAAACGAAGAAACTCGTTAAGTGGACTTCCCAAAAATTTAAGAAAATGTGAATAAGTTTGAAAACATGCACGACATAAAAACCTAAACGAAATGTTCACAATTTCATGCAATAGAGTTCCCCAAACTTGATGCTGGAGCTTATCTTTAAAAGTGCTTTTTGTCAGCTGCCAAGAGTACTTTTCGCCGAAGCTGTTGAATAGATTCAAAAACTTAGAAGCTACAATTCGAAGCTATGTTTAGCGATATATCTGTTATTTTTGTTGAGTTTCTTAATAGGTTCTTCCAACGGAATGAGCGAGGAAAGGTACGAGCAGTTTGTGTTGTCAGTCCTCAATGTGAACATTTCCAAGAACCACAAAGACCGCCAAGTGGTCGAGTGGATCGAGAGTCAGTTGAATGACTTCCTGGCTGATGACGCAATCACTTATAAAAGGTACTTTTATTGTTTAATATTCAACTAATTCTGTCGTCTAACAGCGCATTCTCGATAGATGACGTGTTTTTAAATGCTTGAGTAGGCATAAAAACCTTACGAATTTTTCATCATATGTGTAGCCCTATATAGACCAACTGTATAGCGTTAGAATGCGTCATTTTTTATGGTTTTAAATTTTTCAGTGGCATATTAGTATCCGATTGTTTTGAGGTTTAAAGGAAATGTTTCACCTAAATCCGCTTGGCTTTGCGTTTTTCGTCAATAGCGCTTGAGTAATCTTGACACAAAGTGCCTTTTGTTCCTTTTAAATTTAGTTAATCCAATTGTGAGGCATGTTGTGGCAGTGTACATGTATATAGACTGAAGGGCCGATTTGTTTTCCTACACCAAAGTAAATGCTTTGACTAAGAATTTTCCTGTTTTTGGCGTACTATATGTTCTTTTAATGGTAAACAATACAAATGAACTTTTTTTGGTTTCAAGTCAGGCTGATTGGCTTGAGGTTTTAAAATGGCGTTGCGTACAATGATTTCAGAGACTTTGGTTTATGCTCTAGAGCAAAGTTTACTAGTAGTAATACGCTGTATTAAACTTTAACTGAAGGAGGTCAATTACGATAGAGAAAATTGATTCAGTAGATTTTCATCGTTTTCACTGACCAAAAATTGAATCTCTTCACTTAAGTGTTGTTCAGATATTGAGTGTTTTACATGAGGTGTTTGCATTATTTTCGATTTTTTTAAGAATTAGGCGGGCAGATTGCTCTTATCATGTATGCGCTTTTGCTGCCGTTTTATGTTGGTATTATTGCTCGTGCATACGCCCTTTGTTGGCTGGTGACGTTAGTCATAACATTTGCGTGAACGACTGTATCAAATTTTTATTCGTGACTAAAAGCAGTCAGGTAGGCAAGGCAGCCCGTGTTTTGTGCAAGTGTGAAGTTGGGGTTAGGGGGGGGGGGGGGTTGAATGATTGGGGTGATAATAGTGAAATGAGCGATAATATTTTGAATATTGAGACATCCTGTTGCTTTGATGTAATTCCCCCAGCTAGCTAACTGAGCAGGTACCTACTAGCACTACTGCTCTTACTATAACTACTAACTACTACTAGTATTGCCTAGTCTCTCTGCCTGCTTGCCACTGACTGACTACAAACTAACACACGCAAACACGCACTCCTCATCTACTCTTTACCTGCATTCCTTTTCCCCCCTCTATCGCCCCTTTTCTACCCCTAATAGAACTATGCAATTCAAACTGATATACATGCTTATATATACACATACACAGACGCGCAAAGTATTTTGTTGTTTGTTATCTCGCTACAACTACTATTTCTACCTAGTTTGCTTATTTTGATCGCATGTTTTCAAAGTTGAAAAAGTGAAATAATTTTTTAACAGATAGGCGGCTGTGTTTTATCTGAATGAGCTCCCTTTCAGAATGGAAATGAGGGATATTAAAAGGATGAAAGTGGAAATTGTAATGTCAGAGCAACTAAGAAAAATTTTTGTTCGCAATAAAGAGAGCAGAGAAAAAGTTAGATGGAATTCTTTGCTGTGGCAACATGTTTGTAGGTGTATCAACCTCCCAAAAGATCATTAGATAATTAGATTGTAAAAATTGCGGAAAGAAAAATATCTTGAATACTTGCTTCATGTATGCGTTTCTTAGTATTCAGTGATTCAGTAGTATACAGCTTAAATAGGTCAGAAGGCAGGAAGGAATTTTTCATCTTCTTGCGGCATCTATTTCGGCTTCTTCGAATAGTGGGAAATTTATTTAATATTGAACAAATAATAGGAATTTTTCTTGATTCGATTAATATGCGCAACTGGCCGATTTTCGATAATGTGTGTTGTAATGGAAGGCATTTTTGAACTGAAAATGCTGCTTAATTTTTTCATAAATTGTTCTTGCCTCTAGCGCCTCATGTGCAATTTTCCAATGTCTTCTTAAATTATTATATGCCCATGTGGAAGCTATTTTAAGCTTCAGTAGTTTTTGTCTGCTCTATAATTTTCGAGCGTTCGGTGTTCAACTGTTTTCACGGGCTCTTCGTGTGTTGTATTGGCAAAGGGGTGTCGGATCGCGGACGCTGCGAATCTGAGAATGGGAGTTTCCACGCGGAGCATTAATATATATTTGTAGAAATTGATATTTTTGAAGTCAAAGTTTAAAAAATATTGTAATTCAATTCACGGAAAAGTAATATTGCTCTATGTTATTGAAAAAATTGAAAAACTCATTATGAACCATCACAACAATATATCGCCAGATTCTGTATCGAGTCATCTTAGCAATGCAGCTATTAGAGTGGATAGTTTTGGTATTTCAGGTTTGAAGAGATGACATCTTACCATCGTATGCTAGTGCACAGGGTGGCACAGTACTATCGGCTGCATCACCACGTCGATCAAAGTGGCAAGTGTGTGGTGGTCTCCAAGCAGCACAGCCACCATAATAACTCAAATCCTCCTCCCCACCTTGTTGGAGGAGGCAGTGGTGACCTCTCGGCAGCGGATTCCAAAAACAACAGCTCAGCCGCTTCCCAGCAGCTGTCGTAAGTACACGGATAATTCATAAAGGAAAAGTTATTTTAGACCCAGTAAAATTCATTGGATTCCTTTTTTCAGAAATAAAAAAAAAGTTGAAAAAGCTAACAAAGCTCTGGCCCCAAGGTTTTCAACGCAAACTTTGTGACTGGTTACTATTCTGATAGTGGCCCTCATCTTCTCAGCACGCTATTGTAGCGGGCTTACTTTTTTTACAATTCAAAGAATTTGAATTGTATTGGTGCGCTCCTTTTTTTACGACTCGAAGAGTATTGATGGAGCGTGTTTTTTAATCGGCAATTTTGTTCGAGTGTATCTAAAACAGGAAGTGAAATGCGTGAAAACCGAGTGTTTAGGTCAAATTGCTAAAGAGCAGAGAGAAGACAGCGGTTTTCTGTTCATATTCTTTTGAGAGAGAGAGCAAGAAAAGTAGTTATGAAAAAATTTTTGCTAAGTGAGAGAAAATTTTTGACCACGTGCGGCTTTTCTAAAGGCGTTTTTTGTTTTAACTCCCCGCATTTTCAGTCAAAGGCTTTTCTTTCAATTATCTGAAATAATAATAGTGCGTTTAGAAGTTTTTTGATCATCTGAAGCAAATGGTAGATTTTTAGATGCAATTTCAATCTGTGCATCAATAGTGCTTTGTTTAGATCTAAAACCAAACTGTTTTCCATAAAGCAGTTGCTCTTTTTCGAACGAACTATAAATTCTGTTATACATTAATTGTTCTATAAATTTTAATCCATAATGTAAGTAATGACCTTGGAGGATAGTTACTTTCATCAAGTTTTGATCCTTCTTTGTGAAATAATTTTGCATTAGCTTCCTGTGAAAGCTCAGGAACGTTTAATGACTTATTTACAACTGTCTGAAGTCGTTTTCTTGAAAGTGTTTTTTAATAGCCGCCCTCATCTTAGTCGGCTATTATGGCGCTCCTATTTTTTACAATTCAAAGAATTTGAATTGTATTGGGGCGCTGTCTTTTTACGACTCGAAGAGGAGTATTGGAGAAGTCCTTTTTTTAATCATTTTTATTGGAGTGAATTTTGAAGCGGGAAATGAAAAGTTTGGAGTGATTTTGTTGGTGAAAAAATCAAGAGTGGGGCGAAAAGAGAGTGGTTTTTTTGTTCATATCGCCGTTTTCTAGAGAGCGAGAAATTGAGGTGTGAAAAAAAATTCTGTAAGCGAGCGAAATTTTTTGTTCACGTGCGGCATTTTGAAGCAGTTTTTTTTATAGTTTTTTTGGTAAAGAGGTTTGGTAATGATTTTCTTTTAAATTTAGGCTGGTGTTGTTAGTGATTTGAAGGTTTCTGGAAATTTATTTGAATTTTATGCTAATTCGGTGGTTTCTCCTGTATTTTGATGATTTTTGGACTAATTTTGCGAATTTTTGACTGTTTTGTTTTACTGCCTCAAATGGGCACTGAAAAGAGCCCTGTTACTTGAGCAATTTTTAGTTTACAAGTGGCTGCAGTTTTGTTGATATAAAGCTTTTTTTGTTGAAAAATATGAGGAAAAATGGCGAAAATTGGAACTACTTTTCTTAATTTTTTCCAGTTTTTCGTTTTTTTCTTGACTTTTGACAAGTTTCTTAGCCTATTTTGGCTTGCCTATTGTTGTGCGAGTATTTGGATACCCTATTGGCTGGAAAGAATTTTTCTTTGAATTTAGGTGCTTTTGTAATATTAAAATTTTCCAGTTTTTTAGTCAAAGTTGTTTGTAAGAGCTTATTTTTTTCATGTTTTGGCTTAGAGTATTTTTAAAATTTCTCATGAGTGGTTTTAGTTGGTACTAGATGTGTTGACAAAGTAATTTTGGCAGATATAGTTAATTCGGGATCTCAAGTTATGACAAAATTTGATCAGATTTTTTTAATCATATTTTAATAGATTTGATTTTTTACTTTTTTGTATTACGGTTTCGTTTTAAGATAATCCTAAATTAGTGGAGGCACGTTTTGTCTGATGAGTAGTTGGATGCCATTTAAGTGGATTTTCACTTCGAGTCGTTTAGGAATTCTTCCGGCTATGTTTTTTTTTAAGATCTGTTCACACATTTTCATGATTTTTGAAGTCAAATTGGAGTTGTGATTTTGGTCAAGCCGAAACAGGAAATGGAGCGAAAAAGTGAGGGGTTTTGGGACGTGAAATTTTTTCACTCTAATTTTAAAGTAGAGTGAGAAAACGGTGTTCGAACAAATATTCGGTTTCTCGCTAGTGGCTTCTTGTTCACAAGCGGCAGTTTCACTTTGATTTTTACAGTTTTTTCATTCAAGCTCATTTTAGGACTAGTTTTTTGTTTGAATTTAATTTTCATTTCTCACCAGTGGTTTTTTTTGTTCACATGCCGGCATTTTGACCTTCATTTTGTTTTTTTTCTTCTTTTTTTATCTGATTTTTTTAAAATGGTTTTCTCAATTCACTCATAGTCCATTCTAGGTCTAGTTTTTCTGTTCAATGAAAATTTTATGAATTGTACGTCAGGACTTGTCCTGCTATGTTTTTTTTACTTCATCGAACTTTTTTTTCGCTTTACCCTTTTTGCCGGTCTTTCGACATTTTGCGTGAAGTCTTTTTGACTTCTCTAGGCTAGTTTCACTCTTCTGTCATTCTGCTCAAAGTCCTTTTAAACAGCAGCTACTAGGTTTTTTTGATGGTTAGAGTGTCAGAAACGTAGCTGTTGTCTGAAGAAAAACTCTTTGAAGGCTAATGATGGTATCTCATTTTCCAGAACAGCACTTTTGTTTTCATTAAGAGGAAAATGCAACGGTAAAACTCTGTCAAGAAATTATCATGTCGAAATTCTTTGTTCATATCATCGTGTCCTCTACCAGTTACCCATTTTATAAGCACAGTTTAGTGATCTGTGAAATTTTGGTTTTCTAGAACTCTGATATCTAGTATTAATTTTTGTGGAAAATAATGCATGTAGATGCAATGTCCGTTAAACTGATTGGCGTATATAGTAAAGGCGGCTCGTTAATGTGCGTTCGCACATGATGTTCCGACCCGAGCTCATCTACATTTTTGACTTAATTGTCAACCAAATGAAGAAATAACAAAAACAGATGATTGAGTTTGAAACAATCGCGTTACACAACCTATCTACTAATTGAATTACATAATGCCACGCCTTATTACAGCACCAATGAGATCTGACCTTAAAGTGACTACGAGACAAAAAAACCAACCAAAAAAATTAGCAAAAACCAAAATTTCACGGCAAAAACTGAATATCTAAATTTAAAAGCACATAGTAATAACGTCAAAATGCAGTCAGACAAAACCTTAACTACTCAAGCTTAATTTCTCCTAACTATACAGCGGATAAAAAGTTTTCTTAATGAGACTATGTTACAAGTCAACAAAGAGAACGATCAATGAGGCGAAATTCAAAATTAATCAACATTTTTAACCCAAGAAATTTCAAAAGTCTTATAAATCATCAGTTTTTAACTAAATAATCCTTGATAAATTACTAAAAAGTTAATACAAAACCAAAAGGCCTTGTCATTGGGTAGTTTAAGACTTAGAAACGAACTACAGAAAAACTTTAAAAAATTAGAAACGATTTGCGAAAACACAAACTATTGCTACCATTAAAATCATTAGCTATTATCTGAATATTATGTATTTTTAATTCACTTCTTATTGCTACTAATTCAGCTGAAGGAATTATACTGAGAGATTAAATAAGTTTATTTGGGCCACATTTGTAAACCATTGGGATCTGTTACTACGCGATTGTTCTGAAAGAAGAGAAAAAGAAGCGCAAAAAATGACCACTCAAAAAACGTTTATTGTCCATCAAACAAAGCATCGGTGACAAATAGTATCAGTAGATGTGTTATTTTTTGGAATACAAGAAATTGGATGTGACCTCTCATTGATGGAAATAAGTTAAAATTTGACGAAAAGAACAACAAAAACTGAACAGGTTTGAAAATGTATATCATAAACTTTAAGACTAAAGGCTATAAACTGACTAACTGATTCGGGTAACATCATTAATTCAATCCTCAAGTACAAGCTTAAGAGACTTGTCAGCAATTTACGGCTACCTAAAGAACAAAAACAGCAATTTCAAGAACAAAATTGAGCGAAAAAAGTGTCGAAAGCATCAAAAAATATTTTCACTAAGCTTTTCTATGTTCAGTTAATTTATCAACAGCAATGGGATTCCTCTTATCAATATAGTTTCAAAAAATCAAATAAGAACAAATACATTAGAACCACGAAATTTTTGAGGAAATTCGTAAAATCATCGCCATCAATTTCATTAGCTTTCAACGGAATCCACTAAATACGCTAAATTATGCCTTCATGGGACAACAAGTTTGTTTGCCAATCATATTTGGTCATTAACATCTTACAACAAGTTATTGTAGATGGAAACAACAACAAAGACAGGCAACAACCAGAAAAGCGCCAGAAGAAAGTGTCGAAGCAATTTAAATCATAAGTTCTTCTCTGAAAACTTTATATATGATCCGTTGAACAACTTCCCTAAACTAATGGGAACCATCAGTATTAGGATAATGTGATAAGATTTCAAAAGGATCCAAAAATAAGAAAAAGTACCCAAACATTTTTAAAAAATATGAAAACTAGTGGCATTGAAGTTTTAAAACTAATTGGTAGAAGATAAAACTGCTAATCAGTTTATTTTTGGCTGCAATAGAATTAAAAAATTATCTCGAAAGTACTTAGACTGACTAACCGTCCACAAAAAAAGTTTAGGATCGGTTAATCTTCAAAAAAACTTTCGAAAAACTTTTTTTAAGTCTTAACAGCCATTAAACTCTTTTAACGTTTAGCCATTAAACTCTATTTAAGTCTTAACAGCCATTAAAGCTTTTAACGGAGGCCAATAACTACGCTCAGAAATAACACGATGGCAGGAAAAAAATGTTTGTCATGCATAGATAATCAATAGGAGATCACAATAAGTCTTAAGACTATGAAAACAACAACATAAACAGGCGAAAACCAAAATTCAGTAGAAAAGTGCGAGAAAATTTTGAAGCCATTTAAACCATTAGTTTTTCTCTGAAAACTTTCTGTGATCCACTGAACGTCTTGTTTAAGCAAATGGGAGCTGTCATTTTTAGGATAATTTGATAAGATTTCAAAAGTAACCAATAATACGGAAATATCCAAAAAAAGAAATCTTGTGTCATTGAAGTCATATTACTAAAAATTTGAAGATAAAACCGCCAACTAGATCAAATTTGGTTACAGTAGGACGAAAGAGGGTGCTGTCATCACAGAGACTGACTTACAGTTCTCGATAATAAGTTTAGGATTGGTTAATGTTCGACAGCCATTAGCTGTCAACTCAAAGCACTAGATATGCTCACTTAAATCTCAATACGGAACATATTTCATTGTTAGTTAATGCGTCCATGCTATAGGACTCCAAAAATTTAGTAAAACCTCAAAAAGAAATTCAAAATTTCATTTAAAATTACGAAAACTCAGAGTCGAATTTAAAAAAAACATGAGCAATTCCTTGAAAACGATTTTATTTGTTCATTGGGCTTCATTTGACTGTAGGGGAGGTTTCTCATTAACGGAACCTCGATAAGAAAGGCGACTTGTCTCTAGGTGACTTAAAAAAGCAAAAAAATTAGAAAATTTTTATAAAAAAAAGAGCTCTCAGATGGATTTCGAATTTTTTTGACATTGAAGCTCCCTATGAGACCAGAACTAGTCTTTTTTATCGCCTTTAGTTTATTAGGAACACGAAATTGGTTCTTTTTTGGGCAAGAAATTTATGTTGGAAATACTATTTTTATCGAAAATTTCTTAATTTGAAGAAAAATCACACTAAAAGTGAACAAATATCCCGTGTTCACACAAAACTTCCAATCCTCGATAACTCCTCGAAAAAATTGAAAATCAAAAAAATCTTTTGAATTTTGAATTCTACGCTGGACCAGCTTTTTAATGATACCACCCACATTTCTCTGCGATGAATGTATCGATCGGCCAAAATTGACTGAACAAAAAAAACGCATTTGAGTCTATAGTTCCCCCCCCCCACCACAAGTGGGGTCGGAACAACTAGCAAAGTCGTTCACAGAAACTGCGCTCGACATTTGCCCATTAGTAATATAACTTTCCCTCTCTTGTTTCTGACAATAAATTGTGTAATAACGGTTTAGCTGAGTTACGTGAGGGTAGTACGTTACACTGAAGTTAAGCAGTTACTACGTAACTATGTCTCCTTCATCGACACCTAAGGATTGTGTAACATTAAGGCTTATTATTGCGGTTTCGTGAGTCTTCTTTCAGGCTGTTGCTTGCTGGTCCTACGTTCTTGAGATTATCTCTAATATAATTCTCAAGTTATTTTTTGACAATTTTTAGATTGTACTTTTACTCTCGAGTAATAATTTTTTCAGCTGATTTTTTTCACCTCCAGGTCTCTAATTTTTTAGATGATTTATGGTTAAGTTCTGCTCATTACGCATTGATTGTACCTAGTTTCGTTGGGAAAATTTTTTTAATTGGTTTTTCAATGCTATCTTCAATTTCTATTTCCTGTTTGTTGATATATCTGCCGGATTTACTAACACATTACTTCAATTTTTTAGTATCATGATATATGTCACTTTCTCTCACTAATGAAGTTAAGTAGACAGTTTAGCTAAACATTTTTCTTGAACGACCTCGAGCAACGGATCCAAGATAAGAAACCCTAAAAAAACTTCCAACAAAACCTATTGCAATATATCGGTATTGTTGAGTTTTTTAAGGTTTCTTGGCTTGCATCTGTTGCTCGAAACCGGCCAGGAACTGCTGCTCAACTGTCTAGGGTTTGTAGTTATTACTGGGGTGTGGAGTAAGGCTGTTATTCAATAAATCATGCCAAATTTTAATTTCTGGATTTTTCATTGGTGGCTTGTCAAGATAATTTAGATGACTGTATTTTACTTTACTGCAGTTTGGATTGAAGCTCAAGTGTGATCGAGCGAATACATGGCCAGTGACATTGTAACTTCTTTCCACTTTGTAGGGCGTTTTTATACGCAATTTGCTACGATGCTTGTAAAATATTTTACTCGATATTTTATCACTTAGTTAGGGAAAAGTCAGTAATTATTATTCGAAATTGCGGGTGTTTTCTGCATTTTTGCGATAACCTAACATATAAATCAAGATTGCGTGTACATCTTTGGAATGTGTAGGCCTTCTCTCCAAATAAAATGTTTGCAAAGAGTTTACAAAAGAATATATAGGCATGGAAAGCTTAAAAATACCAGCCATTAGTTCTGGTCCAACTTCTCCGTGCGCCAACAGACTATGATTACCACATAATGAAACATTAAATGCTGAGCTTTCAAATATGGATTGTAATACAATTATGCATGAAAAACCTTTAGACCGCTTTCTGATATTGACTTTTGAGTTTGAGTTACCTATTTGTGTTTGTTAAAGCGTGAGTCCTTCGAGTGGCGCTAGCTCCAGTCATCAGCATAATGTTCGAGGAGAGAGTGGAGGAGTTTTGGGCAACGAGGGTGATGGGATAACGTGCGCAGAGGGGGAACTGACGTCACCCAATTCTACTACCCAACACTCACACTCTTCAACTGCATCGTCCCAACACAGTCATCACCATTCGTCTTTGACTGGATACAACACTAGGTATCTATGCTCATTCTTCTATTTTCTATCACAGTTTTAAACTGCATGCTGCTATCCTGCATTGAAATTAATTTTAAGTTATGTTGAAACACAATCGCAAATTTTAAAATTCAAGATTAACGAAGCTCGTGGCAGAAAGCTCCTGCTTCAAGCAAGGCTATGTGACTCTGCTACTGTGATTTATTTTTAATTGCTCTTGAACGTAGTTCATAGCAATTATTGTAAACGTGTGTGTCTTTTTACGACTCGAAGAGGAGTATTGGTTTTCTCTCGGTTTTTTTACAGGAAGTAGATTTGTTCACGCGGCATTTTGACCTAAAAGCGAAAGTGAGAAAAGCTGTCTTGGTGAACAGATTTTCGCTAAGCGAGAGAAGTTTTTTGATCATGCGCTGCGTTTAGTGAATGACTTTTTGACTTTGAAAAGTAGTTTTTGACTGAATTGCACATATAGATGACCGTTTTTAGCCGTTTTTTCGTCTAAGTGGCCCAATTTTTTTGCTTTTAATTTGGTTTCTTGTTGAAATAAATTTTATTCGATACTATATTGATATGTCAACCTCGGAAATTGATACCACAGTGTTTTGCAGAGCCTGAAAATACGTTTCAAGTTGAAAATTTGCACATAATTCTTGATTTTTTAGTTAATTTTTGGCTTTTTTAAGTTTTGAAAAAACAGTTGAGACTTTTTCATAAATGCAGTCTCAACTTAAAAGTTCTTTGACCTTTTTTTTGCAAAATGTTTCAATTGTTCAAATGTTTCTCATTTATGAATTCTGCTTTTTCCTATTTTTTGTTCTCTTCAGGAGGATAGATCTTTGTATCGGATGACTAGTTATCTTTTCTATGTCTTGAATGCTGAACAATGAAATGTATTCGTTTTTCTTGAATTTTTAAAATTGATATTTAACTTTCAAAAATCAAGAATATCTTTTTGTTACGGTGTTCCTTACATTGTGCCCATATTTAGATTCTAGTTATATAATTCTAGTTTTGTCGTGGCACCTACATTTATTTTCGGTATATTGATTTTTTCAGTTGTAAAAAATGAATGATTTCAGCTTTTTAGATTTTCGTCATTTCTTTGGTTTGCAATTGATTTCATTCAACATAAGGCAGTACTGAGAGTTTGATTGCAAGCTTTTCCAACGTTTCCACTTATAACTAGTTACTACAGCTTTCTTCCGGCCTCGGTATTAATTATAACGATTTTATGCCTTTAAATATTCTGCTGCTTATGTCTTTTCTATGATCAATTTTATTTTTGATTTAGTATGAAATCATGTTGTCTAGTTTATGTACAAGAAAACAGGTGTGTTGTTTTTTGTCGTAATCGCAGTGATTAGAAGTGTAATTATAGGTGCTTTCTGATTCTTAAATTTGAGCTTTCCATTTTCAACAGATTTAACTTAGTTTCTAAGATTATTATCTGCCGTTTGCTTTCGCGATCTTTTTCAGATTAGAATCATGAATTATTTGAGGGCTATTGCTGACCTTGTCAGCTTTTTCAGACTATCAGGTTTTTGACCACCTTAACTATTTTGGATTTTTTAACGTTACCAAACGTTTTCAGTAATCTAAAATTTTGCTGCATTTTGTTTCTCTTGTTGACAGTGGTTTAGGTTTCACCAATTTTTAGAGCAGACCTGGAGAGGTAGTGAGTTAATGGTTTAATACAAAAGGTAGTGGCTTCCGTTGCAATTACGGTTTTGTTAGTGAAGTTCTGATGCTTCGAGTCGCTTCCGGAATTCTTCCGGCTATGTTTTTTTATGCAAAATTTTCGCTTGACAATTTAGTTTTGACTTTTCGAGTGACTTTGAGGCCCTTGACTTTTTGCATTTCGCGTGATCTAAAATTCTCTCTCAATCACAATTTCAAGCAGCTGAAATCAATTGGCGGCAATTTAATACTAAAAGTCAGGATCTTTTCCGTTTGTGTCCCCCCAGCTTAGTGGGTGCATATTATTTGCAACCCCCAGACGCACGTGCAATATTTTTACATAATGATTTACTATGTAATGACACGTGCTCTGTCACTGGGGGGAGCATAACGTACTGGGGGGGCACAAACGGAAAAGATCCAAAAGTCAAATGAAAAGTGCGCCGAAACTGGTGTCATTTTTTACTTTAAATCTTAATAGTGGTATATGTTAACCTCTAATGTGGTTATTTGAAGCCCACTATAGAACTTCTTACTCCCATTTAGGCCCCCCCCCCCGACTGAAGTAGGCTGCAATTGATCAGAGCTCCCACTAGTCGTTCAAGAGCAATTCTTCCGACGTTTATTATAGCTGCGAAGCTGTAAGCTGAGCGTAGCTATATTGCGGTGCTCTTGGTTTTTTTTTGTTTCGTCGTCTGACGCTTTATTTTCGTTTTACATTTGTTCTAGAACATTCTGTCTCGTCACTGCTTAAATGGCTTTTTCGCGCTTGATTTCACGCTTTCTGCGTGACCTAAATTGCGGTTATTCAGAAACAGAATCTGTTCCTAAAACAAATTTGATTGTAAGAAAACAGATTGTATGGTCCGACAGCCGGGTGGTTAAGGCGGCTGGCTGTTAATCCGGAGATCGCCGGTTCGAGACGCGACAGGGAAACTTTTTTTGCACCCAAAAACAACCTCCTTTGAAATAAACTTGTAAGTTTTATAGGCGGCGGCGATAACTATTATCAACTCACTTCTGTATCTTTTTCCATCTGTATTTTACGGCACGCAAGTCTATTTCGCAGCTATTCCGGCAATCTGCCGGCTATGTTGTTTCTTATTCTAATTCTGGCTTATACCCAACGGTTGTTGCATAATACCAGATTTTCTCGTTGATTTCATCAATCACGCAATCCTCACTGTTTTTCTGATCTGTTTAATCAAACTTGGTCAAAACTATAGCTGCGCTTCAACTCGACGATGTTAAAGTGGAAATGAGATATGTTCTAGGCCTCCTAACAGTCACCATCGGTACCCTGGAATATATAACACAGATTTTCCGAAGGGAGCATCTCTACAGGGTAGCAGCAGTAGCTATTACACATTGGACCACAGTTCGATAGTTGCGGGAACTGGGCCTGCTGGGCACCAGGGATCATTTAGAAGGAAACCCAATTCGCTTCCTCTGAACAAGCGATTTCAAGCGCCTTACAATGAACAGGTTACTATCTAATTTTCTGCGTAAAATTTGTTATACAAGACAGATTTTATTAGAACGGATTAAGGTTATCTGATATCTAAGTAGTAGAACATGTCCTCATTTCAGGGAAGCTTTCATGGACCTCGAAAACCCTCAGGAGGGTACCAAGTGCCTCCAAATCAGGGAATTGGGCGATACGGAGCTAGTTTTGGAAACAGCTCCAATCGACCAAATATCACTAATTCACAGTCTCAAGCGCCGGCGGCCTTCAGAAGCCGAGCACCTAACGCTCCGTCAGCGGCTGCTAAAGCGTTGAGGTACGAATTAGATAGCAATCTTACTTTTCACTTTAGAAAATGTTCAGACAAATGTTGATCCTTCAAATTGTGGACTTCGTTAATTTATATTATATATGTAGACTGTGAATTCATCGCTATATTTAGGTTCCCCAGCAGCAAGTCTGTGCCAGCTCTGAACAGCATTGGACCTGCATTTAACACCGCTGGGCCAATGCCTATCTCCAGTCACGCGCCTTTCAGTCAGATGTTCAATCAGGCGGCAATGGGAGGTCTGCAACAGTTCAACTACTTTACAAATGCTCAGCCCAGAGCACCCTTGGGCCTGCAAGATCCCAGCATGATGGGAACACCACCTCTGAATCCACAATATGCCTTGATGGATGGAGCAGGAGGAATGGCAGTGACTGGAGGGAATGCCCAGGGACAATTTCCAGCGGGGGTGCCTCTTAACTGGATCTGCGCACAGCAGCAAATGCAGCATCCTAGCAGTGCTTCAAGTGCTGCCCTGCACACCATGATAAACGCTCAAATGGCGGCTGCTAGTACCTTCACTGGTCCTATGCTGCAACGACAAATGTCAGCGAACGAACTCGTGGTAAGAAAAGGAATTTTGTTTCAAACCTACACATGCTATCCAGAAACTGTTTAAATTGCAAACCAATTGCCCTTCTCTTCGAAAGTTTGTTTGAAGTCGTTGTGACATCTCATTGACTTTAATTGAAAGTGCTCAATAAACACTTTTTTAAGGCGGGAACAGCCATGAAGGAAGGCGGAAATCCAGCTGTGACGTCAGTGGACGTCAGTTTAAGTGCCAATAGTGCTATCAAGCACGCTCAAGATCCGAAGAATGTTCCCTCCCTTAGCAGTCAGGTCAAAAGTCCACAAAGACCTAAAGGTAACTTAATTTTTGGTGATAATAAGGGCGTTTACTCTTGCCAAATAATGATGCCTATTAATTGAATATGCTCTAAATGATTCAAAAATTTTAGCGGAAGTCGAAGAGGCAGAATCGCTGCAAGGTCAAATTGGCAACCTCAGCAACGGCAATGTGGTAACCGGTGACAGCGCGGACAATCAAAATCTCTCTGGAATTGAGCCAGTCAAACCAGGAGTCAGCAATAGTGTTAGCGCAGTAAAAGAAGATCTCAACAACAGTACCACGGTAGAAGACAAATTAGCTTTAATTAGCCAACAGCAACAACCAACGGCTCAAAAAGCACAGTCCGGCCCACAAGTTCAACCAGCAATTCTCAATAACCCCACCATGCTTAGTACGAACCCCAGTAACAATAGTAGTAGCAACACTAGTGCAACTATGCCTAATATTAAGCATATGAGCAACTCAGTAGTTGCGTCCAATCAAGAAGTTTATCCCACACAATCCCCTTATAAAAATGCGTCAAACTTCGCTCCATCTGCTTCGGCAGGGGGCCCTCAGGCACCAAACCCGGTCACAAGTACTTTGGGATCTCATCCCAATCCTCAGCAGCATCCACTGACTCTAACTGCCCAGCAGCAAATGATACAAAACTACAACTTGGCATTCTACAATCACCAGCAAATGTTCAACCAGCCACGAGCCCAGGCATACAGCTCTTTAGGTATAACCAAAACTTTCTTCGAATTTTATGCGAGCCAGTTTCATAACTCTGAGCGGAGTATTGGGAAATTGTTTTTAATAGCCGCCGTCATCTTCTCAGCCGGCTATTATAGCGCTCCTATTTTTTTTCATAATTCAAAGAATTTGAATTGTAATGGGGCGCTGTCTTTTTTACGACTCGAAGAGGAGTATTGGAGAAGTCCTTTTTATAGCTGCGAAGCTGTAAGCTGAGCGTAGCTATATTGCGGTGCTCTTGGTTTTTTTTTGTTTCGTCGTCTGACGCTCTTTTTTCGTTTTACATTTGTTCACACAGCAAAGCTGAAAAAGTCAAATTTTCTGAATGACTTCTTCCTCTCACTAACGGCATTTGCGCGCGTGACGTCATTTCTCACTCGCTTTAGCAAAAGTTTTTAGGTTATTTGCGTGATTAGATTTTGATCATACGTGACTTACCTCACTCAATAAAATGACTTTTGCACTTTAAAACTTAAGTTTAATTTGAATTTGTTTAAGGTCAAAGGAACTCATATGTGCAGTAAAGGTCCCTAATAAGAGGCTTCTGTGGAATGAATTTTAACAATCGTTATTAATTTATCGCTGAATGTTTTTTACCTAGTTTTTTGAGCGGCGTCGATTTTTTTTTCAATTTAGATCTGTATCTGTTTCTATCTCTATTATATGGCACGCAGGTCTATTCTTTCGCAGCTATTCCGGCAATCTGCCGGCTATGTTTTTAATCAATTTTATTGGAGTGATTTTTGAAGCGGGAAATGAAACGCGTGAAAAAATTTGGAGTGATTTTGGCGCTGAACAAAAGTGAAGAGCGGAGCGAAAAGAGAGTGGTTTTTGTTCATACCGCTGTTTTTGAGAGAGCGAGAAATTGATGTGTGAAAAAATTTTCTAAGCGAGCGAATTTTTTTTGTTCACGTGCGGCATTTTGAAGCAGTTTTTTTATTTGTTTTCGTTAAGAGGTTTGGTTATCATTTTGTTTTAATTTTAGGCTGTTTTTGGTAGTGGTTTAAAGGTTTTTGGAAATTCATATGAATTTTATGATAATTCGGTGGTTTTTAATGTATTTGGCTGATTTTCGGGCTAATTTTTGCGTTTTTTGACGATTATTTTGTTTTACTGGCTCAAATGGGAATTGAAGAAACCCCTTCTACTTGAGCAATATTATGATAAAAATTGGTTACAGTTTTGTGGGTAAGAATCATTTTTTTGTTGAGAATTATGACAAAAAAATGGCGAAAATTGAAACTTTTTTTAAATTTTTTGCAGTTTTTCGTTTTTTTCTGTTTTTAGCTAAGTTTCTTTGTCTATTAAGACTTGCCTATTGTTTTGCGAGCATCTGGATACCCTATTGGCTGAAGGGAATTTTTCTTTGGATTTGTATGTTTTTTGAAATATTAAAGAAAATTAGTAACTTTTTCCAGTTTTTCATTGAAAAGTGTTTTTAAGAGCTTTTTTTCATAATTTAGGTTAAAGTATTTTTTTCAAAATTCACATAAGTGGTTTTTGTAAGTACTAGTTGGTTTGATGAAGTTATTTTGGCAGAGATAGTTTTTTTCGGGATCTCATTTTATAAAAATTTGATCAGATTTTTTATCATTATTTAACAGATTTGATTTTATTGTTTTTACTTTTTTGTTTCATGACTTTGTTTCAAGATAATCATAAATTAGTGAGGGCGGGTTTTGTTTGATGCGTAGTTGGATGGCGTTTAAATGGATTTTCACTTCGAGTCGTTTCCGGAATTCTTCCGGCTATGTTTTTTTTAAGATCTGTTCACACATTTTCATGATTTTTGAAGTCCAATTGGAGTGGTGATTCTGGTCACGCCGAAACAGGAAATGGAGCGAAAAAGTGAGGGGTTTTGGGACGTGAAATTTTTTCACTCTAATTTTAAAGTAGAGTGAGAAAACGGTGTTCGAACAAATATTCGGTTTCTCGCTAGTGGTTTCTTGTTCACAAGCGGCAGTTTCACTTTGATTTTTACAGTTTTTTCATTCAAGCTCATTTTAGGACTAGTTTTTTGTTTGAATTTAATTTTCATTTCTCACCAGTGGTTTTTTTGTTCACATGCCGGCATTTTGACCTTCATTTTGTTTTTTTTCTTCTTTTTTTATCTGATTTTTTTAAAATGGTTTTCTCAATTCACTCATAGTCCATTCTAGGTCTAGTTTTTCTGTTCAATGAAAATTTTATGAATTGTACGTCAGGACTTGTCCTGCTATGTTTTTTTACTTCATCGAACTTTTTTTTCGCTTTACCCTTTTTGCCGGTCTTTCGACATTTTGCGTGAAGTCTTTTTGACTTCTCTAGGCTATTTTCACTCTTCTGTCATTCTGCTCAAAGTCCTTTTAAACAGCAGCTACTAGGTTTTTTTGATGGTTAGAGTGTCAGAAACGTAGCTGTTGTCTGAAGAAAAACTCTTTGAAGGCTAATGATGGTATCTCATTTTCCAGAACAGCACTTTTGTTTTCATTAAGAGGAAAATGCAACGGTAAAACTCTGTCAAGAAATTATCATGTCGAAATTCTTTGTTCATATCATCGTGTCCTCTACCAGTTACCCATTTTATAAGCACAGTTTAGTGATCTGTGAAATTTTGGTTTTCTAGAACTCTGATATCTAGTATTAATTTTTGTGGAAAATAATGCATGTAGATCACGCTTGACTCCTGACTTACTTAACACACGGTTCCAACTGAATGGATTTTAAATTTATTCATGCGTTAAATTACGCAATGAAGTGAATACGTTCAATGTCAAAAGAGCAAAATCAAAAGAAACTGGTTAAACCGATAAAGCCTGGTCATTAAGGCATAGAGCGTTCGGCTATCAAAGTTCATGAGAGTGATTGATAGCTGACACTAGTTTTAGGCTTTACAACTTTCAGTTTTAGAAGCTGAATTAAGTATAGTTTTAGAATCTAACTGAAAATGTACGCCAAATTGAATCACTTTGGACAGTGACTAAAAAATGAAAAAAAAATCTTTTTTTAAATGCTCTCAAACGAAATTTGTAGCAATTTTATTAGTCCTGTTGGTCGCGTGACCGATTTTTCGCTTGACGGATTTTTCGCTTGACCGATTTTTCTTCTGACTCTTTTGACTTTTCGTCCTCAAAAACGGGATAAAGAGGTAGCGCCCAGCGGGCATGAAGTGCTCTTAGAGCCTTTTAGCTCTGTTTTTGCTTAAACTGTTTTGGAGACCTATACTTATGGTGTGAAGAGCGGTTCTTAGAGGTTGAAGACCACTCCACTTTTGACCCCACTATTGCCCCCCACCCCACTGTTGCCCACCCCTCTCCCCGTCCGTCCCCATCAGCGCCCGGTGCACTCCCTGACGAACAACCGCTCGCTAAAAACACGCAAATTTATAGTATTTTGCACAATTTTTTTTCAAGCTTTTTGGAAATTTTTTGATTTTTATCAGCCCTAGTGTCAAGAAACCTTCTCAAGGTTTTAATTATAGGTTAATGCATAGTTTCTAGTGGTAAAGGAATGGTTTAATATTTTAACATTACGGATTTATGCATTTTTTTGACAAAACGTGCATTTTCTCCGGTTTTTTTGACATTTAATTTTCATTATTCATGTATTATTCACCCAGGAGCCAGAAAAGCTCCTATGGTGTTCGTTAATAAGTTACTGACAATTTTTTCTCCATGGAATAGTTTTATAGTTTTTCAACTATTTAATGTCACAAATTTTAGCAATTTTATTTTTATAAAACTTACTTTTTTGAAAATTTTTGTCGTTATTTTTAGGTTTTTCCATCGTTTTTTGATAGTTTTTTGATAATTTTGGTCGTTTTTTAGGTTTTTCAGCGTCAAGAGCTAAGTAACCTCCTCCCTCCTCTAGAGCTTGAAAATAGGTTACTGTATAATGTTTAACATTAATGGAATGTCTTTTTGACAATTTTTGCCAGTTTTTTTTTCAATTTTTCGCCATTTAAGTGTCATTATTCTGATTTTTTGAACCTCAAGGCCCAGAAAATCTCCTCCGTTAGGGTTGGTAAAATACTGGAAACTGTTTCTTGGTCATGGATTAATTTTCAACTTTTTAATATCAGAAGTTTTAGTAATTTTCAATAAAACTTGCAATTTGTTTTAAGTTTTTTGAAATTCTTTTTCTTTTTTAGGTTAATCTAGCCTCAAGGGCCACGGAACTCCCTCTAGCGTTTAATAATATGTTACTGCATAGTTTATAGATATAATGGAATGTTTTTCAAGATTTTAATATAACGAATTTAAGCAATTTTTTATAAGGTTTGCAATTTTTTCATGTTTTTGAATTTGATGATGGTATTAATGGAATGGTGATCAATTTTTTTTATGTTAATTATTCCAGTTAAAGTAATTTTTGGATAAAACTTGAATTTTTAAAATTTGCGGAAAATTTCATGTTTCAAGTGCATGGATCTTTACAAGCCAGTGAAGCTTTTTCAGGCTTAAAACAGGAACACTGGATAGTCTCTTGAGACAATGAAATGGTTCTCAAGATATTAATATTTTGAATTTTAGAATGATTTTGCTAAAATTTGCAATTGTTTTCAAAATTTTTCAATACTTTTTGTCCCTTTCTGAGTTTAACTACCATTACTGGCCAACGAAACTTTTTGAGTCTTGGAGATGGGTTACTTGACAGAACTTTTGCGACAAAAAGGTATTTGAACTTTTTTTTACTGGAAAGTAAAAAACTTTTTTCAATTTTGCCTTTTTCAGTTTCTATATGATTTATTTACTAACCAGGCTAGAAAACTAGAAGTTGCAAAGTCAAATCAAATCCCTTCATGGAAAAAAATCCTATATTTTCTCTCTCTGTCGGTTAGAGTTTCTTTCCTTCTGGGTCACGTTATATCTCTATCTCTTTTTGTTGATGCCGCACTTCAGCTGCTGTTATGTGGCGTAATGTCTTCATCTCTGATCCTCATCAACAGTGAGTAATAGTAGGAATGTTAATATCATAAATGATTTAACAGGCAGTTTTTGAGAAATCAAAAACAGGCAGTTTTTGAGGCAGTTTTTGTTAATTGCCCTCAAAAGCAATTTGTAGCAACTATATTAATCCTGTTTGTCTCTTATACACTTTTTCGCTCGGCCGATTTTTTGTCTGACCCATTTGACTTCCGTCTTCAGAAACGGGATAGAGGTAGAGCCCAGTTTGCATTAACTTCTCTTAGAGCCGTTAAGCCTCCTAGTCTCCAAGTATGCGATTCACAGAAAAAGTTTTGGAGACTTTTACTTATGGTGTGAAAGGCGGTTCTTAGAAATTGATCCTACACCCCCAGCCACCCACCCACGGCCCCCACATCGGTCCCCCCAATCCACTTTTGCACGCCCGATGCAGTGCACCCGCATCTCTTGTTTTTTTGCTACATAATGTCGTAATTGTTCCTATTCTAACTTGTTCCAATGATTCCAACGCTCTAATCTTTCTCGTTATGGAAGCAGTGTAAATTTCACCACTTTTAAATCAAAAAGGGCGAGGTAGAGTTATTGTTTTAAGACATAATGTACTGCTTTTGGCGACAGGTACGGATTTCCGTAAAATTCCGACACTTCAAAGTTTTCTGGATTTCGTCTGGCTATGTTTTTTGCTTCGTCGGTCGGTTATTTTTCGTTTTGGATTTATTCTAGAACATTCTTTCGCTTGACTTTTCAAGTGTGGTTTTTCACCCTTGATTTCTTGCGTTTTGCTTGATCTTACTTGGAGTTATTAAGATGGTATCGCTTAGCCGGTAAGGTCTGACTGTTATCCGGGAGATCACGGGTGCGATCCTCTGCAGTGTCAGAAGTTCTCTAGGATATACCCCTCTGATTTAAGTGGCCCCGCTTTTCGTGACTATATTTTGATCATGGATTTCTTACCTCACTCAATAAATTGATTTCTGAACTTCAAAAACTTAAGGGTACCTAAAAAATTTAAGCATGGTTTTTGAAGAGGCGCAGAGAACTTTTTATACTCATTTCTGTTATTGTTTCTATCTGTATTTCACAGCTATTTCGCAGCTATTCTTGCACTCTACCGATTATGTTAACATTAATTGATCAGGACTTAAGTGTTCTTTGATCCTGCGCGTGCTTTTGCGGCGTGAAATTCTATCCCCTGTGTTCTTAAATGTTGTGAGAGCTGCCAGTGGCTTTTCTAGAGGTTTTCTAGAGGGTTGATTTTCACAGTCGTATTCAACGTTTTTTCCTCAAACTTTGCGTCTGATTTTTCAGCAATTGGCTTCTAGACAGGCATCAGATTTTGTAAGGGTTAATGTTGGGTCTATGATTGGCCGTTTTGTTTGAAGATGGTTAATTGCTCTCAAACGAAGTCTGTCGCAATTATATTAGTCCAGTTGTCCTTTTTAATGCGATTTTTCGCTTGACCGATTTTTCGTCTGACGCATGTGACTTTTCTTAGCGGTGGCGCCCAGCGGGCATTAAGTTCTCTTAGGGCCTTTCAGCTCACTATTCTCCAAGTATGCGATTCACTGAAACTTTTGTAGACCTATATTTATGGTGTGAAGAGCGGTTCTTAGAGGTCGACCCCCACCGACATCAGCCCACCTCAATCCCCCACAATGCCCACCCTTGCATGTTGTTCAGGCCGTAAGGGCACCGTGTAGGCAAAGACCACCCTCCCCACCTTTCGCCCCACCTAACTGCCTTCAGCCCCCCTCGCCCTTCTGCGCCCACCTCACGCCCCTAATAAGTTTAAGCTAGCCTCACTAAACCGTGGCTAGCTACTGACGAAGCCAACTGCTCGCCGGTCGTTTGAAAGCAATTCGCCCGACGTTAGTTGGATATGTTAAGTTTTGTACATTTTGTTGTCCTGTTGATTTTTTATGCGAAGTTTTTTTTACAGCTTTTTAGCTCACTAGTCTCCAAGTATTCGATTCACAGAAACTGTTTTGGAGGCTTATACTCATTGTGTGAAGGCAGATTCTTAGACCCCCACCCCTCTCACATCAGCTTCCCACACTTCACCCCAGTCCTCATGGCTGCAATTATTTTAGGTTGTAAGGACGACCCACGCTGCGCTCACCTTAGGCCCCTTTAATTAAGCTAAAGCTAGCATCACTAATCAGTAGCTAGCTACTGACAAAGACAACCGGTCGTTTGAGAGCAATTCGCCCGATGTTAGTCAGTTTGTTTAATTGCTTTCAAACAAATTTTGTAGGAGTTATTTTAGTCCTACTGGTCTTTTTTATTCGATTTATTGTACTACCGATTTTTCGCCTGCCCGTTTTTTCGTTTGATCATTTGAGTTTTCGTCCTCAAAAATAAGATCCAGGTAGAGTCGGACGGGCATTAAGTACTCTATAGGCTTTAGAGCCTATTACTCTATGAGTTTCGCCGAAACTGTTTAATTGCTGTCGAACAAAGTTCGAAGAAATTGTTTTAAACGGGTTGATCTTTTTAATGCAAAATTGTCGCTTGACCGTTCTGACTTTTTGAATGACTTTTACACCCATGACTTTTCCATTTTGTCGTGATCTAAATTTCTCAATCACAAGTGTCACCAGTTCACAACTAAATGTCAAATGAAAAGTGCGCCGAATTTGGTGTAATGTTTGACAAATTTTATTGGTGGTTATAGTGGTATAAAATAACTACCAATGACGTCATTTGAAGTCTCCATGGAGAATCCCATCATGGTGAAGCCGCTATCCTAAAGCAGGTTGCTGTGGATTCAATTTTCCTATATTTTTGTAGGATCTCTTCAACTCTTCGAAAAAGAAAAAAAGAAACTGGTAAAGAGCGTTAGGTTGATGTGCCGTTTACAAGCTGGTTCTAGAAGCGGAATATTATACATTGAATCCACTGAAAATGGCAATTTTGTAGAATTTGAACCCAGTATTATCCTTTTTAGTGTTAGCCAAGTTTCAAACGTTTTGATAAATTTGGCTTTTTAAGAGTTCTTTTCAATATTAGTCAAGAGTTCATGGCATATTTTAAGGAAATGTATTTTCATGAAATTGAGGTATATTCTTTGCTATTAAAAAATCAAACACCATTGTTTGTAATAATCTTTAATGTTTCGTGGTTAGTGGAAATTTGTTTCCTCCTGCATATGTGCTCTTGTGTCGATTTATGCCGTAACTTGATGGCTTCAACATTCAGCTTGTTCAGTAAATTTGTTAAATTTAGATTTTCAGTTTTAGATGGTTGCTTTAGGTTTCTGTCAATGTTCTTTTTCAAGTTTCTTAGTTTGTTTTCAAGTGCTCTCAAACGATTTATGTGGCACGTACAGTCTTGTGGTCTTTTTTCAATGCATTTTTTTGGTTGATCGATTTTTCGTCTGACGTATTTATCTTTTCGTCCTTAAATAAGGGATAAACAGGGAGCGCCCAGCGGGCATTAAGTTTCATTAGAGGCCCTTAGCCGCGTTTAGTAGTCCTTTAGTGTGGTGAAGCTACTTGGAAGGCCGTGGTTTAGTTGGAAGGCCGTAGAATTTGGATGTGAGTATCGATTTTGTGAAGAATACTAAATAAAATGTTGAGTAATTGTTTAATCCTTTTGAACATAGTTCTTTTCGTGCTTTTTAATAGCCGCCATCAGCCTCTCAACGGCTATTTAGGCTCTCTTTAATTCGTTTAACCTTTTGATCACATTTTTGGTTTAAGATAACACTTTTCACGTTTTACTCGTGACTTTTGTCACTCGATATTTCAACTGACGAGTTTTTTCTTTCACGCTTTAAATTTAATTGCGCAATGTAGTGAATACGGTCAATGTCAAAAGGGCAAAATAAAAAGAAATGGGACAAACCGATAAAAGCCCGGTCATGAAGTCATAAAGCATTAGGTTGTCAAAGTTTATTAGCGATTGCTAGCTGACATTAGTATTAAGCTTAATAGCTTTCAGTTTAGAAGCTAAATTAAGGGTAGTTTGTAATCTAGTTGAAATTGCGCGGCGAATTGGAGCACTTTTCGAAACTTAGGAAAAAATTCGGTCAATTTCAATCTCTTTTTAATAGCCGCCTCAGCTTCGCAGACGGCTCCTATTTTTTTACAATTCAAAGAATTGGAATTGTATTGGGGTGTTGTCTTTTTTTAAGATCGTCAGTCACACATTTTCCTGATTTTTGAAGTCATATTGGAGTAGTGATTTTGGTCACGCCGAAACAGGAAGTTGAGCGAAAAAGCGAGTGGTTTTGCGGCCAAAAATTTTTTCTATCTAATTTTAATGTAGAGTGAGAAAACTGGGTTTGAACAAAAGTTCGCTTTCTCGCTAGTGGTTTTTTGTTCATATGCGGCATTTTGACATTGATTTTCTGTTTTTTTTTTATTTTATCTGATGTTTATGAAATGGTTTACCATATCACTCATAGTCCGTTCTAGGTCTAGTTTTTTGTTTAGTCAATGAATTTTCGTTGAGTTGTGCGTCAGGACTTGTACTGCTATGTTTTTTACTTCGTCGAATGAAGTTTTTGCGCTCTACCTTAGTTCACAGCTTGTTCACCATTTTGTGTGAATCTTTTTGACTTCTCTAGGCTAGTTTTACTCTTCTCGCATTCTGCTAAAAGAGTTTTTAGACGCAGTTGCTCATCAAAGCATTTCAAAATCAACAGAGTCAGTATCAAAAAACGAAATCAGAAATAGAAGCGGGATAAACCCAATAAAGCCCGATTTTAGATGCCCGTACCTCGAGCTTTGTTGTTAGTTGCCATCTCTAATGTTTATTGGTATTGTTACTAGCCCCTGTGTGGTCTCACTACGAAGCAGGAGTACGTTCAGCTCCAAAATGACATCAGAATAGATCGCACTATAAAATTGTTTGTACAAAAATCATTTTTTCACTATGTTTTTTTCTCTTTTTTCAATTCCAATCTTGGTTATGGGAATCAACGGCGGCTATTTTCCGTCAATTTGCCGGGTGAGTTTTTCTTTTCTTTTTCAATCCCAATGTGCGTCAAGTGCATTAACGGAGGCTGTTTTCGCACAATCTGCCGCCTATGTTTTAGTTTTATTGATTGTGGTCTGATCATGTTTTTGCTAGTTTTTTTTCCAGTTCTCGAATCCAATAGTCTATTTGTTTCCGGAAGTCTTGCGACTCTTTTTCGGGGATCTCAATGAAATTTGTGGGCATTTATATTATTCCTGCTGCTGTTCTAATATGCAATTTTTTTTGTATTTTGACTTTTTATCTGATGTTTTTTGTCTTGCCGTTTGACTTTTTGTTCTCAAAATAGTGATAGTTGAAGTGCGGAGAAAATTAAAATGTTCAGCACTTGTCTTAGAGCCTAACGTGTTACCATTAGCTAAGTATGGGATTCACCGAAACTGTTGAGACATAAATCATGTGAAGGGTGGTTCTAAGTTTAACACCCCCCCCCCCCTCCCTCAATAGGCATGCGCCACGCACCCCAGGCCCCTCGTCCACCCCTCTTCCAGTCTCACCAATGCTATTATCCCCGAGCCCCAGCTGGCTACTGCCAAAGCCAAACGCTTGTGGATCGTTTGTGATCAATTCATCCGACGTAAGTTGGTTTTGATCTCTCTGGACTTTTTGCGCCCTAGATCATTTTCGCCTATGGATATATTGTTTCGGCCCCCACCAACTGTTTTTTATGCCACCAATTGCAAATAATTTGTTACATAGCACGTGACTGTGTTAATACAGCAGGTGGACCTTGGGGGCGTGAAAGTTATATGCCTACTAAGCTGTTGGGAGTGAAACAGAATAGAACCTAGCTTCTTTGCGAAATGGTTGAAACATTCCTTATTGTGGCTTGTCTTAACCATTCTGATTTCTCGGTAGACATTGTTCCACTTAATTATGTTTAAATTAATTTTGGCTCGAACGGCCAAAAATCAGGTCAGATATCAGCATGTGCAGTATATTTTTTCGTGATTCCTCTAAAATTTTTCTGTTAAAATTTTGCATAGTACCATAATCTGTATGAAATTTCCTTGCTTTTTTCAGTCTTCTGGTTTCTATTTCACGCAAACAGTTCAGGAGATTTGTTTCCTGAAGCATTTTGAATGTTTTGTCTTTATTTAGATGGTTAGCTTTTTCATGCCTTCGAACTGAAACCGAAAGGATCGGGAGGTAGGTTTTTAATTTTTTGTACTTTGTAACATTTTTTTTACTTTTCCTTTCTCATCCCTTTGTTGACATTTAATGAATGAAGACTATTTGTGTTTAAAGTTGTTTTTGACAATAGTTGTTTCTGAATCGGAACTTGTGAAAAAATCTATCGGTTTTTAGAGATAAATTATGACTTTCTTATTTTTTCCTCTGCCACTGTCTCGAAATGATTAGTATCAGAAATAATTAGTGGACTCATATTATTCATTGAGTTATTAGCTGAGCATGGAGAAATCCTTACTTTGAGTTTGTTCCAGAGTCTTCCAGCTACGTTTTTAATTCATCAAAGAAACGTTTAAATTGCATTACCTCAGTTAACAGCTTGTTCAACATTTTGCGTGAATTCTTGACTTCTCTTGGCTCGTTTCATCTTTCGCTCATTATGCTCAAAGCACTTCTAAAGTCATAGCAAATCTAATGGAGTCATAGCAACGAAATCAACGGGATTAACCGACGAAGCCCAGTTTTAGATGTCCGTTGAACTTTTTTTTCTTATAACTCTTACCATCCCTAATATGCTTACTGGTATTAATACTATGACCTGTATCCTCTCACTAAGAAACAGGAGTTTGTCAAACTACGAAATGACATCAAAGTAGTTCGTACTTTAAAATTGTTTGGAATGCGAAAGTTTTTAATTGCTCTCAAACAAAGTTAGTAGCAATTACATTAGTACTGTGGTACTTTATTTTTGCACTTTTTGCGTCACCGATTCTTTGTCTGGCTCTTCTGACTTATCGTCAAAAAAAAAACAGAATAAACAGGTGACACTCTCGTGACATTAAGTATATGTTTGAACAAATCTTAGTCGCAAGAGGGAATTAAAGCCCTGACAGGAGGGTGCTTGCTCCCGAGCTCTGAGCACGAGGTCCGAGGGGGACCAAGTTTTTGTTCTAACGTATTTAGAGAGCAAAAGAGAACCAAAGTGTTGAATTTCTTTTGAAGTTGAAATTAAGAGTACAATTTTGCAGTCTAGTGAAAGAAAAGCTTTAAAATAAACCAAACGTCTCTGTCTCCGATAGCGAAGCAGCCGATTATCAATATTGGTTTGATTCGATTATCAACAGTTATTTTTCTAACTAAGTCTAATTTTGTTGCCCGAAACTTATTGTCATAAATTAGGACACTAAGTTGAGGGCAAAAAATTTACTTTTACTTGTGTAAGTCCGATTTCAATTTTTCAAACTAAGCTCTCTGCCTCGAAATTTTACTGGCCGATGAAATTGTACCCCTGGTTCTCTAAGTTGGCTTAGATACTTTCTGTCCTTTTGTTGTTCTTTCGATCCCAATCGGGGTGTGGCAATCAGTGGAGGCTGTTTTCCGGCAATCTGTCGGGTATGTTTTGTTTAATTAAATCAAATTCAGATTTTTATCAAGGGCATAAGATTGGTTCAAATCTAGTTCGGTGGAACTCATAAGTTTCGGGTATGAGTTAGAAAAATTATTTCTGTGATAGAATGTTATGTTTTTTGGTTGAAACGACAATTGACACATTTTATTCAATATTTGTCTAGATGTGAACGGACCTGCCATGGGTGGAATTCGCTTATCAAGTGCAGCTGCAACTCCCAGTTCCAACAGTCACCCAATGGCTGGAGGAGCAGCACCACCAGCACCAAACCCACTAATGTTCGGAGCTACTACTCCGGCTGCCATTAGAGCCAATGCACAACAGCCCTGGTTGAATCCATCCGGCCCCGCCAACCAACAACAAGCTGCATTGGTTTCCAATGCAATGGGATCCGACTTAGCGCAACAGCAGCAGCAACAGATGATGGTAATGAACAATGCCTTGTTGAGTGCAGCTGCAGCTACAGGAGCAGCAGGGACTGGACCAGGAGCGACTGCAGGGGCAATACCGGGACAAGCAGGTGGCCAGGTTGTTGCGCTGAATAGGGACGCAACTTATCAGAACTCTGCTATCATTCCAAATTATAATCATAATCACGTAAGCAGTGTCGCATTTTACCTAGTAGCTTTGTGAGACATCAATTTTTTGAATGGTTGTTCAATATGTTAGCATGCTGAACTCATGATGTTTAATTGCTCTCGAACGAAGTTTGAAGCAATTATTGTAAACGTGTGAGTGGATTTTTTTGCACCCATAAAATATTTATAATTATCTGAATTATTTGAATTAAATAATTATTTGAATTATTTAAATTATTTGAATCTTTTTATTTGAATTAAATAGCCCCTCTTGTCGTTCGAGAGCAATTTGTCCGACGCTAGTCGGTTCATGTTTAACCTCATTTGCGCTTACACGACAATCTTACAAGTGAATGTCATTTTCTGCTTTAGTTAATCTCTGCAGGACAGTACACAGCAGCGCCTTATGCAGCTCAAGTTGCCCCCGAGTTGACGCCTTATTTGAAGGTTAAGATTTAAAACATACCTAAGTTCTTGAAATCGAATAATCATTGACCGCTACCAACTGTAAGATGGTCGAGGTTTTGAATTTTAAAAAATCCTTGCTGTGAGCTCCAAATTCTCGGATTCTGTTAAATCTGGAAGTGTAGCCATGGACTATTTTGTGCAAAAACCAGTTCAAAATATTGCTTGCTTTTAACTTTGAACGTTTAAGACGCCTACTACTCTCCAACATATGGGCATAGTTGCACCGACAATGCAAGGTGCCTCGAATTCACAATTCTTAATGAATCAGATGTCGCTGGCTTCCAATGCACCCAATTCAACCCAGTTTATGTCAGCCACCGAACAACTAGCTGCTTCAGCATTGCAACAACAGGGATTCTTTAATCCCCAACATCAAGTAGTGCAACAATATGGAGCACAAATGCCAACGCAAGCTCAAATGGCAGCTCAGAATTATGGATTAATGCAAGCTGTTCAAGGTCAAAATGGTGGTTAGTAAAATTATTTGTCAGTAGGAGGCAATTTTATCTTGTGACAAAAGATTTTCAAATGCGATTTGTGATAGACTGACTGGGTGTGCATTGACGACTGGCGTCAACTATCTTCAAATAAACCGTTAATTAGGACACGGTTCACCTGTATTTTCTCATCTTTTTTCATCTTTTTGGTCGTATCGCATTTTTTCACTTACCTGAGATCTCAAACTGAAAAGTGACGGACAAATTTTAATTCGCTGTTTTGATACCTTTTGTTGGTCAGCCACTTTATTAAAATTTCAAGCAGCTGAACAAAATTGGCGGCAATTTAATACTAAAAGTCAAATGAAAAGTGCGTCGAAACGGGTGCAATTTTTTACTTCAAATCTTAATAGTGGTATATGTTAACCTCTAATGTGGTTGTTTGAAGACACTATTGAACTTCTTAGTTCCATTTAAGCTCCCCCCCCCACCCCCGCGAAGCGATAGCTGGGGCTTTTATTGGCCTTCTTTTGTCTTCTCTTGTATTGGTGTGCTGTCTTTTTACGACTCGTAGAGGAGTATTGAAGAAGACCTTTTTAAACCAATTTTATTGAATTTTGAAGCAGGAACTGAAACGCGTGAAAAGAGTTGGAGTGGTTTGGGTGCTGAACAGAATTGAAGAAGGGTGCAAAAATAGTTTTGTTCATACCACTTTTGGAGAGAGTGAGACATTGAGTTGTAAAAAATTGTATGTGAGCGATTTTTTTCTGATCAAAGTGCTGTTTAAATAATTTTCATAGCTCTAAGCTGGGCGGAGCTATATTGCGGTGCACTTGGTTTTTTGATTCGTCGTCTGATGCTTTTTCGTTTTACATTGTTTACACAGCAAAGCTGAAAAAGTCAAATTCTCTCTCTAATGTTTGCGTTCGTGACGACGTTTCTCAATCTCTCTTGTTAAAGTTTAAGTCATTTGCGTGATTAGATTTTGATCATACGTGACTTACCTCACTCAATAAAATGACTTTTGAACTTTAAAGTTTAATTTTATTAATAGCCGCCCTCATCTTCTCAGCCGGCTACTATAGCGCTCCTATTTTTTACAATTCAAAGAATTTGAATTGTATTGGGGCGCTGTGTTTTTTTTAAAGATGTGTTCACACATTTTTTCAATGACTTTGAGCTTTCAAAACGCGATAAACACGTAAAGTCCAGCCGGCATTAAGTTTCATTAGAGGCCCAAAGTTGGCTTTAGTAATCCTTCAACTGCTTAGAATTGTGCAGCTGCTGGGATGGCCTCAATTTAAGGTTAAAAGGTTATTTTTAGGAGTTTTTGGGCTCAAAATGGTAAAATTTTTCATGTTTTTTTTTGTTTTTTTTTTTTAAGTTTTTTGTTTGATTAATCTTAGGTTGAAGATTTTAAAAGTTGACGAAGGCCTTTTGCGAGACAAAATAACTTGTTATGATCATTTGGTATTACGTTTCGGTACTACAAACAAACACGCAAAATGATACTATTTTGCAACTTTTTTGAAAATTTTTTTCATTTTTTGAGTTATTCAAGCTTCAGAGGCCAGGGAATCTCCTTTAGGGTTTAATAATAGAGCACCGAATAGTATCTGGTGACAATGGATTGGTTTTCAACATATAATGTCTCGAATTTTAGCCGTTTTTTGATAAAATTTGCACTTTTTAAGTTTTCTTAAGTTTTTTGTCAATTTTTGATATTTGCCCATTCTAAAGTGCCCGAAAACATATTCCAGAGTCTGCTAAAAGGTTACTGCATGATTGTGTTTTCGGATTTTAGAAATTTTATGGTAAAATTAGCATTTTTAAAAAAAAACGTTTGTCTTTTATGAAGTTTTTTTTGCCTCAGTAGCCAGATAACCTCATTCAGGGTATGATAGTATGTTATTAAATAGTTGCTAGGGGGTAATTGAATGGTTTTCAACATTTGAATAGAACGAATTACTATTTTTTGAAATTTGAATTTTTTAAAATTATTGCCTATCGATCTCGGAGCCAATGCATTTTTTAAAGCTTGGAATTAGGTTACTGGATAGCCTCTAGAGACAAAGAAACAATTCTGAAAGTTTTAATATCACGATTTTCAGCTAAATTTTAAAATTTGCAATTCATTTTAATTTTTTTGAGTCATTTTCGAGTTAATCGATTCTCAAGGGCCAATGAAGTTTTTTCAGTTCTTGCAGATAAAACACTGGACGGTTTTCAGAAACAAAATTTGGTTTTGAACATATTTTTGAAATAGTTATGTTTAAAGGCATGAAATTTTGCCTTTGGAGTAAAGGTTTCAAGAGTTTTAGCAATGAGTATTTTTTTGTTTAGTTTGTTTTAGTTTCACAATTTTTTGAGATAATTGTTTGTTTTGGCTAGCATTGATCAATTAATCTGATGGTCATGTAGAGTACTTCTGTTTTTCATTCAATTCTTTGAATTGTATTTCAGGACTTGTCCTGCTATGTTTTTTTTACTTCGTCGAACTTTTTTTTCGCTTTACCTTTTTGCCGCTTTTTCAACTTTTTGCGTGAAATGTTTTTGACTTCTCTAGGCTAGTTTCACTCTTCTGTCATTCTGCTCAAAGTCCTTTTAAACAGCAGCTGTTCAGCAAAGCAATTCAAAATGAAGAGAGTCAGTTTAAAAAAAAATCAAAGTCAGAAATAGAAACGGGATAAACCCATAAAGCCCATTTTTAGATGCCTGGTACCTGAACTTTGTTCTCATAAGTTTTAGTTACTACATACAATGCTTATTGGTATCGATTCTAGACCTTGTAGCCTCTCACTGAGAGACAGGAGTATGTTCAACTACGAATTGACATCCAAATAATTAGCACTTAAGAATGTTTTTGTACAAAAATCAATTTTCGTTGATATTTTCTTTTCTTTCAATCCCAATAGAGTTATGGGAATCAACGGCGGCTATTTTCCGGTAATCTGCCGGATATGTTTTTGAATTAGTCCAGGGTCAAAGAACTCATATGTGTATTAAAGGTCCCTAATAAAAAGGCTTCTGCGCATTTTAACAAGCTTTATTAATTTGTTTCTGAATTTTTTTACATAGCTTTTTGAGCGGCGTCGATAAATTTTTCAACTTTTATCCGAATCTGTTTCTATCTCTATCATACGGCACGCAATTCTATTCGTTTGCAGCTATTCAGGCAATCTGCCGGCCATGTTTTTTCAATTTTTGGTAAAGAGGTTTGATTGATATTATGTTAATTGGTAGTAGCCGCTGTCAGCCTCAACGGCTATTTTTTAGGAGCTCTCCTTTTGTTAAATTCGCATTACCTTTTGATCACGTTTTTTTACATAACCATTTCATTTTCAATCTCGATTTTTGATTTACTTCAGTCACTGTTTTAATTGAATGAATTTTAAATTCTTTCACGTATTGATTTACGTAATGTAGTGAATACGGTCAAAGTCAAAAGAGTAAAATCAAAAGAAACGGGATAAGCATAAAGCGCGGTCATTTATTTTTAATGCAATAGGTTATCAAAGTTCTATTGTCTGATATGTAGATGATTGTTTGTGATATTTTGCTTCAAGTTTTACTGCTTGAATCGGGATTTGAAAAAAAGCCTATTACTCAAGGTGTTTAGATACCGAGTGATTACTGTTTCATTGGTATAAAACATAAATCTATAATGACCTTCGAAACGTTCCAAGCAGTTTTTACTCTTATGTGTTTGAAACAAATTATCCTTGACTGTCTTTGCCCCTGTAATATTAAAAGATTTGTTATTTTTTTCATAATTTGTGAATTCAAGTTATCTTTATTCAACAGACTTTTTCGTGAATCGACTTTAAATATTATATAAATTCTCAGAGGTGGCTTTAGTACGTACAAGTTATAACGGGGTGATTTTTTAGCAGAGACGGCTCATCGAGTTGTTTCCGGAATTCTTTCGGTTATGTTTTAAAATCTGTTCAGTTTTTGGGCTTTTTCACGTTGGTGAGAAGTCAAGTTTAAGTGGTGGTTTTGTCAAGTTGGAGTTGTAAAAAATTCGAAAAGCGGCTGGATTTGAGGGGTGTTTTTTGCAAATTACCGAGAAAGTAGAGTAGAAGTTGGTAGTCGAACGGATTTTCTGTTAAATTGCTCTCAAAAGAAGTTTGTAGTAATTATATTAGTCCTGTCGGTCTTTTTGCGATCTTTTGCTTGACCGATTTTTCGTCTGACGCTTTTTACTTCGTCCTGAAAAATGGGATGAACCGGTAGCGCCCAGTGGGCATTAAATGCTCTGAAAGCCTTTCAGCTCAAACTGTTTTGGAGACTTAAAGTTATGGTGTGAAGGGCGGTTCTTAGAGGTTGGAGACCCCCTACTATCGCCACCCACCGCGCTGTTGTTGCCCTCCCCCACACCACTGTTGCCCACCCTTTCCCCCATCCCTCAGCCTCAGCCCACTAGTGCACCCACTGACGAACAACCGCTCGCTAAAAACACGCAAATTTATACTATTTCAAGCTTATCAAGCTTTTTGAAAAATTTTTGCCATTTTTTGATTTCATTCAGCCCTAGGTGTCAAACTGTTTCTAGGGTTTTATGATAGGTAACTGCGTAGTTTCTGGCATTAATGGATTGGCTTCAATATTTCAACATCTCGAATTTAAGAACGTGCATATTGATATTATGTTAATTGGTAGTAGCCGCTGTCAGCCTCAACGGCTATTTTTTAGGAGCTCTCCTTTTGTTAAATTCGCATTACCTTTTGATCACGTTTTTTTACATAACCATTTCATTTTCAATCTCCATTTTTGACTTACTTCAGTCACTGTTTTAATTGAATGAATTTTAAATTCTTTCACGTATTGATTTACGTAATGTAGTGAATACGGTCAAAGTCAAAAGAGTAAAATCAAAAGAAACGGGATAAGCATAAAGCGCGGTCATTTATTTTTAATGCAATAGGTTATCAAAGTTCTTTTGTCTGATATGTAGATGATTGTTTGTGATATTTTGCTTAAAGTTTTACTGCTTGAATCGGGATTTGAAAAAAAGCCTATTACTCAAGGTGTTTAGATACCGAGTGATTACTGTTTCATGGGTATAAAACATAAATCTATAATGACCTTCGAAACGTTCCAAGCAGTTTTTACTCTTATGTGTTTGAAACAAATTATCCTTGACTGTCTTTGCCCCTGTAATATTAAAAGATTTGTCATTTTTTTCATAATTTGTGAATTCAAGTTATCTTTATTCAACAGACTTTTTCGTGAATCGACTTTAAATATTATATAAATTCTCAGAGGTGGCTTTAGTACGTACAAGTTATAACGGGGTGATTTTTTAGCAGAGACGGCTCATCGAGTTGTTTCCGGAATTCTTTCGGTTATGTTTTAAAATCTGTTCAGTTTTTGGGCTTTTTCACGTTAGTGAGAAGTCAAGTTTAAGTGGTGGTTTTGTCAAGTTGGAGTTGTAAAAAATGCGAAAAGCGGCTGGATTTGAGGGGTGTTTTTTGCAAATTACCGAGAAAGTAGAGTAGAAGTTGGTAGTCGAACGGATTTTCTGTTAAATTGCTCTCAAAAGAAGTTTGTAGTAATTATATTGGTCCTGTCGGTCTTTTTGCGATCTTTTGCTTGACCGATTTTTCGTCTGACGCTTTTTACTTCGTCCTGAAAAACGGGATGAACCGGTAGCGCCCAGTGGGCATTAAATGCTCTGAAATCCTTTCAGCTCAAACTGTTTTGGAGACTTAAAGTTATGGTGTGAAGGGCGGTTCTTAGAGGTTGGAGACCCCCTACTATCGCCACCCACCGCGCTGTTGCCCTCCCCCACACCACTGTTGCCCACCCTTTCCCCCTCCCTCAGCCTCAGCCCACTAGTGCACCCACTGACGAACAACCGCTCGCTAAAAACACGCAAATTTATACTATTTCAAGCTTATCAAGCTTTTTGAAAAGTTTTTGTCATTTTTCGATTTCATTCAGCCCTAGGTGTCAAACTGTTTCTAGGGTTTTATGATAGGTAACTGCGTAGTTTCTGGCGTTAATGGATTGGCTTCAATATTTCAACATCTCGAATTTAAGAACGTGCATATTGACATAACGTGCAATTTTTTTGACTTACTTTTCATTATTCGCGTGTTTCTAGACTCAGGGCCAGAATACGTCCTTAGGGGTTCGATATTAAGTTGCTGAAAAAAAATTTGCCATGGAATAGCTTTCAAGTTTTTAATATTTTAGCGAGTTTTCTATGAAAATTGCATTTTCGGGTTTTCTGAAAAATTTTGTCATTTTTTAGATTTCTCCAGCTTCAAGAGCCAAGGAACCTCCTCTAGGATTTGATAATAGTTGACTGTATAGTTTCTAGATTTAATGGAAACTTTAAACGGAGAACGTCCTTATGAATTGGATAATGAGTGAATGAAAAAATTTTATTGACCATGGAATAGTCTTCAACTTTTTGATATCTCAAATTTTTTGTCCGTTTTCAGATTTCTCCAGTCTCAAGAGCCGAGGAACCTCCTGTAGGTTGTGACAATAAGTTACCATTATAGTTTCTAAATTTAATGGAATGTTTTTCAACATTTCAACGACATAAATTTTGGCATTTTTTCTTACAAAACTTTCTTTTTTTTCAGTTTTTTTGACATTTGTCATTATTCAGTTTTTTTAGCCTAATTGAAAATTTACTAATAGGGATTCATAATAGGTTTCTGGAAAATGGTTTTGGCCATGGATTAGTTTTCAGCTTTTATTATCACAAGTTTTGCTATTTTTTGGAATTTTGTCATTTTTTTAGGTTTCTCCAGCCTCAAGAGCCATATAACCTCCTCTTGGCTTATAGTTTACTGTATAGCTTCTAGAAGTAATGGAATGTTTGTAAAGATTTTATTATCAGCAATTTTTAAGAAATATCTCCAGTTTTTGCAAGTTTTTTGAATCTTTTTGATTTTATAATTTTTTCCGCCACCGGGGTCCTAGGGACCTTCTCCAAGGTTTGATGATAAGCTGTCGTGTAGTTTGTTGAGTTAATGGAGTGGTTCTAAATACTTTATTCTAAAGACTCAAGCTCTAGCAAGTTTTTGATAAAATTTAATTTTTCAAATTTTAGGATAATTACTATCATGTTTCAAGTTTAAGGATCTTTGAGCCAGTGAAACTATTTAAAGCTTGAAATCGGGATGCTTGATGGTCTCCTGAGACAGCGAAATGTTTTTGAATATTTTAGTATCTTGAATTTTGGCAAGTTTTTGTTTGCGATTGTTTTCAATTTGCGATTGTTTTCAATTTTTGAATGTTTGTGTCCTTTTCTGAGTTTTAACAATCATTGCTGGCCAACAAAGCTTTTCAAGTCTTGCAGATAGGTTACCTGACATAACTCCAGAGACGAAAATTAGTTTTGAACATTATCACTGGGAAATCTGGAAGCTTTTTTTAAAAAAAGGTTTGCAATTTTGCAAATTTTTAAAATATCAGTTATTTGATTTAATTACTAGCAAAGCTAGAAAACTAAGTGGCGAGTGGAATCAAGTTGAATCATCTAGCCTCACTACAACTTGACTAGCTGCTGACGAAGCCAACCGCTCGCCGGTCGTTTGAGAGCAATTAGCCCGATGTTAGTTGGTTATGTTTTTGAAAATTGAATTTTTACGTACCGCAATTTGAGTTCTGTTTGCAGTGTTTCTTCTCTTGTACAATGTTAATGATACCTATGTGTTCCAATTGTGCCTATGTAAAATTGCTTGAATTCATCAACGATCATCTAATGCTTTGATACTCGGTTGGCATAAAATATTTTTGAAATTTTATTTTTTGCCCCTTTGTTCTGCTGTCTTATCAGTAAGTATAATCAATGACAGGTTTTTTTGGTTGCTATTGAAACATAAGTGAACCTAATTAATGTTTCGAGTTCATGGCCAGCGGTGTTCATAACTTTAACACTATTTGTTTTCAAAAGTTTTGATGAACTTCTAATTTTTGTACTTTTTGTTGTCTTGCCTTTTAATCTAATTAGTGACTGGTCTCATAGGTCGCTAATAGGAATCTTTTTAATCAATAGAATTGTTTAAGTTCAATTTACCGAAATAATTGGTTGAGTTAATAATTATTGCTCTTTATGCGCTGTTTGTTTCCAAACAAAAATAGTGAATTTTCGGGTTCTTGCCCCATTTCGTTCTTTTTGCCCCTTTTTATGCAAAATTTTTGTTTGGCCATTTTTGCGCTTTTGTTCTAAAGCATTTGAGTTCTCAAGTGAGTTTTTTCTCGATTCTCTTAAGCGTTTTTAAGTCATCGCAAGTGCTCTCACTCCTTAGTAATATTTTTGGGTAAAAAAAAAGGGAGTGTAGCGATACAGGGCCTTATAGCAAAGTGGTGAAGGCTATAAGGATAGGAGTCTGGAGGTCGCGGGTTCGAATCCCTCCTTGGTCGAGTGTTCTTGCACCCATAAACAAAACATTATCTAAGCTGCGGCCTTTAGATTAAGTTGCCCCGCCTGTCGTTCGTGAGCAATTTGTCCGACGTTAGTCGGTTTATGTTTAACTCAGACATATGCAGTTTGTTTTACGGGGCGTGGAAGGATGTTGAGCAACGATTTTATTAGCGACATGGTGGCGTTCTTAATTGCTCTCAGACGAACTTCGAGCAAACTTTTACTGGTTAATTTTATTTTTCGATTGAATTTTTACCTTTGACTTTTTAATTATGCTCAATCCAAATTGCTCATTCACAATTTAAAGCAGCTGATAATGTTAATGAACAGTATGTTAACAGTATTACCTTTTTTGATACTGACTCTGTTCATTTCGAAATGCTTTGCTGAGCAACTGCTGTCTAAAAACAGTTGAAGCACAATGAGAGAAGAATGAAACTAGCACAATGAGAGAAGAATGAGTGATCTCTACTGCTCTCATTGTCTTTGCTAATATAAAAGCGATTATGAGTTGGTCAGCATCAAAACCGTTGTTGCCTAATGGTTAAAATGTCGGACCGCTATCCTGGAGGTCGCGGATACGAACCCCTGTGAGGTCGTAGTTTTTTTGCACAGATTAAAAAATTAAGCTACGCTCAAGCATAAGCTGCACTGAATTAAGCCTCCAGTTTAGAAGCTGAATTATAATTTAAAATTTTACTTAAACTGGTCAGCAAATAAGAACACTTTTTGACACTTCTGTCAAATTCTGTCAATCTCTTTTGTTTGAATTCTGATGTGCACCAAGGGGGTCAACTATGTCTATTTTGTGGCAAATTGCCAGCTATGTTTAATAACTTGAGTTCATAGCATTTGGTTCCATGACTTCAACACTAGTTCTTTCGTTGCTTTTCTTGTGCTCCTGTCACTCAATCTGACAAAACAGTCTCATTGGCCTTCGAGTGCGGCGTGTCGCTGGCAAATTTATTGTCTCAGCTTTTAGCTCACGTTATTGGTTTAGATATCGTTTGTTCACATTTTCTGTTGAGAAAATAATCGGAGGCTTGAAAAATCCCTCTTCTTATTAATTGCCGCCGTATGCCTCTCAAAGGCTATTAAGGTGCTCTCCTTTTTATAATCCAAAATATTTTGATTGTGTTGATGCGCTTTTAAAGAACTTTTCATTTTTTTCGACGTCTTAACGTCAATGAGAAGTCAAAGTAGAGTGATAAATAGCTTCTCAGCCGGCTAATATAGCGCTCCTAATTCTTTTTACAATTCAAAGAATTTGAATTGTGTTGGGGCGCTGTCTTTTTTTAAGATCTGTTCACACATTTTCATGATTTTTGAAGTCAAATCGGAGTAGTGATTCTGGTCACGCCGAAACAGGAAGTGGAGCGAAAAAGCGAGTGGTTTTGCGGCGTGAAATTTGTTCGCTCTAATTTTAAAGTAGAGTGAAAAAGCGGTGTTTGAACAAAAGTTCGCTAGTGGTTTTTTGTTCACATGCGGCAATTTTACTCTGATTTTTACTGTTTTTTCGATTTTTTAGGATCGGTTTTTTTTCTAAATGGTTTTCACAATCCATTCATAGTCCGTTCTAGGTCTAGTTTTCTGTTGAATTGTAGGTCAGGACTTGTACTGCTATGTTTTTTACTTCGTCGAATAAAATTTTGTCGCTTTACCTCAGTTCACTGCTTCGCTTTACCTCAGTTCACCACAATGAGAGCAGTAGAGATCACTCAAAAATGCAGAAGAGATCACTCAAAAAAAACTACGACCTCACAAGGGTTCGTATCCGTGACCTCCAGGATAGCGGTCCGACATTTTAGCCATTAGGCAACAACCTTTTAACCATTAGGCAACAACGGTTTTGATGCTGACCAACTCATAATTGCTTTTATATTAGCAAAGACAATGAGAGCAGTAGAGATCACTCAAAAATGAAGTGGAGCGTGAAAAAGTCAGTTGATGTTGAAGATTGTTCCAGAACAAAAGCACAAAAACGGTGAAGCGACAATTTTGCATAACAAAGAAACTTTTACAATAACTTAATTTGAGAGCAATTAGATAGCGTCTAATTCATAAACACCCTTAGCTGATTTCTGATGAAAAAAATCAATGGATTACACCATATGAACACACGTGTCACCTTTCGAAAAAAAATCAATTGAATAATTTACTAAGTTTTAAAGAGTGTTCTAAGTTGGTCCGCAGGGTCATTCAACTCACAAAAATGGTCAATTCAGCCTCTAAATTCGAGGACAATAAGCTTAATGCTAATACCAATTAGCAGTATTATAGCGCTCCTAATTCTTTTTTTACTTCATCGAATATAATTTTTTTGCTTCACCTCAGTTAACAGCTTGTTCAATATTTTGCGTGAAATCTTTTTGACTTTTCTATGCTTGTTTCATTCTTCTCTCATTGTGCTTCAACTGTTTTTAGACAGCAGTTGCTCAGCAAAGCATTTCGAAATGAACAGAGTCAGTATCAAAAAAGGTAATACTGTTAATATACTGTTCATTAACATTATCAGCTGCTTTAAATTGTGAATGAGCAATTTGGATTGAGCATAATTAAAAACTCATAGGTAAAAATTCAATCGAAAAATAAAATTAACCAGTAAAAGTTTGCTCGAAGTTCGTCTGAGAGCAATTAAGAACGCCACCATGTCGCTAATAAAATCTTTGCTACACATCCTTCCACGCCCCGTAAAACAAACTGCATATGTCTTGAGTTAAACATAAACCGACTAACGTCGGACAAATTGCTCACGAACGACAGGCGGGGCAACTTAATTTAAAGGCCGCAGCTTAGATAATGTTTTGTTTATGGGTGCAAGAACACTCGACCAAGGAGGGATTCGAACCCGCGACCTCCAGACTCCTATCCTTATAGCCTTCACCACTTTGCTATAAGGCCCTGTATCGCTACACTCACTTTTGTTTTAGTTTTACCCAAAAATATTACTAAGGAGTGAGCGCACTTGCGATGACTTAAAAACGCTTAAGAGAATCGAGAAAAAACTCACTTGAGAACTCAAATGCTTTAGAACAAAAGCGCAAAAATGGCCAAACAAAAATTTTGCATAAAAAGGGGCAAAAAGAACGAATTGGGGCAAAAACTCGAAAATTCACTATTTTTGTTTGGAAACAAACAGCGCATAAAGAGCAATAATTATAAACTCAAGCAATTATTTCGGTAAATTAAAGCTTCTTTGGCAACATATGTATGTATGTTTGTATGTATGTATGTATGTATGTATGTATGTATGTATGTATGTATGTATGTATGTATGTATGTATGTATGTATGCATGCATGCATGCATGTATGTATGTATGTATGTAAGTATGTTTGTATAAATGTATGTATGTATGGAGAAAAATCATTTTTTTCACTAGTTTTTTCTCTTCTTTCATTCCCAATCTTGGTTATGGGAATCAACGGCGGCATTTTCCGGCAATCTGCCGGCCGGATATGTTTATTTTATTGACGCTGCATTAGTAAAGGGAGCAAAAAAGTAAAATGAGAGGTCTATTCTGTATCAGGCAATTAGTCAATGGAATAAACGGTTTCAGATCATAGAGTCTAACTGAAACTGTTACACCAGATTTGAACTCTCAGAAAAATTCTTAACACTTGGAAAAATTCTCAGAAAACTCTTAGAAAAAATGTTTACTTAACTTTTTGGTTAATTCGGAAAAATTCGATCAATTTCTTTATCTTCTTTTATATTTGTTTCAGTCCCAATATACGTCAAGCGGGTCAACGGCGGCTCTTTTCTGGCATTTGTCGGCTATGTTTAACTTGAGATGATAGTAATTTTTCATGACTTAGACACTAGTTCTTATCGAAATATGAGTTCTTTTTTCAGCTTGCTTTTGTTGTGCTCTTTTCGCTCAGTCTGAAAAACAGTCTCATCGGCTTTCTAGTGCGCCGTGATGCTTACCAATTTATTGTCTTCAGCTTTTAGCTAACTTTTCTATTGACATAGATGTTTCGTGTTGTTCTTTTTGTTGTTTTTTCATCAAATGGAACTCAAAAAATGTCTTCGCCTTCTAAAGTATCATGATCTGCGATGATAAAAAGAATAGTCTGTCTTTATTTGTTTTTTTTCTTACTTCGGTGAAATTGACGGAGATAAGATTTTGATTTTCGCGAGTTTCAACTTTTGAGTTTTTGTAATTTTTGAGTGCATCAAGGTTGTTTTGTGTAGTCTTTCTAAGGACGGGTAGTTTCAATAGTTATAAAGTGTTGTTATCTTTGATGATTTCTGAACTACAATTTTAGAAAATGTTTAAATCGTTTAGAAGCTGGCGTTAGAAGCGTAATAATTTCATACGCTTAATCTACTTTGAAAAACGGAAGTTTTGACATGTTTGAACCCATTATTATCTCTTAGCCGATCTCATTTCAGCCGGCTATTGTAGCCGCACTATTATTTTGTTTAATAGCCGCCCTCATCTTCTCAGCCGGCTATTATTGCGATCATATTTTTTACAATTCAAAGAATTTGAATTGTATTGGGGCGCTGTCTTTTTTTTGAGATCTGTTCACACATTTTCATGATTTTTGAAGCCAAATTGGAGTGGTGATTTTGGTCACGCCGAAACAGGAAATGGAGCGAAAAAGCGAGTGGTTTTGCGGCGTGAATTTTTTTCGCTCTAATTTTAAAGTAGAGTGAGAAAACGATGTTTGAACAAAAATTAGGTTCCTCGGTAGTGGTTTTTTGTTCACATGCGGCAATTTCACTGTGATTTTTACCGTTTTTTCGATTTTTTGGATCGGATTTTTTTCTTAATTGGTTTTCCCAATCCATTCAGAGCTCATTCTAGGCCTAGCTTTTTGTTTGAATTAAATTTTCATTTCTCGCTAGTGGTTTTTTTAACATGCGGCATTTTGACATTGATTTTCTGTTTATTTCTTATTTTTTTGTTCTGATTTTTTTAAAATGGTTTTTTCAATTCAATCATAGTCCATTCTAGGTCTAGTTTTTCTGTTTAGTCAATGAAAATTCTTTGAATTGTACGTCTGGACTTGTCCTGCTATGTTTTTTTACAATTCAAAGAATTTGAATTGTATTGGGGAGCTGTCTTTTTTTTAAGATCTTATCACACATTTTCATGATTTTTGAAGTCAAATTGGAGTAGTGATTTTGGTCTCGACGAAACAGGAAATGGAGCGAAAAAGCGAGTGGTTTTGCGGCGTGAAATTTGTTCGCTCTAATTTTAAAGTAGAGTGAAAAAGCGGTGTTTGAACAAAAGTTCGCTAGTGGTTTTTTGTTCACATGCGGCAATTTCACTCTGATTTTTACTGTTTTTTCAATTTTTTGGATCGGATTTTTTTCTAAACGGTTTTCCCAATCCATTCACAGCTCATTCTAGGCCTAGTTTTTTTGTTTTAATTAAATTTTCATTTCTCGCTAATGGTTTTTTGTTCATATGCGGCATTTTGACATTGATTTTTTGTTCTTTTTTCTTATTTTTTGATCTGATTTTTTAAAAATGGTTTTCTCAATTCACTCATAGTCCATTCTAGGTCTAGTTTTTCTGTTTAGTCAATGAAAATTCTTTGAATTGTACGTCAGGACTTGTCCTGCTATGTTTTTTTACTTCGTCAAACTTTTCGCTTTACCATTTTGCCGCTTTTTCGACATTTTGCATGAAATCTTTTCGACTTCTCTAGGCTAGTTTCTCTCTTCTCTCATTCTGCTAAAAGTGAATTTGAACATGAGTTGCTCAGCAAAGCAATTCAAAGTGAACAGAGTCAGAATAAAAAATTGAAGTCAGAAATAGAAACGGGATAAACCCATAAAGCCCAATTCTAGATGCCCGCTATTTGAACGTCGTTCCTATAAGTCTTAGTTACCACCTCTAATGCTTATTGGTGTTGATAGTAGCCCCTGTAGCCTCTCTACAAAAATCATTTTTTTCAATATATTCTATTCGTTCAATCCCAATCATGCTTATTGGAATCAACGGCGGCTATTTTCCGGCAATCTGCCGGGTATTTTTTTTACTTCGTGGAATAAAACATGGTTTTGCTTGACTTTTGTACACAGCTTGTTCAACATTCTGTGAGAAAACCCCCTTCGTCCAGTTGAGTGCTACACTAGAATCGAACCACGCCTGTTGTTATCCTATATTCAACAAAACAAGTTTTTTTGTTGCTCGGAAAATCGGTGTTTTATAGGTGGATCAATGCTGGCCTCCCAAAATGGCGTGGACAGATTTATGGCAATGTACAATTCTGCCTCTCCTATGCAAAATTTGAACGTGCAAATGAATTCCTTGTCGTTGGGCCAATCGGGCAATCAGACCCATCTGGCTGTTCAGCAAAACCCTGCAGCTGTTTACGGCCCATTGCAAGGAAATGGAATTGGAGCGTATCCGGCTGCTGGTGTTTACATGCCTAATGCTTCCACGAACGCTACGGCTGCTCCTGCATTCACATCTGGAGTTGTCGTATCATCAGCTGCGGCGCCCAACAAGCTACTACATCACCACTTTGCTATAAGGCCCTTTATCGCTACACTCCCTTTTTTACCCAAAAATATTAAGGAGTGAGCGCACTTGCGATGACTTAAAAACGCTTAAGAGAATCGAGAAAAAACTCACTTGAGAACTCAAATGCTTTAGAACAAAAGCGCAAAAATGGCCAAACAAAAATTTTGCATAAAAAGGGGCAAAAAGAACGAATTGGGGCAAAAACTCGAAAATTCACTATTTTTGTTTGGAAACAAACAGCGCATAAAGAGCAATAATTATAAACTCAAGCAATTATTTCGGTAAATTAAAGCTTCTTTGGCAACATATGTATGTATGTTTGTATGTATGTATGTATGTATGTATGTATGTATGTATGTATGTATGTATGTATGTATGTATGTATGTGTGTATATATATGTATGTATGTATGTATGTATGTATGTATGTATGTATGTATGTATGTATGTATGTATGTATGTATGTATGTATGTATGTATGTATGTATATATGTATGTATGTATGTATGTATGTATGTATGTATGTATGTATGTATGTATGTATGTATGTATGTATGTATGTATGTATGCATGCATGCATGCATGCATGCATGTATGTATGTATGTAAGTATGTTTGTATAAATGTATGTATGTATGGAGAAAAATCATTTTTTTCACTAGTTTTTTCTCTTCTTTCATTCCCAATCTTGGTTATGGGAATCAACGGCGGCATTTTCCGGCAATCTGCCGGCCGGATATGTTTATTTTATTGACGCTGCATTAGTAAAGGGAGCAAAAAAATAAAATGAGAGGTCTATTCTGTATCAGGCAATTAGTCAATGGAATAAACGGTTTCAGATCATAGAATCTAACTGAAACTGTTACACCAGATTTGAACTCTCAGAAAAATTCTTAACACTTGGAAAAATTCTCAGAAAACTCTTAGAAAAAATGTTTACTTAACTTTTTGGTTAATTCGGAAAAATTCGATCAATTTCTTTATCTTCTTTTATATTTGTTTCAGTCCCAATATACGTCAAGCGGGTCAACGGCGGCTCTTTTCTGGCATTTGTCGGCTATGTTTAACTTGAGATGATAGTAATTTTTCATGACTTAGACACTAGTTCTTATCAAAATATGAGTTCTTTTTTCAGCTTGCTTTTGTTGTGCTCTTTTCGCTCAGTCTGAAAAACAGTCTCATCGGCTTTCTAGTGCGCCGTGATGCTTACCAATTTATTGTCTTCAGCTTTTAGCTAACTTTTCTATTGACATAGATGTTTCGTGTTGTTCTTTTTGTTGTTTTTTCATCAAATGGAACTCAAAAAATGTCTTCGCCTTCTAAAGTATCATGATCTGCGATGATAAAAAGAATAGTCTGTCTTTATTTGTTTTTTTTCTTACTTCGGTGAAATTGACGGAGATAAGATTTTGATTTTCGCGAGTTTCAACTTTTGAGTTTTTGTAATTTTTGAGTGCATCAAGGTTGTTTTGTGTAGTCTTTCTAAGGACGGGTAGTTTCAATAGTTATAAAGTGTTGTTATCTTTGATGATTTCTGAACTACAATTTTAGAAAATGTTTAAATCGTTTAGAAGCTGGCGTTAGAAGCGTAATAATTTCATACGCTTAATCTACTTTGAAAAACGGAAGTTTTGACATGTTTGAACCCATTATTATCTCTTAGCCGATCTCATTTCAGCCGGCTATTGTAGCCGAACTATTATTTTGTTTAATAGCCGCCCTCATCTTCTCAGCCGGCTATTATTGCGATCATATTTTATACAATTCAAAGAATTTGAATTGTATTGGGGCGCTGTCTTTTTTTTGAGATCTGTTCTCACATTTTCATGATTTTTGAAGTCAAATTGGAGTGGTGATTTTGGTCACGCCGAAACAGGAAATGGAGCGAAAAAGCGAGTGGTTTTGCGGCGTGAATTTTTTTCGCTCTAATTTTAAAGTAGAGTGAGAAAACGATGTTTGAACAAAAATTAGGTTCCTCGGTAATGGTTTTTTGTTCACATGCGGCAATTTCACTGTGATTTTTACCGTTTTTTCGATTTTTTGGATCGGATTTTTTTCTTAATTGGTTTTCCCAATCCATTCAGAGCTCATTCTAGGCCTAGCTTTTTGTTTGAATTAAATTTTCATTTCTCGCTAGTGGTTTTTTTAACATGCGGCATTTTGACATTGATTTTCTGTTTATTTCTTATTTTTTTGTTCTGATTTTTTTAAAATGTTTTTTTCAATTCAATCATAGTCCATTCTAGGTCTAGTTTTTCTGTTTAGTCAATGAAAATTCTTTGAATTGTACGTCAGGACTTGTCCTGCTATGTTTTTTTACTTCGTCAAACTTTTTTTCGCTTTACCATTTTGCCGCTTTTTCGACATTTTGCATGAAATGTTTTCGACTTCTCTAGGCTAGTTTCTCTCTTCTCTCATTCTGCTAAAAGTGAATTTGAACATGAGTTGCTCAGCAAAGCAATTCAAAGTGAACAGAGTCAGAGTAAAAAATTGAAGTCAGAAATAGAAACGGGATAAACCCATAAAGCCCAATTCTAGATGCCCGCTATTTGAACGTCGTTCCTATAAGTCTTAGTTACCACCTCTAATGCTTATTGGTGTTGATAGTAGCCCCTGTAGCCTCTCTACAAAAATCATTTTTTTCAATATATTCTATTCGTTCAATCCCAATCATGCTTATTGGAATCAACGGCGGCTATTTTCCGGCAATCTGCCGGGTATTTTTTTACTTCGTGGAATAAAACATGGTTTTGCTTTACTTTTGTACACAGCTTGTTCAACATTCTGTGAGAAAACCCCCTTCGTCCAGTTGAGTGCTACACTAGAATCGAACCACGCCTGTTGTTATCCTATATTCAACAAAACAAGTTTTTTTGTTGCTCGGAAAATCGGTGTTTTATAGGTGGATCAATGCTGGCCTCCCAAAATGGCGTGGACAGATTTATGGCAATGTACAATTCTGCCTCTCCTATGCAAAATTTGAACGTGCAAATGAATTCCTTGTCGTTGGGCCAATCGGGCAATCAGACCCATCTGGCTGTTCAGCAAAACCCTGCAGCTGTTTACGGCCCATTGCAAGGAAATGGAATTGGAGCGTATCCGGCTGCTGATGTTTACATGCCTAATGCTTCCACGAACGCTACGGCTGCTCCTGCATTCACATCTGGAGTTGTCGTATCATCAGCTGCGGCGCCCAACAAGCTACTACATGGGGCAAATAACTCATTCAGTGCAAAAATTTCTAGTGGTTAGTGTGTCTAAAATCGATGTCTGTGCTTCTGATTCAATTAATTGTCATGTAAGCTGAGCTGGATTGTTGGATTTTGGTGTGGAATTTCTGGTAATCATTGTATATGGTTACGCTCATGCATTTTGCTCATTTTTTGACGAAAGTCGTTTTTCTTTTAATTGAACTGTATATATACTAAATCGATGTGGGAGGAATTAGTCAATGAAAAGTGGATTCATTTTTGGATTTTCATCTTCTAAGCGGGTTAATTGAATAACTAATGAAAACTAGCCAATGAAAAACTAATGAAGGAATCCAATGAAAAAAACATAAAAAATTTAATAATATTTTGCCGTTTGAAATATTTTATTGATTCCAATCTTTTCAATGTTATGTTTTGACAAAGGGATGATTAGATTATTTTTCTGAAACTTCAATGCTTAAAAATCAAATGAACTTTTTCTACCTAATTTTTTTAATCGAATTTATTTCCAGTTTTCAACTTTATGAAAATGTCTGTTATTTTTATTAATAGCCGCACAGCGATAGCTGAGGCTATTATTGGCCTTCTCTTGGTTTTTTACAATTCAAAGAATTTGAATTGTATTGGGGCGCTGTCTTTTTTTTTTAAGATCTGTTCACACATTTTCATGATTTTTGAAGTCAAATTGGAGTAGTGATTTTGGTCACGCCGAAACAGGAAATGGAGCGAAAAAGCGAGTGGTTTTGCGGCGTGAATTTTTTTCGCTCTAATTTTAAAGTAGAGTGAGAAAATGGTGTTTGAACAAAAATTCGGTTTCTCGGTAGTGGTTTTTTGTTCACATGCGGCCATTTCACTCTGATTTTTACTGTTTTTTCGATTTTTTGGATCGGACTTTTTTTCTAAATGGTTTTCCCAATCCATTCACAGCTCATTCTAGGCCTAGTTTTTTGTTTGAATTAAATTTTTATTTCTCGTTAGTGTTTTTTTTGTTCACATGCGACATTTTCACATTGATTTTCTGTTTTTTTTCTCATTTTTTTGTCAGAATTTTTTAAAATTGGTTTTCTCAATTCACTCTTAGTCCATTCTAGGTCTGGTTTTTCTGTTTAGTGAATGAAAATTCTTTGAATTGTACGTCAGGACTTGTCCTGCTATGTTTTTTTATTTCGTCGTCATGATTTTTGTTACGACCATATGACGTCACAGCCACGTTTTGTTCTTTCGTTCATGCAATTTCAACTGAATTGCATGTGTGACGTCATTTTTCGCTCTTAGTGGAGCGAGTTTTTTTGTTCATGCGCGTGATTAAATTTTGGTCACACTTGACTTACCTCACTCTCAAAAATGACTTCCTCAATTTGAAATTGACTTTTATTTACTTTAATTGAAATAGATAAGGTCAGATGGGTGTGTGTCACTCTAAATGAAGGTTATTCGAGATCAGCTAATAGAGGCAGCAATAACTTATACAGATTTTTAATCAAAATATAACAGATCAGCCTTCAATGAAAAGACAAAATTTTTTGGTCTGTCTTTTTTACTGTTTTTTTTTGGACTGCCGATCTACGAATCAATTGCGGCTATTTTCTGGCAATCTGCCAGCTATGTTTTTTACAATACGTTCGTACCCTTCACATTCTAGCTTTTGGCACCGTTTAATTTCTGCTAAATGTATATGCTGAGTTGTCGCCATGACGTATTGTTTTATTTGCTCTGCCTTTATGAGTTCCAAGAGAGAAAATTTTTTGAAATGCCGCAACGAAATGTTTTTTCTTTGTGACCTAAGTTTTAGTTTACGTTTTTACAAATCAGTTTTGAAGAATGTTTTCCCAATCAGTTTTTTAGGTGGCCGAATTAATTAAGGTTTTCAAAATTCTGAGACTAGTTATTTCGTTAAAGCTGTTAGCCTAGTCTGTTTTCTTAGACAATCAGTTTTTGTCTATCATGCATTTGTCCTAATAAAACCAAGTATTGTTGTTTCAAGATTTTACAGTGAGTTTTCCCTTTCAGAATCTTGTAAGATTTGCATCTGTGCAGATTTTTTGTATGGTCATTTGCGTGATTATCACGGTTCGAGTAGCTTTCGGAATTCTTCCGGCTTATTTATAGCAGAATTTCTATGTCTTCAGGCGACGTTTTGACCTAAAAGCAAATGTGCGGTAAATTGCCATTTAAACTAGATTGTTATTAATTGCTCTTGAACGCAGTTCATAGCAATTATTGTAAACGTGTGTGTCTTTTTTTTATGTAAAATTTTCGCTTGACAATTTTGACTTTTCGAGTGACTTTTACGCCCTTGACTTTTTGCGTTTCGCGTGATCTAAAGTTCTCTCTATCACAATTTCAAGCAGCTGAACTCAATTGGCGGCAATTTAATACTAAAAGTCAAATGAAAAGTGTGCCGAAACTGGTGTCATTTTTAAATTTAAATCTTAATAGTGGTATATGTTAACCTCTAATGTGGTTATTTGAAGTTCACTATTGAACTTTTTAGTCTCATTTAGGCTCCCCCTTCCTACCCCCCCCCTCCCTCTGAAGCAGGCTGCAATTGATTAGAGCTCCCACTAGTCGTTCAAGAGCAATTCTTCCGACGTTTAGTCGGTTATGTTTATTGGTAGAGAATTTGTTGTGCGCTACGTTATAACTTTCCTACTTTCAAAACAGTTTTTTGAGAGAATGGTGCATATAGATAACCGTTTTGTCGTCCTCTCCGATATATTTATTAATAGCCGCCCTCTTCTTCTCAGCCGGCTATTATAGCGCTCCTAATTTTTTTTCACTTCGTCGAACTTTTTTCGCTTTACCATTTTGCCGCTTTTTCAGCATTTTGCGTGAAATCTTTTCGACTTCTCTAGGCTAGTTTCTCTCTTCTCTCATTCTGCTAAAAGTGAATTTGAACATGAGTTGCTCAGCAAAGCAATTCAAAGTGAACAGAGTCAGAATAAAAAATTGAAGTCAGAAATAGAAACGGGATAAACCCATTAAGCCCAATTTTAGATGCCCGCTATTTGAACGTCGTTCCTATAAGTCTTAGTTACCATCTCTTATGCTTATTGGTATTGATAGTAGCCCCTGTAGCCTCTCTCTAAGAAACAGAAGTATGTTCAACTACGAAATGCCATCAAAATAAATTGGACTTAAAAAATGTTTTTGTACAAAAATCTTTTTTTCGATATCTTCTATTCTTTCAATCCCAATCATGCTTATGGGAATCAACGGCGGCTATTTTCCGGCAATCTGCCGGGTATGTTTTGACTAATAGCTTCCGTCAGCTGCTCACCGGCTTTTGTTTAGGTGGTCTCCTTTTTTAATTCGCTATACCTTTTGAGCACGTTTTTCGTTTTACATAAGTCACGTTTGACTCGTGACACTTCACTCACTTTTTCAACTGACTGGATTTTAAATTCGTTCACGCTTTAAGTTTAATTGCGCAATGTAGTGAATACGGTCAATGTCAAAAGCGCAAAATAAAAAGAAATGGGAGAAACCGATAAAGCGCGGTCATAAAGTCATAATGCATTTGGTTATCAAAGTTCATTAGAGCCATTGCTAGCTGACATGAGTATTAAGCTTAATAGCTTTCAGTTTAAAAGCTCAATGAAGTATAGTTTTCGAATCTCACTGAAACTGTACCACTTTTTGACACTTAGAAGAGAAATTGTGTCAGTTTCTGTCTCTTCTTTTTCTGTTTCAATTCTGATGTGCGTCGAGTGTGTCAACGGCGACTATTTTCCGGCAATCTGCCGACTATGTTTGTAGTTTGGTTTTAATTGGTTTTGGTCGACCCTGCATTTATACGATGCTGCATCGAGCTGGGATTTCGTAATAACTGTGTTTGAGAGCCTAATAATGCGTTTCAAGAGCAAAATTTCCTCTTGTCTCTTCAGTTAATTTTTACCTTTTTTAAAACGTATCCTTAATTTGGTTATTTGAGTACTTTTTGAGTTTTATAGTTTTTTGAACTAGTGTTCTTGGCAAAGTACCTTGATGCATTGTCGCGGTAAAGGATAATTTATGCATCGATTACAAGTGTTTTGTTTATAATTTGGCTTGATTTACTGGAATGAGGCTTTCTGTGCAAAGCTAGGGATCTTGTTTTGAATAGCCGCAAAGCGATAGCAGAAGCTATTATTGGTCTTTTTTTGGTTTTTCTATATCCTCAGCAAGATTTTTGTTACGACCATCTGACGTCACAATCACCAATTCCAATCTGCATGTTGTTCATTCGTTCATGCAGCTCAACTAAATTGCTTGCGTGATGGCATCTTTAACTCTTAGTGTAGAGTGTGATTTTTTGTTCATTCTCTCGGTAATATTTTAGGTCACACGTGACTTACCTCACTCTCAAAAATGACTTTCTCACTCTGAAACTGACTTTTCTTTATTATATTTCAAAGAGAAAAGGTCAAATTAGGGTGCGTGACTCTAATTAAATGATATTTAATGGCAGCTAATAGAAGCAACATAAGTTAAACTTTTTTAAAATACAACAGATCAGCATTTTGAAAAACAGTTTTTCCAGACTACAGATCTACGAATTTATTTTGGGTTTTTTCTGGCAATCTGCCATCTGTGTTTTTATTTTTGATAATTCATTATTTTGTGACACTTTGGGTCTTTGGAATTTCAGAGAAATTTTGTTTGGAAGTTACAATTTTATTAATATTTCAAAAATTAAGGCAAAATATTTTATTGCGTCGAGTCTTTGAAATCTGTTTTCACTGTAGTGGTTGGGAAAGAGGGATTCGTATTTCATTTTATTGAACTTCCAATGATATTTCCTTTTATCTTTTTTACTTTTCGATTCATTATCGAAATTCTGAAGATTACTTTTTCTTAATTTTGTTATCGGGATGAGTCTGTAACCTAGAACTTTGCACCCATTTGTCTTTGGCAAATATATATGCAGAGTAGTTTCCATAACCTATACCCTTATTTGCTCTGTCTTTACAAGCTATTAAAAGAGTTTTTTCAATATTTTCAAGATTTTTCAATTTTTTGTTTGCACTTGATTTCCTCTAGCTTTATGCAATTCGGAATTATTATTACAACTGCGAAGCTGTAAGCTGAGCGCAGCTATTTTGGGGTAATTTTGGTTTTTTGTTTTGTCTGACGCTCTTTTTCGTTTTATGTTCACACAGCAATGCTGAAAAAGTCAAATTTTCTGAATTACTTCTTCCTCTCATTAACGGTGTTTGCGAGCATAACGACATTTTGCGCTCTTTCTCGCTAGCAAAAGTTTTTAAGTAATTTGCGTGATTTGATTTTAATCATACGTGACTCACCTCAATCAATAAAATGACTTTCGAACTTTAAGACTTAAGTTTAATTTGAATTATTTTAAGGTCAAATGAACTCTTACGTGCAGTAAAGGTGCCTAATAAAAAGGCTTCTGCGGAGTGAAATTTTAGCAATCTTTATTAATTCATCTTGGAATATTTTTTCATACACGCCCATTTTTCAATTTAAAATCTCCGTCTGTTTCTATCTCTATTATACGGCTCGCTCGTAGGTCTATTTCGCAGCTCTTCCGGCAATCTGCCGGTAACAATCGCGAAGCTCAGCTGTGGGGGCTATTTTGCGGTGATCTTTGTTTTTGTTTCGTCTGGCGCTCTTTTTTCGTTTTACATTTATTCACACAGCAGAGCTGAAAAGTCAAATTTTTTTCAATAACTTCCTCTCTCTAACGGCTTTGCGCGCCTGACGTCATTTCTCTCTCTCTGGCGAAATTTTATAAGTCATTTGCGTGATTAGATTTTGATCATACGCGACTTACCTCACTCAATAAAATGACTTTTGCACTTGGAGAAGCCATGTAGAAGGTTACCAGAAAAGTATAACTTGAGACACAGCAATTATTCCTTTTTGCGTTACATTTCGAAAATAACGAACACTTTCTCTTTTCCAGGATGTAATTTTGTTAACATGAAATCAAACTACTGCAAAATCTAATTTATCAGGAACAAGAGAGGATAAAAAGCGTTTTAAACTCAAAGGCAAAAAATGGTCATTTATCAAAACATAGCTCCAATAAAATCTGCAGAAAAACTTATCTGCTATTTTAGATATAAATTTAAATCGAAATATAAACATAGCTGGCAGATTGACTGAATAGCGGCGAAATAGACCTGCGAGCCTCATAATAGAGATAGAAGGAGATGCAGATCTAAATTTTAAAAAAAAATCGACGCCGCTCACAAAGCAACTTAGACATTCTGATGAATTAATAATGGTTGTTAAAATTCTTTCCTTCCGCGGAAGCCTTTTTAATAGGTGCCTTTACTGCTCATATGAGTTCCTTTGCCCTTACACTAATTCAAATTAAACTTGAGTTTTAAAGGTCAAAGGAACTCATATATGCAGTAAAGGAGCCTAATAAAAAGGCTTCTGCTGAACGAATTTTAACAATCTTTATTAATTCATCGCGGAATGTTTTTTACATCGATTTTGAGCGGCGTCGTTTTTCAATTTAGATCTGCGCCTGTTTCTATCTCTATTATACGGCTCGCAGGTCTATTTCGCAGCTATTCCGGCAATCTGCCGGCTATGCTCATGTTTTGACTTATTTTTATGTCTAAAATAGCAGATGCATGATTAATTTTTTTGAAGTTCACAACGAATTTTGACAATGATTTGCGCGAACAGTAGTTCTGCAGTTATCCTGCTATAACTGTTAATTTTGCTTTTAAATTTCAGGATACAATGGCGCAAGCAGTGCGAATGCCAAATCACCGAAACTAGACAACAAAGCAGTGTTGGCGGTAAGTGCTGAAGTCGGTGGTAGCAGTCCTTACAAACCCAACAACGGGAACAAAGGGGGTAGTGTCAATGGCGGAATGTCCAAGGAATGATTACAGGTCAATGCAGTTCAGGTCAGGAGTCTTCGGAATATCACGTGAATTAGTATTGAAAAACAGGCGTCCCAAGCTCTTTAACTTAGCTACTGAGTAGCAAGGTGGGCTTTGAAACCTATTAACAATACTTCACCATTCATCCTATTCGTCTATCGATATGTGCAATCTACCAATTTGAAGGAATACGATATATTTTGAGATGTGGAATAGTGAAAGAAACTTTGATTTTTTGATGTGACGTATGGATTGAAAGTAAATGTCCTTGTCAGTGCGTGTGACGTTCAATGATAAGCCCAACCCAACCCCACCCCATCTGCAGCCTTCCTATAGACGGCGCATTCAAAAATGCTTCGGTTTTATCCCATCTGACGTGCAGTACATACAAATGCATTATTGCATCAACCGAATATTACAGTTTGTAATTCTCGCTATAGGCAAATTTTACTGAGTCGTAAAAGCTTTTATTAGCTGAAGCAAAGCTGTTTACCATTGGAATTTAAAATGACGTGGCACAATTAGTGAATTTTTAAAGATGGTTCTTTAAGCCGTAACAAAACATTTTATGAACAATTTTGCCACGATTTTCAATTCTCAATTAGAAGAACATTGTTGCATCTATAATCCATCACCGAATTTCAAGAATTTGGATCTTCTAATTGCGAATATAGACTGTATATAGTCCTTTAGAGGACAAGAGATCGAAAAAAAGCATAGCAAAAGGCCAAAATTTTCCAAAAGGAGCTGATTATTTGTAAGATGTGTATGTGGTTGAACTCAAGTTGACCTATAAAAAAGAGAACAAATGCATTACTACAATCAAAATCAAGAGATCTATCTGCAGATTATATTTCCATACGTTGCTTGTAGTCTTCACCGCATTCAGGATCAAATTAAAAGTGCGAACTGAATTGAATGAATGATGTCAATGAAGATAGAGGGCTATATTTTCCGAAATTTTTAATGTAGATCTAGATCAAAGCATTAATTATAAAATTTTTCTTACAAACGTCTCTTTTCTCGAGAGAGCAAACGACAGGATGCTACGGTTCTGGGTTCGCTATCACAGATCAACAGCTAAAGCGAAAAACGATGAAATGTTTCCTAGCCTAGTTTAACCGAGCCGGCGATTTCCAAGGTCACTGAAAAAAGTTAACCAATTCAACCTTAATAAATAATCCAGAAAAGTACTGTTTTTTTAATTGCTCTCAAACGAAGTTTGTAGCAATTATATTAGTCCTGTCGGTCTTTTTTATGCAATTTTTTGCTTGACCATTTTTTGTCCCACCCATTTGACTTTAGGTCCTCTGATACGGTATAAATAGGTAACACTGGGAGAGAATTAATTTATCTTAGAGCCTTAAGCCCTAACAGTCTCTAAGAATGGGATTCACAAAAACTCACACTCACACCCCCTCCCACTCACTTCACCTCCACAACATTCAATTCCGTAACAAAATGCAACGCACCCAAATTTTGATTGCTTTCTGTAGAGGGAAGACATTAAAACCTATAAATCAAATCCGATTAAATACGGGAGGCATTCGAGAAGTTAATATCTACGAGCTAACATCTTAGGATGATGGAGTCACCTAACTAGATCTTCTCGTCCAAGGTCGTGATTAGAAAAAAAGACATCTTTATGATCCATTCATTGTAAAACGATCACAAACGGTAGAAAGTTTAATGTTTACTGGAAAAGTCGCGGAGCAAACAATATACCGTTACTAGGAAAGTTAAGGGGACTCGATATACCGTATTGGATAAGTAACAGGGGGGGACATTATACTCTTACTGGGCAAATCACGGGGTGAGAAAAATTTCAACTTTGAAATCATTTTTGTGCCCATGAAAGTATTAACCTCAAGCCAGTTTTTACACAGAAACTGGCGGCCAGTTTCTTAACACAATTTTTGATGCTCAACTTAATAGAATGGTTTCACAAATTATAAACGAGTTCCGGATTTTTTTTAGTACTTGTTGTCAATAAAACTGGTGTGATACAATGTAGTTAGAAATTACAATGATCTTTATATTCATCATGGATTTAAATTGCTTCTAAAATGAGTGCAGATTGGGCTCAATTACGCTTCTGTGTAAGTTGCGTTGGCGATTTCGAAAATCAACTCACAACTCTCATAAAATGTTACTTACAGTAAAAAAAGACAACATTATATGTAAAGAACAAATAAAATTTAGTTGAGAAATCTCTTGGTACATTCTGGAAATACTATTGAAAATAAGCGGAAAATTTCAGACAGAAATCGCTATTAAGTTTCTTTGTTAAAAGACCCGGACCTAGCTTCAAGTGTAAATCAGTACTGAATCTTTTTAACTCCATCATGTTTTTTTAGTCGCTGGTTAATTGCTCTCGAACAAAGTTTGTAGCAATTATCGGTCCTGTTGGCCTTATGGGATTTTTCGCTTGACCGATTTTTCGTCTGACCCATTTGACTTTTCGTCCTCAAAAACGGGATAAACAGGTAGCGTCCAGCGGGCATTAGTTGTATGCGAGTCACAGAAACTGTTTTGGACACTTATACTTGTGTGAAGGGCGGTTCATAGAAATTGACTCCACATCCCCCCCCCACACACACACACATACAACCCCCCTCACTTCACCCCCCCTCCCCTGCACATTGTTCAGGCCGTAAGTGCCCCGTGCAGCCAAAGACCCCTCCCACTAATGCTTAGAGGAATGTGATTCTTGCAGATGGGGTTTGATTAATGGCCGCTGTCAGCCTCTCAACCGCTATTATTTAGGCGCTCTCCTTTTTACAATTCAAAGAAATTGAATTGTATTGGGGCCCGGTCTTTTTTTAAGATCTGTTCACACATTTTCATGATTTTTGAAGTCAAATCGGAGTAGTGATTCTGGTCACGCCGAAACAGGAAGTGGAGCGAGTGGTTTTGCGGCGTAAAATTTTTTTTTATCTGAATTTTTAAGAAATGGGTTTCCCAATTCCATTTTAATCGGTTCCTGATCTAGTTTTTGTTTAGTCAATCAAACTTCTTTGAATTGTACGTCAGGACTTGTCCTGCTATTTTTTTTAGTTCGCTTTACCTTTTGATCACGTTTTTCGTTTTACATAAGACACGATTTTCACGCTTGACTCCTGACTTACTTAACACACGGTTCCAACTGAATGGATTTTAAATTTATTCATGCGTTAAATTACGCAATGAAGTGAATACGTTCAATGTCAAAAGAGCAAAATCAAAAGAAACTGGTTAAACCGATAAAGCCTGGTCATTAAGGCATAGAGCGTTCGGCTATCAAAGTTCATGAGAGTGATTGATAGCTGACACTAGTTTTAGGCTTTACAACTTTCAGTTTTAGAAGCTGAATTAAGTATAGTTTTAGAATCTAACTGAAAATGTACGCCAAATTGAATCACTTTGGACAGTGACTAAAAAATGAAAAAAAAATCTTTTTTTTATTGCTCTCAAACGAAGTTTGTAGCAATTATATTAGTCCAGTCGGTCTTTTTTATGCGATTTTTCGCTTGACCAATTTTTCGTCTGACGCTTTTGACTTTTCGTCCTCAAAAACGGGATAAACAGGTAGCGCCCAGCGGGCATTATGTGCTCTTATAGACTTTCAGGTCTGCTTCAGCTCAAACTGTCTTGGAGACTTATACTTATACTTATGGTGTGAGGGGCGGTTCTTAGAGGTTGACACCCCCCCCCCCTTTGTTGACCCCCCACCCCCACTATTGGCTCCACCCCCACCGCGCTTTTGCCCCCCCCACCCAGTGCTGCCCCCATCAGCCCCCGGTGCACCCCCCGTGGCTAGCTACTGACCAAGCCAACCGCTCGCCGGTCGTTTGGGAGCAATTCGCCCGACGTTAGTCGGCTATGTTTTTTAGACTGACGCGTTCAAAACAAAATAATTCTTCTTTTATAATTCTATTCTTAATAGCCGCACAGCGATAGCTGGGGCTATTGTAGGCCTTTCTTGGTTTTCTTACGACTCGAAGAGGAGTATTGGTTTTCTTAAGGTTTTTTTTACCGGAAGTACTATTCGTTCAGACGATGTTTTGACCTAAAAGCGAAGGCGAGTAAAATTCCACTGCGAACTAAGTTTTTCTGAGCAAGAGAAGTTTTTTATCATGCGCTGCATTTATTGAATGACTTTTTGACATTGAAAAGTAGTTTTTGACTGAATGGCACAAACATAACCGTTTTTAGCCGTTTTTTTTCATCTATGTGGCCTAGTTTTTTTGCTTGTAAATTGGTTTTTTGTAGAAATAATTTTTTTGATGCTATATTGAAATGTAAACCTCGGAATTTGATACGACAGTGCTTTGAAGAGCCTGAAAATGCGCTTGAAGTTCAAAATTGGCACATTTCTTGATTTTTTAATTGCTCTCAAACGAAGTTTGTTGCAATTATATTAGTCCTGTCGGTCTTTTTTTATGCGATTTTTCGCTTTACCGATTTTTCGTCTGACGCTTTTGACTTTTCGTCCTCAAAAACGGGATAAACAGGTAGCGCCCAGCGGGCATTATGTGCTCTTATAGACTTTCAGGTCTGTTTCAGCTCAAACTGTCTTGGAGACTTATACTTATACTTATGGTGTGAGGGGCGGTTCTTAGAAGTTGACACCCCCCCCCCTTTGTTGACCCCCCACCCCCACTATTGGCTCCACCCCCCACCGCGCTTTTGCCCCCCCACCCAGTGCTGCCCCCATCAGCCCCCGGTGCACCCCCCCCCCCCCCCGTGGCTAGCTACTGACCAAGCCAACCGCTCGCCGGTCGTTTGGGAGCAATTCGCCCGACGTTAGTCGGTTATGTTTTTTAGACTGACGCGTTCAAAACAAAATAATTCTTCTTTTATAATTCTATTCTTAATAGCCGCACAGCGATAGCTGGGGCTATTATAGGCCTTTCTTGGTTTTCTTACGACTCGAAGAGGAGTATTGGTTTTCTTAAGGTTTTTTTTACCGGAAGTACTATTCGTTCAGACGATGTTTTGACCTAAAAGCGAAGGCGAGTAAAATTCCACTGCGAACTAAGTTTTTCTGAGCAAGAGAAGTTTTTTATCATGCGCTGCGTTTATTGAATGACTTTTTGACATTGAAAAGTAGTTTTTGACTGAATGGCACATAAAGACAACCGTTTTTAGCCGTTTGTTCATCTATGTTTAGTTACTATCAAGTCTGGAAAACTTGAAGTGTAGAGTCGAATCTCATCATGGAACAAATTCCTAGCTCTCTCTCGCTCTTTCTGTGTTGGCTGGCTTTTCTTTCCTTCTCATTCTCCATCACGTTTATTCTCGCACTCTCTCTCTCTCTCTCCTTCCTTTACTCTTTTGTTGATGGCGCACTTCATCGGCTGTTATGTGGCGTGATGTCATCGTCTATTACCCTAATCTCAGGCCCCTTCAATTAAGCCAAAGCTATCCTAACTAAACAGTGGCTAGGTACTGACAAGGCCAACCGCTCGTCGGTCGTTAGAGAGCAATTCGCCCGACAGTCGGTTATGTTTTGTTAATTTTTGGCTTTTTTCTCTAAATTTCTTCATTTTTGAATCTTTCAGCCGTCTTTTTGTCAAAAATCAGTTAATATGGCAATTTTTTGATTATTCATATACTCAACCCCTCTTTCTACCTCAATGTAATTTTGTTTTAAAATATGCTAACCCTGGTTTTATCTCGTTCCGGTTTTATCACGTCCCGTTTTTATCTTGTTATGCTACAAGTTTTTAGATACTGCTCTTGACAAGTGTATCTCTAAAAAGCGCAGAAAGCGTGTTAATACTCCATTCTTCTATTCTTCGGCAACCATGCATTGCTCGAACAAATTAAATACCGCCAAGCGGGGCCGCAAGCAAAACGTTGCAACCCTTGAAGAAGAGTTAGGGATTTTTATTGAAATGGATAAGCAAGTTTTTCTCAACAGTGTTAAAACATTCACGACAAACGAAGCCTTTGCTCTGCTGAAAAAATTGAATGGTAGAAGCACCTTTCCCAGCAAAGTTTTTTTATAAAAGAAGAGTGGCGTCCAGTAATCTCGATAAAGCGAACCTTTTCAATCAATTCTGTCTTTCAGACTAAAACGTCAGACTCTCTGTGTAATTTCAATTTTGGTAACAGAATCAAGCTCTCGGAGTTTAGGTTTAGCATACTTGATATTCACGAGCAACTTTTACAAGTGCCTGATAGTTCGATAGCGGCCTGCGATGGTTTGCCTCAAACTAATTTAAAAAAAGCAGCGGATTCTTTAGCGCCCATTTGCTATCTCATTTTTACCTACGTTATAAATACTTTTAAATGGCCAGAAAACTGGAAATGTGCTTTCATAACACCAATTTTTAAAAAAGGATCAAGAGCTGACGTCGTAAATTACGGACCTATTTCTATTCTTCCAAGGGTATCGTTAATTATTGAAAAGTTTCTTTTTATATACATTTATGATAATGTTAAAGATCGTCTGAATACTAGACAACATGGCTTGCGCGCCAAACATTCAACTGTGACTCAGCTTTTAATCTTTTTGCATGAATTGTATCTGAACTTTGTTGAAAATGTAGAGCAAGTTGTCGTTTATCTCGACTTCTGTAAAGCGTTTGATTCAGTCGATCACCCCTATCTGCTCGTGAAGCTGACTAACTTTGGTTTTGACGAGAATTTCGTGGTCCTTATTTCCTCTTATCTTGAAGATAGGAAACAAAGAGTTAAAATTGGTAACATTTTGTCGGATTGCTTGCCTGTCTCTAGTGGTGTGCCGCAAGGCAGTGTTTTGGGACCTATTCTATTTTTGATTTACATTGATGACATGCATGAAGTTCCAGAGTTTTCAAAATTGTTCTGTTTTACCGACGATGCCAAACTTGTATGCCAAAAAGATTCTTGCGTAAAATCTGTTCAACACGATCTTTGTGCTCTTAGGTTATGGTCTTATTGTAATTCACTTTCCTTCAATATTCAGAAGTGTGGCTACCTACATTTCAACAGGTCATCCACCGATGCCTTGTTTATCGGAAACGACGAACTATCTTGGCTCGAGCGGGTCAGCGACCTGGGTGTTGAATTATCTTGTTCACTCAAGTGGGGAGCTCATTTAAGGATCAAATTTGTCAAAGTTTGCAGAGCTCTTAATTATTTGAAGCATAGTGTTCCTTCAAATCTTTTCCCTGGAGTTAAATTCAATCTATACAAAGCATGTGTTATCTCTGTGTTATTGTACGGTTACCGTGCTTGGTACCCTGATATTTGTGAACTTCGGAAGCTTGAAAATTTGAATTATCATTGACTTCGTTGGTGTTTGGGTTGTGATAACTATGAAAAATCATTACAGAAGTCTCATTCGTTGCCGATCAGTTATCAACTCATTGAAGAAGATCTTCGGTTTTTTTTCTGGCAATAGTGAATGAAAAGAACTGCATTAGTTTCGATGATTACTTCAAAGTTGAAAAAAATCCGTTAACTTACGAGCGCAGAATCTGGAACGCCTGGTCCTTACGAGATCGAGAAAACGACTCACCGAAAAATCTTTTTTCTTCCGTGTTGAGAGACTAGTAAACGACGCTGCCGATCTCCTAAATATCAGTTTTAATTTTTTCAAGTCAAAATTTTCCCGACAAACCACAATTCACAACCTGCTGCTGGACTTAACGCGATCTAAATATGACATTTGTGTAACATATACTTAGTATCTAAAATGTAGATGTAATTTTTGTATAGCTTAACTCTTTACTTTCAGTTAATTTTAGCTTTTTTTGTAAAAAAATTTTGTGTAAAGCACCTGATTATAGTATTTTTTGTTTTACTGTACATCCTCTTATAGGTAATTCAAGTGTTTTACTACTACTACTACTACTACTACTACTACTAATCAGATTTTGGTAGTTTTTTTTCCAATTTTGCTCTTTTTTGTTCGAATTTTGGTTTTAGTTACTTGAAATAGTGTTTTTGTGCAACTTCCGGGACTTTAATTTTGTTTAAAAAATCAGTCCTTTTTTGGCGTAAAGTTCTTGAAAAACAGTTAAATTTTTTTAAAAAAATTCAGTCTTAAAAAAATTTTAACCATTTTTTTTGCAAAATGTTTTAATGTTTGGATTCTGTTTATACTTTATTTTCGTTCTATTCAGGAGGATGGGTCCTTGTCTCGGATGGCTCGTGGTCTTTCCTTTTTCTGGAATGCTGAACAATGAATTGTGTTGGTTTTTCTTGATTTTTTTTAATTTGATTTTTGACTTTCAAAAATCGAGAATTAGTCTTTTTGTTACGGTGATCTTTACATTGTGTCCATTTTCTTCACATTCAAGTTTGTATCGTTCTAGTTTTGCTCTGGCACCTGTATTTTTTTATTTGTTGCATTGATTTTTTCAGTTGTTAAAAAATTGAATGATTTCAACTTTTTCTTAGATTTTCGTTATTTCTTTGGTTTGCACTTGATTTCATTCAACTTAATGCTAGTACTGAAAGTACTGAGATTCTGGTAGAAAGCGTTTTCTAAAATTGCCACTTATTACTTTTTATTGCAAGGTTTTCCCGGCCTTGGTATTGTTTTGAAACAATTTTTTGCTTTTGAATTTTATTCTGTTAATTATGTCTTTTGTGAAAAATTTAATTTTTGAATTAGTATGAAATCATGTCTAGAATATATATACACAACTAGGAAAAAGTACGCGTTGTCATTTTCTAATTTGCAGTGATTAGAAATCTAATTGTAGTGGTTTTCTGATTCTTGAGTTTGATCATTCTTTTTTGAAAAATTTAATTTAATTTCTAAGATTAATATCTGCCGTTTGCTTTCGCCATCTTTTTGAGATTAGAATCATGAATTAGTTGATGCCATTGATCAAACTGTCAGTTTTTCAACCTATTAGTGTTTTGAGCATCATAATTATTTCGGACTTATTGACGTTACCAAACGTTTTCAATAGTTTAAATCTTTGCTGCATTTTTTTTCTCTGTGACAGTGGTTAATTTTCACCAGTTTTTTTATCAGTGCTGGGTAGGTAATGAGTTAGTGGTTGAATACTACAGTTAACGGCTTCAGCTGCAGTTTTGGTGTCTCTGTGATGTTTTGATGTTTTGACGTTTCGAGTCGCTTCCGGAATTCTTGGGCTATGTTTTTATTTCGTTAGTTTGTTATTTCGTTAGTTTGTTACGACCAGATGACGTCACAACCACTTCAAATCTGATTTTTGTTCATTATTTCATGCATTTTCAACTGAAGTGCGTGCGTGACGTCATTTTTTCGCTCTTAGTGGAGCGAGTTTGTTCATTTGCGTGATTAAATTTTTGGTCACACTTGACTTACCGCACTCACAAAAATGACTTCCTCACTTTGAAATTGAATTTTATTTACTTTAATTCAAAGAGATAAGGTAAAGTGGGTGTATGTCACTCTAAATGAAGGTTATTAAAGGGCAGCAAAAACTTATACAAATTTTTAATCAAAATGTAACATATCAGCCTTCAATGAAAAGACGAATTTTTTGGTCTGTCTTTTTTTACTGTTTTTTTTTTGAGACTGCAGATCTATTGTGGCTATTTTCTGGCAATCTGCCAGCCATGTTTCGACATTTTTTGTCTGGGAAATTTTAGTTTCTCGGAAATTGAAATGGATGGATAAATCATTGTCATTTGAATTGCAGTTTTTATAGGTATTAGTGTTCAATGAAATGTACTATGCCCTGGAATTCTTTGGAGATTTTTGGTGTTAAGGGAGTTGAGTTTTTTTATGCTGTTATAGTTCTAGACCCTTTCCTGTTTCACAATTGCTCTCAGAAAAATTTTGTAATAAATAATTTAGTCACATTGGTATTTTTAAGCAATTTTTGGTACTACCAATTTATCTTCTGACCGACAAATTGTTGTGAATTTTGATGAAGACCGAGGTAATTAAGTTTTCTCAGAGTTTTACTCGTCTAAGAATGCGATTATTCGGAATTGCTGAGAAGCATGGTACGAAGGGCTTTTTCTCCGAAAAGGCGATATAACACCATTTTTAGACTCATCTGGAAGCCCTGTAAAGTATGAGAATTGTGGCACAACTTCGACCTCAACTCCAGATCAACACCTCCCCTCGCGCAATTCTGTTGTTTAGGCGTAGATTCATTTTCCATTTTGCGTCATTTTAGATCATGATTTCTTTAAAATAGGGAAAAATATTACAGGTTTCTGATGGAAATGGTTTTCTTTTAGTTGGTGGATATGTTTTTCTGGGCATAAGTCTTTTTGACTAAGTCATAAACTTTTTAGGCTCAAATATTTTAATTTGAGGTTCTGACATGAATGTAAAAGATCTTTTAGGAGATGCTCTATAGCCATAAGTTTTGGTTTGTGTTGGAGATAATTTTATAATGGTTTGTTTTCTGATGTCAAACGTATCTTAAGATTTGATTTTTTTTTTCACTCCAATAGTATGAATTACAATTTTTTCGGGTTAAAACAAAGTTTGAGCAATCAGATGATAGTCATAAATGGGATCCTTCGTTTCTTGAATTTTTTTGTTGATCTTCGTTTAAACGATATTACTATATCCAGTTGTCAACTATTTCCTTTTGCCACTCAAATGCGTTGTGCAGTGCTTGCGGCAATTAACTTCGGAATCTTTGGTTTATCTTTGGAATTCTGAAGAGCATGGTTTCCATCGAGTCAGTTCGCTCGCGCATTTGGGCTAAGAACAAAGTTTTCATTGATCACTCATGCACTGCCTAACTCAGAAAGTGAAACTCAGAAAGTCAAAATCAGCAGTGGACAACTATCTTGAATTAAGTTCAAATATTCCTTTTTCCTTCAGTTATAAGTTAGTTTTTCTAACTGTCCTCTCTCTTTTGTTTATAGCTGTAAGCTGAGCGGAACTATATTGAGGTGCTCTTGGTTTTTTACGACTCGAAGGTCTTGGTTTTTTTTACCGGAAATACTATTCGTTCAGACGGCATTTTGACCTAAAAGCGGAAGATTAAAATTGTCGTGTGAACTAATTTTCTCTGAGCGAGAGAGATTTTTTTGATGATGCGCTTCGATCAGTGAATCACTTTTTGACTTTGAAAGTGTTTTTTTTTTGACAGAATGACGCATTTGCATAAAAGTTCTGTTGGCTACTGGTCTGTCATTCTCAATTAAATTGTGATCTTTTTTGAAGAGCGGTGTTATAACTCCCATTTTCAACTCGCGAGGAAATACAGTTCAGTTCTAAGAATGAAATTAGGTGAAGATCTGTGAAATGAGGCAAAGCTGATTCTCCATTAGAAATTTAACATTACAGCAGGAATAAAATTATTCGACGAGGTTGATGGTTAGAGAGAATTATTTTGTTTCCTAATTGTTCAACTTGTAATTTGTTGAACAATCGGATAGTAGATTGTTCAGTTGTTCGAGTTCTGAAAAGAATGCACCACTCAAGGGGACATGACGGCTGGACGAAACTGATTATCGGACTGCATGTCATCACATTTTTTCAATCGGCAACTTAAAAAGATGGAGGTCCATTGAGCAACGTGTCGTTATGCAAACTTTTTCTTCCAGAGCGCAAATTAATAGATTTTTCGTTGTATTTGGTTGTTGAAATATTTTGTTATTTTATAAAAGCGATGCGTCCCTTCCATTGTTCCGACCAGTTATGAAATTTTCAATCATATCAACGGCGTTTAAGCCGTCATCCGTAAGGGAACTAAATTTTCGTCCTGTTATAGGTGTGCATCTGTTCATTTCAGAAGAATAAGAAACTGCTCTCAAAATTCGTAGCAATTATATAGTGCTGCAGGTCTTTTTAAGTGCGATTTGTCGTGCTACCGACTCTGCGTCTGACTGACCATTTCACATCTCTTCCTCAAAAAAGGGATCAAAAATAAAGCTCGGAGGTCATTAAGTTCTCATAAAGCCTTGCGGCTTACTAGTCTCTAAGCATGCGATTCGCCGAATCTTTTAAGAGACAGAATTCATGGTGTTAAGGGTGGTTCTTAAAGTGTGGCCCTTGAACCGCTCGCCAATTTTTTGAGAGCAATGCCCCCGACGTTGTCGGTTATGTTTTATTATTATATTTTAGTACAGTTGCTTCGATGATCGAATACATGCTTTAATCTTTTCTTTCAGTGTTAGCATGGGTATGCTTTTGCTGAAGAAGCCATTTTGCGTCGCCGGAAATGGGTACACTTAAATTCTGCGGGTAATTATCGAACAATAAAAGCAATGTCTCAGAGAAGCGAAAAGTCTCTACTCAGTTTGGGTGAAGCCTCCCTTTTGGATAATCAGTCAGGACTGCACGATGCTGTACTGCTGGATCCGATCAACGAGGAATCATTTGTGAACAACCTCAGGAAGAGATACAATGATGACAAAATATACGTACGTTCTATTGTTTATATACTCTTATATTTTTTGGAGACTAATGTCCGCCATGTGCTATAGCGCTGAGATTAAGAATAAATAGAGGGTTCATTTCTTTTCAATTCTGTTAGTTTGTTAGGCTTTTAATGTGGCCTTAATTTGACCATTAAATGACGATGTTTTAATGGGATCTTGATCTTTTGTTGCGGGTAGGGAGTCTATATAATAAACCGCTAAAGTGGCCGGAATTTAGAGCGAAGCTTGAAGTGTTTTAAATGCTTGTATTGCTATGGTTTTCATTAATGTAAGGAGTATAGCTCCCTATTCTGTTTGCAGACGTACATTGGGAACGTGGTGGTCTCTGTGAACCCTTACAGGAAATTACCTATCTATGGTGAGGATGTACTCAACACATACGCGGAGAGAGAAGACTTTGAAGTTGAACCCCACATGTTAGTTACGCCGCCTTAAATGCTTGTTTTGTGACCTTATGTGTAAGATTATTTCTCTTACTGCTCGGAAAGGATCTTAGTCAGTGACTTTTTTTTACTCAGTGACTAATTTTTTTACTCACAAGCATGGCTGAATGATGTTTTGAAGAACTAATCTTGTTTTGGTCAATGGCATTGTTATTCTGATAAATTCTCTTAATTAGGTGCATTGATCTATCTAATAAGAAAATGCTTCTTAAATTATACCAGCTGCGCATCTCGCGCTCTGTCGGGAGTACAATGCCCCCTTTCTGAAATTTTTGAATTCTCAGTTCAATTTTAACGTGCTTGGTTTAATTTAACAATTTCACTGTAATGTATAGTTCCTGTTGCAGTTGTCAGAACTTTTGAGGGCAAAAAGGTTGCCTACACTTTGTAACGCGGTTGTCATACGAATTCATAATCCAATAGCATACAGTCTACAGATTTTAAAATAAACAGTCTGTGTATGTGAATGTTGTAGCTATGCTATCGCTGATGCCGCCTTTCGGTCAATGAGGCAATGGGGTAAAGATCAGTGCATCATAATATCTGGGGAGTCAGGGGCTGGAAAAACAGAGGCAAGCAAACAGGTTATGCACTACGTTTCCGAGGTGTCTGGCAAAGCTGAGATTGTCCGAAAAGTCAAGAACCAGCTACTCGAGTCTAATCCAGTGCTTGAAGGTTTAGTTTTTTTAAGTAAAAACTAAAATTTTCTCGTTGATACCGCCAATTTGTCTTGTGAAGTTACGTGAAAAATAGCTCAGAAAATCGACTGATTTCCATGATTCAGTTGGTAAATCAATTAATTAAATGAAATTAATTAATTGAAATTTATTGACTTCTAAAATACGGATTTTTAACTCCCTAAATTATGTCGAACAAAGCTATTCAAATTAATGATGCACCAACATATTGGATTTGAATGTATGAAAGCACCATGGGAGAAAGTATTTACAGCTCGCAGATACTCTTTAGCGGATAAAATAACTGATAGACCTAGCTATAGAGAGGGCTCTTTGATCTCATCGTTGATTATCAGTTTTAGATTGCATTGTTCCACTGTCTTTTATGTATGATCTTCTCAAATCCTCCAGAAATTGTCAAGAGAAAACAAGATTAGTTGAAAAAGTTGAAGCATTTTTTTGCGTGAATAGTTTTTGGCTTACATCATTTACCTCAGTCTGATAATGACTTTTGCTCTGTAATTGATTTTGCCTACTTTAGGGATGTCTCAATCCAATTGAAGAATAATTGAGTTCAGCTTTAAAGTACATACGTCTAAATTAAATGAAGAAAATGTTAAATTCTTATTTGTCCGTGTTGATTAACAAAGTGCAGAGGGCTTTTTACGTGTTTTGTTTATAGGTTTTATTTAAAAGCTTTCCACTTTTGATTTCAGTAACAATCAGCAAATTAATTGTTAATAGCCGCAAAGCTCATTCGGCAATTTGACTGATTTTTGCAATTTTTGGATCGAGTTATTGTCAGTGGTTTTCTCAATCCATTGAATGACCATTCTAGGTATAGTTTTTTGGCGCTGACTTTAAATCTGCATTTTGTTCAATCGTTCATGCAATTTCAACTGAACTGCGTGAGTGACGTCATTCTTAACTCTTAGCGGAGCGTGTTTTTTGTTCATTCCCGTGATTTTTTATTAATTGCTCTCGAACGTAGTTTGAAGCAATTATATGAAACGCGTGTCCTTTTTATGCAAAATTTTTGACTGACCGTTTTGACTTTTTGAGTGAATTTTATGCCCTTGACTTTCGTTTTACGTGTCTCATTTACAAGTGTCAGGAACTAAACGTTAGTGGCGGTAGTTCGCTCTTAGCAGAGCTATTTTTTTCATTCGTTGATTAAGTGTTTGGTCACATGTGTCTTCCCTCACTCTCGAAAATGACTTCCTGACGATCATATCGACTTTTCTTTACTTTAATTCAAAGAGATAAGGTCAAGTGAATGTTTGTCGCTCTAATTGAAGGTTTTTTAAGAGCAGCTAATAGAAACAGGAATAAGTTATACAGATTCTTAGTCAAAATTCAAAATCTCAGTCCTTAGTGAATAGAATGAACCTCTTTTTTGGTCTGTCTTTAATACTCTCTTTTTGAGGCCGCAGATCTACAAATCTATTGCGGCTATTTTCTTGCAATCTTCCAGCTATGTTTAGTTTTGCCTTTTAAATATCGTCGTCAAATGTTTCTTGTGTCTGTTTGGCCTGCAGAGGCCAAAACAATTTTTAAATTACTTTTTCTGATTTGTTTTGGGCATTGACTCTGACATTGCCGTTTATCTAAAGGGCAAACCGCGAAGCGTTAGCGAGGCTTATTGTGACACAAATATTCTTTATAATTCGCCGTCGTCCCCGCTTTTGTGGTAGCATTTTATCACAGGATACGATTGCTGAATTCAAATGGCAACATTTTATTGTATTGCTACCACTCATCAGCTGATTGTGTGCGTGAAGTCATTTGCTGCTGTATTCGTTATGTGTATCTTGGAGATTTTAGTTACCAACCTTGTTCCGAAGCCTTTCAAAGGGGTTTTGTTCATTCTTTCGTGCATTTTTAAATAATTTTTTGATCTCGTAATTTGTTAGTGTGGCCTCCTCTTTGTGTACATGAACCGATAAGAGTTTTTTCATTTGGGTGAATAATTAGCCACATCTTTCTTATCTTTTTTAGTTTTTTTCGCTCTAATTGTTCCGACCCACCTTGGTGGGGGAGGAAATATATGCTCAACCGGGGTTTTTTGTTCAGTCAATTTTGGCCGATATATGAAAAATCGATATATTCATCGTAAAGAGTTGTGTGCGGTATCATTAGAAAGCCGTTCCGGCGTAGAATATAGAATTAAAATGATTTCTATGAGTTTCGTCTTTTCCACGTAGTTATCGAGGTTTATAGTTCGTTGAACATTGACTCCTTTTTTGCCAGTTTTACTTAAAAATTTGTGAAAATTGTCAGGAAAAGGTATATTTTTATAGCTGTAAGCTGAGCGTAGGTATATTTTGCGGTGTTCGTGGTTTTTTACAATCTAAAGAATCTGGATTGTATTGGGATGCTCTATTTTAAAGATCTGTTCACATTTTTGTGGCTTTTTCACGTCAGTGAGAGTCAAATTAGAGTGTTGGGTTTATCACGCTGGAGACGTAGAGGAAGGGCGAAAACGAGCAGGTTTGAAATGTTGTTTTTTTTTCGAATTAGCTTGTGGAACAAAATTTCGGTTTTTATGGCGAGAAGTTTTGTGCAAGTGGGGCAATTTGACGTCTGTTTTCCGTCTTTCTTCTATTGAGTGTTATTGATATGACGAATATGCGTTTTAGTTGTGCCTATTAACAATAGTTTTTATTCATTAACGTGTAGCTATTGATATTTATGACTTCGACATAAATTATTGCCATAAATTATCAGTTAATTCCTGATTTTTGGCGATTTTTGTTATTTCTGTAGTCTCATCACTGTTTCAGTAATGACAGGTCTTATTGGTTCCTAGTAAGCTAGTAATTTTCATGACTTTGAGTATGTTTGTTTTCAAAACACTCTAATGAATTTTTCAGTTTTGCAAATATTTGATGAACTATTTGTTGTCTTATCCTTTAATCTTATTAGGTTGTTTCAGTTCGAAACTAATGCTTTCTATGATTTTCTGTGAAACTGTTTGTTTCTAGTAGTATTTATAGAGTTTTTGAGTTTCGCAAGTTTTCATTGTTCAGTTTGTCTAATCACTTAGTCTCGTTAATGACAAATCTCATCTTTTGTTAAGGATGCCCCAATCTCACTTTCAGCTAGTGTTTTCTATTGTTTCAGTTTGTCTAATTATGGTTCACAGCGGTCTTTCAAATGAAAGATGATTTTTTAAAGTCTTGCTTGTTTTTTGTTTTTCTTGTGGTCATCTTACTTAGTGTCAAGAGGAACAATTTTTATTGGCCTTTCTGTAAGGTGTAAGTTGGTGAACTTATTGGCTGCAAATTTTAGCTATCTTATTTATTGACTAAGATACCGTTCTTTTTCGAAATGTTTATGTGAATTTGTGAATCTTTAAGTGAATTATTTGTAGCTCTACTGTCCCCTTTAAAGCCATTAGCTTTTCCTGAATGTCAATCTTATGTTTTTTTATCTATTGACGATGCGGTGATTTTGATTTTAAAGAGAAATGAGTTGTTCTGAACTGTCATCCCTATTGTTTGCCAACAATTCGGTTAAATTTTTCAAAATTCAGTCCAATGATGCCTCAATTACGCACCAATAATGCCACTATAGCACCATGTATTCGCATTTGCTGGAAGAACCAATCTGAAAACTGCTGACGCAGGCTTGACACTTTCTGCAGTTTTTTGTCTTACTTCAGATTCCTAGGATAGCGTTCTGTAATTAGCTTGCTGGTTTTTCCTAATAGAACTTTCCTAATATAATTACCCGAAATTCATTTAATTCTTTCATTTTTGTTTCATTGACTTTCTTTGTCAAAGTATATTTTTCGCTAACAGATGGAACCATTATTTTACCGGTCGAGCAGCAAAATCAAGGCTTGTTTTAGTTTTATCGTGGTTTTTTTTACAATAAATATTGATCGAATTGTTTAGGGCGCTTTATTTCGCTAAAAAAATTTTGCAATTTTTGTTGTGTTTTAGTTACCAGATTGTTATCGTGCCGGAATGAATTCAAGTTTACGCTAAATTTTTGCCAGATTTTATTTACATGCAAATGAGGCCCAATGAACATAAATTATATATATTCAGTTAGACGTTCTTGGTAAATTTGTTTTCAGTTCTTTATTTGTTGTTATTTTCTTATTTTATGACTTAATCTCAATGATGATAGTTTCCATTGGCGTCCTATAGCTGCAAGTTAATTGTTCCGACCCTCTTGAGGGGGGAGGAACTATATACTCAACTGGGTTTTTTTTAATAGCCGCCCTCATCTTCTCAGCCGGCTATTATAGCGCTCCTATTACAATTCAAAGAATTTGAATTGTATTGGTGCGCTGTGTTTTTTTTTTTTAAGATGTGTTCACACATTTTCAATGACTTTGATCGTTCAAAACGGGATAAACAGGTAAAGCCCAGCGGGCATTAAGTTTCATTAGATGCCCAATGTGGGCTTTAGTAGTCCTTCAAGTGCTTATAGTGGTGCAGCTGCTGGGATGGCCTTAATTTAAGGTTAAAAGGTCGTTTTTAGGAGTTTTTGGGCTCAAAATGGCGCAATTTTCATGTTTTTTGTAATTTTTTTGAGTTTCTTTGTTTGATTAGTCTTAGGTTGAAGTTTTTAAAAATTGATTAAGGTCGTTTGCGACACAAAATTGCTTGTTATGGCCATTTTATGAGCTATAAGTTTTGGTACTACAAACACAAACTCGCGAAAGGATACTAATTTTTGCAATTCTATTCAGGTTTTTTGAAAATTTTTGTCATTTTTTGAGTTTTTTAGCCCTAGGTGCCAAGAAACCTCCTCTAGAGTTTGATAAAGAGTTTGATGATAGATTACTGCATTGTTTCTAGTGGTAATGGAATGGTTTTCAACTTTTTGCCATCATGAATTTTAGCATTTTTTGACAAAGCGTGCAATTTTTTCATATTTTTTTTGACATTGTCATTATTCATGTTGTTTGAATCCCAGGGGCCAGAAAACCTCATTAGCGGTTGGATGATAAATTACTGAAACATTTTTAGTTGCCATGGAATTGGTTTCATCTTTTGAATATCACAAATTTTAGCAATTTTTTTTGACAAAATTCGCATTTTTTTCAGGTTTTTGAAAATGTACGTCATTTTTTCAGTTTTCCAGCTTCAAGGACCAGGCAGTCTCCTTTGAGGTTTGTTAATAGGGCACTTCATGGTTTCTAGTAACAATGGAATGGTTTTTAAAGCTCGGAATTGGGTTACTGGATAGCCTCTAGAGTCATAGAAATGATTCTGAAGATATTTTTATCACGATTTTCAGCAACAATTTCTGATAATTTGCAATTGATTTCTTAAATTTTTTGGTCATTTTCAAGTTAATCGATCTTCAAGGGCCAATGAATATTTTTCAGGTCTTGCAGATATAATACTGGACCGATTTGAGAAACAAAAATTGATTTTGAACATATTTTTGAAATAGGTTTTTTAAAGGAAAAAATTTTGCATTAGGTTTGAAAGCTTTGAGTTTTAGCAATGAGTATATTTTGTTTAGTTTTGATTTCTCAATTTTTTGAGATGATTTTGTTTTTGTTCTGGCTGGAATTGTTCAATTGATCTGCTGGTCGGGTAGAGTACGTCTGAGTTTTTCATTCAATTCTTTGAATTGTATTTCAGGACTTGTCCTGCTATGTTTTTTTTTACTTCGTCGAATAAAAAAATGTTTCGCTTTACCTCATTTTGCCGCCTTTTCAACATTTTGCGTGAAATCTTTTTGACTTCTCTAGGCTAGTTTCTCTCTTCTCTCATTCTGCTAAAAGTGATTTTGAACATCAGTTGCTCAGCAAAGCAATTCAAAATGAACAGAGTCAGTATAAAAAATTGAAGTCAGAAGTAGAAACGGGATAAACCCATAAAGCCCAATTTTAGATGCCCGCTAATTGAACGTCGTTCCTATAAGTCTTAGTTACCATCTCTAATGCTTATTGGTATTGATAGTAGCCCCTGTAGCCTCTCTCTAAAACAGAATTATGTTCAACCACGAAATGCCATCAAAATAAATCGGACTTAAAAAAATGATTTTGCACAAAAATCTTTTTTTTCAATATCTTCTGTTATTTCAATCCCAATCATGCTTATTGGAATAAATGGCGGCTATTTTCCGGCAATCTGTCGGGTATGTTTTTTGTTCCGTGAATTTTCGCCGCTCGATATATTCATCGTAGAGAGTTGAGACTGGTATCATTAGAAAGCTCGTCCAGCGTAGAATATGGAATTAAAAAGATTTTTTTAATTTTCGTTTTCTACAGGGAGTTATCGAGGCTTAAACTTCTGAGAAAAGAAGAGTGAATTCACGTTGTTTTTATTCACATTTTCCGGAATTTTTGCCTAAATTTTCGTCAATTTTGCTAAAATTTGTTATAATTTTTAAGAATAGTGTCGTTGATTTTGTTTCTGAAGACGAACAAGCATTTTTGATTGTTTTGATTTAATTTTTTGGTCAAAAAATCTGGATAAACATTTCAAAATTTAGCCTTTTTCATCAACAACAGCACGAAATAAGGTACTTTAGTCCACTTTGATTAAATTTGCCTACAGTACACCCCCAAACAACACTCATACAATCTTTGTAGACTCAGAGGGGGACTATTTCTACTTCAGAGTCCGCAGAGAGTGCCTTGTAGTTAAAACTTTGCCGTTTTTTGCTAACTTTACTCGTTGATTATCAAAAATGCAAAATTTATTTTGAGTTTCAACTCAAGAAATTATCTATATCTACAACATTCGAAAAATCAATTGTTCTTAACGGACAATAAGTATTAACAGGGGTAGTTTTGGGCCATTCTTGGACTGTTACAATCCAAAAAAAATCGGGTTGTAATCAGTCGGTCTTTTTAAAAAAAAAGACTTTTTTTTTTAATAATAAAGAACAGAACATATCAAATCAAAGCTCAGGAGTGATAGGTCCAACCAATTCGCTTGCTAAACAGCTCCAGGCTAATGCATTTAGTTTTTTAATTGAAAGTTTATGGTCGTTTCTTTTTAAAAATAATTGACTTTTCAATAAATAATGGCTTAACTTTTCCTCTATTTTTTTCTTAATTTGTTCAACTTCCAGCTTAGTGTCAGCAAAAAAGACTGCTTCTTCTTTCTACTGAGTTAACATTTATTCTCGGTTGCAGTTTTAAGCCTGAAATTATTGTTTTCTGGCTTTGATACTACAAGATTTTTGTTTGTTTTGATATTTGCCAGTTTTTCACGTTTTCTAATTTTGTCACTATCACATTATTAACAGTTCTCATGTCACCTTATTAGCATTCAAATTAAAGCACAATTGAACATATTAAAATCCTAAAAGATATAAATCATCGTTTTAATGGCCTCGACGCCTCTTTCTTGAAGAAATCAATAGAATTTTTTAATTTTGTCTTAACTGTCATTTATACTTTGTCGTTTCGGTCGTATGAAATTTCCTGTATAGTGATAGCTTTCATTGGCTTTTTAGGAAGAATAGAAAAACCGATATTCTGATATTAGCAGATAGCTGATGGCTTTTATGACTTTCAAACCCATCGTTTTCCAAAATTAAAAAAAAACTTTTTTAATTTCGCAATTTTGTTCTTTTTATGTTTCTTTTTGTTACCTAATCTCGTTAGTTGATTACAGGTCAAATATGACATTATGGGTGTCAAGGGAATAAAAGGGATTGGTGTCCCAAAATCTTTTTTTTTGAAGATTTTGTTATGACCTTACTGGCTTCGACACCGCTTTTTCACAAAAAAAAAAATAAATTAAATTGATTTTTGTCATATTTGACGTTCTTTTTGTAGATGCAAGAAATATTCTGGATAATTACAGGTCTCGAGGGTTTCCTTTTCATGAAAAAACGACGATTTTTAAATAGCTCTTTTTGTAATTAATGCCTTTCATGACATTGAATGTAATTTTGTTTCGAAAAAAAAATTAAAAGTATTACATACTTTAGCACTTCGCTTTTTTGTCTACTTGTTACCTAGTCTTACTAACGAATGGCCACGTACTACATTATAGCTGTTTGAAGAAGGCGCAATCAAATATATTTTGAGTGCCAAAATTTGGCTTGACGGTTTTGACAGCGTTTTCTGGCAAGTTTCAATTGAAATTTTGTTTGTTCTTTGTTGTTCTTTTTAGCCGCTCTAAAAAATGAATAAGGTCAGGTCATAATGCCCTTCTATAGAAGCAGTGGTAATCGCAAATTTGTGGTAATATTAATTTATTCCTAATGGTATTTATTACTTTGAAGTTAATTGTTTCAAAAAAATAAGTTAATTTTTTTTACTTTTCTGTTTTTGTTCTTTTTTGTATAATTGTTACCAAACCTTTTTATAGACTGGTCGCATATGTTTTCTGGTGATTTATAAGTTATTTTTGTTTAGTTTCAGGTTTATCTGACGGTATGTTGACTTTCTTATTAAATTTAGTTTTTAAGAGGGACATAAATTTTTTGATGTAATTAATGTTTGTTGTTGTTGTTGTTGTTTGATTTTGCTGTTCGTTTTGACTCGCTTTCTTAATATTGACATATTACAGCAATCTAATGCATCAATTTTTACTCCACTGAGTTATTTGTTTTGGAGGTTATCTTATCGTTCATACAGAATTTTTTGAAAAAGACTTGGGCTTTTTTGGGATTCGCAAAAAATAATTTTTGGGTTTTTCTATCTGTTCCTCATTTGGTAGACAATTATGCCAAAATTGTGGATGGGCGGGGTCGGAACCTTATGTGCCATTGCACATTACCGAGCCGCCTTGTCTATTTAGTGTTTTTAGTTGAAAGCTTAATGTTTTGTCTTTCTTCATCTGCTATTTTGATTTGGTCGTAATTAATGTTTGATTTGTTGTTTTATTTTGTTGTTTGCCTTGTCTCGTTAATGGCATATCTCATCGTGGTTTGAACTTAAGGCGAATTGATATTTATACTTCGCTTTTCGATAAAATTGTAAACGTTTGAAAGTGTTATATCCCTTCCTCAATTAAAACACAATTAAATGAAAAATGTGGGTGAACGAGGTCGGAACATTGTGCCAACGCACATTACCGAGTCTCCTTGTTAAAGTGGTTAAAGTCAAATGAGGTTGTGTTCTTTTATTGAAGATCATTGGAGAATAGCTTCTGGGAAACAATGCATGCTTTTACATTCATAATTTACGTCCAATAGTTGCTCTGGTACAAAGTTTGATGCAACTATTTTAGTCCTGTGGGTCTTTTCTTTGTGTAATATTTTAACTTTTTTGTTCCAGAATGTTCTTTACCTCGGCAGAACAATTTGGCATTAGGTCTCAGTGTAGCTCTCTTAGGGCCTGGGAACGATCTTAGTGTAAGGTATGCGGAAGAAGCAGAAATTCATGGTGTTTAAGTGCGCCCGTTCTCCCGCACATTTCTGCCTCTTAAATAGCAGGCCTCGATAAGCTTAGCTAGCTGCAAGCGAACCGAAACCCGCGACTGTCGTTCAAAAGCAATACTTGACGTTAATCGGTTGTGTTTAACGTTAGCAATTCTACTGTAAAACTGTGGAATCGATTTGCAAGAAGCTGCCAATAATAGTTGGCTCTGATGATATTACTGGCATTCGTCGAGAAACACGTACGGGTTCAAGATTTAAGGCAGAATTTCATAGTTATTTTTAGCAGAGTTACGCAACCTTGTTGGAAACACTTACTTTGCACGTTTTAAAATCTGGCACTTTATATAGGAAAATCTGGCTTTTCAAAAAGTTGGCATTTTAAAACTTGCACGTGTGTTTTAAAAGTTTTGAATTAAGTGCAGTGCTGAATTGGATTGGATATTGTTCACGTTTGAGACATCAATCTGTTTTTGTGTTACTTTTCAAATTGTTGGCAAAACATATTGTTTACGCAGCCAAATAAAATTTTTCATATGAGACAATTCGTTTTGTTGAGTCTCATGGAAACAGTGCAATTTTATGTTGTTAATTTATCAAAACAAATAACATGAAAACGCTGCTCGTCATCAATCAAGAACTGATTGATTTGTTGGTTTTAATTGTGATCTGAAGACATTCTTGAATCGCTGTCATGCGACTCCCAGATTGTTATGCTTAAATCATTTTTTGCTTAAAAAATATCGCCCTGATGTCAGGTTCAAACATTATATGCCACAGTTGAACACCTAAAAATCATAAAAATCAGTAACAAACCAAAACCTTTTGTTTAAACTAGAACGAAGCGTCTTCGTGTCTATAAGGCAGGAATTGATATACTAGCAGCCAACATTTATTTATGACTGCTTTCACATTTGATGTATTGTTTCAGCCTTCGGCAACGCTAAGACAAACCGGAACGATAATTCATCTCGATTTGTGAGTTTATTTCTTGCTTCAAATTTTGACGCCTGTCTAGCACCTGTTTTGTTGGATGTGCGGAGTGTTTTGATAAATTTATTGGTCTGCTTATTTAGGGAAAGTACATGGATATGAAGTTCAACATACAAGGAGACCCTGTGGGGGGTGTCATCACAACATACCTCCTGGAGAAAGTAAGCCTCTGATTCTTTAGTATGAATTGAAAAGTTACGCTGTGTATAGCCTTGTATTGGGTTTTAACGGGAAGATCCGTATGAACGATTCAAACGGCACCGATGATATTAAATATGATTTTTTTTGCAATTAATCACATTAAATGGTCACTTTTTATCAGTAGAAAGAAAACGCATTTTATTCTGCGACAAAATTTGCTTGAGTTGACCAGGTGTGCATTCATCAGTGAAACATTGATGAAGATCATTATCAACCTAGAGTTTTGTAAATCAATGTTATCGTAAATTTTCACATGATTTTAGTTCTTTCATAGTTCAGTAAAATTTACCATGCATGCATTAATGCCATTTCATTGGAACTTTTTGCGAGACAGTACAATGCAGCATTTCTTGGTATTGATTTCAGGTATTATATTCAAAAGAAGAACGCTGAAATTTTTTTCTTCAATTGTTGGTTGGGTCGCATATTATCATATTCTTATAGTTTTTTTGGCAGCTTGTAGAGTAGATCAAATAAAATAAATCGGAAGCAAAATAATGATATTTATTTGTTCTGAAGTTGGGAATTATAATAAAGAAAACGCGATTGCTGCGCATAATTTAGTCGCTGGTAATAATTTGTTGGGCTGTGGTAGATTCCTATCAAGTCCCACAGTCCGCTGAGGTAAGGCCCACGAGGCGTGGCCAAACGGTGTCCGGATTATTAGCCCACGTGAAATTTAGCCAAAAAGGCAAAGAAGAATCAACTGCTGAGCTAAATGCTGTAAGCAAACGTAAGTTGGACGCGCATTTTTCTAACTCGCTTACACATGAAATTAACGCATTTGGCCAGGCGTCGCGGCCAAGGGACTTGATATGAATCTATCACAACCGAATAAAATATCGCGACCGGAAATGCTATTCTTGAAATAACATTTGTGCGTTCTCAAATCTGACATTGGTGAATGTCTCCTTTTGGGCTATTATTCCATTCGGATAATTTTACTTCCGGCTAATATTAACGGCATTCAGCCAAATAAGCTAATCTGTTCAAAAATTGATAAATGCCGTATGAATAGTTGTAAGTTGCAATGTATTATACGGTTTCTGTTCTGTTTCAATTGTCTCATTAATAGCCGCACAGCGATAGCTGGGGCTATTATTGGCTTTATCTTGGTTTTTATTACAATTCAAAGAATTTGAATTGTATTGGGGCGCTGTCTTTTTTGTTTTTTTTTAAGATCTGTTCACCTATTTTCATGATCTTTGAAGTCAATTTCGAGTGGTGATTTTGGTCACGCATAAACAGGAAGTGGATCGAAAAAGCGAGTGGTTTTGCGGCGTGAAATCTTTTTGCTCTAATTTTAAATTAGAGTGAGAAAATGGGGTTTGAACAAAAATTCGCTTTCTCGCTAGTGGTTTTTTCGCATTCGGCAATTTCAATTTGATTTTTACTGTTCCGATTTTTTTGGATCGGATTTTTTCTAAATGGTTTCCCCAATTCATTCGTAGTTCATTCTAGACCTAGTTTTTTTTGTTTGAACTCAATTTCTTTTTCTCGCTAGCGGTTTTTTTGACATGCGGCATTTTGACATTGATTTTCTGTTTTTTTTTTTCAAATTTTTTTCTGATTTTTTTTAGAAATGGTTTTCCTATTTCACTCATAGTCCGTTCTAGGTCTATTTTTGTCTTTAGTCATTGAAAATTCTTAGAATTATACGTCAGGACTTGTCCTGCTATGTTTTTTACAATTAAAAGAATTTGAATTGTAGTGGGGCGCTGTCTTTTTTTCACACAATTTCATGACGTTTGAAGTCAAATTGGAGTAGTGATTTTGGTGACGCCGAACCATGAAGTGGAGCGAAAACGCGAGTGGTTTTGCGGCGTGAAATTTTTCCACTCTAATTTTATAGTAGAGTGGGAAAACGGTGTTTGAACAAATTTTCCCCGTCTCGCTAGTGGTTTTTTGTTCACATGCGGCAATTTCACTTTGATTTTCACTGTTTTTCCTTTTTTTGGTCGGATTCTTTTTAAATGGTTTTCCTAATCTTTTTATAATTCGTTCTAGGCCTAGTTTTTTTTATTTGAACCAAATTTCTCTTTCTCGCTAGTGATTTTTTGTTCTAAATTTTTTTCGGAAAAGGTTTTTGCCAATTTTCTCATAGTCCGTTCTAGGTTTAGTCTTTTGTTTTGTCAATGAAAATTCTTTGAATTGTACGTCAGGACTTGTCCTGCTATGTTGTTTATTTCGTCGTCGCGATTTTTGTTACGACCATATGACGTCACAACCACTTCAAATCTGCTTTTTGTTCATTTGCTCATGCAATTTTAACTGAAGTGCGTGTGTGACGTCATTTTTCGCTCTAAGTGGAGCGAGTTTTTTTGTTCATTCGCGTGATTAATATTTTGGTCACACGTGACTTACCTCAGTCTCAGAAATTACTTCCTCACTTTAAATTTGACTTTTTTTAACTTATTTACCTTAACTCAAAGAGATAAGGTCAAATGGGTGTGGGTCACACTAAATGAGGGTTATTTGAGAGCAGCTATTAGAGGCAGCAAAAACTTATACAGATTTTTAATCAAAATATAACTTATCAGCCTTCAATGAGAAGACAATTTTTTGTGTTTCAATTAAAACTCTTCAATCAATCACAATAAGATGTAATTTGTTTGTTTGTAGAAAATTTCATCTGTACATTTGCTAAGATTATAGTTTTTCATATAAGTAAGGGCTCGCCGCTCGATTGAAAATGCATGCAACGCAGAAAAATCTGTCTAGAAAATGAGCAGTTCTAAATGTCCAATTGACGGGAAAAATTCTCAAGAATAACCTTGTTCAAGCAAGCTAAACCAAATGTATGATGTATAAATATTTTTAATTGCTCTAAAACGAAGGCTGTAGCAATTATATTAGTCCTGTAATGTTTGTATGCAATTTTTTTTGCTTTAACGATTTTTTGTCTGACCCAATTGACTTTTCGTCCTTCAAAAACTGTATTAACGTGTAATGCTCGGAGGTTTTCTTTGAGCCTTAAGCTTAACCAATCTCTAGGAGGAAGCGCTAAGAGGAAATTGCGACTCATTGGAATTGTTTTGAGGTGACATAAAATCATGATGTGAAGGGTTGTCCTTAATCTTTAGAGTTTTACCCCCCCCCCCCCCACTCCCCCAAATCCTCCGTCAACCCTCCTTCACCTGGTGATTTGGACCCCCATTCCAGCCCTCCGAACGCAACCCCTGCCATTAAAGACAACCAAGTTATAAACTCTAATAAAAGAGCAACCATGAAACAGAAGTTGTTTGGGGTATGGTTCTCAAAGTTTGATGGCCATTGGTTCTGTTTGAACTCCTACCTTGTTAAAAATCTAAAATACTAATCATTAATCTAGTCTCCTTCAGAATACATACAAAAAGCTTCATGTAATTCAAACACTGAACTCTGAACTGTGCTAATCTTTCAACAACTATTACAAAAAAAATCAGCTCATACTGGATTTTGAGAGTGATAGTTCAGACAGTGAATTTGGATTGTCTCTCGATTATTTTATCATGAATAGTTGTTTGTTTGTAAGAATACACAGTTGTGTAGTGTCTGCAGCAACTTTGCATAAAATTTGTTTCTGAATTTTTTTAATATCCTGTAATTTATTGAGTTAGTGTCAGGCCAAAATAACAATTTAGCGACTAGATTTGCAGCACATATCTTTTATTTTACTTTGAGTTCAACTTCTAGCTGATACTTCTTAGATACATTTCACGACCCTTTCTTATACGTCTAATAGATCTAATTATTATATGATCATCCTCAAAAACCAATTCTAGAAGCGAGCAAGATAGATATTATAATAATAATAATAAATTGTTCTCGAGTAGGATGTACACTTGTTTGCAACACGTTATAAATTATGTACCATAATATCAAATCTACTCGACAGGTCATCAATAGGTCCAAGATGTCCTAGTCTAGCGATGACCATAACCATTACTATGATCAATGTTGTGAATGCGTGGCGTATCATGGCAAGAGAAAATAGGGGGGAAAGCTCAAAACCTTATTCTGAACTTTATGAGATCTATCGAGTTTTTGTTAATAAAACAAAGCAAAAAGTTCCAAGTTGTCTACGAAAAAATTGTCCCTGAAACTAGATAAGAATTGCTTAAGTTATCTTGCACTCATATGTTGCACTTCTAAAACAAAATTCGGATAGAATTTTTGCACTTCTAAAACAAAATTAGGATAGAAATCAAGCAATTTTCGTATTCTTACTCCTAGTTTTTTGGGACTTAGGCCGCTGCTTTTGTTTGCAGTTTTAGGTTGCTTTGATTGGACTCTTTTTGCTTGCAGTGTATCAATTTCTTATCTAGTAATTACATTTTTGAGGCAATCAATTTGGCATTCTGCTCTCAAAATTTCAGCTAATTTTTTCAGCAGTTCAAAAAAATTGCATGACTCTAATCGAGTAAATGTGATTTGATTCTCGTTCCAGGCAAGTGGAGGTTGATTTAGGCTTAATAAAAATAATTCTTGTAATTTTTTTTTTGAATCAAGTGGCAAAATTAGGGTTTTGTTACTTGTTCCATAGACTAGTACGCCATAGCGCACAACAGGCTGGACATATACTTTCATGTTAATAACAGTTGCTTAACAGTTAAATTCGAGCTGAGCCGGCAAAAAAAGTCCTGAGAATTTGTTAAATTTTGAGCAAAGGTTTTTAATATGATCGCCGAAATTCAGATTGTCATCCAGTTCTATACCCAAGTATTTCAGTCATGATCTTTGTGTTAGGTTTATTTCTTTTATTTTTATTTGTTTCTGTGAACTTCTCCGTCTGACTTTCATGTTCATAAAACAAGTTTTGTCGTAGTTCATAGTCACTTTGTTTTTTATGAGGTAATCAATAACCAGTTCCAAAGATTGGCTGAAAACATCAGTTGTTGATTCCTCTTTTTGTTTAACAACAGTATCGTCAGCGTATAAGGTCAAACAGTTCTGACTAGAGTAATCATCTATGTCGTTTATATACACAAGAAAAAGAAGTGGTCCAGGTAGGTACTGATCCCTGTGGTACTCCATAATCGACTTCTGCAAAATTGGAGTATACATTTCCTGAATTTACACATTGCTGCCGTTTGCTTAGATAAGATTTCAAAAAATTTTGCAGGTGACCCCTCAATCCCAAGTTGTTTAGTTCGTCCAAAAGAATTCTATGCCTAACTGTATCAAAAGCCTTTTTGAGATCGATCAACACCGCCTTTAGTTTCTGCAATACCATCCTCCCAATCTTGCCTGATGCTCTCAATAAAAGATACCAAGGCTTCAAAAGTGCACTTTTTTAGCCTAAACCTAAATTGATTTTTGTTTAGTTTTTTGAATTTTCAATAAAATTTAGCATTCTTTTCTGAACCAATTTATCAGTCAATTTTCCTATTGTTGGCAGCAAACCGATTGGTCTGTAATTTTCAGCAACTTTAGGATCTCCTTTTATATACAGTGGGATAATTATGGCTTTATTTAAGCAGTTCGGGAAAACGCTGTTTTCAAAACATTTGTTGACCAAATAGTTACGAGTTGGACAATAGCAAAGTTGAGTATAAAATTGTTGAGTCCATTATAATCTGAGCTGTATTTAGTTTTCAGGTTTTTGATTGCCACGGAGAGCTCTTTTTCGCTGATTTTGTGTAGAAACATGCTATTGACGCTTGTATTTTTTGTGCTGTTTTTTTCTGGACCCAGTTTATCAGCTAATGTTTTTCCAATGGTGATAAAGAATTTGTTGAAAGCTTCAGTCTCTTCCTGCATTAAAGTAGCTTGTTGACTTTTTGTGTGTCTCCTTTTTGTGTGTTGACTTTTTGTGTGTTAACTTTTGATAGTATCGAAGATTGTTTTCGTAGTACGCTTGGCGTTCCTAACTAAAAACGTTTGATAAAAGCTTCTCCTTTTTTGAGCACTCTTTTCTGTAGCAAATTTCTAATTCTTTTTGAATATCTTTTTGTTATTTGTTTTCTGTTGCATGTATCTTTGATAAAGTTTTTGCTTTATCGCTGCAAGGTTTTTAATTGAGTTATGGCTCCATGACTCATGTCTGAGAATCTTTGATTTCTTCTCTGGCACATAATGTTTTTTCATCAATAATATGAAATTTTTCAAATGCTGAGTCGCAGTCTGAGACAAAGTTTCTTGGAAACTTTGTAATTTGTGTTTCAGTTTAAACACTAGCTTTTGTAACACAGAATTGTTTTCTAGAACAGCCCAATTTCTGTAGTACTCTTGCGTTTTTAACCCTGTTTCTTTCGTTTCCTCATCTAGTTTTGTTTGAACAGTGTAGTGATCAGTTATTGTAGATTTTAGAACGTCTACTTGCACTTCCTGTGAGCAATATACCACATCAATTCTTGTTTGAGAGTTAATGGTCTCCCTGGCGAATCCTTTTCGAGAGACATATTGCTAAGAGATCATACTCTCCGAGAACATTTTCTAAGGTCAAAAATTTTTCATTTGTTTTTGAGTGATCAATATTTAAATCTCCACACATTAAATGCATCTCTTTTGGCTTGATTGTCATTTTTCAAAACATTTCTCAAAAGTTTTTGACAACTCTGATAAACTTGTATTCGGTTTGAGGTATACAACAGTCAAAACCAGATCTTTTTTGTTCCTGCTGGAAAATTTCTGCAGAACCGTTTTCACCAAACCTTCCCTCTCAAAAATTGCAACTCCTCCTTTTTCCTATTTGTCGTTTACTTGTGTCAAGCAGCTGTTAACTACTAAGCGATAAACATTTGATGTTGCTGTCATCTTTGAGCCACGTTTCGGTTAGGCATATAGCCAATGGCTGTTTCTTGTTGCGCCAAAAAAAACCTCGAAACGACTTAAATTTTTATAGACTGATCAGATGTTCTGCAATAAAATGGTATTTTTCATCGTTTAAATTATTACAAGCTCTTAACTGAATTAGAACTTTTACCACTCGTTTATTGTAAAATGAAACTCCCTGTGCATTCTTTTTTTACACGGTTATCAAAACGAAAGAACACCGACTGGTTGGCACATCTTCCGCGAATATCACAAAGAACATGTGTCCAGTCGGTATTTTGACAAACTTTTCTGGTTTTCCCAAGGATTCATTATCAGTTGTCATTCGTTATTTGCAAATATCACAAATTCCGAACGACTGGAAATGAATCTCGAGCTGTAAACAACTAATCTGCGTATATCGCAAGACTTTTGTTCCTCCTGATGTTCTCTTCACTGTTAACAAATCATGTACAACTTTAGGCTGCGGATATCGCGAGCACTAAGGCAGAACATTCTAAAGTTTAATAAAAGAACCTCATCAGAAAAAACCCTCAAACCGAAAAAAGACAGGCTGCGTTTATCGCAGTTGGTGAAATGCACTGTCACGTTTGAATTTTACAAGAGCGACTTGTCTACAGAAAATTGAAATACTGGTACTGGATTGCAATCAAAGTAACGGCTTCAAATTATTATAAACAAAAATTATTGAGTTTTAGAAATGTGGCAGGTTTCTACCAGTTTAATATTTCCTCTGCTTTTTCATTTCAGGAGAATATTTTTCCTGTTCGTTTGATCTGAATGTTTGATCATAATTGATGACAAATTTCGGTTTTCTTCTGGCCGAGTCTCTCAACACGGCATTTTTGACTTTATTGAGGTCCTTGACATAGTTAAGGGGTTGGAATGAAGTTTCGTTTTGAGAGTTCCGGACCATAACGGATACTGCTCAGTTTTTAGTGGATGTAATCATACCCATCTTTTTAGCTTCACTGTTGATTTGCGCTTCATGCTTTGGTAGCTTCTCGTTGATATACATTTTCAAATTGTTCAATGGGTTCTTCAACTTTTTCATTTTCCCTTTTGGCCCCAAATACTCGATATTTTTCGTCAAAATACACGAACTTGCATTTTACTGAGTCAGGGCAAACATGTGATCCCGTGCCAGGAAGAATATGACAGGCTTTTATTCGGTCCTCCCGCAGTTTGATTCCAAGATATTTATCAAAAAAAAATCAAAGTGTTTTTAAGCACATTCCGTTGATCTTCTGAATCGAATGGTGGATTACAAATAATCGCACAGTCTTTGCTAGTATAACGTTCTTGTGCTCTCAAGCGATCGTTCATCTCTTGCTGCTTTTTTCCAACTCTTGAATTTTTAATTGCTGATTCTTGTTAGTTTCGACCAGATCAACAACAATTTTTGATAGTTCATCATAAGATTTTCTGGACAGATTTGTATCACCACTCATACCTGGTGTGTCGTTTGTATAATTACTTGACGATTCTCCAATGTCCATGACTTGACGTTGTTACCCCACTCAACTTTGTAAATAATGCACCTTACTTAACAAATAAATGGTAAAAGTGTTCGAAAAAAAATACTTTGAATTCATAATTTTTTGTTGTAACTGGGATATAATGCAACTTTATAGTGTGGGAAAAGGGTTCAGATTCTGATGTAAAAACGCTTCAAGCACAATTCTTTTTGTCATACGTGTTATAAGATATAAGTTGAAATTGACGTAAGCAATGGTTTGTTTTCTATAGCTCAAGCTTCAAAGAAAGAACGAAAGAAGAACCGACTGTTTGCTGCGTTGCTCTTTTTCTTATTATTGATACGTAATCAGTTTTCCTGCATGCATCTCAAATTCAATATTCATTCAGCAGTGTGTTCTACAACAGGTCTTAAAAAGTCATCGTTACGTCTATTCTTTAATCCGAACTGCGATAACGGTTATCAAAATAATTTTTTTCATATCATGAGCCGTATATTTGCGTGTCAAAAGGGGATAATATCAGTGGGAAGCACAATGTGGCTGTAATACTTCATCATAACCCTGAACATAACATGCATTATCGTTTGCATATAAACTTGGGGTCAAATTTCTATATAAACGTTGCTGTGTTGTTAGTCTCGTGTAGTGGAGATCGCAGAGAATGAGGCGACGTTCCACGCATTACATGTTCCCTTCACTGCATCCCCTTCCACCTCTCCCCTCATCAGTTAGTACTAAACAACCATCACCGCCTCTGTCATTGTGTCCAATCGGACAGAGCTGTTTCCTTGTATCAAGTCTCATGAGGATTGGAAACATTTGATCGGACAGCTATCGTTGAACTAAGTCAATGACATCATCTTTTTATAACATGTCTACAATTTATCAACAAGTCCGCTCAAATTTTCTAGTGCTATGGTTAATAATTATTTGTTGATGGAAGTGTCTAAACTAATGATTACGTAGGCATGTAGGAACGTGGACCTCGAGGTTACTTTCCGGACGGATGACACTTGTTAATATCTATACACCCATCTCACTAGACTGTAACTTTTGCTACTGTAAGATAAGCCTTGCACTGGGTTAAGTTTGATATTAGCCGTGGGAAGCTTAAAATTGGGGTGAAATAATGTGGGGGTTAAATGATATAGGGGTTAAAAATGGGGGGAGGGGGGATTAAAAGAATAGTGGTCAAAAACGTGATAAATAGGACACCTAGCTGTGGAAAGGGAAACAGCTCTGTCCGTATCCCTTTAATGTCTTCACCCGCAAGTTGAAGGTATCATATTTTGTCATAACCTCAACTGATCTGAACTGGTTGCTCTATAACTTGCTCATATTTACCACTAAATTAAATTGTCTGAATGACAACAATAAGTTAACATCTGCTTAACGGATGTATTTCAGACCGTCTGTTTCTCGCCCTAACTAGGTCATGCTTCACTAACCATGTTGTTGTGTTTGTTTGTTTGTAGTCTCGGATCCAGCAATTGGAGTTGGGGGAGAGGAACTTCCACATTTTCTACTCACTCATCAGCAGTGCCACTAACCATCTCAAAAGTTAGCTTAGCAGTAACATGTTACGAAACGAATACCATAACTTTCCTTGGTGGCTTTTTTCAAAAGCTGCTCAATCTTTTGATTTAGGACGGGAAATTATTTTAATTAATTCTCAATTTCGCGTGCTTCAAAAGATTGCGAAACAGCAATTCCGGCTTCCTGGAATTAAGAGAGAAAAACATTGCACTAATAAGATAAACAGAGCAGGCACAAATCTCTAACTAAAACAGACTTTTGACATATTCTGGTTTGTTTTAGTTAGAGAGATTTGAGTCTATCTATTTATCTTATCAGTTATCTATTTATCTTATCAGTTCAACATTTTTCTGGAAAGCCGAAGTTACTGTTTCGCAAATGTTTTGTCAAAAAGTTCAATTGACAGCAATTGGATTAATTTTGTTTTCAAAAGACCTCCAGCTTTGCGATTATTTTTCAACAGTTATTTCTTCCGTACTACGTGATAATTTTTTCTCTATCGCAATGAAAGTTGATTTTATTGAATTGCAGAGAGCCTTGGATTGGAAGATGACCCGAGAGCTTACAGAATTTTGTGTTCTTTGGAGAATCGAACCACAGTTGCTCCAATCAACATTCTCAACAAGCTGTCGCGATCTGACCAAGGAGGCACTTTCACCTCTTTAACGGTATGACTATTTAGTTGACTGCCTAAGAGGGCTGAATGTTTAAGTACGCCAATTTGCTTAGCTTGAAGAGTTTTGTTGCTACAAAGCTGTAAGCTGCTTGTAGCTATATTGGGGTGCTCTTGGTTTTTGATTACGACTCGAAGATTTTGATTCTCCCAAGGAACTCATCCCCTCCACCTCCATTCCCACAACTACTCCCTGCCCGCTCCCCCACATCCACAACTACTACCCCCTCCAAATCAGCAGTCTACCACCAAACCTAAATACACCCCCTTATCTCACTTTCACTCCACCTATCACACCACCTATCAACACTTTATTTGTGTTAGGAAGTTATTTTTGTGTTTTTGATTTTCATATTTCTGATTTAGGTGCTTCAAGTTAAGAGATTATTTTACACGACTTTTCGAGTCGTTTCTGGTATTCTACCGGCTATGTTTTTAAAGCAATTGTTCGCTTGACTGATTTTTTGTCTGACCCTCTTCTCAAAGACAGGATAAACAGGTATAGCCCGTAGGGCATTAAGTTCCGTTAGAGCCTTATAGTTCACTAGTCTTCAAATAGGCGATTCACTGAAGCAGTTAGAGATATAAATTCATATTATGAAGGGTAGTTCTTAGCGTCTAACACTTGTCCCTTTAACCCCGCCCCTCAACTACTCCTCCTCCCCCATTTCCTCCCGGACTCAACCTTATTCGACCCTTAACCCCAAACAATGCCCCCCCCCACGCGCGCTCACCCACTCCTACCCCCCCCCCCTCATGAGCACCTCACTGCCCCTCAATCAAGCGCCAAAGCTAGCCTCCCTAAGGCGCGCAGCTAGCTACTGATGAAGTCAACTGCTCGCCAGTTGTTTGAGAGCAATTCGCCCAACTTTAGTCGGTTATGTTAATGTTTTGTTGTTTAGAACTCAATGAAGAGTTGCGGATTTTCGGAGCGTGAAATTGAGGGCGTGTTTCAACTAATAACTGCCATCCTGAAACTCGGCAATGTTCAGTTTCAGTCCAAAGATGCAGACTCCCCTGCAATTATACCCGATTTCAGAGGTAATATCTGCTTATCATCCAGGAAATAATTCAATCTGCGGCTTCATCAAATCTCAAGAGGTTAATTATACACAAAAGATATCATTACGTGGAGTCGGGCATGCTCATCCCGAGGAATTTACTCAGCAAAATATGGGCGTCTGTCGCTATTTCTTAAATTTATGGCAATGTTTGGCAATATTTTCTCTTTAATTAGGTTAATTTCTTTTCCTGGGTAGATTTTTTTCGATTACATTAATGGCAATCTCTTGTTTTTATCATGGCCAATAACCCCAAGGAATTGTCGTAAACGTGACCCTAAGGAATTGAAAGAAGTGCTTTGTCAATTTCTAGGTTTTAACCAGTAACTTGGAGTAAAATGAGTATTTGTTCCAGAGATGAAGCAAGTGTGTGGGCTACTTCAAATGGACGACCTTGAAGTGTTGAGGAATGCGATAACAAAGAGGACAATAGTGACAAGTGCCGAAAGGGTAGTGAAGAAGTTCAACGCTGACCAGTCTAGTGAAGCGAGGAACGCGCTCTCCAAGGAGCTCTACAACATGCTCTTTCATTGGATTGTGCGCAAGATCAACAAAACCATCAATGTGAGTTTGTTCCAAACATTAACATGCGTCAATTTTGTCTCTTCAAGATAAAAGAACGCAGTAGTAATTATATGATTGGATTGAAGGAAGGAGAGAAGATTTGAAAAAATGCCAAAATTAGGTTTTAAAAATACGGATGTTTTCGATATTCGATAAACACAAGTAACTCGATTTTTGACGAATGCGTGAATGCTCTTCAGACGAAAAAAAGGTGTGTTGTTTCAGGTTTCCAGTGAGGTGGAAAGCGACTGCTTTTCTATCGGAGTCCTGGACATCTATGGATTTGAGATTTTTGAGGTAAATTTTTAAGTATTTTTTAAGGTTTAAGAAATTTTTACAATTCAAAGAAATTAGAAATTGAATTGTATTGGGGCCCTGTCTTTTTTTAAGATCTGTTCACACATTTTAATGATTTTTGAAGTCAAATCGGAGTAGTGATTCTGGTCACGCCGAAACAGGAAGTGGAAGGAGTGGTTTTGCGGCGTGAAATTTTTTAAATTTTTTATCTGAATTTTTAAGAAATGGGTTTCCCAATTCCATTTTAATCGGTTCCTGATCTAGTTTTTGTTTAGTCACTGAAAATTCTTTGAATTGTACGTCAGGACTTGTCCTGCTATTTTTTTTAGTTCGCTTTACCTTTTGATCGCGTTTTTCGTTTTACATAAGACACGATTTTCACGCTTGACTTCTGACTTACTTAACACACGGTTCCAACTGAATGGATTTTAAATTCTTTCATGCATTAAATTACGCAATGAAGTGAATACGTTCAATGTCAAAAGAGCAAAATCAAAAGAAACTGGTTAAACCGATAAAGCCTGGTCATTAAGTCATAGAGCGTTCGGCTATCAAAGTTCATGAGAGTGATTGATAGCTGACACTAGTTTTAGGCTTTACAACTTTCAGTTTAAGAAATTAATGTTCCGACCCCACTTGTGGGGGGGAGGAACTATATACTCAAATGGGTTTTTCTTTGTTCCGTGAATTTTGGCCGACCGATATATTCATCGTAGAGAAATGTGCGTGGTATCATTTAAAAGCTCGTCCAGCGTAGAATTCGAAATTAAAAAGAATTTTTTGAATTTCGTTTTATTTCGAGGAGTTATCGAGGTTTAAAGTTTCATGTGAACAGTGGATATTTGGTTCACTTTTGTTCACTTTTACCGTAATTTTCGTTCTAATTAACGTTTTTTCTACGAAAAATTTAATTCAAAACTAGATTTCACGCGAAAAAGTAAACCAATTTTAGGTTTTTAATAGACGAAAGGAGATAATAAAGACTAGTTCTAGTCTTAGAGGGCAGTATAATATATATAAAAAATTCGAATTAGGTTTGGGAGCCCTTTTTTTTTAGAAAATTTTGCAATTTTTTTGTTTTTTCAAGTCACCTAGAGACTACTAGACACTTTTAATATCGAAGTTCCGTTAATGACAAACCTCTTTTACAATCAAATGAAGCCCAATGAACAAAAAATTTGTTTCGAAGGGATCGCTCATGTTTTTTTTTTGGACTCGTATCTCAAATTTCGTAATTTCAAGTGAAATTTTGATTTATTTTTGAGGTTTTACTAAAGTTTTATAATCCTATGGCATAAACTTGTTGACTAAAGGTGCAATAGATTTGCTAATGAGCATTAAGTGAACCTATCTAGTGCTGTGAGTGGACAGCTAATGGCTGTTAAGACTTTGAAAATAAATTTTCGAAAGTTTTTTAAAATTAGTAAATCATAAACTTATTTTTGTGAACTGTAATCTCCTCTCAGTAAAAACAGGATTGAACTCCTTCATACCACTGCAACATAAGTTAATTGCATTGGTGGCTTTATCAAATAACTATTGGCTATACGTCTTCAATGCCACAAGATTTCAAATTTTTTAAAAATTTTTTGGACATTTCGTTTTATTGGTTCATTTTGAAATCTTATCACGTCATCCTAATATTGATGGCTACATCTTCATTTAGTGAAGACGTCCAAAGGATCATAGATAAAACTTTCTGAGAAAAAAGTATGGTTTAAATGGCTTCAACACTTTCTTCTCCCATTTTTCTAAAGAAATTTTGGTTTTTGCCTGTATTTGTTGTTTTTTTTTCATAGTCATAAGACATATTGTGATGTCTTATTGATTATCTAGGCGTCATAAACATCCTTGTATTCCCATCGTGGCATAGCTGAGCGTATTCATTGAGTTCCTATGAAAGCTTTTGAGTTTAATGGCTGTTAAGACTTTAAAAATTTTTTTTTATTTTTTTTGAACATAAATCAATCTTAAGCTTATTTTCGTGGATTGTAAGTCAGTCTCGGTAATGACAGAACCGCTTTTTTTCTACATCAGCAACCATTTATCTAGTTAGCGGTTTTGTCTTCTAACTATTGGTTTTTTTGACTTCGGTGCACGAGTTTTCATAATTTTTATAATTTTTGTATTTTTTTAAGTAATTTTGGTTCCTTTTGAAATCTATTACATTATCCTCATATTGATAGCTCCCATTGGCTTAGTGAAGACGTTCAATGGATCGTTGAAAAAGTTTTCAGAGAAAAAAGCTTATGGTTTAAATAGCTTCGACACTTTCTTCTCTCAATTTTCTTCCGAACTTTTGGATTTTGCCTGTTTTTGTTGTTTTCATAGTCAATGACTTGTTGTAATGTCTTAACGATAAATTTTGAATGACAAACATCTTAGTCGTCACATCATCTAGGCATATTTTAGCGTATTAAATGCCTTACGTTGAAAGCTGAAGAATTTTTTGACTTTGATACTATGGGTTTTCTCAAAAATTTCGTGGTTTTGATGTATTTTTCTTTGCCACACGACTTATTGTGATGAGTTATTGATGTCACATGAATGAAACCTATGATTGCTATTTCATCGAGGCAGAATTTAGTGTGTTTAATTAACTTAAAAGTAGCATTTTTTAAATTCAAACATCTATTTTTGTTATCTCTTCATTTGGTTGACAATTAAGTCAAAAATGTAGATGAGCTCGGGTCGGAACATCATGTGCGAACGCACATTAACGAGCCGCCTTGTTTGATCAGCGTGTGTAATCCAAATTGGTTATCAACCGTTTGATAGATAGTATTGTGAGATTATACAGCTGTGAATTTATAGGATATGTTTTTGCTTACAACTGCCAGCTATGGTCGATATTCTACAAAAGGGAGGCGGTAAAAGCGAAAATTTGTTGCTATATTTATTGATAAACTGTTGGCTGTTAGAACCCACTTTTTTCTAGGGTTGGTTTTGTTTAGGAGAATAACTTCGAGCAGTTTATAATTAATTACTGCAATGAGAAGCTGCAACAGCTGTTTGTCCAACTGACGTTGAAGGAAGAGCAGGCCGAGTACCTTGCTGAGGGTATCAAATGGAAGCAGATTGAGTACTCAGACAACACGCCTGTTTGTTGTCTCATTGAGGGACCGGTGAGTATACCATACTTGGCTTATTCCATAAGCATGAAATTCAGTAAATTATTTTGCTTAATTATAGCATTTGGCTCAAATATAACAACCTTCAGGTGTTAACGCAGGAGCGCCGTATTAGTATCTGAAATGCACGAAGCATCGAAACTGCTACAAGGCGTAAATTGATAACATAGTTTCGAGTTCAGAGACTATATTTAATATTTAATATAAATGTTAGATCAATTTGAAGCTTAGAATTGCAACTTGACATCCGCTGTCTACCTAAGATTTGGCTTCCGGGCGATGATTCAGCTGAAATTTTTTTAGTCGCTGGTTAATGGCTCTCAAACAAAGTTTGTAGCAATTATCGGTCCTGTTGGTCTTATGGGATTTTTCGCTTGACCGATTTTTCGTCTGACCCATTTGACTTTTCATCCTCAAAAACGGGATAAACAGGTAGCGTCCAGCGGGCATTAGTTGTATGCGAGTCACAGAAACTGTTTTGGACACTTATACTTGTGTGAAGGGCGGTTCATAGAAATTGACTCCACACCCCCTTGACACTAGTTTTATTCTTTACAACTTTCAGTTTAGAAGCTGAATTAAGTATAGTTTTAAAATCTAACTGAAACTGTACGCCAAATTGAATCACTTTTAACACTGACTAAAAAACGAAAAAAATCTTTTTCTTTTTTTAATTGCTCTCAAACGAAATTTGTAGCAATTATATTAGTCCAGTCGGTCTTTTTTATGCGATTTTTCGCTTGACCGATTTTTCGTCTGACGCTTTTGACTTTTCGTCCTCAAAAACGGGATAAACATGTAGTGCCCAGCGGGCATTAAGTGCTCTTAGAGCCTTTCAGCTCTGTTTCAGCTCAAACTGCTTTAGAGACCTATACTTATGGTGTGAAGGGCGGTTTTTAGAGGTTGGGACAACCCCCCCCCCCCCCCCCCCCACTATTGCCTCCACCCCCCACCGCGCTGTTGCCCCCCCCCCCCAATGCAGTGTTGCCCCCATCAGCCCCCGGTGCACCCCCCCCCCCCCACCGTGGCTAGCTACTGACGAAGCCAACCGCTCGCCGGTCATTTGAGAGCAATTCGCCCGACGTTAGTCGGCTGTGTTTCCTTTTCTGTTTCAATCCTGATGTGCATCAGGCACGTCAAAGGCTGCTGTTTTGTGGCAATTTGCGATCTGTGTTTGTTGTTCAGATGAGACAACAAGCGCAACGGAAAAACATTGGGCATTGATCGTTTTTGCATCGGAATTTGATATCAGATGTTGAAGTGCTAGAACATTCCTCTGGCCACTACTCAGTGCTTCTAAGATGGATTAGAAATGATTACTTTGTGCATGTAAATTGTTGGATTTCAGCAGCGGTTCAACATCTTGACCCTGCTCGAGGAGCAATGTCGTTTTGGAGGTGGGAACGACTCCCTCTTTCTCCAGTCTATGAATGAAGCATTTCGCCTGAACAACAAAATTTCGCCAGGGGAAGCAATGAGTGTGTACTACGACAGCCGAGACAAACGAGGAGTGTCTGTGAAAGAGTTCCCCGACAATGCATTCTCAATTAGCCACTACGCTGGCAAGGTACGATTTTTTTTTTGTAATTTCAGTCCAATTTAGCTCAAATTCGTTGAAATATTTTATCGGCTTAAAAGTGCCATTTTTTACTAGCTTCGACTGAAATTTAATGTGAATAAAATTTATTGTTTTAATTAACCGTAATGAAAGGTTTTAAGTAACTAATTTTTTCATTTCTGTTTTGTCATATACATTTAAAGTTGTCCCTAAACCTAAATTTGCATATTATTTTTTTTTTTACTTTTTCAATTGTTTAATTATGGTAACCTTGCTTGTCTAATACTCACAAGTGTGCGGAGCGATTCTGCGATTAAATTCTTTGAGACAACGTTTAATTGCTCTCAAACGAAGTTTGTAGCAATTATATTAGTCTTGTTGTCTTTTTTATGCGATTTTTCGCTTGACCGATTTGTCGTCTGACCCATTTGACTTTTCGTCCTCAAAAACGGGATAAAAAACAGGTAGCGCTTGGAGGGCATTAAGTGGACGATTAGCTCTCTTAAGCCTTACGTCTTACTAGTCTAAGTGTGCGATTCACCAAAACTGTTTTGAGGAGACACCCCCCCCCCCTCCGCCGGCACCCCTCCACCCTCTTCCAACCGGGCGATTTGGACTCCCTCTCGTCCAGCTCTTCCGCAAACCTGACCCCAATGCTTAACCCCCCCCCCCCCCCCAATGCTAGCATCCTTAAGTCCCAGCTGGCTACCACCGAAGCCAACCGATCGTTTCAGAGCAATTCGCCCGACGGTTATGTTTGTTAATTTGATGAAAGGGGTTGAATTCATTAGTACACATTTCAGGTGACGTATCAAGTGCATGGCTTTGTCGAGAAGAACAAAGACACTCTATATATGGACTTGGAAGATGCGATTGCCAGTGCAAGGCACTTCATTGTGAAAGAGTGTGTGGCGTTCAAGCTAAAAGCTGAGGGACAGGAGTCGAGACCTGCTCAAGGATACCGACACCATTCAAGCAAGCTCGTGTCCTGCTCCGGAACCAAATTCAAGGTTTCGTATAGTTCAGTTTTTTTTCGAATGGACAGATTTCGATTCCTTGTTCTGAACACTGAAGACCCAGATTTTCCCCATTTACTGAAATTTTTGTCTGTAATGTTGCCTGAGTATTAACTTGGGGTGTCAAAGCAGACAGAGAACGATAGTGGCTTGTTTTGCAGATAACATATCCATGTGTCAACTGCTGAGCAAAGGTCTAACATTACATGTTAATCAAAAGATGTTTGGACGGCCCACTCAATACTGTTCTAAGTTGAATTGTCGAGTGATTTTCCAATTGCAATTGTTACTGACGAGCGAAAAGTGTAGAACTCGATAGGCACAACCGTTATATTTGTCTAATTTTCATTTTTAGATAAAATTTCAATGAAGGAACAATGAAACTCATTTTACGCTTAAAAATTCCACATTTTGGAGTGCTGTTCTGTTCTTTCTGTTACTTCATGAAATACAAACAATTCAATTTAATAATGCCTTCCTACAAGTACCGGTTGAAAAATTTGACCTTTCGAGGATAATGACCAATGATTTTTTCGGGTATTTAAAGCTCAGTAATTTTTCCTGTTCACGACAATCGGTCTAAATTCAGATGCAGTTTTGTGAAACTTTAATATTCCCTGAAGAGTATGGGCGTTGTCTTGTGTTCTCCCAGTATTAGAATTTAACAGCAGCTTAGTTTGTAATGTATAGTAATTAGGAACAACTGGAGAATATTGAAGGTGAATCATTATCATTTAAAATTTTGACAATTTAATAGTACCCTGGAGCTCACATCCCTCTGCCTGTATCCCACCTGACCGTACCGTACCACCGTACACGTACTGCCCTCAACCCCCCCCCCCCTTTTACCCCCTCTCACCTGCCCTAATTTATATCCTACGGTACCCTCATTTTTAAAAACCTTCAGTATTGTTATTAGGCGGCCAACTTTTTTTGTTATTTTTTTGCTCGATATTTTTGATATAGCTAAGGTTTGTTTTGAGTATATAATGCACGACTCTTCGAGTTGTTTTGGTTATTCTACTGGCCATGTTTTAATTCCTCGTTCATTTTCTTCGTTGCGATCATTTGATCAAGCTCCTAAAAGTCCAACAGCGACTTTCTACAGTGACTTCTGACACGGTGCAGCTGCGTTTGTGTGCGTGACGTCATTTGTTACTCTATGGTCTGAGTTTTGGAGTCTTATGCGGGATAAATTTTTGATCATAGATGACTTACCTCACTCAAAAAATGACTTTTGCACTCACTTACTAAATCTACACTAAGAATGTGTAAATCCTGTTGAAAATAAATAGAGGTCACTCTAACTATTTATTATAAAGCTCTATTACTTGAAAGATATGGTGTTTGACGTTTGAGTTAAGAGTGAGCAAAGATTTGAAATTCAGTTTTTTTAGTAGCGTCTTTTTTAATAGCCGCACAGCGATAGCTGGGGCGATTATTGGCCTTCTCTTGGTTTTTACAATTCAAAGAATATGAATTGTATTGGGGCGCTGTCTTTTTTATTTTTTTTAAGATTGTTCACACATTTTAATGACCTTTGAAGTCAAATTGGAGTAGTGATTTTGGTCACGCCGAAACAGGAAATGGAACGAAAAAGCTAGTGTTTTTGCGGCTTTTATTTCCTTTTTGTTCATTCGTTCATGCAATTTCAACTGAATTGCATGTGTGACGTCATTTTTTGCTCTTGGTGGAGCGAGAGTTTTTTTGTTCATGCGCGTGATTAAATTTTTGGTCACATTTGACTTATGTCACTCTCAAAAATGACTTCCTCACTTTGAAATTGACTTTTATTTACTTTAATTAAAAGAGATAAGGTCAAATGGGTGTGTGTCACTCTAAATGAAGGTTATTTGAGAGCAGCTTATAGATGCAGCAAAACCTTATACAGATTTTTAATCAAAATATAACAGATCAGCCTTCAATGAAAAGACGAATTTTTTTGTCTGTCTTTTTTACTGTTTTTTGAGGCTGCAGATCTACGAAGCTATTGCGGCTATTTTCTAGCAGTCTGTCAGCTATGTTTGTCTTTGGTCCCAGTAGTCTTTTTAAGCAGTGGGCACAACTGTCTATTCGCGGTTATTGCCTGGCAGTCTACCGGCTATGTTTGTCATCTGATGGTATTTTCTGGTGCTTTGTCATGTTTGTTGCTTAAAGGTAATCAAAATCTCTGCAATATCTTTGAGTATAATTTTGAAGTAATTGTTCAATGGCGCCTACGTCTGAAGCTTGAAAGTATATAGAAAAGCCTAAAACTATATTTGGCATTACAGAGAACAAAGACCATTGCCTACATGTGCTAGTTCGTGTCTGTCATGTTGCTCGAGTTTTAACTTGGGGTGTCAATACAGACATAAAACAAACGCCATTAACTTTTTAGCCGAATATTTGTTATTCGCTGCGCTGTTGGTTGACACTGGCTTTCCTTGCCGGTACTAAAATTAGCTATATTTTAATCTGACAAACGCTACCAGAACTAAAAATCTAAAACCCGTACCTATATAAATTTTAAGGACCCCTTCCATTTACAACACTACTTAAAACACTTCAAGAAACACTGTTTAATTTTTGCATGAACGAATTGGAGATAGCAGATCCGAAATAAATTTCTTCGAGGAGCTAGAACTGTTATCTATGATGGCTCTTTCGCGTTCGATCACATGTAATGTTCTACTTATGTTGCAGTCCTCAATGCATGAGTTGATTACGAGCCTGAAAGAGAAGAACCCGCACTACGTTAGATGCATTAACCCCAATTCCACCAAATCTGCGCGCAACTTTGTTGATGATCTGGTCACAGCACAAGTGCGCTACCTGGGGTAAGCATAAATCAAGTTTGAAAGATTTTTGGCATAATTTTTGTCGAACGCAAGGTAAGCCGAAGTAAAAGTGAGCCGAATTTTATGTAATTTTCCCGAAATAATACATCCGAAATAATAAGTTAACCGCTACAATCAAGACCGCAGAGTACTCGCAATATAATGTCTTCCAGTGCATCAGAGAAACAAAAATAAGGTCATTTTCAAGAGATCTAGTATTTTGGAGCCCCATCGGGACGCTGTCCATGGCCCTGCCTCTCTTCCGCTGTGGGATGTAATCCGGAAACCGCGGGCCGGTTATCGCGACGAAGCGCACCAACCGGCCTGTCAGGGACAAATTATAATACGGCTATCTCGAAAGTTTTCGGCTCACCTGACTTCTTTTTCAAAATTTGGCTTCCTTGCCTACAAAAGGATAAATCTGGCGCAAAATTAGGCTTGCTTGACCGCCACCCTAATTTTTACAGTTTTCTCGTTTGGTGACAAAAATAATTTGATTTGTTTCGTTCTATTGGGGCGACTGATTTGAATGACTGAATTTCGCATTGGGCGGCTCACTGATTGAAGTTGAAAATTCTTTTTTAGGTTAGTGGAGAATGTACAAGTGCGACGTGCTGGGTTCTCGTTTGGTGACAAAAATAATTTGATTTGTTTCGTTCGATTGGGGCGACTGATTTGAATGACTGAATTTCGCATTGGGCGGCTCACTGATTGAAATTGAAAATTCTTTTTTAGGTTAGTGGAGAATGTACAAGTGCGACGTGCTGGGTTTGCGTACAGGCAGAAGTATGAGGCGTTTGTACAAAGGTACGTCTGGGAGGAAGATCTGAAAATTTGTCTCGAAATTTTTTACTAGTAACGTATAAAATAAATTCTGGCGCAATTTTACAAATCTGGCGCAACAGAAGGACATATCCCTTGATGTTGAATCGAATAATCAATTAAAGTAACTAATATCAAAACATTGTTTAATGTTGCGCGTGTGGATATTACAAGACTGTTTGTTTTGTGAAGATAGTGTAAGGTTTGCAGTAAAACTCTGCTGTCGTATTTTTAGGTATCGTATGCTGTCGGCCGAAACTTGGCCACGATGGACAGGTGATCCGCGAGAAGGCGCAGTGTGCATCTTGCGTTCAATTTACCACCTGCAGCAACTGACAGACGATAAAGAGATTGCACTGGGCACTACGAAAATTTTCCTAAATGATCCTAAAACTGTTAGTTTTCGTGCTACAAGACCGCTCTGAAACCTGGAATGCAATAACTAATCGATACCACTTATAGCTGTGAAGCTGTTAGCTGAACGTAGCTATATTGCCGTTTTTTACGACTCGAAAATGAGTTTTTGCCTAAACGCGAAAGAGTAAAACTGCCGTGTGAACTAATTGTTGATGAGCGAGAGAAGCTATTTGTCCATGCGCTGCATTGAAAAGTATTTAATTGCTCCCAAACGAAGTTTATTAATAGCCGCCCTCATCTTCTCAGCCGGCTATTATTGCGGTCGTATTTTTTTTACAATTCAAAGAATTTGAATTGTATTGGGGCGCTGTCTTTTTTTTTTAAGATCTGTTCACACATTTTCATGATTTTTGAAGTCAAATTGGAGTAGTGATTTTGGTCACGCCGAAACAGGAAGTGGAGCGAAAAAGCGAGTGGTTTTGCGGCGTGAAATTTTTTCGCTCTAAATTTAAAGTAGAGTGAGAAAACGGCGTTTGAACAAAAATTCGCTTTCTCGCTAGTGGTTTTTTGTTCACATGCGGCAATTTCGCTTTGATTTTTTCTGTTTTTTCGATTTTTTGGATCGCATTTTTTTTCTAAATGGTTTTCCTAATCCACTCATAGTCCTTTCTAGGTCTAGTTTTCTGTTTAGTCAATAAAAATTCTTTGAATTGTACGTCAGGACTTGTCCTGCTATGTTTTTTACTTCGTCGAATAAAAAAATGTTCGCTTTACCTCATTTTGCCGCTTTTTCAACATTTTGCGTGATATCTTTTTGAGTTCTCTAGGCTAGTTTCTCTCTTCTCTCATTCTCCTAAAAGTGATTTTGAACATCAGTTGCTCAGCAAAGCAATTCAAAATGAACAGAGTCAGTATAAAAAATTGAAGTCAGAAGTAAAAACGGGATAAATCCATAAAGCCCAATTTTAGATGCCCGCTATTCGAACGTCGTTCCTATAAGTCTTAGTTACCATCTCTAATGCTTATTAATGCTTATTGGTATTGATAGTAGCCCCTGTAGCCTCTCTCTAAGAAACAGAAGTACGTTATGTTCAACTACGAAATGCCATCAAAATGAATCGGACTTAAAAAATGTTTTTGTACAAAAATCTTTTTTTTTCAGTATCTTCTATTCTTTCAATCCCAATCATGCTTATTGGAATCAACGGCAGCTATTTTCAGGCAATCTGCCGGTTATATTATAAAATGTAGCAGTCCTGTGGTCTTTTTATGCGTTTTTTTTGTCGCATGACCGATTTTCCGTCTGACCCTGTTGACCTTCTGTCCTTAAAAACGGGATAAACAGGCAGCGTCTATTTGACTTCGAATTTTAGTTCTCGTTGAGACTTTCGCCATAATAGACTCCTAGTAATCGATTCCCCAATGGTTTTGGAGACATAACTTAACGGGGTGAAAAGTGGTTCTTCAAGTCTACCCCCCACCCACCCCACTTCACTCCCTCCCCCTCTTAAACCGCCAATCCCCAACCCATGTATTTTCCACCCGGAACAGCGCTACTGACCCCCCCCCCCAGCCATCATGTGCCCCCATCCCCTCGTTCACCCCACACACTTTCAATTAAGCTGAAGCTAGCCTCACTAAAGCGTAAGTAGCTACTGTCGAAGCCAACCGCTCGCCAGCAATTTGAGAGCCATTTGCCCGACGTTAATCCGTTGTTTTTCCTTTATTCCTGGATCTTTGAACGGAATTTTTGTAAATCACTGTACTGTTCAACAACCCCTCGATGCTCATTTCGTTGAATACGTCTGTTTTTGTTCTAAGTTGTTTTTCTTTTTTAATTGCTCTCAAACGAATTTTGTAGCAATTACATTAGTCCTGTTGTCTTTTTATGCGATTTTTCGCTCGACCGACTTGTCGTCTTACCCATTTGACTTTTCTTCCTCAAAAACGGGACAAAAAACAGGTAGCGCTTGCATTAAGTGGACGATTAGCTCTCTCAAGCCTTACGTCTTACTAGTCTCTAAGTATGCGATTCCCAAAAACTTTTGAGGAGACACCCCCACCCCCCCCCCCCCTCCCGGCACCCCTCCACCCTCTTCCTGTTGACCCTTCCCCCCCCCCCCCCGCTACTGCCCCACCCCGCCCCGCCATCGCGCTGTTGACCCCCACCCCAATGTTGAACACCACCGTCTTCCCCATCAACCTCCGGTGCACCCCCCACGTGGACACTGACGAACAAATGATCGCTAAAAACATGCGCTTTCATTCTAATTTTCACAATTTTTTTCAACCTCTTTGAAAATTTTTGTCATTTTGAGTTCTTTCAGCCCTAGGTAACAAGAAAACTCCTCTACGGTTTTATAATAGGTTACTGCATAGTTTCTGGTGGTAGTGGAATGGTTCAGCATTTTCTATCACGAATTTTAGTATTTTTTCGTAACGTGCAAATTTCAACTTTTTCATTTACTGTTCATTATTCACGTCTTTCCAGACGCAGGAGCCAGAAAACGTCCTTAGGGGTGCGATAAGTTACCGAAAAAATTTTATTTCAAAATTTTTTTGAAATTTTTTGTCAATTTTTGTTTCTCCAGCCTCAAGAGTCAGATAACCTCCTCTGATTTTTGATTATAGGTTAATGCATAGCTTCTAGATGTAATGGATTTTTTTCAAGATTTTAATATGAGCAATTTTTAAAAATATTTGCAATATTTCAAGTTTTTAATCTGTTCGAATTCTTTATCACTTTTTCCGGCACCAGGTTCCTCCAAGGTTTGATGATAAGCTGTTGCATAGTTTCTAGAGTTAATGGAATGGTTATCAATGTTTTAATGAATCCAGCTTGAGCAATTTTTTGATAAAATTTAAATTTTTGTCATTCGGAAATTTATTATGTTCCAAGTTTATGGATCTTTATGAGCCAGTGAAGCTATTTTAAGCTTGAAATAGGGATACTGGATAGTCTCTAGAGAAAATGAAATGGTTTTGAAGAGTTTAATATCTTGAATTTTAGCAAGATTTTGTTAAAATTTGCTATTGTTTTCAGTTTTATAAAATTTTTGTCCTTTTCTGCGTCTAACGATCATTACTGACCAACGAAGCTTTTCAAGTATTGCAGATGGATCACCTGACATAACTCCAGAAACAAAGAATAAATTTGAACGTTTTCACTGCAAAATCTGGAAGCTTTTCTATTAAATTTTGCAATTTTTGCATATTTTTAAAACGTTTTTTTAATTTATTTACTAACAAGGCGAGAAAACTAAAAGTTGCAGAGTCGAATCAAGCTAAAGCTAGCCTCACTAAACTGTAGCTAGCTACTGACAAAGCCAACTGCTCGACGGTCATTTGAGAGCAATTCTCCCGACGTTAGTCGGTTATGTTTAAAAGTTGTGCACATACTACTCCAATTTTGGCTGTTTTGTCCGATTTTTTTTTGATTTTTTTTTGTTTTTTAGTTTGATGTACTACACTAGAGTTGGGCTTTGTGGTCACAGTCAATATCGTATCATTGATTATTCAATTAATTATCTGCTTTGACGTTTTGTTTCGCTACGAAAATTGTCTTTATTATGGCGATTTTCAATTTTTTTGACATTTTGGTTTTCGGTAAATTCTGTTTCAACTGTTTTGTTTTGACAGGAGGATCCTATTCACCCCTATTGAGGCATATAATGCTAATTGAATTATTTTTCCTAATAAATTTGGTTATCTTTTTCAAGTTTTTGAAGATTCTTTTTGTCATCGTTTTCTTTTTACAATTTTTCGAATGTCAAAATGAACAGAGTCAGTTTCAAAAACGAAATCAGAAATAGAGACGGGATAAACCCATAAAGCCCAATTTTAGATGTCCGTTACTCGAACTCTGTTCTTAGTTACCGTCTCTAATGCTTTTTGGTTTTAATACTAGTCCATGGCGTTAGGTGCGAAGAGCGGCTCTTAGAGGTTGAAGACCCCTCCCACCGTTGCCCACCACACTGTTGCTCCACCCTCCCCCGCACGGTTCGCTCACCTAACGCCCCTTCAACTGAACCACAGCTAGCCTCACTAAACTGCATTCCGATATCTCAAGAAAATAAATTTTTCAAATTTTTTGAGATCCCCGAAACCAAACTCAGTTTTTTTTTTCAAACACGAATTTCCGTTTTTAATTGCTCATTTCTCTCAAACTAAGTTTGTGGCAATTATATTAGTCCTGTTGGTTTTTTTAATGCGATTTTTTGCTTGAACGAATTTTTGTCTGACCCATTTGACTTTTCGTCCATAAAAACCGGATGAACAAGTAGCTCCCAGCGGGCATTAATTTTATTTAGTGGCCCTTAGCCGCGTATAGTAGTCCTTCAATTGCTTAGTGCGGTAAAGCTACTGGGAAGGGCGTAGTTTAAGGTTAAAAGTCTTTTTTAGGAGCTTCTGACGCCAAAATGTTTCATTTTTCTTTGTTTTTTTTTTCGTTATTTTTCTTCGTTTTTTTAGAACAACTATAAAATTGAGTCTGGTTAAAGTTGATAGAGGTCTTTTGCAGGACATAAGTACTTTTTTAACCATTTTGAGAGCTATATGTTTCGATACTCTAAACAAAAACACGCAAATTTTTACTAATTTGCACATTTTTCCAAGTTTGCAGACCTCGGTGTCAAGGAACCTTCTCCAGTGTTTGATAATAGGTTACTGCACAGTTTCTAGTGGTAATGGAATGGTTTTCAGCTGTTTAACATAATGAATTTTAGCTTTTTTAAAAATAAAAATTGCTTTTTTCGACTTTTTTTTGTGTCATTCAAGTTTTTCCAGACCCAGGGGCCAGAAAACCTCCTTAAGGGTTTCATTGTAAATTACTGATTTTTTTTTATTCGCCATGGAAGAGTTTTTAACTTTTTAATTTCACAAATTTGAGCAATTTTTTAAAACACTTGCATTTTTTTTTTGAAAATTTTTGTCGTTTTTTAGTTTTCTCCAGCCTCAAGAGCCACGGAACTTCCTCTAGAACCTGAAAATAGGTTACTGCATAGTTTCTAGATGTAATGTTATATTTTATAAAGTTTTTAATATCACAAATTTAAGCAATTTTCTAAACAATTATTTGCAATTTATTCAGGTTTTTTGAAACATTTCGAATTTTTCGGCACCATGGTAAATTCGAAATTAAGTGCTCTTAGAGCCGTATTTTTTCGGCACCACGGGAAATTCGAAATTAAGTGCTCTTAGAGCCTTTTAGCTCTGTTTCAGCTCAAACTGTTTTGGAGACTTTTACTTGCGAAGAGCGGCTCTTAAGAGGTTGAAGACCCCTCCCACCGTTGCCCCCCTCCCACACTGTTGCTCCACCCCCGCCCCACGGTTCGCTCACCTAACGCGCCTTCAAAATGTCAAATGAACAAAGTCAGTATCAAAAACGAAATCAGAAATAGAGAGGGGATAAACCACCCATAAAGCCCAATTTTAGATGCCCGTTACTCGAACTCTGTTCTTAGTTACCATCTCTAATGCTTATTGGTATTGATACTAGTCCATGGCGTTAGATGCGAAGAGCGGCTCTTAGAGGTTGAAGACCCCTCCCACCGTTGCCCACCACACTGAACAATTTTGTCATTTGTTCAGTTTTTTGGCTTATGCGGCCAGGCAACTTCCTTTAGGTTTTGATAGTATGTTACTGCATGGTTGCGAGGCGCAATGAAATGTTTTTCAATCATTCGATATCACGAATTTTTCCAATATTTTGATAAAATTTGAGTTTTCAAATTTTCTCTGAAATTTATTATTATGTTCCAAATTTATCGAGTTTTATGAGCCAGTTGAACTATTTAAGGCTTGAAATAGCAAAACTAGATAGTCTCTGGAAACAATGAAATGGTTCTTAAGATAATAATATTTCAAATTTTAGCAAGATTTTGTTAAAATTTGAATTGTTCATAATTTTTTTGGAATTTTTTGTCATCTCTGGTTGTAACGATAGTTGCTGGCCAACAAATTTATTTTCAGTTTTGCAATGGGTTGCTACACATAACTTCATTACAATAAAACGGTTTTGAACAAATTTTCCTGCCAAATATAGAAACATTAAATTTTTTTTGATTTTCAGATTTTTGAAGCATTTGTCATATTTTTAGTTAATAGCAAATAGAACGTCTAAATTCAAGGTGAAAAGGTTAATTTTGAAGTTTTGACATCAAAGTTGTGCTGTTTTTCTTGGTTTTGTCCATTTTTAGAGTTTCATTAAACAGAACCTCAATTGACATTCGTGTAAGTTCTTATTAGTCTTGTGCAAGCTGGAACTGCTCTTCATAACTACTCTTTGTGTTATTAATAGCCGCCGTCACCCTCTCAATGGCTATTATTTAGGCGCTCTCCTTTTTTATTTCGCTTTATCTTTTGATCACGTTTTGATCAATTTTCACGTTTGACTTCTGACTTACTTCACTCACTGTTTCAACTGAATGGATTTTAATTTCTTTCGCTCATTGATCTACGCAATATAGTGAATACTGTCACAGTCAAAAGAGCACAATCGAAAGAGATGGGATAAACCGATAAATTCCGGTCATTAAGTCCTTGAGAACTAGGTCTTCAAAGTTCATTAGAGTGTTTGCTAACTGAAACTGCACGCCAAATTATAACATTTTTTGACACTGAAAAGAAACAGAAAAAAATTTGGTCAATTTTTCCTTTTCCTTTTCTATTTAAATTCCGATGTGCAAGAAGCTCGTCAACGGCGGCTATTTTCCGGCAATCTGCCCGCTATTTTATGTTTCGGTAATGCCAAGTTACCAAATTTTGTAATTTTTTTAGTTCTTATTTTTAGTCTTTTTTGAGTTTTTCAATCTCTGGGAGCAATTGAATTTTTTAAGCGCTGAAAAATAAGTTACTGGATATTTTTGTTTCCAGGAAATAGTTTTAAAGATAAAAATATGTGGAATAATTAGTAAATTTTCTTTAAATTTTGACAATTTTGTTTCAATTTTCCTGAAGCTTTTAGCGATTTTTGAGTTCTTCTACCTTTAGGGGCCAGTTAGTCTTTTTAAGGGACTGCAAGATGGAATAGTGGATTGTTGTATTAAAGCCAAGATAGTTTTGAAGATATTTGTGAACGTTTTTGTTCTTATTGACTTCGATCTCCAATGGAGCTTTCTCTGAGCTCGAGTTTGTGTCAGTGGTTGGACTGTGTTTGCATAAATTTGGTTTTGAAGACATTGGCTCTAAAACTTATGCAATTTTTAGAATTTTTGCTTATGTGTTTTTAAATGTTGGCGCCTCTTTGTAAATTAGATGTACAAACAGGTTTCTGCTGAACTATAATGTTGGAATTTTGTCATTTTTATTTTTCCTCATCTCAAGAGTGGTCAAACATTTTTTTAGTTTGGTTCTGCACCCACGCGCATTTTAGCAAAATTATAACGAAGATGAAATGAATCTTCATTGTTTTTAATTGCTCTTGAACGGAGTTCATAGCAATTATTGTAAACGAGTGTCTTTTTTCTGCAAAATTTTTGCTTGTTCGTTCGCCCCCCCCCCCCCCCCCGACTGAAGCAGACTGCAATTGATTAGAGCTCCCAATAATCGTTCGAGGGCAATTCTTCCGACGTTTAGTCGGTTTTGTTAACTAATTTCTTTTGTTTTTGCCTGTTTCTGCCTATAGATGCGCTCCTATATAACCAGTTAGTTTTTTTTTGGATTCAATTATCTTTTTCTTTGCCTTGTGACAGCTTCCATTGACAAGCATGGTATGCAACACGATTGTATGAAAACTGTTTACATTTTGAATGACGTTATTATTTTTCTCTATATTTTGTGAAACTGTGTTTGTCTTTTTGATTTGGAATAGTGCTTTGGTCTGCTGGCCAGATAGTGGCTTTTTTTAGTTCTTCCTTCAATACTGTGGATTGTATTTCAGGAGTTGTCCTGCTATTTTTTGTTTTGCGTGATGGTCAGTTTTTGAAGAACTGTTATCCGTGAGATCACTTGTTCGAACCTCTCCAATGTCAAAGGATTTTGCACCCAAAGAGTTCTCTAGGGTACACCCTTTTGAATTATTCCCTTGCCTGTCGTGACTAGATTTTGAGCATGGCTGACTTACTTCACTCGGCAAAACGATTTTTGCCCTTTAAAAGTTAAGTTTACTTAAAAAAATTTTAAAAAACTTAGTTTTTTAAAAGGCACCGATAACGTTTTTCAACTCATTTCTATATCTGATTTTTTTGGATTTTGCGGCACGGAAGTCTATTTTGCAGCAATTTCGGCAACCTGCTGGCTATGTTTGAACTAATAGGGATCAAAATGAACAGTGACGTACACGAAAAGTTGCCAAAGGTCCTCGGGTTTTCAGTTCGTCGTCCTATAGGATAATTCAGCTATCGTAGCTATATTCTGTCAGTTTGCCGCCAATGGTGTTTTTTTTCCAATTGTTTTCGTTTGATCTGCTTTTTTGTCATTAAAAGTTGGTCCTTGTGTATATTCTCGCAGAGGTGGAGGCTGTTATCGAACTACGTATTTTTAATAATACGTATTTTTAATCCTCAGATCTATGGCTGCTCTCGAATTTTGATCTATTTTGCATTCGGGTTTTACGTATTAGATCGCACTTTGTTGAAAATTTTCAGTGCGGTTTTTGGACAAAAATCACAACCCCAAAATACCCAATGTGCTTCCTCTTTTTGTCAAATGATGAACGTTGTGGGCCTAATTTTCAGTTTTACTGTCAGTCATAGTTTTTCTGGGTCAGATGCTATCAATAACGTATTTTTAAAATGTTTAAAGGTATATCTTTTAGAATTGCTCTCGAACGGTTTTAAATAATTATTGTGGGGCTTTTTCGCTTGACTGTTTTGTTGTAGAACATTCTTTCAATTTCACTTCTCGGGTCATTTTTCACGCTTGACTTCTTGATTTTTGCGTGACCTAAATTGCATTTATTCAAAAATGAGGTCTGTTGCTAAAATCGATTGTTATCACATAATATTTGCAATTTATAATTTCTTCAGAGCACCAGAGAACCAAAAAAAGGTCATTTTCAAGCAATCTAGTGATTTCGAACCCAGCGGTCCATGCCCATTACTCCTATGCGCTGTGGGATGTAATCCGGAAACCGCGGGGCGGTTATCGTGACGAAGCGCACCCACCGGCCCGTCAGGGACAAGCTATAATCGGCTATCTCAAACATGGTGACCGCCGTATTGGCCGACAGGGCGTTTAGCCGACAACAAAAAAATGAGAAATTTAGCCGACAATTTAAGTAAAATGAGCAATAAAACTTATTCTGAAGCTGTGATTGGCCAATTTAAAACACTATTTCGTAAGCGGACAAATATACCGCAGTTTTTTCATCGACTAGTGTAACGAAGGTCTATCAACTAGCGTAACAAAGGTATATAACCACATCTGGCCATGCCTCGCTGGCCATGGCCATGCCTCGCGGGCCATGGCCATGCCTCAGCGGCCCGTGGGACTTGATATGAATCTATCACAACCGAACTACTGACCAATGAGACTTTTATGACCAATTATGATAAAATTGTCGGCTAAATTTCCCATTTTTTCCTTGTCGGCTAAACGCCCTGTCGGCCAATTTTCCTAGCACCCTCAAACATTTTCGGCTTACTTGACCCAGTTTTAAAAATCCGGCTAGCTTGACCGCGTTAGTGCTCTGAGACTTCACCCACAATGCTTCAACTATTTGTAGATAGAATAGCTTAATACACTGTATTTGAATACACTTTTGTGTTGTCAATGTACGCATAATTTATTCTTTTCATTTTCCAAGCTAATTTTAAAAATATGGCTAATGCTATGAATGGGAGAATGATACTTTGACGTAAGTAGGAGAAATATGAATAGGACAGAATTGAAATTACTCGGTATGAGAAGGAAATGGAGGCCCTGGTGACCAGAAAAGCAGAAATTTATTCTTGATATTAAATTGAAGTCGTATGAGGTTATCTTTGCGCAGAGGCAGTACTGTACGCAATGAAGGATACCTGAGCGGCAGTTATTGCTAATTGAAAACTACTCCCAATAACCCGCCTAGATGGCCTCGAGTCGTCTAGTGCAATTTATGGGGACCTATTAGGTCTCAAAACAAGTGAACACATGCAAGTTTAGTAATGGAAGCGTTGATTACTACGGTGCTAGGACAATTAATATAATAGATCGAAAGCGAAAATTGGGACAATAGATCGGAAATTATACTATTTAAATTGCGTATTGACCAGTCAGATTTGAGCGCTCATTTATTATACAGCATATAACATGTTCTTTCGATCTATTGTCCAAATTCTTCTGTTTTCGGTCTGTTGTCCTTTCGATCTTTTGTCCGGTCACCGAATACTACAACCTCTCATTAAATGCAAGAGCATTCGTTCTAGTTGTGCTTGTCGTTGGTTTCCAAGATAGCCAATACATTTAAACACACGAGGCAGTGCTTCCGCGAGATGGACTATTTAGGTAGACTCTGAAAAAAGCTATAATTTAACCGCGCATTAACACACACACACATTTGGTACAAAATTGAGGTGTCGTCTATTTGAAAAGTGGTCCCGTTGAAACGCCCCCTGATTGCTTGATGTTGAGTTAAAGATCAATTAGTTATTCATTGGAATGTGCGTTTGATTGTAGCTGTTCAGAATGGAGCAGTTGAGGAAGGATAAAATGGAGCAGCTGGTGGTGGTGATACAATCCTGCTGGAGACGCTTCTTCGCTAGAAAGACATTTCTGCTTAAGAGACGGGCTGTAACCACTCTATCAGCACAATACAGGGCATTCAGGGTGAGCGTGAAAGCTACATCATATCATATTTTAGCTGCAAATGTTAAGTGTCCAACAGTTCCACATATAACTCCCCGAATGCGTTATCTTGAAAATTTCAACGTAATCTGTTAGAATATCGATCAAACTATAGTCTTAAACGTAGTGAGAATTAGAAAGAAAGTTTGACTTACCAGATTAGAAAGACAAGCAATATGACTTCGATCAAAGAAATTATATGAATCGTCAAGAAATGGTGCTGAGAATCAATATTCGGTTCAAATTGGTGAATCTCGATAACTATTATTAGAGTTAGATTAAGTGATGTAAAATCTTCCCAGCATGTATTAAATGATGATGATATCTCCGGAAGTGTGAATGAATTCTTAGAAAAGTGCAAATGCATTCCATTTATGGTTCCCTTTGCGACTGATTTGCAGAAGCAAACCATATTGGGTAACCTTTGCGACCCCCACTATAAATCACGGTGCTTAGATTAGTTTTGTATCTTGACTTTTTCACACTGATAATGGGTATATATACAGCTGATTTTTGGGTCCTTTTTCATCCCCAAATTCAAATCACCATCTTGATCTAATAATCAGATCTCTCCTGTAAATCTCTAAATTCTACTGTAAAATATCATTTTGTTATACTCTATCATTTTTGAGAAATTAATTCTTTTACTTAGTTAAAAACGCTTTTTATTCCGCTTGCGAAAGTCCATAACCCAACAGGTTATGGGCCCAGCAATTTTCTAAGTCATAAAATTGATTTCCAAAACAAAACCAATTTGTTGTTGACAGTCATAATCCTTTTCTGCTTAGTACCTTTTCTTTTCACAACTGTTTTGCCTGCTCAAACTTCAATGGATCAAAAGACAGTGAAGCTGCTGACCTACACAGGAAAGGCACAGGGCTTTCCAATCTGGAGCACAATATTTGTGGCGATGATGCAGACGAAGGGACTCTACAAATCACTACTGGGGACAGAGGAGCAACCCAATGAGCCTGCGCCACTGCCCAATGGGGCAACCAATGATGAGAAGAAGAACCACAAGGTGCTGAAGGATGCATATGAGAAGGAAGTTACAGACATCAAGATGTGGGGAGCAGCAATTCTTCACGCAACAAGGATCAGAAACTTGGTTGTGAGACGAGGAGAAGAAAAATGCCCAGCAGAGCTGATGAGAGGTATAAAACCTAAGCTTCCAATTAGTAAATTATCTATTTTTGGTTGCACAGTCTTCATGAGGAAGAGGGACAGAGACGTCAGCAAACTTGAACCCAAGGCACTGGAAGGAAAGTTTGTGGGTTACACTGAAGGAGAAAACGGATACCTGGTGTACATACCCAACACACGCAAGGTGATGGCAATTCGAGATGTGATCATCAAGGAGTCTGAAGTGGGCTCAATCCCTGACAACAAAGAAACGGCTGACCTACTAGATGATGGTTCGGAACTGGGAATCTGGCACCCAGATGATGGTCATCAAGATGATGACAACAGAGAACGACAGGACACATCTAATGCAATAAAGGAGGAGTGGCATGACGCAGGGAGCGTGAATACTCAAGAAACAACACTGAGACAAGAGGCCTCGGATGTTGGAGAAACAGCACTAGATGAAGGATCTACTATAACAAGAGGGAGTTAGAGACTCAGAGTCACTGGAAGACAGTGACACAGAAGACTTCTCACAGTTAGAGACAGTTGGCTTCAATGAGGATGCACTGGAACACGCGGACAGAGCAGAGCCCAGACGAGGGACACGAGCAAGGAATGTTCCACAATTTTTTGGAGAAGTCAGGACCCATCTTGCTGTGACTGAGGGCGACTATGTGGAACCCAAAACAGTCTACGAAGCCAAGCAAGGTGACGATTGGGACCAGTGGCACCGGGCAATGAAGGACGAGGTCAAGGCACTCCAAGACAACGAGACTTGGAACCTAGTGAGACCACCCACAGACAGGGACGTCATACCGGGCAAAAGGGTCTACAAAGTGAAATTGGGACCCAGTGGTCAAGTGGACAAATACAAAGCGCGCTATGTGGCGAAAGGCTTCAAACAAGTGGAAGGACTGGACTACTTTGAGACTTTTGCGCCTACCTGTAAGCCAGAGACATTCAGGATTCTACTTCAGCTATCAGCGAAGCAGGGCCATGTGATTCACCAATTTGATGTCAAGACTGCTTTCCTGCACTCACCAATTGAGGAAGAAGTGTATCTGGAACAGCCACAGGAGTTTGTAAAACGCGGATCAGATGGGGAGAAGTTAGTATGTCGACTAAATAAATCAATTTATGGTTTGAAACAGGCTGCTAACAACTGGTACAAAGAGCTGGCAAACTTCCTACTGAAACAGGGGTTCACCAGAAGCAGGAACGATCACTGCTTGTTCGCAAGATCAGAGGCAGAGGATCACACCTTCATCTTGGTCTGGGTTGACGACATCATAGTAGCATCAAGAAGTATGACAGTGGTCTCTGATGTCAAGAAGGCACTAGAAGCAACCTTTCACATGGAAGACAGAGGGAGACTACACTGGTTTCTGGGTCTAAGAATCAGACGAGAAGGGGGCAAAGTCACAGTCGACCAAGAACGCTACATAGAAACAATGCTTGAGCGGTTTCAAATGGATCAATGCAAACCCTCAAGAACTCCAGCTGATTTGAATTTGAAACTTCAGACAGCACAGACTGGAGACGAAGAAGTGGACCAGAGGATCTACAGAAGCTTGGTTGGATCACTTCTGTATCTGGCCAAACAGACGAGGCCAGACATCATGTTCACTATCAACATTCTGTCCAGACACATGAATGCACCTACCAATCAACACTGGATGTGCGGAAAACGACTTCTGCGATATCTTCAAGGTTCAAAAGGTTTAAAACGTACTTACACAAAAGAGGCTAGTTATGATTTAGTGGGGGAAAGTAATGCAGACTGGTCTGGAGACGTGAACGACAGAAAATCAACAACGGGCTATTACTTCAAGCTCAACGGACGTGGCGCAGCACTCAGCTGGGGTGTCAAGAAGCAGGCCACAGTTGCTCTTTCTTCAGCAGAAGCAGAATATCAGGGCATGGCAGCAGCAGTTCCGGAAGCACTCTACCTGAAACAACTTCTAGAGGATTTTGGCATCCAACAGAAACGTCCAATAGCAATTGGAGAAGACAACCAAAGTTGTATCAGACTTTGCCAAAACCCAGTCATGCACAAAAGGAGCAAGCACATCGAAACAAAGTTTCTTTTCATCCGGGACAAGACGGAGGATGGGACTATTTCAATTCATTACGTCCCTACAGACAAAATGGCAGCGGACATCTTCACAAAGTCCTTACCCGTTTCGAAAGTCGAAACATTCAGAGCAGTTTTGATGGGAGCAGACTCTGCGCAATCAGCTCAAGTCTGAGTGGGGGAGTTAGAATATCGATCAAACTATAGTCTTAAACTTAGTGAGAATTAGAAAGAAAGTTTGACTTACCAGATTAGAAAGACAAGCAATATGACTTCGATCAAAGAAATTATATAAATGAATCGTCAAGAAATGGTGCTGAGAATCAATATTCGGTTCAAATTGGTGAATCTAGATAACTATTATTAGAGTTAGATTAAGTGATGTAAAATCTTCCCAGCATGTATTAAATGATGATGATATCTCCGGAAGTGTGAATGAATTCTTAGAAAAGTGCAAATGCATTCCATTTATGGTTCCCTTTGCGACTGATTTGCAGAAGCAAACCATATTGGGTAACCTTTGCTACCCCCACTATAAATCACGGTGCTAAGATTAGTTTTGTATCTTGACTTTTTCACACTGATAATGGGTATATATACAGCTGATTTTTGAGTCCTTTTTCATCCCCAAATTCAAATCACCATCTTGATCTAATAATCAGATCTCTCCTGTAAATCTCTAAATTCTACTGTAAAATATCATTTTGTTATTCTCTCATTTTTGAGAAATTAATTCTTTTACTAGTTAAAAACGCTTTTTATTCCGCTTGCGAAAGTCCATAAACCAACATAATCGAACCTGGCTTTCATGTTGATTGGATCTTTTCAACAATTGCCCCCCCCCCTTTGCAAGGGGGGAGTGGGGTATTCTTGAATAGAATTTAAGCGAGCGATTTATTAACCAATCAGAGACGACCAATAACTTTCCATGTATGCGCATAGGTGGCAGCCGTATTGGCCGACAGGGCGTTTAGCCGACAACCAAAAAATGAGAAATTTAGTGGACAATTTAGGTAAAATGAGCAATAAAACATTCTGAAGCTGTGATTGGCCAATTTAAAACACTATTTCGTAAGCGGCCAAATATACCGCAGTTTTTTAATCAACTAGTGTAATGAAGGTCTATCAACTAGTGCAACGAAGGTATTTAACCGCATCTGGCCATGTGCTTGAGAGGTAAGGCCGTGAACAGCGGTCCGCAATTGCGCTTCAACTGATATTCGGCTATCTAAACTGTAGGCCAAGTAATACTGTGGTAAAGTATAGCACAGATTTTTCTTTATTTAGGCGCGTAAAGAGTATCAGAATATCCGTTTGGCAACTATCACAATTGAGAAGTTTGCTCGGGTATGGAAAGTTCGCAAACTATGGAGGAAGAAATTCGGACGCTATGCAATTCCAGTCATCTGTCGCTTCATGTGGAATTACATTTTGTGTAAATATCTGGCCAAATTGGAAGCTGGGCTGCCATCTCTATCTCCTGTTGACTCATCGTGGCCTTTAGCATCAATTAAGTCACTGCAGAGCACTAATGAGCAGATTCGAGTTATTCATCATTTATACAGGGTAGGGGAGACCTTATTATTTGGCGGTGTATATTTTTAATTGCTCAAACGAAGTTTGTAGCGATTATATTAGTTGTCTTTCTTGTGTGATTTTTCGCCTGAACTATTTTTCGTCTGATCCAGTTGACTTTTCGTCCTCAATAAGGGGACAAACAGGTAGCGCGCGGAGGGCATTAAGAGGTTGAGAAAGCCTTACACATTACTAGTCTCTGAATATTTTAGAACAAAGTCTTGGTGGCCTGAGGGACTTGGTGCCCTGACACGAGGTTGCTTAAGTCAGAATACTGGGCACGAGGCCAGGGGCATAATGGGTGTATATACAGCTGATTTTTGGGTCCTTTTTCATCCCCAAATTCAAATCACCATCTTGATCTAATAATCAGATCTCTCCTGTAAATCTCTAAATTCTTCTGTAAAATATCATTTTGTTATACTCTATCATTTTTGAGAAATTAATTCTTTTACTTTTACCAACAGGTTATGGGCCCAGCAATTTTCTAAGTCATAAAATTGATTTCCAAAACAAAACCAATTTGTTGTTGACAGTCATAATCCTTTTCTGCTTAGTACCTTTTCTTTTCACAACTGTTTTGCCTGCTCAAACTTCAATGGATCAAAAGACAGTGAAGCTGCTGACCTACACAGGAAAGGCACAGGACTTTCCAATCTGGAGCACAAGATTTGTGGCGATGATGCAGACGAAGGGACTCTACAAATCACTACTGGGGACAGAGGAGCAACCCAATGAGCCTGCGCCACTGGCCAATGGGGCAACCAATGATGAGAAGAAGAACCACAAGGTGCTGAAGGATGCATATGAGAAGGAAGTTGCAGACATCAAGGAGAAATGGAACAATGTGTGGTGACATCTGGCACTGACTCTAGATGCAACAACCCTCATGCTTATGAGACATGACTGTGTGGGAGATGATGGCATTGGAGATGGAGCAAAGGCTTGGAAACTTTTGCAAGAGAGATTTCAGAGTGTGGAGACACCGACAGTGGTGACTTTAGTGGCACAGCTTGCTCGACTGCAGCTCGAGGATTCTGAGGATTTGGACAGCTTCTTCATCAGAGGACAGGAGTTGCTCACAAGGCTACAAGAAGCAGGGGAAGCAGTCTCAGAGACCCTCTTCAACGCCTTGGTCCTCAATGGTCTGCCAATGAGGTATGAAAGTTTTGTTATACAGGAAAGCTTCAACCCGGCAACGAACTTCACAGAGTTGAGGAAAAGGCTGCAGAACTTTCATGAGAGCACGGTGCAGAGACACAAGGGACAAAGTGGTTCAGTGGCACTGGCAGTGAAGCGTGACTTCAAGAAGGGACCCAAGAAAGGAAACTGCTTTGTGTGTGGGATCCCTGGACACTTTGCCAAGGACTGCAGGAAGAAGGAGACAGCACAATGCAGCAAGTGTGGTGAGAAGGGTCACCTAGACAGGGCATGCAAGAGACAAAGAGATGGAGGCAAACATGAGTCAGTGGCAATGGGTCCAACATTGGCTACACCAGACGAGGAATGCTGGGCAGCTCTTGCCCAGTGGAAGACAGCAGGCATGCTAATGTACAAATCACATAGTGACGAACATCGATGCGTTCCTGGACTTTGTGCCCATTCAATCAGTGGTCAGAAATCCCAACGGAGAGGCTTCCAGAGTGGTGGGCAGAGGCTGTGTGAGGATCAGCATACCCTCAAACAAAGGGGAATTCCAATGCGAACTCAAAAATGTTCTGTGTGCCGGACTATTCTTCAAACCTCCTATCAGTCTCAAGATGCACGGAGTGGGGACATAGCTTCACTTTCGAGAGAGGAAACAGCTGCATGAAACTCCAGAAGGGAACTCGGGTAAAACTAACACAAGAAAATAATTTGTTTTACTTACCCTGCAGCGTTCTAGAATTCAAGATGAGTTCCAACAGCGTGAAACTTGACAGTGCAAGGAAGTGGCACAGACGATTGGGTCATTTGAATCAAGCGGATGTGGTCAGGAATGCACCAGAGACAGTTGGGGAACTCGATGATGTATGCAATGTGTGTGCATTGGCCAAGATCACAAAGACTCCAGTACCAAGAGTGGCAGAGACCCAAGCAGAAGAGAAGCTGGAGAGGGTGTTCACAGACGTGATGGGACCTTTCAGAGTAGAGTCACTGTCAGGGTTCCGGTTCTGCATAGTGTTTGCAGACCAGTACACGAAGTTTGTGTTTGTGGACTTGCTTAAGGCGAAGAGTGAAGCACTGGCCAGCCTGAAGAAATTTGTTCTCAGTGTGGGGATGCCCAAGAAGCTGAGGCAAGACAATGCGAAGGAGTTTCTCTCAGAGCAGTTCAAGACGTACTGCTTAGATGCAGGCATTCTACAGGAAAAGACCATACCAGAGACGCCACAACAGAATGGGTTAGCTGAGAGGTGCAACAGGACACTGCTGGAGATGGCAAGATGTTTGCTCATTGACTCAGGACTTCCCAAGATGATGTGGGGAACAGCAATTCTTCACGCAACAAGGATCAGAAACTTGGTTGTGAGACGAGGAGAAGAAAAATGCCCAGCAGAGCTGATGAGAGGTATAAAACCTAAGCTTCCAATTAGTAAATTATCTATTTTTGGTTGCACAGTCTTCATGAGGAAGAGGGACAGAGACGTCAGCAAACTTGAACCCAAGGCACTGGAAGGAAAGTTTGTGGGTTACACTGAAGGAGAAAACGGATACCTGGTGTACATACCCAACACACGCAAGGTGATGGCAATTCGAGATGTGATCATCAAGGAGTCTGAAGTGGGCTCAATCCCTGACAACAAAGAAACGGCTGACCTACTAGATGATGGTTCGGAACTGGGAATCTGGCACCCAGATGATGGTCATCAAGATGATGACAACAGAGAACGACAGGACACATCTAATGCAATAAAGGAGGAGTGGCATGACGCAGGGAGCGTGAATACTCAAGAAACAACACTGAGACAAGAGGCCTCGGATGTTGGAGAAACAGCACTAGATGAAGGATCTACTATAACAAGAGGGAGTTAGAGACTCAGAGTCACTGGAAGACAGTGACACAGAAGACTTCTCACAGTTAGAGACAGTTGGCTTCAATGAGGATGCACTGGAACACGCGGACAGAGCAGAGCCCAGACGAGGGACACGAGCAAGGAATGTTCCACAATTTTTTGGAGAAGTCAGGACCCATCTTGCTGTGACTGAGGGCGACTATGTGGAACCCAAAACAGTCTACGAAGCCAAGCAAGGTGACGATTGGGACCAGTGGCACCGGGCAATGAAGGACGAGGTCAAGGCACTCCAAGACAACGAGACTTGGAACCTAGTGAGACCACCCACAGACAGGGACGTCATACCGGGCAAAAGGGTCTACAAAGTGAAATTGGGACCCAGTGGTCAAGTGGACAAATACAAAGCGCGCTATGTGGCGAAAGGCTTCAAACAAGTGGAAGGACTGGACTACTTTGAGACTTTTGCGCCTACCTGTAAGCCAGAGACATTCAGGATTCTACTTCAGCTATCAGCGAAGCAGGGCCATGTGATTCACCAATTTGATGTCAAGACTGCTTTCCTGCACTCACCAATTGAGGAAGAAGTGTATCTGGAACAGCCACAGGAGTTTGTAAAACGCGGATCAGATGGGGAGAAGTTAGTATGTCGACTAAATAAATCAATTTATGGTTTGAAACAGGCTGCTAACAACTGGTACAAAGAGCTGGCAAACTTCCTACTGAAACAGGGGTTCACCAGAAGCAGGAACGATCACTGCTTGTTCGCAAGATCAGAGGCAGAGGATCACACCTTCATCTTGGTCTGGGTTGACGACATCATAGTAGCATCAAGAAGTATGACAGTGGTCTCTGATGTCAAGAAGGCACTAGAAGCAACCTTTCACATGGAAGACAGAGGGAGACTACACTGGTTTCTGGGTCTAAGAATCAGACGAGAAGAGGGCAAAGTCACAGTCGACCAAGAACGCTACATAGAAACAATGCTTGAGCGGTTTCAAATGGATCAATGCAAACCCTCAAGAACTCCAGCTGATTTGAGTTTGAAACTTCAGACAGCACAGAACGGAGACGAAGAAGTGGACCAGAGGATCTACAGAAGCTTGGTTGGATCACTTCTGTATCTGGCCAAACAGACGAGGCCAGACATCATGTTCACTGTCAACATTCTGTCCAGACACATGAATGCACCTACCAATCAACACTGGATGTGCGGAAAACGACTTCTGCGATATCTTCAAGGTTCAAAAGGTTTAAAACGTACTTACACAAAAGAGGCTAGTTATGATTTAGTGGGGGAAAGTAATGCAGACTGGTCTGGAGACGTGAACGACAGAAAATCAACAACGGGCTATTACTTCAAGCTCAACGGACGTGGCGCAGCACTCAGCTGGGGTGTCAGGAAGCAGGCCACAGTTGCTCTTCAGCAGAAGCAGAATATCAGGGCATGGCAGCAGCAGTTCCGGAAGCACTCTACCTGAAACAACTTCTAGAGGATTTTGGCATCCAACAGAAACGTCCAATAGCAATTGGAGAAGACAACCAAAGTTGTATCAGACTTTGCCAAAACCCAGTCATGCACAAAAGGAGCAAGCACATCGAAACAAAGTTTCACTTCATCCGGGACAAGACGGAGGATGGGACTATTTCAATTCATTACGTCCCTACAGACAAAATGGCAGCGGACATCTTCACAAAGTCCTTACTCGTTTCGAAAGTCGAAACATTCAGAGCAGTTTTGATGGGAGCAGACTCTACGCAATCAGCTCAAGTCTGAGTGGGGGTGTTAGAATATCGATCAAACTATAGTCTTAAACTTAGTGAGAATTAGAAAGAAAGTTTGACTTACCAGATTAGAAAGACAAGCAATATGACTTCGATCAAAGAAATTATATAAATGAATCGTCAAGAAATGGTGCTGAGAATCAATATTCGGTTCAAATTGGTGAATCTAGATAACTATTATTAGAGTTAGATTAAGTGATGTAAAATCTTCCCAGCATGTATTAAATGATGATGATATCTCCGGAAGTGTGATTGAATTCTTAGAAAAGTGCAAATGCATTCCATTTATGGTTCCCTTTGCGACTGATTTGCAGAAGCAAACCATATTGGGTAACCTTTGCGACCCCCACTATAAATCACGGTGCTAAGATTAGTTTTGTATCTTGACTTTTTCACACTGATAATGGGTATATATACAGCTGATTTTTGAGTCCTTTTTCATCCCCAAATTCAAATCACCATCTTGATCTAATAATCAGATCTCTCCTGTAAATCTCTAAATTCTACTGTAAAATATCATTTTTTTATTCTCTCATTTTTGAGAAATTAATTCTTTTACTAGTTAAAAACGCTTTTTATTCCGCTTGCGAAAGTCCATAAACCAACATAATCGAACCTGGCTTTCATGTTGATTGGATCTTTTCAACAATTGCCCCCCCCCCCTTTGCAAGGGGGGAGTGGGGTATTCTTGAATAGAATTTAAGCGAGCGATTTATTAACCAATCAGAGACGACCAATAACTTTCCATGTATGCGCATAGGTGGCAGCCGTATTGGCCGACAGGGCGTTTAGCCGACAACCAAAAAATGAGAAATTTAGTGGACAATTTAAGTAAAATGAGCAATAAAACATTCTGAAGCTGTGATTGGCCAATTTAAAACACTATTTCGTAAGCGGACAAATATACCGCAGTTTTTTAATCAACTAGTGTAACGAAGGTCTATCAACTAGTGCAACGAAGGTATTTAACCGCATCTGGCCATGTGCTTGAGAGGTATGGCCGTGAACAGCGGTCCGCAATTGCGCTTCAACTGATATTCGGCTATCTAAACTGTAGGCCAAGTAATACTGTGGTAAAGTATAGCACAGATTTTTCTTTATTTAGGCGCGTAAAGAGTATCAGAATATCCGTTTGGCAACTACCACAATTGAGAAGTTTGCTCGGGGATGGAAAGTTCGCAAAGTATGGAGGAAGAAATTCAGACGCTATGCAATTCCAGTCATCTGTCGCTTCATGTGGAATTACATTTTGTGTAAATATCTGGCCAAATTGGAAGCTGGGCTGCCATCTCTATCTCCTGTTGACTCATCGTGGCCTTTAGCATCAATTAAGTCACTGCAGAGCACTAATGAGCAGATTCGAGTTATTCATCATTTATACAGGGTAGGGGAGACCTTATTATTTGGCGGTGTATATTTTTAATTGCTCAAACGAAGTTTGTAGCGATTATATTAGTTGTCTTTCTTGTGTGATTTTTCGCCTGAACTATTTTTCGTCTGATCCAGTTGACTTTTCGTCCTCAATAAGGGGACAAACAGGTAGCGCGCGGAGGGCATTAAGAGGTTGAGAAAGCCTTACACATTACTAGTCTCTGAATATTTTAGAACAAAGTCTTGGTGGCCTGAGGGACTTGGTGCCCTGACACGAGGTTGCTTAAGTCAGAATACTGGGCACGAGGCCCCAACATAAGATCTTGTTCTAGCATATTTAGAGAATCAAAGAGTACGAAAATGTTGAGTTTCATTTGAAATTAAATTTAAATGTACAATTTTGCAGATTAGTGAACGAAAAGGGTTCTTCTTAAAAATATAAAGTTGAAATAAACCAAACGTCTGCGATAGCGAAGTAGCCGATTATTTATAGTGGTTTGATTCAAGTGTTAAACATTCCTCCCGTCCATCGTCCTCCAGCTGGCGATTTGAACCCCATTGTACAACCCTTCCACCATCGCTTGACCCCCCCCCCTTTCCACTCGCCCTCTAATGCTAGCGTCCCTAAGCCCCAGCTGTCTACTGCCAATCCAATGCCAACAGCTTGCCCGTCTTTGAGAGCGACTCGCCCGACGTTTGTCGGTTAAGTTTCTACATTGGCTTGTTAAATACCGCCCTTATTTGCTCAGCCGGCTCTTATACTGACCCTTTTTATGACTCAAAAGAGTAATGATTTTCTTGAGTTTTTTAACCGGAAGTACTAGTTGTTCAAACGGTGTATTGACCTAAAAGGGGAGAACTCTTGATTGAGAAAAGTTTTCTGATCACTTTGCTGCATTCAGTGAACGACTTTTTGACTTTCAAGTGTTTAATAGCCGCCGTCAGCCTCTCAGTGGCTATTATTTAAGAGCTCTCCTGTTTTTAATTCGCTTTGCTTTTTGATCACGTTTTTCGTTTTACATAAGTCACAATTTCCACGCTTGACTTTGAAGTACTTCACTCACTGTTTCAACTGAATGGACTTTAAATTCTTTTGCGTATTGAATTACGTAATGTAGTGAATACGACCAAAATCAATAGAGCAAAATCAAAAGAAACGGGATAAACACGTAGAGCTCGGTTATCATAATGCATTAGGTTATCAAAGTTCATTCAGTCGATTGCCAGAGGACATTAGTATTATGCTTAATAGCGTTCAGTTTAGAAACTGAATTTAGTGTAATTTTATAATCAATTTCCATCGTACATTTCCAATGTACATCAAGCGGGTCAACGGCGGTGATCTGCCGGCAATTCGCTGGCTATGTTTTTGACGGAATGGCGCTGATACATATCCATTTTTAGCCGTGTTTCGACTATTTGGCTGAATTTCTTCGCTTGTACTTTCGAATTTTTGAAAAAATAGTTTTCGATCAATGTTGCATTAATGAATAACACTCTCAATTTGATACCTTAGTGTGCTTTAGAGCTTAAATTGAAAAATGGGCTTATATTTCTCAATTTTTTAAGTTAATTTTCGGCTTTTTCCTTATTTTTTTTAATACTCTTTAACTTCTTTTTAAAAAAATCGTTTTAATTAGCAGGTACCCTTTGATAATTCCTGCTTCGACTGCCTCTTTTTAACGTGAGCTATATTTGTTTTTTATTTTGTACACATGCTAATGCGACTTTTATAGTTTTGTCCGTTTTTTCTCAACTGTTTTTTTAACTACAAAAAGTGTTTCTGTGCAATTTCAATGAAAATTTTGTATCATAAGCTTGAATGCTATACTTTGAAGTCTAAACAATGAAATGTCCTCATTTTTCCCTCCTACTTCCAAAGTTTTTAATTTGATTTTTTGACTTTTCGTTTTTTGTGAACAACTGTTTTACATTAAGTCGGTCCTTTTTGTCCACATTCTAGCATTTATAATTTCAGCATCCTCCCACGACCAATTTTTGTGTTCGCTCTTTTTGTCAGATGTCCAAAACATAATGATTTTATCCTTTTTTGTAATTTTTTTGGTTTGCCATTCATTTCCTATAAAATGCAGCACTGAGAATTTGCTGCAAATAATTTTTTTGAGAATATTTTTGGGTCACGTATTGATAGTAAGCGGTATTAAGCTATTTGTCTCGTTCATGAGTAATTTAAAGTTTTTCTTAGATTGAATTAATTTTTGTCTGTGATACCTCAAACAAGAGAGAATTATATCGTAGTTTTATTATTGCTGTGAGGTTCAAACAAAAGCATTAGGGTTTTCCTCATCTTTTTTGAGTAAATCTTCAGTATAATTGCGCAGTTCTAACTTTTAAGATCAGTATTTGGAGGCTTTTGACAATTTTTACTTCAGTTTATTGAGCCTATCAATACTTGTCCATCCTAAGAATTTGGCTAATTTGCAACATTACGAGATTTGTTTTGAATAATACGAGTTTCAGTGGTATCCAGATTTCAAAAATTATCTGGGTAGTATTTTTGCATTTTGGTGTGGCTTTGAGTTCTGAGTTGTTTTAAAATTGTTTGTATTTTAGCTCTTTTCAATGATGTCAATGCTCGAATCTTAATCCTTCTCGTTGTTACACGGGTGTATTTTTTAACCAAATGTTTTTATAATTCTGGCGCGTTAAAAAATAAGGATTTTAAGACGAAAGATAAGGGTTTTGGCCGCAATCACAATTTTGTTTGTGAATGTGCAACGCATCGAGTTGCTTCTGGAATTCTTTCGGCTATGTTTTTTTTTACTTCTTCGAATAATATGTTGTTTCCCTTTACGGTTAACCGCATGTTTAAAATTTTCTGAATTACAGGTTGAATCAATTGAATTGGCTGTACTGATTTGACCTCCAATTCAATTACCTCTAAATAGCAATTATTTTTAATAGCCACGAAGCAATAGCGGCTATTATTTGGGACATCGTGATTTTTTAAAATTTGGATTGCATTGGTTTTCTCTTTTTTTTATTCACGCTTTTTTCGGCTTTTTCACGTCAGTAATTTCAAGTCAGAAATTGGTGTTTGAACAAATTTTCCTTTTTGAGAGGAAGTTTTTTTTCACGTGCGTCAATTTGACTTCTGTTTTCAGAGTTTGTTTTCCTTGAGTGCTTTTTGTGTGATACATATGTGTTTTAATTGAGTCTAATTGAAATTGATAGAATTAATCAAGGGTCAGCTGAAACTTTCTATAACCTGAACACTTTTTTGTCAAAAAAAGTAAAGAATAATTGATTTTGCCCTCTTTCAAAAATTATTTCTGTTGTCTTATCACTTAATATCATCAATGACAGGTGTCATTGGTTGATAATGAGGCGCAGGAGAATCTAATTAGATGTCCGAGATAATAGCTTAATGATTTTCATGACTTTGACACTAGTTTATCTAAAATTATGAGTTATTTTTTGATTTTTTGTTGTACTTTTGTAATTTTTGTTGTTTTATCGTTTATTCTCTTTGATAATAGGCCTCATATGTTGCTAAGGGGGTTTTTTTAGTCGATTAATTTGTTTCTGTTCACAGCTGATGCGTTTTATGACTATGACATCAAATGTTTTCAAATATTATAGAAATTTTGAGTTTTTAATAAACAATTAATGACATTACGAGATTTTTTTTTGTTTTGAATAATACGAGTTTCAGTGGTATCCAGATTTCACTATGTTCATTGTTCAAAATTTAATCCTAAATTGTGTGGGTAGTATTTTTGCATTTTGGTGTGGCTTTGAGTTCTGAGTTGTTTTAATATTGTTTGTATTTTAGCTCTTTTCAATGATGTCAATGCTCGAATCTTAATCCTTCTCGTTATTACACGGGTGTATTTTTTAAACCAAATGTTTTTATAAGTCTGGCGCGTTAAAAAATAAGGATTTTAAGACGAAAGATAAGGGTTTTGGCTGCAATCACAATTTTGTTTGTGAATGTGCAACGCATCGAGTTGCTTCTGGAATTCTTTCGGCTATGTTCTTTTTACTTCTCCGAATAATATGTTGTTTCCCTTTACGGTTAACCGCATTTGTTTAAAATTTTCTGCAAAATATTGTTTATCAACTTTTTCTAGGCTAGTTTTGTTCTTCGCTCATTCTGCTCCGAGCGCTATTAAAATGTGTTTGCTCATCAAATCTATCTTTAGTTGACGGAATAGTAAAAACCGAAATTTTGGATACCCGCTACTTCATCTTTGTTCTGTTGTGTCTCAGTTACCATATCTAATGCTCATTGGGATTGATACTAGCCCTTTAATCCCCTCAATAAGAAACGTGAGTATGTCTAACTGCGGAATGACATCAAAAAAATTCGCTCTTTGAAATTGTTTTTGTACAATTATCATTTTTTCTGTTCCTTCAATCGGATCTATGGTAATCAATGCTTACTTTTTCTGGCAATCAGCCGGTTATGTTATAAATCAGTTTCGTAGAGTTTTTTAACAAATTTTAAAAAAGTATGACGGACCCAAAGTGGACGGAATCTGTAGATGAAATTTGGCTTTTGTTGCCATTAGCCCATGAATTACAGGTTGAATCAATTGAATTAGCTGGACTGATTTGACCTCCAATTCAATTACCTCTAAATAGCCATTATTTTTAATAGCCACGAAACAATAGCGGCTATTATTTGGGACATCGTGATTTTTTAAAATTTGGATTGCATTGGTTTTCTCTTTTTTTTTTTATTCACGCTTTTTTCGGCTTTTTCACGTCAGTGAGAAATTAGAGTGGTGATTTTAGTCACCCTGATTTGCTAAAGGGAGAGAAATTTAGAGCAGGTTTACGGTGTGATTTGTTTTCAAACTGCCTTTAAAGTGGAGTCAGAAATTGGTGTTTGAACAAATTTTCCTTTTTGAGAGGAAGTTTTTTTTCACGTGCGTCAATTTGACTTCTGTTTTCAGAGTTTGTTTTCCTTGAGTGCTTTTAGTGTGATACATATGTGTTTTAATTGAGTCTAATTGAAATTGATAGAATTAATCAAGGGTCAGCTGAAACTTTCTATAACCTGAACACTTTTTTGTCAAAAAAAGTAAAGAATAATTGATTTTGCCCTCTTTCAAAAATTATTTTTGTTGTCCTATCACTTAATATCATCAATGACAGGTGTCATTGGTTGATAATGAGGCGCAAGAGAATCTAATTACATGTCCGAGTTAATAGCTTATTAATTTTCATGACTTTGACACTAGTTTATCTAAAATTATTTTTTGATTTTTTGTTGTACTTTTGTAATTTTTGTTGTTTTATCGTTTATTCTCTTTGATAATAGGCCTCATATGTTGCTAAGGGGTTTATTTTAGTCGATTAATTTGTTCAAAGCTGATGCGTTCTATGACTATGACGTCAAATGTTTTCAAATATTATAGAAATTTTGAGTTTTTAAAAAACAATTAATGACTTTTTGTGTTTGGCAAGTATTTATTGAACTTATTGCTGTCTTACCTTTTGACCTCATTGATGACAGTTTTCATCTCCTGATAATGACAAACAAGGGAATTTAGTTAGTGCCATGGGTTGTTAGAAATCGTTTTTTGATTATAACCATATCTTTAAAAAATTAATCTGATTTTTTGGTCTTGCTCGTTTTTTGTTCTTGTGTTAAAATTGCTTAATCTCGTTGGTGTCAAACTAATCATTCTCATTGGACATCTAACAGGGCTAGTTTTTTGGTCTGCTCAAAGCTAAATCAATTCTTTGGGGTTTAATTCAGGACTTGACTTGCTATGTTTTTTAATTCGTCGTCTCAATCGATGATTCTTACAACCTGACTTCTTGAAATTGACTTTTTCAATGACTTCAGTGACTTCTACTGCTTTGCAGTTAAAATTTGTGTGCTTGACGTCATTTCTGCTTTTAAGTCAATTGCGAGATTTACTTCATTAAAAAAAATTACTTTTCTACTCACTTGTGGAACTTTCAATTTTATGAACATTTACTAGTTAAAGATCAATAATGTGCGTCTAAGTAGTGCCAAACTTATATGCCCTAATTCTTGAGTATTAGTTTTGAGTTTTTGATTTCAAATATCAATTTTGAAAAAGCTCTTTTAGGGTTTTTTTCTTGTAGACCGTATGTGTCATAAAATTGACATTCCGAGTCTAACCTAAAAAGTCTAATGGTCTATTAAAGGACTGGTTGTCAATCTGTCTATCTTATTTCTTTAGTTGTTTCAATTCATGGAAGGCCACAAGCGTCTCTCGCGGCTACTTTCCGGCAATCTACCGGCTATGTTTTGGAAAATTCAAGAAAGCGGAATCTTAAGACCAATTATTTGCCCTTTTATGAAAAAGCTTTTGAATTATATTCAACTATGCCTAAGAAGGAAGTAGTCTATTAGAAAAAAAATTGTCCACAAATTGAAATCCATTTTTTCTTGAGTAAAAATGTTTTTTTTAATATTTCATTGGGTGAACACAGCCTATAACATGAATGTAAACTTACGAGTGAGAGTGTTGCTTCAGTGTAAACAGTACCGAGACAGCAAGAGCGAAGAGGAGCGAAAGAGGCTTGGCGAGAAGGCAACTGCCAGCCTCATTTTCAAGGGCCGCAAAACTATGTATGCCAACAGGTGAGCATCAAAGAGAACCATCAATCACTACTTGCCAAATTTTCAAACAAATTTTTGTTTATTTACAATCAATATAAGAATCTGTAGGAAGTGAAAATGGAGTACAAAGCATTCGGTGTACATCTAGCGTGGGATGACTCCTTACAGCTGTGAGATAGCGACATCACTGATCAAATTGAGATTTTCAAAGAAGGGAAAAGCTATTCTGTTATTATTTGTTCTCCTTTTTATGTTTTAACTTATTCAAACTTGCACATTTATTGTGAGCATATTGACGTGAGACGTTGATGCAATTCAGAATTAAGCCGAAATGTTGTAGCCTTATAGAAGATTCAATGCCTAATCTTATATCATTATTCTCCTAATTCGCAAAATTATCCTCAGATTGTTAAATTTATTTGAGGCCTATTCTGTCTGCATTTTTAGTCAATGGGATATTTGCTTTTTAGGTCACATAAAATCGCAAAACCTGGCGAAAAACTTCAGCAATTTAAGTACAATTGATTTTGTTTAGTGTGGGCGAGTTATTCGTTGGTGACCATCTGGCAGTGTCAGTCAGTCCATATTGGACAGAAATGACAAACAACCCCAATGCTGTGGTCAAATTTAGTGAATACATCAGCAAATTCAACCGAAATGATGCCAAGGTGACACGTTTCTGCTCACTGCAATAGTTGAAAGGCTTAAAAGTATTCTCAAGTGGTAGCTAATTTGAGCTGTATCGTTAAGCTCCCACAGCCTCCTTTGCTCGGAGAGACGTATTAATTAATAGCCGCCGCCAGCCTCTACAACGGCTATTATTGAAGCGCTCTCCTTTTTTTTACAATTCAAAGAATTTTTAATAGCCGCCCTCATCTTCTCAGCCGGCTATTATTGCGGTCGTATTTTTTTACAATTCAAAGAATTTGAATTGTATTGGGGCGCTGTCTTTTTTTTTTTTAAGATCTGTTCACACATTTTCATGATTTTTGAAGTCAAATTGGAGTAGTGATTTTGGTCACGCCGAAACAGGAAGTGGAGCGAAAAAGCGAGTGGTTTTGCGGCGTGAAATTTTTTCGCTCTAATTTTAAAGTAGAGTGAGAAAACGGTGTTTGAACAAAAATTCGGTTTCTCGGTAGTGGTTTTTTGTTCACATGCGGCAATTTCACTCTGATTTTTACTATTTTTTCGATTTTTTGGGTCGGATTTTTTTCTAAATGGTTTCCCCAACCCATTAACAGCTCATTGTAGGCCTAGTTTTTTGTTTGAATTAAATTTTCATTTATCGCTAGTGGTTTTTTTGTTCACATGTAACATTTTGACACTGATTTTCTGTTTATTTCTTATTTTTTTGTTCTGATTTTTTAAAAAATGGTTTTCTCAATTCACTCATAGTCCATTCTAGGTCTAGTTTCTCTGTTTAGTCAATGAAAATTCTTTGAATTGTACGTCAGGACTTGTCCTGCTATGTTTTTTTACTTCGTCTAACTTTTTTTCGCCATACCATTTTGCCGCTTTTTCGACATTTTGCGTGAAATCTTTTTGACTTCTCTAGGCTAGTTTCTCTCTTCTCTCATTCTGCTAAAATTGAATTTGAACATCAGTTGCTAAGCAAAGCAATTCAAAATGAACAGAGTCGGTATAAAAAATTGAAGTCAGAAATAGAAACGGGATAAACCCATAGAGCCCAATTTTAGATGCCCGCTATTTGAACGTCGTTCCTATAAGTCTTAGTTACCACCTCTAATGCTTATTGGTGTTGATAGTAGCCCCTGTAGCCTCTCTCTAAGAAACAGAAGTATGTTCAACTACGAAATGCCATCAAAATAAATCGGACTTAAAAAATATTTTTGTACAAAAATCTTTTTTTCAATATATTCTATTTGTGATAACCCTGACTATAGGGTACAATCGTGCTGCGAATCCACGTAGATTTAGATGTATGGATTCGAGGTGCGAATCCAAGTTTCCAATGTCAATTGGATTGTTACTTTTAGAATTGACTACAATCGCGGTGCGAATGTAGACAGATTAAATGAGGATGGATTTCTCCTTCAAATCCGCTAAGATTTTATCTAGTGGAAAAGAGATTAGATTGCGAACGACTGAATTCAATAAGAAGATTCAAAAGAATGAATAGTTGAGTAAAAGTGGGAGGTGTGAACAGTATGAAATAATGACTTTTTAGTCGGCGGTAATTTATAATTATGTGAACATTGACTTTTAGTTTTACAAGGACAAGTATAGAATAATTAAGTACATTTTAATAAATGAGAACTAAATTATGGTACAACCGTACCACATATCCTGCGCTGAGCGAAAAATTTTAAACTGCATCAGTATAAAATTTGGAATAATATTAAAATATGTACTGGTTATTATAGATAGTATACATAGTGAGTAGCAACAAATGAGTGCCGTAAAATTAATGTAATTGAGTCTCGAATGTAAGAGAAAATTAACAAAGCGGAAACTGACATATGCAATAAATTTTATGCACGCAATATAAATTAATGCACATACGTGATGCGAATCCATCCAACTTATAATACGCGAATTAGCGTTACAAATGCAACATCAAATTAAAGGAATGTAGAACTAACACTCATGGAGAATTAAAATTGAACAAAAACACGAAATTAATGGAAAAGCAGAGCAATTCCGAAATGATTTTAACAATTACAGATTGGAAATAATTCAATAAGTTAACAATGAAAGTTTGGAATAGTTTTAGTTTAAATTTGGTTTTCCGCATCGAATACACTCATGCTTACTTCCCGAGCGTAATCTTCGTAATTGTACTCTTCAGGAGACCAAGTTCCCACTGGTGGTGGTGCAGAGGGGCTTGCAATTGTCAGTTCATAGTCTGTATCAGGAACTGGCGGCCGTGTAGCTTCTTCTTGCAGAATTGTCTCAATCACCGGATTTGTTCGTTTCGGTTTCTTGGAAACCGGAGCTGTTGAGTCGTCACTGACCGAATTGACTGAACTTTCGAATCCGTAATATTCTGGGGCTCGTCGGTTTCGTTTGGCACTAGTAGTTGATGGAGATGTGGTTGAAGACGTTACTGAAGGGGCAGCAACAGACGATGCATTTGATGTGTTCAGACTCACCGATGTGTGACGTGACCGTTTTCCTCCGGCTTGTGGCTTTCGTGGTTTTCTTGCCAACATTGCTTTTGAGATGTTACTATTTGCAGATGACACGCCTGATGCTGCATCTGACTGTGTTGGGCGGTGTCGAATTTTGATCTCCCCACGAAACTTTTTCTTTAAATCCTTCGTGTGCTGTGCGATTTTTTCTTCCGTGGTTTTGTCGTATGGGAGGGGTCGACGTTGCGCATATTGCCATAATTCAGTGTTCCGTTCGGCGCGAGTACCGAATTTAGCAATATCGCTATTGCGAACACGAACTTCGCGTACTCCTGGTTCTTTGATGACGGTTGTCGTATCCGATGTACGAACAACCGTACTTCCTGGCGCCAGTGTTTCCCAAAGACCGCGAAGGTCTCTTTTTGATCGTTTAGTCACCTTGCGAGCGAGCTTCAAATCCAGTGACTTTTCCGATCTGGGGATGGGGTTATTTAGTTTTGGGTGTAATATGAAGCGAGAGACAGATTTGTTGTGTTCGCCGTTGTAGCGGCGTCCGGCGTCAACTTGTGCTCGTTGCATTGCCTCTTCAATTAGAATGTCGCTTCTGTCTCCCGTCACCCATCCATTGTCATCCAGGTAGTCTTCAACAGGGACAGTATCGGCGTCTAAATAGTGGTGAAGAATGTTTTCATATGACAGATTAGATGATTTAGGTGTTGTACTTATATTACTTAGTGGTGTGTTTGACTTTCGTCCGAAATGTGCTTGGAAAGGTGTTACATTTGTTGTCTTTTGTTTACATATACGTAATTGATATACAATTGACTTTATTGCTTCTTTAATTGTGAATGTTTTGTTTCTATTGTCTAATTTCATGCAGCCTAAGCGTCTTTTAATTGTTTGTATCAAACGCTCCACTAATCCTATGGCTCTATGATCGTTTACAGGGGCAGGTAGTATGTTAATATTATGTTGTTTGTAAAAGTTTTTAACTTTATAACCTATTAAACACCGTGCTTGATCGAGTCTAATATTTCGGGGAACACCGTGGATTTGAATGTAATCGTCTAAAAATTTTAGTACATTTGGTCCATTTGCTTTATCAAATACTTCTACAGAAGGATATTTGGAAAAACGATCAATACATGCAAGGAAATATGTATCTTGATCTTTTTCTTTCGTGATAGGACCTCCAAAGTCAATCTGTATTTCTTCATTGGGCTCTGTACATGGCAATAAAGGTTTGCAATTAGACGCCGGAGTAACAGGTTTAAGGTTCTTACCAATATCAGTGCAAGGCTTGCACGTGGCCGCTTTATTTAGGATTTCGCGATGCATGTACGGCCAGAACGCGTATTGGCCAAGCGTTATCATCCCCCAACTTCCTGGATGCGTTAAGTGGAGGCTTTCCAAGACCGCGTCTTGAATTGAGTGTGGAATCGCAACGCGTTCGTCCACACAAACACATCCCGAGCGGACATGCAAGTCTCGCCAGTACGAGAATAGGTACGGGTTGACTTCCTTGCATCTCTGGGGGTTATCTTGAAGTATGCAGTCCCGTACCTCCTTCAGAACTGCGTCTTTGCTGGTCAGTACTGCCAGAAAGCCTTTTGTGAACAACTGTGTCAAGTTGTTCTCGAACACCTCTTCTTTGGACAATTCTACACTAGGGGAAGGGTGTCCGTCATTTGAGGATCGAGTCGTTCCTGAATTTGGAGTAGATTGAAATGTCACTCGGCTGTGAGTAGGGGGAGTTTGCGGGTTTCGGCTGTGTGAAGGAGAAGTACTCATTTTGTGGTTTTCAATTACGTGGATATGAGTTTGGTTGGATGTAGTATTTAATTGTGACTGGATTTGAGTTGGATTTGTACTGGTATTAGAATGAGTTTGCAATTTTGCTGCGTGTGCAGAGTATTTAAGAAGCAACTGATTTGTGTTTCGATTAATGGCAGAAAGCAATTTGGAATAGTTTGTTGAGCGAGGATGTGAGGCACGTGTGGAATGTGTGTTAATGACGCTGTTAAAGTGTTGTGATTGGCAGGTTTGTGGTGTGGTATTTACATAAATTGCTGCAATTGCGTCACGAATGCGGGTAATTGTTGCTACCGCAAATTCCTCGTCATATTTGTTTGTAACTTTTGCTTTTTGATTTGGTTGGCGAGAAATATAATCTACCAGCCCCATTTTTGCACCAGGGATATGTTCAATGTTAAAGTCAAAAGGTAAAAGACGATCAATCCATCGCGTTAATCTACTATTATAAGATTTATTTGATCTATGTTCTTTCATGATTGAGAGTAATGCTCGATGATCTGTGATGATTGTAAATGATTTGCCAAATAAATAATATTTGAAATATTCGACGGACCACACAACACCTAGTAATTCAAGTTCATTAATGCTAAAACGTTCCTCATTGGAGTTAAGGAATCGAGATGCAAATGCAACTGTATGCCAACCTGTAGGTGAACGTTGTTCTAATGCTGCTCCTAACCCTGCTCTAGAGGCATCGCATTTGATCCGCGTTTCCAAGTGAGGATTGTAGTGTGTGTTTTCTGTGGCGTTTGCTACTCTATTTTTAATTGCTTGGAAATGTGTGTCATGTTCCGTGTTCCAAATGAATCTTGTGTTCTTTTTTAATAATGGACGAAGGGGATGACATAATTGGGATAAGTTAGGAATGAATTTACCAAGGTAGTGTACAGAACCTAAAAATGATCGGAGTTGTTTTATATTTTTAGGTGCTGTTAGTGATGCGATTGCCGCTGTTTTTGACTCAAGTGGAGCTATTCCAGATTGACTGAATTTATGTCCCAACCATTCTATTTCGGTTTTTGCAAAATGACATTTTGGTAAGTTGATTCGTAGATTATCCTCATCTAATTTTTGTAAGCATTGATAGACAAGTTTTAAGTGGTCTTCTTTGGACCCACGGCTAACTACTATAATGTCATCTAGAAAGCAATAAGTATTTTTTAGTCCGAATAAAGTATAGTCCATTACTTTTTGGAAAGCTGCTGGCATATCAGTTAAACCGTAGAAACCTGTAATGAACCGATATGTTCCCGTTCTCTCACCGCTAATAATATTAAAGTTACAATGTCTGGCCGTTTCCGGGTCTAATTTAAGTTGGCTGTATGCGTACTTCAAATCCAGTGTGGAATAATATGCTGTTTGTTGTGATGCGGATGTATTTAAGTTTTGCTGAATTGTGTCAATCAAATTATCAATATTTGGCATTTGATACTTGTTTTTGTGAATAGACTTATTTAAAATTTTTGAATCTAGAGCTAATTTAACTGTTTTATCTCTTTTAACTGTAATGACTATGGGTGAGATGAAATTTTTGTCAGAGCAACTGTTTAATTTTATGATGTGTTTTTCATCAAGTAATTTTTTAAGTTCTATATTAACTAATGGTTGTAAATTAATAGGTACTCGTCTTCCTTTTTGATGAGTAGGTGTAAATTCACTATGAAATGTAGACTTTACTGAATGTTCTAAAGATTTACCGACACGGGTGATGAGTTCAGGAAAGTCAAAAGAAATCTGCCTCTTAATTGGGCATGATTTTGATCAATGTTTGCCACTTGTTTTGATTGAATTACTGAGAAACCTAGTTTTGGGAAAAGGTCTCGTCCAATGATCGGTCGGTGACCATCTTCAACGACAGTTACATCAACATCTGTGGCTATCCAGTCGTTACACTTTATTGATGTCTTGATTATACCTATTATTTTGATTATGTCATTGGAGAAAGTTTTTAAATCGTGTATTTCAGGAGACTGTATCCAATAGCTATCTTTACATTCCGATACCACTTTGTCTGCCAGAATTTTGTTAACGATTGTACAAACACTTCCTGAATCCACCAATGCTTTCGTGCTTGTATTTCCAACTCGAATGTCCAAATTTACGGGTTCTACCTCACGGGTGTCAGTTTTGTATGAAATTGCCGCTACACAATTATCGTCGTAATCGTCGTAGTCTGAATCGTAATTGGCATCGTATATGCTCTTTTGTTGTAGGAGTTTGCTAATATTATTTACTTGTTCGGTTACTGATGTCGTGGTGCCGACTGTAGCCGCTTCCGAAATTGAGTCATCTACGTAATTTACTCGAGATCTAGGTTTGCTAGCTTGTTTTGGTTTTCGACAAACCTTAGCGAAATGGTTAGAGATTCCACAATTTTTACATATTTTCCCACGGGCGGGACAATTTTGTCTATGAGAGGGAGTCCAACCATATCCACAATTTGGACAGATTGTCGGTTTTACGAACTGATTTGTAGATGGTCGCTTTCTATTCCACGATCCTTGGACATTGTTTATCGAATGGACTTCGTTAGTTGAATTGGTTGTTGGGGTTCCGGACATTTTTAGTTGTGTTTGTATGCCCATTTCGATACTGATCGCAACTTCGAGAGCCTTTTTGGGTTCTCGTGTTTCTTTTAGCAATTCTCTTTGGATTTCTCCATCTTGCATGTTAGCGATAAACACATCCCGTATTATCGATTCCTCATGGCTTCCTAAATCACAATTTAGGGAGAGTTCTCGAAGGCACCCGTAGAACTTTTCCACTGGTTCGCCTTTCATTTGTTTTCGAGATAAGAATGTATATCTGTCAAATGTAATATTCCTTTGTTTGGTGAACACTTCATCAAGGCATTCCCAAAGAACTTTCATGGTCACTCTGTCAATTTGAATACTTGGTTCCTGTGAACCGAAAATTCGTCTCCCTTCAAATCCCAGGCTGAGATACGTTAGGGATACTGCTTTACTGTCGCAGTATTTCCAGGGCTTTTCCCCACATAGTATGCCGACAAGTTCTGCTTTCTGGCATCGGTTAAGCCATGAGTTTTTTAGCTGTTCATTCCTAGTACGTCTGTCTCTTTCGCTTTGAGCTGTGCTGTTTTGAACGTCCTCCTCGTAGATGGGTTCTGGAGGTAGAGTAACCTTGTCTGGGGGGTCGCCAAGAAGAGTATCGATTGATATTCCTTCTTTAGCCATAATGGCTAACTTTAACATGACCTGCCATCTGTCCCATTGCAGTGGAGGTTCCAACGTCGGTTTTTCCCAAAAGGGCTCGATTCCCAAGAGTGCGCGTTCTTTTGTAGCTGACTGCGCCATGTGATAACCCTGACTATAGGGTACAATCGTGCTGCGAATCCACGTAGATTTAGATGTATGGATTCGAGGTGCGAATCCAAGTTTCCAACGTCAATTGGATTGTTACTTTTAGAATTGACTACAATCGCGGTGCGAATGTAGACAGATTAAATGAGGATGGATTTCTCCTTCAAATCCGCTAAGATTTTATCTAGTGGAAAAGAGATTAGATTGCGAACGACTGAATTCAATAAGAAGATTCAAAAGAATGAATAGTTGAGTAAAAGTGGGAGGTGTGAACAGTATGAAATAATGACTTTTTAGTCGGCGGTAATTTATAATTATGTGAACATTGACTTTTAGTTTTACAAGGACAAGTATAGAATAATTAAGTACATTTTAATAAATGAGAACTAAATTATGGTACAACCGTACCACACTATTCGTTCAATCCCAATCATGCTTATTGGAATAAACGGCGGCTGTTTTCCGGCAATCTGCCGGGTATGTTTACAATTCAAAGAATTTTTACAAATCAAAGAATTTGAATTGTATTGGGGCGCTGCCTTTTTTACGACTCGAAAAGGAGTATTGGAGAAGTCCTTTTTTTATCAATTTTATTGGAGTGATCTTTGAAGCGGGAAATGAAACGCGTGAAAAAATTCGGACTTATGTTGGTGCTGAACAAAAGTGAAGAGTGGAGCGAAAAGAGAGTGGTTTTTGTTCATATCGCTGTTTTTGAGAGAGCGAGAAATTGATGTGTGAAAAAATTTTCTCTAAGCGAGCGAATTTTTGTTCACGTGCGGCTTTTAAAAGCAGTTTTTTGCAACTTTTGATGTTTATGAGGTTTGATTAAGATAATGTATTAGTTTTAGGCTTGTTTTAATAGGAATTGAAGGTTTCAAGTAGTTAATTTGAATTTAATGCTATTTTGGAGGTTTTTGATCAGTTTTGCTGATTTTTAGACAAAATTTAATGATTTCTTTGCCTGTTTTTTTGTTTTAATGCTCTAAGTGGGATTTGAATAGAACCTTAATACTTACGGAAAATTCATATACCAATTGACTAAAGTTTTCTTGGTATAATTTTTTTTCTTAGAAAAATTGAAAAATTTAAAACCATTTTTTAAATTTTTTTTGCAGTTTTTCTTTTTTTCAATCTTAGACAAGTTCCTTAGCCTATTATGACTTGACCATTGTTTTGCGAGCTTTTCATTGCTCGAATTGCAAAGGAACTTTACTCGGCTTTATGTTTCCTTGTACTATAAAAAAACTCATTATACTTTTCTAGTTTTTTTGTTCAATTTGATTTGGAATGCCGTTTCTACTCTTCTTTAAATTTTTTATGGCATTTGTGGAGGTACAGGGTTCACAATAGTTGTTCTAGTTGTTTAGTCATAAGTATGCGCAATATTATCCTTCGAGTCGTTTCCAGAATTCTTCCGGCTATGTTTTCACAATTCAAAGAATGTGAATTGTATTGGGGCGCTGTCTTCTTTTTAAGATCTGTTCTCACTTTATCATGATTTTGAAGTCAAATTGGAGTAGTGATTTTGGTGACGCCGAAACTGAAAATGGATCGAAAAAGCGAGTGGTTTGGCGGCGTGAATTTTTTTGCTCTACTTTTAAAGTAGAGTTAAAAAAAAACGGTGTTTGAACAAAAATCCGCTTTCTCGCCGCATGTTGTTCACTCGGAATTTCACTCTGATTTTTTTGTTTTTTTTTCGATTTTTCGGATCAGATATTTTTATAATGAAAATGCTTTGAATTGTACGTCAGGACTTGTCCTGCCATGTTTTTAAGATCTGTTCACACACCTTCATGATTTGTGAAGTCAAATTGGAGTAGTAATTTTGGTCACGCTGAAACAGGAAAGAGAGCAAAAAAGCAAATGGTTTTGCCGCGGGAATTTTTTTTAAACTAATTTGAAAGTAGAGTGAGAAAATGGTGTTTGAACAAACATTCGCTTTCTCGCTGAAGGTTTTTTGTTCACATGCGGCTATTTCAATTTGATTTTTACCGTTTTTTCGATTTTTTGGATCGGATTTTTTTTCTGAATGGTTTTCCAGTTGCATTCATTGTTCATTCTAGGCCTATTTGTTTTTTTAAATCAGATTTTCGTTTCTCAGTTGTGGGTTTTTGTTCACATGTGGCATTTTGACATTTATTTTTGTTTTCATAAATCATTTTATCTGAGTTTTTCTTAGAAATCGTTTCCCAATTCACGCGTAGTCAGTCAAAGGTCTAGTTTTTGTTTACTCAATGAAGATTCTTTTAATTGTACGTCAAGATATGTCCTGCTATGGTTTTTTATTTCGCTTTACCTCTTCATCACGTTTTTTGTTTTACACAAGTCATGATTTTCACGTTTGACTTCTGACTTATTTCACTCTGTTAACCTCTTGCATGTATTTACCCATTAAATTGGTGGGAGATCGATTTATCATATGGCAAGAAAGAAAGATCTAAGCAGTATCTTTGCAGAAGGTTGTCAAGCGGCGAATATTTTATCGGAAATTTTTTGTTTTGCTTTTCTTTTGTCAGCTAAAATTTGCTGTTGTTCCACTAATTTTCCTTCATTTGGCCATTAATTAAATTTTCCCAGCAATTTATAATCGAATGCCGGGAAAAATGCTCAATAAAAGCCCTGTTCAAGCATGGCAAACAAAAGTATGAATTAAATTTTTTTAATTGCTTCCAAACGAAGTTTGCAGCATTTATTTTAGTCCTCTGGTTTTCAAGCGGCTTTTCCCTTAACCGGTTTTTGTGCTGACCATTATAACTTTTCGTCCTCAAAAAGGTGATAAACAGCTAAAGCCCGGAGGGCATTAGTTGGCTGAAGAGCTCTCTTAGAGCTTTAATGCTCTCAAAGTATGCGATTCACTAAAATTGTTCCGAGCAGACAATTTCATTATGTGAAGGGCAGTTTTTAATCTTAACAGCCTCAGTCCCCCCCCAACACTCCCCCGTCCCCACTACTCAACCTGCGATTTGAACCCCGCTGTCGTGAAGCCATCCCAAACCTACCATCCGGGTTGCACTCCGCTCCCCCTCATTTCGTTCGTCCCCCTCATTTCGTCGAAGCCGGGATTCAGTTCTCTTAGAACCTTACCGTTTACTAGTCTCTAACTATTTGATTCACCGAAACTGTTTAGGAGACATAAATTCATGGTGTGAAGAGTGGTTTTAACAGTTTGACCCCCTCCCCCTCCAACTTAACCCTCCCCCTTAACCCCCTCCTTAGACACACTTCACCGCCCAGCACCTCACCCTTCCACTTTATTCTACGTTCAACCTTGCACACGCCCCCCCCGGCTTAAAATCCCATGCTGACCTCTCAATTACACTAAAGATAGCCTCCGTAAGCCGCAGCTAACTACTGACGACGCCAGTCGTTCGAAAGCACTTTGCCCAATGCTAGTCGGCTCTGTTTATTGCAATTAGGTGCAATGATTTTAAAACTAGGATTTTTAAATGGTTATTTAATTTCAAAAAGTGGAAATTGGCATAAGTTTTATGGACTCGAAGATGAGTATTGTATTATATTGGTTTTTCTAAGCTGAAGCAGATCTACTCATGACTTCTTTGGCTTCTTTATTTTTGTTAAAACTGCCTTTTGTTTTTGAACTTGAACTCTGATTTCTTTATATTCGAACATTGGCTTCCAGTTTTGAATATTGGGCATTAAACTCTATCTAATTCTGTTTAGTAGTCTATAGCCTCTGCTAATATCGAGAGATCTTTTATTGGAAATATTGGAAAGATGATTTGGAGAGTTTTTGAACCCAGAACAGTTCCTCCATCCTAATCAATCCCCCGCTTCCCCCTACACCCAAACCCAAGCTATTCCCGCTAATTACCCTACCCCACCATCTCTTCCTCGACTAGTTTCCCCTCAACCAACCTAACTCTCCTTACTACCACCCCACGTACTTCTCCCCAACACATCCGTCCATACTACTCGAACTTAATTGTACCCACCAGCTACATCTACCCTCCCCTGGCACCTGCACCCCACCAGCACTATTGTTATTAATGGGCGCCGTCAGCCTCTCATCGGCAAATATTTAGGCTCTCTCCTTTTTAAGACTCGAAGAGTCTTTATGGTTTTTTGTTTGTTTTTTGATAAGTGAGCGAGCTAGAAAACCGGAAGTTCAAGGAGTATATAAAGTTAGAACAAATTGCTTCAATGAACAAATCCGAAGAGCGGAGAAAAGACAGAGTGGTTCTTTTGTTCATGTCTTCTTTTTAAACAGAGCGAGAAATGTAGGTGTGGGAAAATTTTCGCTAAGCCAGCAATTTTTTTTGTTCGTGCTGCTATTTAAGCCGTTTTTTTGTTTTCTGAAACGTCTATGTTGTGTAAAAGGTTATTTCAGACAAAAGGTACATTTTTCAGGTTGTTTTGATAGCGTTTTGAAGATTTTTGGTAATAAAAGAGTTTTACGCTAATTTGAAGGTTTTTTTCAAATAGTTCTCTGGTTTTAAGGCTCTTTTAGAGATTTTTGTGCACTTAATGTTTTGTATTGCTTTTACTTGTAACTTGATGTGATCTTAATGCCCGTTTGCAGTTTCTATTACAATTTAAATATAAGTTTTTTCGTACCAAGGAATTTTTTTCTTTGAATTTCGACAATAAAAATGCAAAAGTTTTTTTATTTCCTACAGTTTTCACTTTATTTCAAAACTAGATCTTTTTGTGATTATTTCGGCTTGCACGAATTTGTGTGAGCAATTAACTTGTCTCGATTACTTGAAATATTTATTTTCCCTTTGTATTTTTACTTGTGCAAATTGAAAAAATTAATTTTTTTAAATTATCTTACTTAGTTAGTTTTTTTTTCAATTAAGATAAGAGATATTAAGATAAGATCTTTTGATAAGATGTTTCAATAAGATAAGATGAGAGACAGGCACGTTTTGATCACGTTTTTTGTTTTACTTAAGTCACGATTTTCACGCTTGACTTCTGACCTACTTCACTCAATGTTTCAACTAAATGGATTTTAAATGCTTTCACGTATTGAATTACGTAATGTAGTGAATACGTTCAAAGCCAAAAGAAAAAAATCAAAAGAAGTTGGATAAACATATAAAGCCCGGTCGTTATGTCATAATGCATTAAGTTATCAAAGTTCATTTAAGCGATTACTAGCTGGCATTAATTTTATGCTTAATAGCCTTCAATTTAGAGGCTGAATTAAGTGCATTTTTGGAATCTAGCCAAATACTCAGAATTTATTCACCAAATAAGAACACTTTGAAACCTAGAAAAGTTCTGTCAATTTCTATCTCTTTGTTTTTTCTTCGGTTTTACTACTTTGTGTTCGTTGACTTCTTTCAAAGTTAGGGTATGCGTTTTAAGGACCCATGGTTTGAGCTGTAAGTTATATTGATTAGTAGATTTCCTGACCTGACAATACTATTTTTTTAAAAGAATAGGGAAACAAAATTTATTTTTTTTCTGAACAATAGTCTCTGTTTTTCTTTTATATACTGCTCTATATAAAAACACTGAATTAGAACAATTTTTGAAATTTGGGAAAAAATTGTCAATTTCAATCTTTCTTTTTTCTGTTTCATTCCCGATATGCGTCTAGCGCGTCAACGGCGGCTATTTTCTGGCAATCTGCCGGCTATGTTTTTGTTTTGGAACAATTGCGAGCGGAAGACGTCGGAAGGTGATCTTCGCATTGTATAGTTTTTGCAGAAGATCGGTTGTAGGGATTTTAGGAAGTTTTTTTGGGGAAGTCTGACGGGTTTTTTGTTAAGACCCTTTCAGTGTGCTCAACCAGGGTGTGAGAAATGAAATTACGTACACTTTTTTTCAAAGCTATTAATGAGTAATTTCACACAGTTGTTATTAATAGCCGCCGTCAGCCTCTGAACGGCTATTATTTAGGCTCTCTCTCCTTTTTTTCACAATTCAAATAATTTGAATTGTATTGGGTCGCTGTCTTTTGTTTATGTGCGTTAAGTCATTTGATGATTTTTGCGTTAGGTTTTATGACACTTGTTTTACAACTCTTAAACCACTCTACAAATGACTGACTTATGCACTAACTTTCCATTTTGATTACAGCAACTGAATGAATTTCAATAAGAGTGCATGACAATCGAGCCCATCCAATACGTACGGATTTTATTTTTTGTTTACCGACATGTTAGTTTCTATTCTCTTTGTTCGTTTGACAGGCGGCGTTTTTGAAATAATATCACAATTAAGGAGTCTTGGCAAGGAAAGATTCAAAGTTAGGTTATGCTTTTTAAGGACCGATATTGTGATCGGTAAGTTATGTTGTTTATTAGATTTTATGACTTGACAATACTATTGTTTTTTAAAAGCGATTAGGAAAACAAGGAACTGTTTTATGGTTTGGTTGCATTTCTGTGAAATTATTTTAAACAGTATTATTATTGTTTTAAACAGTAGGTGTGTTTTTTTTCTGAATCTGACACATTATTTTTTAAAGACAAATTTTGCGCATTACTGATCATCATAGTCATTTATCTAGAGCTAGAGTAGTTCACAAATATTCTAGTCGCAGAAGAACCTAGTATGTAGGTTTGTTGTTTGATGATAATCTGCGCCTGCAGCTTGTTTTTTCTGTGTACTTTCACTTAGTTGGAACTTTCATTTTTACTGTTTTTTTTGGATTGGATGTTTTTCTAAATGGTTTTCCCAATCCGTTCATAGTTCATTCTAGGCCTCTTCTTTGTTTATTGAACCAAATTTCTTTCTCGCTAGGCGTTTTATGTTCACATGCGGCATTTTGACATTGATTTTCTTTTAAATTTTTTTATCTGATTTTTTAGAAATAGTTTCCCAATTCACGCATAGTCCTTCTTGGGCTAGTTTTTTTGTCTAGTCAATGATGATTCTTTGAATTTTACGTCGACCTGTCCGGCTAAGTTTTTTATTTGCTTTACCCTTTGATCACGTTTTTCGTTTCACACAAGTAATGATTTTCACGTTTGACTTCTGACTTAATTCACTCACCGTTTCAACTGAATGGATTTTAGGTTCTTTCGCGCATTCAATTACGCAATGCGGTGAATATGGTCAGAGTCAAAATATTAAAATCAAAGACTGGATAAATTGATAAAGCCCGGTCATTAGGTCATTGAGAATTAGGTTATCAAAGTTCATTACAGTGTTTGCTAGCTGACATCGGTATTAAGCTTATTAGCTTTTAGTTTAGAAGCTGAATTAAGTATAGTTTTAGAATCTAACTGAAACTGCACGCCAAATTATAACACTTTTGGACACTGAAAAAAAATAAGCAAAACACATTCGGTAAATTTGTCTGTTCTTTTTCTGTTTCAATCCCAATGTGCATCAAGCGCTTCAACGGCGGCTATTTTCCGGCAATCTGCCGGCTATCTTTTCATCGCGAAGTTATGAAACACTGAGGCGATGCCTAGTTGTTGAATTACTTCGACATGGCGAGAACAACCATGTGGACATGGGGTGGCGGGAGGTTATAATGGTAAAGACTCAAACTTTTGGCAGTACTTCAGTTTGTAATGACCTCGCATCTGTTAGGGACAGTTATTAATGTTGCTGTTAACCTCTTGCATCTCAAATCTGAAGCTATGTTCCTCTTCAGCTCCGAATTTAGTATTTACCCCTTAAAAAAGTGGGAGATGGATTTATCATATGCCAAGAAAGAAAGATGTGAGCCGTATCTTTGCAGAAGGTTGTCAAGCGGAGAATATTTTTTGGGAAAATTTTTTGTTATGTTTTTCTTTTGTCAGCTAAAATTCGCTGGTGGTCCACTAACTTTCCATCATTTCGCCAACAATTAAATTTACCCAGCAATTTATAATCGAATGCCGGAAAAAATTTTAAAGAAAAACCCTTTTCAAGCATGCCAAACAAAAGAACGAATTATTTTTTTTAATTGCTTCCAAACGAAGTTTGCAGCTTTTATTTTAGTCCTCTGGTTTTCAAACGGCTTTTCCCTTAACCGGTTTTTGTCTGAGCATTATAACTTTCTGTCCTCAAAAACGTGATAAACAGCTAAAGCCAGGAGGGCATTAAGTGGCTGAAGAGCTCTTTTAGAGCCTTAATACTCTCAAAGTATGCGATTCATCAAGATTGTTTTGAGCAGAGATTTTCATTATGTGAAGGGCAGTTTTTAATCTTTGACAGCCTCAGTCCCCCCAACTCTTCACCGTCCACACTACTCCACCTGGCAATTTCCTGAGCACCGCTCTCGTGAAGCCACCCCAAACCTACCATCCGGCTTGCACTCTGCTCCCCACTCATTTCGTGGCCAATATCCAATAAATCGAGAAACACAACCTCGATTTTGTTGGGGTTTTTCTCGAACCATTTTTCAAGATTGAGTTGTAAGCGTTTCGTGACATTAGGCTAATTTAGTTCCAAAGTACTTCAAAATTGGATATAAGTGCCCCCTTTTTTAACAAAGTGCTATCGTGAAGACTTGGGACAATCGTTCAGTACTCGTTTCACGCCATAAGTCACTAGTTTCTACACTATTGATAACTCATTTCAACGTCAATCATTCCTGCAGTACCTAATTTCCTCAATCTCAACGTAACACAACTCCGTAGTCTAATTGTCAGTGATATCCAGGCTCTGAGTGAATAATTTCCGAGAGATGAACACATTTTACAAAGATACTCATGCTTTATTGCTGATACTTACTTTTGCCTAAATATTTCTGGCTTGTCTGGGTGGATTATATGAGATTATAAAAGACTTAAAAATGAAACTTCAAGTGGGAGGATGCGATATTCAATTCTTAGAGGAAATCTTTGAACTTTGATTTCCCATTAGACTGGATAAATTTAGATCTTTTATTCGCAGGGGAAGTTTACGAAACTAATAAAAACCTCAATTTAAATTATATATTTCATCGAACTGGATAAATCTAGAGATTTTAACCGGAGGGGAAATTCATGAAATTAATGGAGATTTTAGTTTATGCTATGATTTTTCATTGAATTGGTGGGAGACGTTTAAAATGTTACATTCAATCATAATTAGAATATCTAATCTGTACTCAGTTATCCTGATTTTTCGTCTGTTACCGTTTTGAGCTAGAATATTTTGTTTAAAAGTAGTTTGTAAAATTTCAGTAGATTCAATTCCTGTTATTTTTGGAGCAACAGTTGAAGTACTACGAGGTTCTGATTTTCGTCTATATTTTTGTTACAGAATGTGTTGCAAGATCATAACAGGATATTGGTTATTGCATCCAACCATGTCTACTTCTTGGACACGAAACCCAACCCGTCAATTAAGGAGTCCTCCCCTTCTTTTTTTAATTTTTTTGATCTGATTTTTTAGAGATGGTTTTCCCAATTCACTCCTAGTCCTTTTTGGGCTAGTTTTTTGTCTAGTCAATGAAGATTCTTTGAATTGTACGTCGACTTGCCCTGTTAGTTTTTTTTAATTCGCTTTTCCTTTTGATCACGTTTTTCGTTTGTACACAAGTCATGACTTTCACGTTTGACTTCTGATTTTTTTCACTCACTGTTTCAACTGAATGGATTTTAAGTTTTTTCGCGCATTCAATTACGCAATGCGATTAATTCTGCCAAAGTCAAAATAGCAAAATCAAAAGAAACTGAATAAACCGATAAAGCCCGGTCATTAAGTCATTGATAATTAGTTTATCAAAGTTCAATACAGTGTTTGCTAGCTGACTTTGGTATTAAGCTTAGTAGCTTTCAGTTTAGAAGCTGTATTAAGTATAGTTTTAGAATCTAACTGAAACTGCACGCCAAATTAGATTACTTTTTGACACTGAAAAAAAATAAGCAAAACATTCGGTAAATTTGTCTGTTCTTTTTCTGTTTCAATCCCAACGTGCATCGAGCGCTCCAACGGCGGCTATTTTCCGGCAATCTGCCGGCTATCTTTTCATCGCGAAGTTATGAAACACTGAGGCGATGCCTAGTTGTTGAGTTACTTCGACATGGCGAGAACAACCATGTGGACATGGGGTGGCGGGAGGTTATAATGGTAAAGACTCACATTTTTGGCACTACTTCATTTTGTAATGACCTCGCATCTGTTAGGGACAGTTATTAATGTTGCTGTTAACCTCTTGCGTCTCAAATCTGAAGCTATGTTCCTCTTCAGCTCCGAATTTAGTATTTACCCCTTAAAAAAGTGGGAGATCGATTTATCATATGCCAAGAAAAAAAGATGTGAGCAGTATCTTTGCAGAAGGTTGTCAACTGGAGAATATTTTATGGGAAAATTTTTGTTATGTTTTTCTTTTGTCAGCTAAAATTCGCTGGTGGTCCACTAACTTTCCATCATTTCGCCAACAATTAAATTTACCCAGCAATTTATAATCGAATGCCGGAAAAAGTTTTAAAGAAAAACCCTTTTCAAGCATGCCAAACAAAAGAATGAAATAAATTTTTTTTAATTGCTTCCAAACGATGTTTGCAGCATTTATTTTAGTCCTCTGGTTTTCAAGCGGCTTTTCCCTTAACCGGTTTTTGGCTGACCTTTCTAACTTTTCGTCCTCAAAAAGGTGATAAACAGCTAAAGCCCGGAGGGCATTAGGTGGCTGATGAGCTCTCTTAGAGCTTTAATGCTCTCAAAGTATGCGATTCACCAAGATTGTTCCGAGCAGACAATTTCATTATGTGAAGGTCAGTTTTTAATCTTTGACAGCCTCAGACCCCCCAACACTTCACCGTCCACACTACTCCACCTGGCGATTTCCTGAACACCGCTCTCGTGAAGCCACCCCAAACCTACCATCCGGCTTGCACTCTGCTCCCCACTCATTTTGTGGCCAATATCCAAAAAATCGAGTAACACAACCTCGATTTTGTCGGGGTTTTTCTCGAACCATTTTTCAAGATTGAGTTGTAAGCGTTTGTAGAAACCCGTGACATTAGACTAATTTAGTTCCAAATTACTTCAAAATTGGATATAGGTGCCCCCACGTTTAACAAAGTGCTATGGTGAAGACTTGGGACAATCGTTCACTATTCGTTTCACGCCATAAGTCACTAGTTTCCACACTATTGATAACTCATTTCAACGTCAATCATTCCTGCAGTAGCTAATTTCCTCAATCTCAACGTAACACAACTCCGTAGTCTAATTGTCAGTGACATCCAGGCTCTGAGTAAATAATTTCCGAGAGATGAACACATTTTACAAAGATACTCATGCTTTTTTGCTGATACTTACTTTTGCCTAAATATTTCTGGCTTGTCTGGGTGGATTATATGAGATTATAAAAGACTTAAAAATGAAACTTCAAGTGGGAGGATGCGAAATTCAATTCTTAGAGGAAATCATTGAACTTTGATTTCCCATTAGACTGGATAAATTTAGATCTTTTATTCGAAGGGGAAATTTACGAAACTAATAAAAACCTCAATTTAAATTATATATTTCATCGAACTGGATAAATCTAGAGATTTTAACCGGAGGGGAAATTCATGAAATTAACGGAAATTTTAGTTTATGCTATGATTTTTCATTGAATTGGTGGGAGACGTTTAAATTGTTACATTCAATCATAATTAGAATATCTAATCTGTACTCAGTTATCCTGATTTTTCGTCTGTCACCGTTTTGAGCTAGAATATCTTGTTTGAAAGTAGTTTGTTAAATTTCAGTAGATTCAATTCCTGTTATTTTTGGAGAAACAGTTGAAGTACTACGAGGTTCATGATTTTCGTCTATATTTTCGTTACAGAAAGTGTTGCAAGGTCAGAACAAGATATTGGTTATTGCATCCAACCATGTCTACTTCTTGGACACGAAACCCAACCCGTCAATTAAGGAGTCCTCCCCTTCTTTTTTTAATTTTTTTATCTGATTTTTTAGAGATGGTTTTCCCAATTCACTCCTAGTCCTTTTTGGGCTAGTTTTTTTGTCTAGTCAATGAAGATTCTTTGAATTGTAGGTCGACTTGCCCTGTTATGTTTTTTTAATTCGCTTTTCCTTTTGATCACGTTTTTCGTTTGTACACAAGTCATGACTTTCACGTTTGACTTCTGATTTTTTTCACTCACTGTTTCAACTGAATGGATTTTAAGTTTTTTCGCGCATTCAATTATGCAATGCGATTAATTCTGTCAAAGTCAAAATAGCGAAATCAAAAGAAACGGAATAAACCGATAAAGCCCGGTCATTAAGTCATTGATAATTAGTTTTTCAAAGTTCAATACAGTGTTTGCTAGCTGACTTTGGTATTAAGCTTAGTAGCTTTCAGTTTAGAAGCTGAATTAAGTATAGTTTTAGAATCTAACTGAAACTGCACGCCAAATTAGAACACTTTTGGACACTGAAAAAAATAAGCAAAACACATTCGGTAAATTTGTCTGTTCTTTTTCTGTTTCAATCCCAATTTGCATCAAGCGCTTCAACGGCGGCTATTTTCCGGCAATCTGCTGGCTATCTTTTTATCGCGAAGTTATGAAACACTGAGGCGATGCCTAGTTGTTGAATTACTTCGACATGGCGAGAACAACTATGTGGACATGGGGCGGCGGGAGGTTATAATGGTAAAGACTCAAACTTTTGGCAGTACTTCATTTTGTAATGACCTCGCATCTGTTAGGGACAGTTATTAATGTTGCTGTTAACCTCTTGCATCTCAAATCTGAAGCTATGTTCCTCTTCAGCTCCGAATTTAGTATTCACCCCTTAAAAAAGTGGGAGATCGATTTATCATATGCCAAGAAAGAAAGATGTGAGCAGTATCTTTGCAGAAGGTTGTCAAGCGGAGAATATTTTTTGGGAAAATTTTTTGTTATGTTTTTCTTTTGTCAGCTAAAATTCGCTGGTGGTCCACTAACTTTCCATCATTTCGCCAACAATTAATTTTACCCAGCAATTTATAATCGAATGCCGGAAAAAATTTTAAAAGAAAAACCCTTTTCAAGCATGCCAAACAAAAGAACGAATTAAATTTTTTTTAATTGCTTCCAAACGATGTTTGCAGCATTTATTTTAGTCCTCTGGTTTTCAAGCGGCTTTTCCCTTAACCGGTTTTTGGCTGACCTTTCTAACTTTTCGTCCTCAAAAAGGTGATAAACAGCTAAAGCCCGGAGGGCATTAGGTGGCTGATGAGCTCTCTTAGAGCTTTAATGCTCTCAAAGTATGCGATTCACCAAGATTGTTCCGAGCAGACAATTTCATTATGTGAAGGGTAGTTTTTAATCTTTGACAGCCTCAGTCTCCCCAACACTCCCCCGTCCACACTACTCCACCTGGCGATTTCCTTAACACCGCTCTCGTGAAGCCATCCCAAACCTACCATCCGGCTTGCACTCTGATCCCCACTCATTTCGTGGCCAATGTCCAAAAAATCGAGTAATACAAACTCGATTTTGTCGGGGTTTTTCTCGAACCATTTTTCAAGATTGAAATGTAAGCGTTTGTAGAAACCCGTGACATTAGGCTAATTTAGTTCCAAATTCCTTCAAAATTGGATATAGGTGCCCCCACGTTTAACAAAGTGCTATGGTGAAGACTTGGGACAATCGTTCACTATTCGTTTCACGCCATAAGTCACTAGTTTCCACACTATTGATAACTCATTTCAACGTCAATCATTCCTGCAGTACCTAATTTCCTCAATCTCAACGTAACACAACTCCGTAGTCTAATTGTCAGTGATATCCAGGCTCTGAGTAAATAATTTCCGAGAGATGAACACATTTTACAAAGATACTCATGCTTTATTGCTGATACTTACTTTTGCCTAAATGTTTCTGGCTTGTCTTGGTGGATTATATGAGATTATAAAAGACTTGAAAATGAAACTTCAAGCGGGAGGATGCGAAATTCAATTCTTAATGGAAATCTTTGAACTTTGATTTTCCATTAGACTGGATAAATTTAGATCTTTTATTCGTAGGGGAAATTTACGAAACTAATAAAAACCTCAATTTTAACCGGAGGGGAAATTAATGGAAATTTTAGTTTATGCTATGATTTTTCATTAAATTGGTGGGAGACGTTTAAAATATTACATTCAATCATAATTAGAATATCTAATCTGTACTCAGTTATCCTGATTTTTCGTCTGTTACCGTTTTGAGCTAGAATAACTTGTTTAAAAGTAGTTTGTTAAATTTCAGTAGATTCAATTCCTGTTATTTTTGGAGCAACAGTTGAAGTACTACGAGGTTCTGATTTTCGTCTATATTTTTGTTACAGAAAGTGTTGCAAGGTCAGAACAGGATATTGGTTATTGCATCCAACCATGTCTACTTCTTGGACACGAAACCCAACCCGTCAATTAAGGAGTCCTTCCCTCTTTTCAACCTCCGTTCTCTCTCCTGCTCACCTTACAATGATGGCGTCCTCGTTATACGAACTGTCACACGCGCAAAGGTCGGTACAGAGCAGGCGTTGTTTGATAAATATCAGAAATGATTACATTACTACTTTTCTAAGTTATTTCATGTTGTCAGTATAGTGATACTATTATCGTTACTTTACAATTAGTTAATATATGTGTTGCACTACTCTGTACGCAAGCTTTCGTATTGTAAGGGAAATGAACTATAATCCATAGGAAATTACTTGGTATTCAAAAATTTTTATTCTCTCCGTTTTTGTTCAAGTAAATCATTCATGCCAATTTCAGGAACGCAAATCGTATCTGAAACGGAATCGAGAGTTGGGAGATATTTTAATCTCAACTGAAAATCTCATCGAGATAGTGACGAAACTTCACATGGAATTCACCACTTTGACCAAGATGAAGATCCCAATTGAGATTCTTCCTTCCTTTGCTGTGAATCTCTCTGACAAACAACTTCAGATGAGGTTCGAGCGAAGACAACAAACTTTACATTTAGAAGAAGATCTAAACGGAGACACAGTAGATCGTATTAGAAATGGTCTCAACGACTCCTCAGATAGCCACGTGATTGATCCCAGCGCTTCGCCTCTGGACCAGAGTCTAGACTCGATTCCTGAGACCGGAGTCAACACGGAGATTACAAAAGTGAAGAACACTATTACAGTCATTACATCGTAAACATATCATTACATATCAGGAGCTTCTATAAAATCCCAAACAAAGCTGATTCCATTTATTTTGTCATCATATCCTCGATGCTTTCCATTTAGTTGTTATTAGTCGGAATAAACCTAAATATATGTTTCCATCGTGATTTTAGTAGTTTTGTCAAGGAAACATCAGCTTGTGTAAACCTTTGAGACCTTTTGCATTTCCATTGGTTAAATACCTTTTGCATTTTCATTGGTTCCTTTTCAGTCGTGAGCAGCCTTTAGAGATATAGCACTAGTATTGAATAACTGTCTTTTGAGTTATTTTTTACTTATTAATAGCCGCGAAGCGATAGTGGCTATTATTGGGGACATCGTGTTTTTTTAATAGCCGCGAAGCGATAGCTGAGGCTATTATTGGCCTTCTTTTGATTAATAGCCGCCCTCATCTTCTCAGCCGGCTATTATTGCGCTCGTATTTTTTACAATTCAAAGAATTTGAATTGTATTGGTGCGCTGTGTTTTTTTTTTTTTAAGATGTGTTCACACGTTTTCCAATGACTTTGATCTTTCGAAACGGGATAAACAGGTAAAGCCCAGCGGGCATTAAGTTTCATTAGAGGCCCAAAGTGGGCTTTAGTAGTCCTTCAAGTGCGTATAGTGGTGCAGCTGCTGGGATGGCCTTAATTAAAGGTTAAAAGGTCATTTTTAGGAGTTTTTCGGCTCAAAATGGTGCAATTTTTGGTGTTTTTTGTGATTTTTTTGAGATTTTTGTTTGCTTAGTCTAAGGTTGAGGTTTTTAAAAGCTGATGAAGGCCTTTTGCGAGACAAATTTGCTTGTTATTACCATTTTATGAGCTATATGTCGTGGTACTACAAACACAAACACACAAAATGATACTAATTTTTGCAATTTTTTTTCAGGTTTTTTGAAATTTTTGTCATTTTTTGAGTTTTTTAGCCCTAGGTGTCACGAAACCTCCTCTAGGGTTTGATAAAGGGTTGGATGATAGGTTACTGCACAGTTTCTAGTGGTAATGGAACGGTTTTCAACTTTTTGACATCATGAATTTTAGCATTTTTTGTCAAAAGTTGCAAATTTTTCATGTTTTTTGACATACTTATTGTCATCCTTCAAGTTGTTTGAGTCCCAGGGCAAGAAACCCATATTAGGGGTTGGATAATAAGTTACTGAAAAATTTTTAGTTGCCATGGAATAGGTTTCATCTTTTGAATATCACAAATTTTAGCAATTTTTTTGAACAAATTTGCATTTTTTTCAGGTTTTTGAAAATTTTCATCATTTTCTCAGTTCTTCCAGTTTCAGGAGTAGGCAATCTCCGTTGAGGTTTGTTAATAGGGAACTGCATAGTTTCTAGTAACAATGGAACGCTTTTTAAATTTTTAATGTTTCGAATTTTTGCATTTTTTTTTATAAGATCTGCAATTTTTTTAATGTTTCCTAAAGTTTTTGTCAGGTTTTGATATTCGTCCATTCTCAAGTGTAAGAAAACCTATTCCACGTTTTGATGAAAAGTTAGTGCACGGGTTTTAGTTTCAATGGACTTGTTTTCAACAATTTAACCTTTCGACATAGAAATTGTTTGATAGAATTTGCAATTTTTTTCAAGTTTTTTTTTAAACTGTATTTTTTTTATTTTTTCTTGCCTCAGTTGCCAGGTAAACGCATCCAGGGTTCGACAATATTTTATTAAATAGGGGGCAATTGAATGGCTTTCAACATTTTAATAGAAGGAATTTCTATTTTGAAATTTGAAATTTTTTCTAAAATTTATTGCCTATCGATCTATGAGCCAATGATTCTTTAATGCTTGGAATTGGGTTACTGGATAGCCTCTAGAGACACAGAAATGATTCTGAAGATATTTATATCAAAATTTTCAGCAAACTTTTCTTATAACTTGCAATTGATTTCTTTTTTTTTCTTAAATTTTTTGGTCATTTTCAAGTTAATCGATCTCCAAGGGCCAATGAATATTTTTCAGGTATTGCAGATATAATACTGGACCGATTTCCGAAACAAAAATTGGTTTTGAACATTTTTTTGTAATAGGTGTATTTAAAGGGAAAAAGTTTTGCCTTAGGTTTAAAAGCTTCAAGAGTTTTAGCAATGAGTTTGTTTTTGTTTAGTTTTGACTCTTTTAGTTTCTCAATTCTTTGGTGATTTTTGTGTTCTGGCTGGCATTGTTCAAGTGATCTGCTGATCAGGCAGAGTGCGTCTGAGTTTTTCATTCAATTCTTTGAATTGTATTTCAGGACTTGTCCTGCTATGTTTTTCTACTTCGTCAAACTTTTTTCGCTTTACCATTTTGCCGCTTTTTCGACATTTTGCGTGAAATCTTTTTGACTTCTCTAGGCTAGTTTCTCTCTTCTCTCATTCTGCTTAAAGTGAATTTGAACATCAGTTGCTTAGCAAAGCAATTCAAAATGAACATAGTCGGTATAAAAAATTGAAGTCAGAAATAGAAACGGGATAAACCCATAAAGCCCAATTTTAGATACCCGCTATTTGAACGTCGTTCCTATAAGTCTTAGTTACCACCTCTAATGCTTATTGGTGTTGATAGTAGCCCCTGTAGCCTCTCTCTAAGAAACAGAAGTATGTTCAACTACGAAATGCCATCAAAATAAATCGGACTTAAAAAATATTTTTGTACAAAAATCTTTTTTTTTTCAATATATTCTATTCGTTCAATCCCAATCATGCTTATTGGAATCAACGGCGGCTATTTTCCGGCAATCTGCCGGGTATGTTTTTTTATAGCCGCGTCCTCAATTCTAGGCGGCTATTATAGCGCTCCTAAATTTTTTTTTACAATTCAAAGAATTTGAATTGTATTGGGGCGCTGTGTTTTTTTTTAAGATGTGTTCACACATTTTTCAATGACTTTGATCTTTCGAAACGGGATAAACAGGTAAAGCCCAGCGGGCATTAAATTTCATTAGAGGCCTAAAGTGGACTTTAGTAGTCCTTCAAGTGCTTGGAGTGGTGCAGCTGCTGGGATCGCCTTAATTAAAGGTTAAAAGGTCATTTTTAGGAGTTTTTGGGCTCAAAATGTTGCAATTTTTCATGTTTTTTGTGATTTTTTTTTGTTTTACTCTTACGTTGAAGTTTTTGAAAAATGATGAAGGCCTTTTGCGAGACATAATATTTTGTTATGACCATTTTATGAGCTATATGTTTTGGTACTACAAATACAAACATGCAAAGTCAATGTTAGGTCAATTGCGTGACTTACCACTTCTGAACTTGCCTAATGAACTTATTTTTTTGAACATTTACTAGGTAAAGGTCAGCAGTGTGCATCTAAGTAGTGCCAAACGTATATGCCCTAACTCGTGAGTATTAGAGTGTCGAGTTTTTCATTTCGAATATTGTTTTTGAAACTCTTCATTAGGGATTTTTCCGTATAGAGCATGTCTCATAAAAGTGACAGTCCGAATCTAACCAAACAGTTAGTGGTCTAATAAAGGGCTCGTGGTTAATCTTATTTCTTCAGTTCTTTCATTTCGTGGAAGACCGCAAGCGTATATCGTGGCTATTCTCCGGCAATCTGGCGGCTATGTTATACGATGTGGAAACAGCGTGTTATCAACACATGCTAAATCTGTGTTTTTAGGAGTCTCTAATGATAATGGTCAGCTATGTTCGGTCCATGAGACAATTGGATCCATGCTTATTGGTACAATCAATGTAGAATATAATAAAATTTTTTAGTTTAATGAAAAACTACTTGTGGAAAACGATAAATGAGGTTTTTATAGCTGTGAAGCTGAAAGCTGAGCGGAGTATATTGCGGTGCTCTTTTTTTACTGCTCGAAGAGTATTGGTTTGGATAAGGTTATTCACCGGAATTATTATTCGTTCAGACAGCGTTTTAACCTAAAATTGAATGGGTAAAATTGCCGTGCGAACTAATTTTTTTCTCAGCGGGAGAAGTTTTTTGATCATGCGCTTCGATCAGTCAACAAATTTTTTACTTGAATAGTGCTGTTCGACACAGTGCCGCATATAGGTAGCCATTTTTAGCCGTTTTTTGTCCAATTGGCCCAGTTTTTTGCTTATATTTTAGTTTTTTCTCAAATAATTTTTAATAGAAGCTGTATTATTATGTGAACCTCTGAAGTTGATACCGCAGTGTTTTGAAAGTCTAATAATGCGCTTTAAGTCTAATAATGCGCATTTGGCAGTTTTTATTCAACTTTTCTGTTCTTGTTTTGTTTTTGGATTTAGTTACTAGAAAATGTCTTTTGTACACTCTCAAGGATCCTCATTTTCTTTTACTCATAATTGAATGACTTTGTTTCGTTCAGTTTTTGAAATTCTGCAAAAATATTTTCGTAAGCGCAAATATGTACCGTTATTTTATTGCAAAATATTTCATTGTTTTCAATTTTTGAAATGTGTTTCACATTATAATCTTTATAGAAGTATAGCAGTATAATTTTTTGCTAAATAATGAAATATAAATAATTTTCTACTTAATTTTTTTTTCAATTTGATTTTTAACTTTCAAATAGAACTAGTCTTTTTTTGTTTTCATGTTATTGTTTGTTCTTATTCTCCGCCATTTGACTTGTATTTTCTGACTGTCATTTTTCTGAGACCCATATTTCAAATCAGGTCTGCTTTTTATCAGTAGTTAAAAATAATGGTTTTAGCCTTTTTGTTAGGTGTTTATTTTGCTTGCAATTGATTTCATTTGACAGTGCAGCACTAAGAACTTGCTTGAAATTCGGTTTAAATTTAATGTCTGATAATTACTTTCTACGAATAACTATGGGGTCTTAGTTTTGATTTTAAAAGATTTCGACTGAATTGTATTGTTCTTCCGTTGTCTTTTTGTCGCTTTTGTTGATTTTCAGTCTGTTTGCTATTTTTGTCCATTGTAATGTTCTATTGATTTTGTTGTTAATTGAAATTAAGTTTCATACCTGTAGGCTCTATTTATTACAAAGGACTTAAGTTTCTTGTGCTACAGAGTTCTCTTTTATGCAATTTGACGAAAAATTTTCTCGTTTTTTTCTGTTTTTCAAAAATAGATGTTTTTGCTCATTAAGGCTTGTCTGATATTTTGTGGTTAGTTAACTAGTTTTTATTGCATGAAACAACGGTTTTCGTTTGTATTTGTACTTGTGCTACATGGAAAGTAAATTGAATTTTTCATGTTAATTTATTCTGGCAATTTTTTTCGTTCTTTGACTTAAGACTGTTGTTCTATCTGAATTGATGCCTTCTGCAAGGAGATGTTAGCTATTTGAAAAGCCGGTTCGTTCGGAGGATACGACTTCGAGTGGTTTCAAGCCGGCTATGTTTTTTTGTTTCGTCTTCTGACGCTCTTTTTTCGTTTTACATTTGTTTACACAAAGCTGAAAAGTATAATCTTCTGAATGACTTCTTCCTCTCAATAACGGCTTTTGTGCGCACGACGTCATTTCTCACTCTCTGTAGCAAAAGTTTTTCGTGTGTATAGATTTTGATCAGGCGTGACTTACCTCACTCAGTAAACTGTTTTTTGCACTTTAAAACTTAAGTTTACGGTGAATTAAATTAAAGTCAAATGAACTCATTTGTGTAATAAGGTCCCTTGACATAATTTTGAGCGGCGTCGATTTTTTTCAACTTAGATCTGTATCTATTTCTATCTCTATTATACGCAAGTCTTTTTCGCAGTTATTCCGGCAATTTGCCGGCTCTGTTTTCCATTTTTTTAATTTATTTTTTTGATCGTTGAACTGTGAAATTATCTTTAAAAGAATTTATGCAAAGCGCGCAAAACTTCAAATTTTATTTACCGCGGAATTTATTTCACCAAATTGTAGCCATGATAGTTGAGTAGCGCTATGTTGAAGCATTCTGCCGCGTGGCTACTAACCGTGGCTTCTTCAAATTGCAATTCCTTAACGAGCTCTGTTGATGGGTATGTACTCTGCTTGAAGCGGTTATAAAGAGTGTTTTTTAACTTACCTCGGGGTTGGGGGCAATAAAGAATATGCTCAGCTGCCCCTGATAGTGTGTTTTGCACTCAATAGAAAAATAGCTGATAATTTTTTAAATAAAAATGGTTCTCTTAAGAGGTACCAGGAAATGTTTTAATTTTTATTCTTATCTCTCAAAATTTATATTTTCTACTCATTTTGTGTGATAACTATTTGTCGTGTTTTTTACGATCCTTCAAACAACATCTTTTTGGAATTCTACTACTCAGAGACTGATTTTGATTAAGTGAAACTATCTGCATTATGAGTGTGTTATCATGTGATGTTTTTGTGCATACATTGCTTACTTCACATTACTTCAGACAACATTCCACTGACTTATGAAATCTAAATTCAGAATATAAACTCTAAATCAAATTCAATAGAGGTCACCCAAGCTAAATAGTTAAAAGCTATATTGTTTGAAAAACATCAGTATCTGAAATTTAAAATAAGAATAGAATTTTTAATGTGAACCACGTTTTTTGTATCGCCTTTTTTGTCTTCTGTCTGTTGACTAGGGGATCTAAACACGCCATTTCGTGGCTACAATACGCTAATCTGCCTGCTGTAATTTTTAGTTCAAGTTTCCGATATGAGTTCTCTAAGTTTAGATTAAAACAGACATTTGAAGGTCGCAAGAAAAAGACTCGAGGAATTCGAAACTGAACAATGACAACCTGTGACCGATGCATTATAATGATGCGTATGATGCATAAATAATTTTTTGATCCCTATATGAGAAATAATGTTTAAGAAATTTCTCAAATATAACTATAATCTATTATCCAATGTTTAGAAAGGTTGCTGTATATAAACTGCATCAACTGTTTTTTAATTAAATTTTAAAAAATTTCGAGTATGATCAACCAACTCAAATAGTTTCAGCAAAATTTTCAAATGGTTGACGACGGCTAATTTTTTTTATCGCTTTCCGTTTTGAATTTTTTAGCAAATTTTGTAGTTTGTTTTTAATTGCTCTCAAATGAAGTTTGTATCAATTATATTAGTCATGTGGCCTTTTTATGCAATTTTTCGCCTGACCAATTTTTGTTTGCCCATTTTGTCTTTTCATCCTCAAAAAGGGATAAACAGGTCAAGAGGGCATTAAGTTGTGTTAGAGCCTTTCGATTGACTAAACTCTAAGTACGCAATTCACCGAAACTCTTTTTGGGACATAAATTCTTGGTGTGATAATTTCATGTGGTCACAAATTAGTTTGTGACTCTCCTCTCACCGGACACCCCTTCACTTAACCTGAAGATAGCCTCCCTAAACCGTAGCTAGCTACTGACGAAGCCAACCGCGCGCCAGTCGTTTGAGAGCAACTCGGGCAACATTAGTCCGTTGTGTAGATGCACACCAGCCTATTTAATTCATATAGCTTTCATTGGCTTCCGGATACTTTAGGAAGTTAAATACAATCAAAACCTAATAGCTCAGGAGTGTTAAGGTTCATTTAACTATGTAATTTGAAATTTCAATCCAGTTAGGTTTGGTCTCACTTGTGATTGAGTTTTTTGTCTTTTTTCGCCTGAAACCCATTTCTAGTGAAAACACCGCCAAATAAATTTTGAAGTGTTTTCACTAGAAATGGGTTTTGGGCGAACAGCAAGAAGCTATGTTTTTGCTTGTCTTGAGGCATTCGGATCTTGGGATTTTTTAGAAATGTCACGACTTGATTCAAAAAATATGGGCTCCATTAGATTTATTTTTTGAACTTTCTGATACACGCATGCGTTTTCAAGTCTTTTCTGTCTTTAGTGACGTCATCTGACAAAAATTTAGATCTAAGTGTAAGTTTAAAAACCCAGGAACATAGTTAAAGAGGAAGTTTTTTTAAGTTTTCTTTTACCCCCCAACTATATAGCCTACTTAATTACCGAGATCGGAAATCTAAATTAATATATCAGGCCTCGTTAGTGTAATGCAAAAGCTATCTAATTTTGTTTTTTTTTTGTGGAAACGCGTTTTCTATGTACGATAAGTAAACTGGTGTAAAACTGATATGATGATGGTTACAAAAACTTCTTGGCTCGCAAATTAACATATACATGCTCGTACAAAAAGTAGATGCTTATGCGTTTTGCAGCATATCGTGAAGGTCAGTGTCAGCTAAGATTTGCAGTTGACTGAACTGATTGAGATAAGACAAAATACTTCAGATAGTTTGTTGATTGTACATATCAATAGTGTAACTGCTGAGCAGTCTAGAGCGCTTGTAAAGCGCAAACATAACTCAAATTCTGTGCAATCCTAAATTTAAGCATCTTGCAATACAGCGATGCCCTCGAAAACGTTCAACGATCCAATATACGGTCCGATAGATCTGGACAGAAGACTGGTCAAATTCATCGATACCGTTCAATTCCAGAGGCTGCATCACTTGCGACAACTGGGTGTCGCATTCAGTGTGTATCCTGGTGCCTCTCATACAAGGTTCGAGCACTCTGTTGGCACTGCACACCTAGCTGGCGAACTGTTGAAACGACTGGAAGACGTCGCATCTCCTGCGATCAAACACGTCTTCAATCAGAAGGATGTTCTGTGTGTCAAAATTGCAGCTTTGTTGCATGATTTAGGACACGGGCCGTTTTCACATTTCTGGGAACATGTGATTTCAGTTCACAATCAGGTGCTAACTGAGGAGAATCGAGAGAGCGAGAAAGTTGAGGCTTTCGTTCACGAGGAAATGACTCTGAAGCTTATTGATGTGGTTCTGCAAGAAAATCCAGATATTCGAGTGGAACTTGATTTGGAAGATGATGATGTCATTTTTATAAAAGAACTTATTATACCAAGCACTCGAGGGAAATCAAATCGAAGTAAGGAACCGCTGAAAAACTTTCTCTATGAGATTGTCTCGAATAAGCAAAATGGCAATGACGTTGACAAATGGGACTACATTCGGAGAGATAGTCATCATGTTGGAATCAATACGAGCTTCGAATTGAAGCGACTTCTAAATCTATGCAAGGTATTTATTTGTCAGGAAAAAGGTAAGGTTGTCAGAACACACATTGCGTGGCCACAGCGAGAATTCGACAATATTTTGCAAATATTTGAACAGAGGAAGAGGCTGCACAAAAAAGTATACCAGCACAGAGTCATAAAGCCAATGGAACGATTGTACATTGAGTTGCTCAGAACTGCAAACGAATTCATAAAAGTGCCTTCTGCTAAAAACTCGGACAAATCACTGACACTATTTGAAGCCCACAAAGATCCGCATGTTTTTGTCAATCTGACGGACGCTATTTTGCACGGCTTTGTCATGTACAGTGGACCTAAGGTATCAAAATGCAGAGATATTCTGAACAAAATTCAAACTCGTCAGATTGGTAAATTAGTCTGCGAGGCAAACATTGACGATTTGTATTGCCACGATTCTTCTTACCTCAGAGAACTGCAGTGTGAGTTCCACAAATATTTGTCTTCCAATCAAGTGCCTCAAAGCGGAAACGATAACGATTCGTTGTTGAATATAGCAGAGGTAGATATACAATTTTACCAGACTAATCTCGATTTCGGAATGAAGGGAGCGGATAAGAATCCGATGAAAAATGTTTGGCTCTACTTCAAGGAGGACCTGAACGTGCCTGCTAGTCTTGCTGCTGATCTGGACGAAAAGTACGTTGATAGAATGACGCCAAAGAAAATTATGGAAAGCAATGTTTATCTATTTGCAAATTGTCCCGATGAAACAAGACGCAAGTTTATTCGAGATATGTTTGTCAAATTTTGCAAACAGAGTCGCGATGATGTATCGCCCCTTTCGATTTACCTCACTTCCAAAATGACCAATGGAGTTCATGGAAATGAATCAGCGAGGAGATTGAATTTTCAACTTTAGTTTCCGATTCGGAGTGCAAAGAAGATAATTGTTCTGTACAATTTGAAAAAGATGCTTCATCTGACTCATTTTTATTGCTCTTATTTCGTTAGTTAATTTTGCAATTCTACTCAATATTTAGAGCCATCATTGCTCTCTAATATGAACTGCTCAATATGAATTTGTTGCCATTTAGTAGTTTAACTTTACTTCAGTTTTCGAAGGTGGATTTACTTTGGTTCAAATCGAGGTGCAATTTGTATCTTAAATTAGATAAAAATCTGGTCTGATAAATTTCCTGTGTATTTTGTTTCGGAATGACTGCAGTTCATGATGATCGCCGGTGTTTAAGCGTTGTTGAAGAAGAAGAATTTATTTCGAGCTACCAATAACAAAAAAAATAAAGTAATATATGCAAAACAAATCGGGATTTTGGTTAATGAGAAAACTTGAAGGGGATAGGGAACGAGACGCATTGGTCTGATTTACAGCCTGCCCGGTGGCATGTCACACTTTATTATTATTTACAAAAACGGTGAAAGAAAGAAATATCAGTTACATTTCTCAAATTATTACAAATTTTGATATATTTTTTGCATGACCAGGTCGTGCAGAGTCCTGGATGACGCAGACTATCATCGCAAAGGTCAAACTCAGGACAAAAATTCCAAAATAAAAAGATTTTCTTTTTTCCTTTTTTTTCTAAG